>NC_138789.1:31274852-31874852 GCF_965178545.1 Coloeus monedula | reverse complement strand
AATATTGGATCTGTTTGAAAACGAGCCCACTGTGGCAGTCTGTTTCTGCAAGAGAAGGTTGATTATAGCTGACATCATGGGGCCCTACAGCCACAAAAGCTCCAGCTCCCAGGGAGTTTCCATCCTTGTGGCACTGAACTGTGTTGGCACCGGTGTCCCCACGTAGGTGAGCTCTCCTCGTCCTCCCTGCAGCTGGACCTGGGCAGTGAGATATGCTGTTGTGTTCCTCTCCTCATCCTCATCCTCATCCTCATCCTCATCCTCATCCTCATCCTCATCCTCATCCTCATCCTCATCCTTTACTGCAATATTTCCTTCTCAGTGGTGCTGAAAGAGGGACTTTCTTACTTGAGTGTTTTAGCTCATTACAGAAATAAAGGACTGCATGAAAAAAGATTACATGCTATGGAATCCCCACAGAATTCCTGATAAAGTCGGTGTTTTTATTAGATTTTTCTTTTTTTCTCACATCTTTAGATTGTGACAGATGCACATAACAAAGAAAACTGAGGATCATGTACTGCATCTCTCTCTGTTTGTATTTTAATAAGGTTTTGAATGTCATTAAGCCCAAACCTCTCAAATCTTGAGCTGCAGTAGAGGCTGCGATCAGCTGCTTTGAAATCATAAATCTGCAAAGTACAGCTGGGGAAGCAGCATTTGAAATGGGAAAATATTGTGCCTGTAGGACTAATTATGCTTTTGCAAACTTTATCAAAGTGTTGCTGTTTATTCACAGTTAGCAGCACAAGGAGGGGGTAATGAATGGCTCTGACTCGTGCACACAAACACCCTTTTTCCAGGGAAAGGGACAATTAAGGGCTTGTCATGAATTTTGGCTGTTCCAATCTCTCTGCCAGGACAGTGGAGAATTAGAGACACCGTAAGCATGAAGGATGCTGGAATCCTGTTCCCCAAATTCACCAGACCCCTCTCTGATTCCTGTGGGGCAGGCTGAGGTTTGGCTCCTTGCACAGAGTTCACTGATAACCCTGGAAATGGATGCTGCTGCCACAAGGAATGAGAATCCAAAGTGCGTATTTCAAAAGTTCCCTCTTCTTCAGCCTTATTAGGGAAAGACCCCTTCAAACATATTCCTTTGGCACATGTAAGGTGTTTCTCAGGTGTGAGAAGAAGTGCGGTGCCTCTCTCAGCAGGTTCCTGCAGGAAGGTAAAATACTGGAATTATTCAAACTGCTGAGTCAAGGCAGAACAACACGAGGAGAATGTCACGGATCAGCACAGCAGCCCCTTGGAAGAACACCTACATTTGGAGCTATTTTTCTTGCCCAATAAAGACGAAGATGTAAAAAAGCCTTTTTCTGTTTCCTTGTCTCTGTCTCTGATCTCAGTCAGTGCAATCAGCTGGCAGTGGGGGTCCAGATCCTGTCTGAATAGGAACAATCTGGGATTTATTGATGCTCTTGTCATTCAGTTAGGTTTTTTGCGGGTGAGATTTCTCTTCTTGCCTTCTTGGTGCCACCTTTTCCTTTTTACATTGAGACAGTTTTTCCCTGTGTCCATGGATAAACCACCCTGGGGTGTACCATGCCTAGGTTGTTCCCGGACACCAGGATTGTTGCCAAATCCTGTGTGAAGCTCTCCCACGTGTGGTGCAGCCATGGGGAACCCTCAGGGGGCCTGGCACGTGGAGCACAGGGCTGTGAGCGCTTGGTGACCACCACAGGGTGCGGGGTCAGCCCCCGGCCAAGACGGGCTCTTCCCCTTGGCCAGGCACCATTCCACCCCGGGTGGGACTTGAAGTGCCAGGTCAGCTGCAGCTGCAGGGTCCCTCCCTGCCCTGCCCCAGCTGGCCCCTGTGCCAAGGCTGCTTTAGCAAATGGTGTCCAGAAAGCTGAGACAAAGAAAACAGGTTTTTATTCATACGCTCACGAGCGTTGTGATTTGACACTACTCAGATGGAGGTCACAAGCTGTGCCCAGCTAAAGTGAGAAAATTGTGCTGGCAAATGCTTTAAAAAGCTTGAAACTATTAAATTAGAGACAGAAGATCCTTGAGAGAGGACGGTATTATCTTTATTATTTCCTCACTTAACTGTTTTGTCACCTCTTGCACAGACATGGTTGCAAATTAACTCTCACACTTTTCAAGGCTATGGAAGTTTTTTGACTTAGAAACATCTTTCCTCACAACCATTTATCACGCCAGATTACTTCAGCTGGTGTTATGTGTAAGTATGGAAAGAAACCCCTCAGCAAGACGGAGGCAGGGATGCCTGGAGGCCTGGGGAGCGGTGTGAGCTTGGAAAGGAGGAAAGGAGGGAGGGAAGGGAGAGAGCTCAGATTGCAGTTTGTAAAGCTGCTTCTACCCGATAGAGGTCTGCCAATCCATCCCAGGGACAGCGTCCTGGTAGCTTTTTATCTGCACAACTAATTGCAACCACCAGATGCATGTGACTCCCTCAGGGAGCAGAGGGGCTGTGTGTGAGCACTGATGCAGCTCCTGCGAGCTGCCCCAGCCTGGCAGCTGCAGTGAGTTCCGGAGACGGAGACATCTCCGGGTTCAGTGCAGATCTCCGAAGAGAACGACGTGACAAAGTTTAAGTAGAAAGCTGATCGCCTCGGCAGGAGCTTGGAGATATATCTTAATAGCTGCAAGACCATGTAGGACACAGGATTTGGTCTCGCACTTTAAATCGATATCCTGATGCTGAATCTGGGCCAGCTTCCCTTAAAGTCTTTCTTTTAAATGCCATCTCATGTTTAATTACTGAGCTCAACTCACAGTGGTTGGACTCTTTTTGAAGTGCAGCAGCTGGCCATGGACTCTGCAAGCACGGCTGTGTTTGAGAATCAGGCTAAGGAAAACGCTGGTGGAAAATGGATAAAACATCTGTTACTTCACAGCCAGTAAGAGCACTGCTGTGTGTGCAGTGTCACCTGTGATCCCTACGCTGCAGAGGTGGCTGGAGCAGCTCAGAGGGATGGCAACATCACTCACCTCTGCAGAAGGGCTGGATGCGGAGCAGACATATGGGACCTCAGCATTTATCCTCCCAGATCTCTGTCCCAGCCTGTGGACAGCCCCCTGTGAATGTAACCTGGGCAGCGGAGGAGCAGTAAATCAGGAGCGAGTCCTGGAAGCAGCGGCCGGAATGAGCTTGTGCTGCAGCGAGCGGAGGTGCTGGATATCTGACCTTCCCAGTGTGGGGGAAGGAGAATGCATTTCTCTGATTATAGACACAGGGTTTATGATTAAACCATATAAAACCAATCTCTTTTGCGCTTTAGGGGCTCAGCCTGGGAACACGATTCATAAAATATCCAGTTTATAAAATCATGACTCAATTCCTATGCACTGATGTCTTTTAGCAACTGGCCCTGCAAGAGGCCAGGCTCCATCCAAAGTCTACTGCACATAATAGAAACACTCCTGTTTATTTCCATAGGCTTTGGATTGGGTCCTTAGAAAGCAATTTGGGCAGTGAGGTGAGAAATTTGGGATGACCAGCGTATCAATAACACGAGCACCGAGCTCCACTCTTCACTTCAGTTCACAGACAGGATTCCAGTCCAAGTGAGAACAGACGACCTCCTGTGCACTGCTGAGGCGGAGGCAGGTACCAAAAGGTGCATTTGAAAATGGATATTTTCAATGCATTTCTCTAGTGTGTTATTTTTGTATATTGATTCTTTATTTCGTTGCGGATTATGATTTTAGTTGCTGTTCTGAGATGATGCTCTGGCTGTACCAACACCTGTTAGACCCAAATTTTAATGTGATTCAGATGGGGGGGAGCAGGGGGTGGGGGGGAGAAGGGCACTTTCTGCTCTACTGACCCAGCCTTGTGTTTGCTGGGAGAAGCCAGTGGAGCAATGCGAATTTGTCCTACAACTTTATGAAAGGCCCTTGTGGTAGTGTGACAGTAGGGTCCAAGTTCCTTTTTTCCTCTCAATATTTATTTCTCCATCTCAGCATTCATGGAGAAAACCCTGGCCACTGGGGACTCTGTAGAGCAGCTGTGACCCTTCTGATGGACATGGGGGATGAACCTCACGTTCCTGGCACAGCAGAGCCGTGCCTTCCTCCAGCCCACCCGCATCAACACCAGCATCTCTTGGGTGGTAGAACTTACTTGGCAAGGAGACACGTGTCTTACTGAGGACATCAATAGCTTCATACTTCATGTGTTGTTGGCATGGCTTTCTTATGAAATGTTAGTTGTATAAAATGGCATTTTGGGCAAAATCACCAAAACTTGCATTCAGTATTGCCTTGAAAGAGCAAAGAATCACTGAATCATAGAATCCCAGAACAGTTGGGGTTGGAAGGGAACTTAAAGATTATTTCTAATACTTTTTACTGTTGGTCAGGTATTTTGTCCTACAGAAAACTCTTGCTGTTGTCATTGCCTTGAAGCTCAGTAAAACAGGACAGGGTGATTTCCCTGGTCAGGTGTGATTGCTGCCCTGGGAGTGTTTGGTGAGGCCAGCAAAGAAATGAGAAGAATATGAATATCAGTTACAGAAAGGATGATGCTGGACTCCTGTGGCAATTTCCTATGGTAATAAGCACCCAGGAGGATATTAAAAATGTCATTTGTGCTCTAAAAGTAATAATAATTGAAATAGATTCTGGCATCTTTTATAACAAGAGAGCCAACAATTATTATGAGGGATATTTTAAAAGAAAACAAACACATTCAATAATTAGTTAAGTGAATTGCCAATATGCTGATGCTGCTGAAATTAATCTGAAAAATGTGAGGTTAGCAACGTGGTTTTGCACAATTATAGTTGGAGATAGCATTAAGAGGAGGACTGGGATGTGTTTTGCTGGAAAGCAGACTCACTCTGGTCTGCGGCACTGGGTCCTGCAGGACCCTGGTGACCAGGGACCTGGCCAGGGCACGGAGTCCTCTTCTCCAAAGGGAGCTTGGGGAAGGGGCCAGGGTGGTCCTCCCTGCTGGCTGGGGGCTGTGAGGGCTCCTCCCACACGTGCACTGGGCTGGGCTGGTGATGCCAGGGTGGTCAGAGAGCTGAGCTCCACCGCTGGGCCCCGAGCTTACCTGACATCAGGCTCTCTGAGCAATGCCCTTTCTACTCACAGCTGTAAAGTTAGTACTGCAGAAGCAGGCTGAGCTATGGATTTATTATAGTTCCTGTTTTTACAACTACAGAGGTACAAATTTAATGTATATATTGAAAAATTTTCTTCTTGTATGGGAACAGGACAAATGTGAGTCAGGAGGCCACATTTAGCCAGGAACCTCTGCTCTGAGCCTGTGGAATACTGTTTGGGGACAGGCTTTTACTGGGACTGATAAGTCAGACATAAGTCTTTTCCTTTCCCCCAAAGAGGCAGGAAAGCCTGTGACCCAAGCCCAGCATTGACCAAGCTGTGCTGTGGGGGGTTCCTCACACAAAGGAAAATGTCTGCTGAAAATGTGTTCTGTCCCACCTGCCTGGCTCTGGACTTGTCCTTAAGAGCACCAAAACCTGAGATCATGTCCATCATAAAGCACCAATTGTGTGTGGTCCTACTTTGAAAAGAAACACAAATATTTTGAACAGGATGTTTCTTGCCGCAGCCTTGGTGGCTGCTGTGTCAGCATTGCTTCCTCACCTCTCTGCTTTCACAAAACAACAATTTCCTGAACGTTACCAGTGAGTCTGAACCTTCAGATATTTGAAATCCTGCCCACATGTTTGATGATGTTGAATTAGAGGCACTGGGACATCCCTGAGGAAGCACAAGGACTTGAGAAGGAGCAGTGTCTGTACGAGCAGCACCTCTGTGAGGAGCCTGTGGGAGGAAGGTCCCCACACACTGTGCACAGAGCAGTCATGGATTGACTGGGAACCTGTGACTGGGACCCACAGGGCTCTGGCAGATGAAGCTCTTGGAAGGGCAGCAAATCCGAGAGTGCTGGTGCTCCGGCCTTGAGGGTTCTTCTCTCCCTGTGGTTCACAAACTGCCATAAGGCAAATCCCCTGCTCTTGAGGTGCAGCTGGAGAAAAAAGCCAGTTTCTGGAAAAGATGGCATTTCACCAGGACAGCCCAGGTGAATGCAGTCACAGGGAACATGACTTTTTAATGCTGCCACTGCTTGCTTTTTTCACCCTGGGTTGAATAAAGCACTGACATGCTTGGAGCCTGGCAGCAGAGAGCTTTCCCAGGTGCCATTGTGCTCCTAATTGTGTTTTTTGTTTTTATTCATCATCAGCAAGTTGTCTCAAGAGAGTTTTATCCTTTGCTATTTTCCCCTCACACCCATTCCCAAGAATCACTCACTGACATGCCCAGAGCCGAGCTGAAGGCTCCTTCCTGCTGCCATCTCCAGCCACGGGGCCTCAGCACACACTGCTGCTCTCTGTCTCTTTACACAAATGATGAGACACATAAACCCATTTGCTGTTGTAAGTCTGGGAACATAACCATCAGTTCTGCCTGGCATTCAGAGCAAACAAAATGTCTTTATTGCGACTCATCCAGCCACACCACTTGTCAGTTTTATGAGCTTTTAAAATAACATCTAATGTTAACTTGGCAATGAATCTGTCTTAAGACACACAACCCACTCACGTTTTAGTTCCTCTATTAAAGAAAAATATGTATGAACGCTATTGGAAAGCATGGATCAAGCTTTTTGGTATCCCACAGAGTACAAAGAAATGGGAGCAGGAGGAAAGGGTGGTGGAATGCCAGGCAGGTGTTCCTCTGGGCTACAGAATCCAACAAGTATTTTATCTTGATCCAGCTGCCCAGTAAATGGGAACAAACACGCCATTGTGGAGAGCCTTTCTATTTAGTTTCACCATGTTTATTACAGAGAATGGGGATTGTTTGCCTTGAAAACCAGGCTTAGGTCAGGTGGTAATGGTCTAACATTTATGTGATTTTTGGACCTTTATTGCACCGTTAGAACCTGATTCATGGATGACCTTCATGCATGAGCCCAACTTAAGGCATAGCAATAGTCCAGTTGATCTGAATTTTAACATTGATTACGGCGGGGTGAGGTGCTCATCAGTGTGACTAAAAGTAATATGCAGTGTGCCCCCATTGCTCTCAAGCACAAGAACAGGATTCCAATTGCCTCTTGCTGGAAAAATCGTGATGTGATAAGGATTTTAACCACTTGTGAATAAACTGAAGTTCAATGGATTTATTTTGTTCTTACTTGCACATCCACAAAAAATATATGTATTTTTGTGTATCTACAGTTGAGAATGTCACTGGTTCAGCTTAATTCTCTCCTTGAAAAGCAGATTTCTGGAGTGGGTCCAAAACCCACTCCTGATGATTTTTCTCTCCATGGCTGCACACATTGTCATTCACGCCGATGACGTGTTACCCTCTCACTTCAGAAGAGATTCTTCTGTAGCACCGAGTCTGATTACTTGTGACACAAACTATGTTATCTATATAATTAAGTGCCCTTGTGGGTTAGCCTGTGTTGGGAAGATGCTGTGGCCCTTAATGAGGAGGACAAGCAGAGGAGCCCAGCCCGAGGGGGAGGTGAAGATTCCCATGTCTGCCTGCTTTCATCCAGCTGAAGATGCCAACAGTGCAAAGGAATTTACCTTTTCCAAAGTGCTCTGCAAACATTAATTATTCCTGAAGCACCCCAGGAAGACATGAACTGGGAGATGTCATGGTGCTCCTGCCCAAGTTCACTGTGGTGTGCTGGACTAATCCTAATCCTAAACCTTAAGGCTCATCTCATTCCACCCCTTGCTATGGGCAAGGACACCTTTTACTTGACCAGGTTGCTCCATCCAACCTGGCCTTGGCCTTGGTCACTCCTCTGAAGTCTGAATAGTGAATCTTTTCTTTGACCAGAGGGGTCAGCAGTGGTGGGACAGTGCTGGGACTGTGCTGGGACACTGCTGTGGATAAAACTGGGGAGGAAATCCTTGATTTGAACACCACTTCAGCCTTGAGTCATATTTGTGAGGCTTTCATGCCTGAGTGTTTGGAGGATGGGAATACAAAGCAGGGTAAACACAGCTGAAGCAAATTCATTAAACATTAACGCAAATATTTGCAGAGATTTTGGTTCACAGCCTTTACAGATTTCCAGAATTACAGTAATGGAACATGGGCACATGTTCAGTCAGCAATGGCGAGACAAAGGAAATCAGTCACTGAAGAGACAGATGAGGGTGGCAGGGGGTGACTTCTGAAGCCACTATGGACAGGTTGTCCTGCTCCTCCCCGGGGAACAGCTCCCCAACAACGTGTCACCCCTCCACAACCCTCAGCTTCTTGTTCACTGCAAACAGGAGACCCTTGGAGCAGCCCAGGAGCAATCTGCCACTTGGGGAGCTCATCTCTTGAGGCTTAGAGGAGAAGCTGGTGAAAGGAGAACTGCAGCAGGGCTCTGATGGGCAGGGCATGGGATACAGAGGCTTCTGTGGGGCAGAAGCCCTGGCTTTCCTTCTCCCCAGGAAAGAGAGAGCTGGTAGATAGGGAGAGGCATGAGAGAGAGAGGGGAATGTTATGGGGAAAAGAGGAAAGAGAAAATTTGCCCAAAAGATACAGATAAGTATATTTTTTTTTTTGTCTAATCTTTAGGAATGGGATCAGCTGGGAATCAGCTGCTCAATCATTTCAGCCAGCAGTTGGTCAGATGATTTTATTACTGCTCTGATGGAAGGACTAAAACCTCTGAAGCAGAAGAATGATGGCCAACATTGACTCAAACATTCTGTTGTGGTTTTTCTCAGCTCCGAGTTGCTGGACTTGAAAACATCTGCAGGAATATTCAGACTATCTCAAAATCTTGAAAAAGAGGTTGGGGGCGGTGTGGATGGGGGGGAAGCATCATACCATGACTCACCAAAATACCACCAAGGCAAAGTATGATTTTCCATTTCTTTGCTCAAGCCAAACTGAGGTGCAGTAGAGGCTGGAAGGAAGATAAACCCAGGCACTGCACATCTCCCTCCCTTTATTTCTCTGCCATGATACAGGGCTGGAGGATCAGTCTTGGCATTACAAGAGATCCATGTCAACATTACAAGGTTGCCTTTGTCCCAGAGCAAGCAATGTCCATGAGTATAAAGGACTCATGTTGCCATGTCACTCAAAATTTTTAATATATATTCATCCTTAGAGCCCCTTCCAGCACCTAAAGGGGCTTCAAGAGAGCTGAGGAGTGGTTTTGGACAAGGGCCTGGAATGATAGGACAAGGGGCAATGGCTTCCCACTGCCACAGGGCAGGGATAGATGGGATACTGGGAAGGAGTTTTTCCCTGTGAAGGAGGTAAGGCCCTGGCACAGGGTGCCCAGAGCAGCTGGGGCTGCCCCTGGATCCCTGGCAGTGCCCAAGGCCAGGCTGGACATTGGGGCTTGGAGCAGCCTGGGACAGTGGGAGGTCTCCCTGCCATGGCAGGGGTGGCACTGGGTGGGCTTGAGATGTATTTTGGTCCCTTCAGCTGCAGCCTGGATCTGTGTCTGTTTGCTCAGTGTGTAGCTTTTGCCAGGCCATGTGTAAATAAAGCCATTTCCAAGGCATTGCTCCTGCTTGGGGCTAGAGGCTGGAGCTCTGTTGGCCTGCGCAGCCAGGCAGTGGGACAGGAACTAACAGAAGTCACCTGGGCATGTTAGGGAGGGATGTCCTCAGAGCCTGGGATCGGATATTTCTTGAGTAAATCACACAAGAACAGAATTATGTATTCTATGATTCCATATTTCCAAGAGAGATGCAAATTGAGACATAAGACTTCTCTCTGTAATATACAATAAAAATTCAATGGCTGGCAGCTGACATAAAGCTTATAAATATGTTTTCAAATAAGTACAACAGCCATGAGATCAGGAATCAGTAAGTCATAATGCATTTCAGCACAATACTGATGAACCCATTTTTCTGGCACATATGAAATAACGAGCTCATTTTAATTCTTTATAGATAACAGATAACAGCTTGAGAGGCATGTGCCGTGCCATTCACTTTTATGGCTCCATCTCCTCCACACTTGATACTCCCATGACATTGGGGTCTGCAGGAGAGGGTGGCTTGTGCATTCTTGCTTGCTTTCCTCCTCCTCGCCACTATGTAATGTGGCTATTGCTAAAGACCCAACAAAATGAAGCAGCCATTTAGTGCATCAGAGTAGCAGCTGACTGATGTGGCCACACGTTACGTTGTTAGTAACTTTTCTGGAATTTATTTCATTTATCTCTGCTTTATATCTCTGCTGTTGCTCTCTAATCATCACTCCCACAAGGCATTGTGTTCCTATTGAGGCAGCAGCTAAATGAGCTGAGAATTAGATCTATATTACATCAGCAGTGGGCATTGCAGATATTACCAACACATTAAAAGAGAAATTCAAATGAAACAAACAGGAACATGTTCTTTCCTATTCCAGAAATTGATCCTGATTCCACAGCTGAGCAGTGTTCAGGAGGAAGAGATGAGCTTTGTCACAAACAAGCCGTTATATGAGATCATTAACTGAAATAGGATTACTGCCACTCTGTAATTTCATTTTTCTTTGTCCTTAGAAGTTTGACTAGGCTGGGAAAGGAAGGCTGCTTTGTTGTGGCAGCACTTTAAGGCTCTAAACTGTGGAAGTCTTAGTTGTCCAGGGATTATAACTTTGCATGTGGGGCAGGTCCTGGAGGTGCCCCTGTTCTTGGCACAGACACTGGGCTCTGTGTGCCCCTTCACTCAGCAAGTAATGTGGGAGCAGGGCATCGGCTCCCTCCTCCCAAAGGCACTTGTCAAGGGAGTGGCCAGAGCAGCCACAGCCTCTGCTGAGCCTTGCTGCTCCTTGGCAATTCTGCAGGACAAGTCTGGATATTGGGAAATTATATTTATACTGATGGATGACATTAAAACTACTCTGTGTTAAGTGTTAAATGTAAAATAATTTGATTCAGTGGTTAATTCTGCTCATTGCTTGAAATCCAAATAAACCCTGGAGGAGACATAAATTGGAGAACCAGTCAAAATGTTCATTATTGTAGCTGTGAGGTATGCAAGGGATTGGACAGGCTTCCTGCAGCTCTGATGGTGAGACTCCTGCTCCTGAGGTTTGGAATTTCACATCACTGTACCCTTTCAGAAGGACTTGGTGATCCATTGGACTCAGCTGGGAATGACCAAACTAGAATTAATGTGAAGGGCCAAATCCTCACTGCAGGGTGGTGAGGGAAATCAGCTTCACTGGGTACAGCTGAATGTGCAAGACTTGAGATCTGATACATTCCGAAGTACAGCTGGCTGTACTGGCTGCAGTCAGTAAAAATCGCTCAAACCAGCCCACTTCCAGCTAGGAGTTTGGGAACTAATGTTAGCTCTGGATCTCACCTTGTACAGGGAAATGAGACTCAGAAAATCCGGGTGTAGGCCACGGCTGCAGACTCGGAGGAGCAGGCTCTGTGCAGTGCTCTCATCAGCTGCAGGATATCGCTCTGTTCTGCTGGGAATATGCAACGCACTTGAGCAAAAATGTCTGGAAAAACGAACCTGGGATGCTTTTATATAAATCATTACCATATTGTAAGAAAAATTACACTAAAAATAAAGTTAACATGCAAAGTCTTCTGTTACGCTTGCTTTTCATTTGTGCAAGCACTCACCTCACTTGCCTCAGCATCCGTAACCTTTTCTCTCTGCTGAAGTAGCCATACCCTGTGTGGAGAAAGGGATGGTGTGCCCAGGTGGGCTAAGTCTCTGCTCTGCTACTTTGGTTTTATACCTGAGAAATGCTTTGTTGTTTGTTTTTTTTTTTTTTAAAGCAAGCCTGGTAACCTCAACCCCAGCCAGGGAGGTCCCACTCGACAGGAAGTTCAGAAATTGATGCCCATCTATGAGAAGGGTTGGAAGGAAGGTCCAGAGAACTGCACTTGGATCACAACAACCCCAAGCAGCAGTCCAGGCTTGGAGCAGAGTGGATGGAAAGGTGCTCAGTGGAGAAGGACCTGGTTGGTTGGTGTTGGTTGACAGCAGCTGAACATGATCCAGTGTTGGGTTAGCGGTTGGGTTCAGTGATCTTAGAGGTCTTTTCCAGCCTAATCATTCTATGATTCTATGATTCTACTTCCCCTTGATACATAAAGGAGCTATTGGACCAGATCCTTCCACTGATCTATTCCATGGCTGATACTGGTTTCAGAGGTTTGACAACTTGTCCTGGTAATTAGAATGACAGTTGAAATCAAAAGGAAGACAAGTTTTTACCTTTCTTTTAGTATCATAATAAATGCAGAGATCTAGAGATGGTCAGGTACAAGTTTGTGTCTCATAAAAGTGGTGGCAACCAAGTTAAAACTACACTTACTTTACATGAAGAATAAATATCTGTTGAATTCACTGCTGAAAACTCTGATCTGGGTCATTATCAGTCTTCAACACTCATAATAAGTACTAAGAATTTTAACACAGCTGTGGAAAATATGGAAAATATTTTAAAATATTTAAAATTATTAGATAGAAGCCTCAGAGCATAAATTCTCATTTCATGACAGTTGCTTTGTTATGCATTTTTTCTTTGTTAACAGTCAGCTGAGGGGGTTTATACCTCTCCTTGTACCTCCTCATGGGACACTTCAGGAAATGGGTGTTGGAGCAAATGCGTTGGTTTTGCCTGTACAGCCTGGAAACTGGGATGGTCTTGTAAAGATAAACTTGTGAAAAATAGAGTGATTAGGTTGCACAAGCCCAGCCCACAGGGCAGAATTCCGTGCCTGGTGCACCCTGCTGTGAGCGCAGACGGATGCTGGATGCTGCTGCCAGCAGTGTGACTCTGGGCTTCCCACACCGCAACGCCGCGATGCCCTTGGGTCTCTACTCCAGTGCGGAGCGCGGTTTGCTGGCAGCGGCAGAGGAGCGGTCAGTGCATGGCCGGTGCCGCCTGCCCGATCTCACCTGCCCTGTCTCACCTGCCCTGTCTCACCTGCCCGGTCTCACCTGCCCTGTCTCACCTGCCCTCTCTCACCTGCCCGGTCTCACCTGCCCTGTCTCACCTGCCCGATCTCACCTGCCCGGTCTCACCTGCCCGGTCTCACCTGCCCGATCTCACCTGCCCGGTCTCACCTGCCCGGTCTCACCTGCCCTGTCTCACCTGCCCAGTCTCACCTGCCCGGTCTCACCTGCCCGGTCTCACCTGCCCAGTCTCACCTGCCCGGTCTCACCTGCCCGGTCTCACCTGCCCGGTCTCACCTGCCCGGTGCCGCAGCTGCCCCGGCGGGGCTGGCCCTGAGCGGGGCTTCCATCCGCGCACGGCTCTGGCTGCAGCCCGGGCGAAGCTGGAGCTGCGGGGCCGCCGTGGAAGAGCAGCAGCCCAGCATTTCTACAGAGGCCTGGAGCAGCGCCAGCGGGGCAGCAGCAGGCGGCGATCCCCGTGGAAATGCGCTGGGCCGTTTTCCATGGCCGGGCCGACTGCGGGAGGCGGCTGCGGCCTCCGCAATTCCAGCGCTGTCCAAGGTACTGCGAAGGTTTCAGGCTTTACTGGCCGTCCTTCAGCTTTGGACAGCCATTATCTGTAGTAGGACAAACACACGATGTTTTATCTCACCCCTGAATCTCCACTTTTGAACTACAACAAAACTGTAATTTTGTTTATATTTACTGACTTTGGCAGTCAGGAAATCCTGAGAGCAGGAGCGTATCTTGATAAACTTAAATAGGAACCTCTAAGACTGCACGATTAATTCAGTTTTGGTGTGAATTCAGTAATGGTGTACAATAAATCTGACCTGAATGTAGCAGAAAGTAAGAGAATTCTATATTAATGTTTTATAATAGGTTTATAGTTAAATAAATTTTGTGAAAGCATAGGGGTCTCATTGTTACTCAGTCAGCTTTCCCCATTGCAATATTTTCCCATGATTAAGTTGGAGATCAGATAACCACCTTATACAGTATATACCCAATAGCAATTTAAAAAATTCAATATCAGCTGTATTATTCTAAAGACTCATTCCATTTTCAATGCAATATAAGTACAAAATAAAGAGATAAACTACATATAAAATGTAAAACATGGGAAAATTTATCACTTGCAAACATAAAAGCCAAAAGGATAAAAAAAGAGAACAAAAGCAAATGGAGGCCATAAAAGAATACAGAAAAAAAAGATAAATCCGCAGCGTTACCTTTTCTGTATGCATTTGGCTGGGGTTTATTAAGGTGCATTCACTCTAGTGCAGAATATAATCACCTCTGTAATGCACTTTACTGCCGCAGGCTAAATTAATTTATGCCATGCTGAAAGTGTTCAGCCCCTCTGGATCCGAGAGGACGGGGAGCGCCGCTCGGCAGCGCAGGCAGCTGAGCCGGAGGGTCCCTCCGTGCTGCGCACAGGGAGCTGTGCGGGACCTGCAGGCAGCGTGCCAGAGGTCAGAGATGCCGGCAAGGAGCGTGGTCAGGGCTGCGGGTCACGCTGAGGCGCTGGGAGTGACCCAAAGCACCCCATCCCGCGGACGGGCAGGTTTGAGTGGGGCCACTGGTGTTTGTCGTGTGAGGAAAATCCCGACGGCAATCGCTTCAGTCAGGAATGTGATTGTGGGGACTCAGTCCATCCTCGCCCGTCCCGTGGCAGAGGGGAATGTGCAGGCACCGGGGCATCTTTGCAACCCAAGGGCCCCAAATCGATCCTGCAGAGTGAAGACAGGGAAATATCGGTGAGGGGGAAGAGAACGGAGCTGCCGGCTCTCTGCCCACGGTCCAAGCCGTGTCTCTGCCTCCCCTCTTCCCCCGCGCTATGGGGCCACAGTAGGGAGCTGCTCCCCTCCCCGGGATGGGGCTCTGGGGGTCCCAGCCCAGCCCTGCCCACCTGGAGCGTGGTCCCCACGCTCCGAGCGCCGGCTCTGCCACCCCTCTGAATGCTGGCAGGCAGCTGGCAAGAATGTCCTCGTCTCTCCGGCTCTGGAGAGCCAGCACAGAGACTTCTGTTCCTTAACCCATCGTAGTGAACACCTAATGGCTTCTTCCTATCGCTGTAGTTAAGGTCGTGCCAACGACTCCATTATGAATGTGTTCTCAGTTATAATTACTGTATTTTCACTGTGAAAAGTTGCCCTGAGCTGACATTGTGCAGACGTGGTTCCACCCAGGCACAGATGGTTTGTTTCTGTCCCTTTGCTAAATTGCTATTCATGTCACAATCTCCAGCCAATTGTATAGTTCATAAACACAACAACAGATTTTCCAACGGGCACTCTGGGTTCACACAGCCCTTTTCTCAGGAAATAAAAAAGCTATTTGTGGGAAAATAACCCCACCAAAACCCAGAAAACATTTGAGAGAGAAACAGGACTCCTGCATTATCCAGTGACCCTTGTTTCAAAGAGCATCATCATTTCTGTTCCAAAGTCACACATTTACTCACTTTTGCTCTTCAGAATCTCCTATGTCAGAAATAAAGAGTCATGAAACTGAGGCAGTGGAATGAAGTATTTACCCTAAAAGTAAATGACAGGATGTAAAGTTTCTCATGTGAATAACAGTCTGAAAGGGGGGACTTCCCTGGAAAAATGGTAACTTCCAGTGTCATGCAAAGGTTTGTATCATCGTGGTTGCTCCTGAAGAGGTTCCTGAGCTCTTGTGAGTATGAACACACTGGGAGTGGGAAAGGGCAGTGGAGCCCCAGTGCAAACCTCAGGAAAGCAATGTGGGGATCTTTGTTTCTTCTCTCTGATTCCTGCAGTATAGTTCCATGTGAGATTTTGGTCTTACAGGATCTAAATTTGAAGGATTGCTGAGGGGCTGCCCTGGCTGCATTAATCCAGAGGTGACTAACTCCTTTTCTTGTTGGCAAGCACTGATGGGATGGGGAAGAGCTGATTTTGGTGAGAACCATTGAGGGAGAGCCAGCCCTTGCTCCTGGGACCAGCCAACACCAACGGCACAGGAACCTCCCTCCTTTCTGTGCTGCTTGCAGAACAGTGGGTCTTGTGGGGACTTCTCTGAATTTTCCAGTTTATTTTTCCTTTGGCATCAATTTAGGGCAGTTCTGAGCTGGGGCTCATTGATGTGGCAGGTTTCCATGGATCAGAAAGATGACACTGGAAGCAAGACAGGGACGAAGAGGAGTTTGGTTTTTCCTTGACACCATTCCCCTCTTAGCACATCCCAGGGTTTATTTCCCTCCAGGAACATCACCTTGCCAGCCCAGATCTGCACAGAGAAGCCCCGCTGTGCCCTGTCTGCCTGGGGTCTGCAGGCTGCCTGACACCTGAACTGTGCTGGAGCCAGTGCTGCCCCTGCATGGGGCTGGGACAGGGAGAGGGGAGAGACACCCACGGGAGCTGCTGGTGGACCCATGGGCAGGACACACTGGGGACACGGGCAGGACAGGCAGGTCACCTGGGACCAGACCTGACTTCAGGTGCTGGTCAGCCCCGTGTGTTTCTTCCCATGGCCCTGGCTCACTGGAGAGCCTGATGCTGGTGATGCACCACCTCCACTCGTCCCTTGCCCTTCTGCGGGGTGCCAGGGATGTGGAGAGCCAGTGGTACCCCACAGCTGGGTGCTGGCTGCCAACCATGCTCCTGGGCTGCCCCTCTGCAGTGAGCTGGGGGGCTCCTTCCTCCTAACCAATTCCAAACCTCACCAAACATCAAGACACCTAATTGGAAACAGGTAATAAACATAATATGCATGAAAATATGCATGAAAAGCTCTGCCCTCAACAGCAGCAGGCTTTTTTGAGATTTCCATAATGCTAAGGAGTGTCTTGCTCACATACCCACGGATCGCGGTGGCTTTGTTGTCATGGATACTGGTACATACCTTGTTTTCTTTCAGAGATCTATCAAATATGTGCATTTGGATGTTCTCTGGATTTGCCTGAATGTTCTAAGCACATTTTTACACTAGTAAATAATATTAAACAGCTGTGTAATTTATGCTGGAAGACTGAACACACTCCAGCTCAGTATTTTAACACCCTTTTTTCACCCTTGAGATTTCCAATCCAAACACTCTGCCCGATGATATTCTCATTGAGACGGAGCATGACTTGCAAGAAACTGTGTTCTTTCTGTAGGGTTTTACTCTGAAGGACCCCTCCATGTACTAACCACTCCCCAGCCATCCACGGGCAGGGGAAAGAGTCACCAGCCTGGTTTTCAAACATGAGCTGATTCCTTTCAAGATAATTCAAAAGATACTGCCAGCCTAAAAAAAATCTAGCAGATTTCTGTGTTGCATCTGCTTCACCTTTTTAATGGAGACAAAAAGAATGTTGCAGGCTACAGGCACTGTGGGGAAGTCTTGGAAGAAGGTTCCCCATCTCTCCTCTCTGGAAAACCTGGTATTCCACCTGAAGGTACTGTGCACGTGAAATGGAAGTTTTAAGTCCCAGCAATGGATAAAAATCCAAATTCATGCCTTTTGCCTCATTACCTATTCCTTAGACCACATGAACCTTTGTGTTACCTTTGGGCTTGACAGCATGAAGCAGAAGATCTCATTAACACGGAGTCCCAGGAGTGGAGAGTCCATCTTCTGTTGCAGTGACAGGGCTTCATTAAGGCCATAAATAACAGAGCTGAAGCCTTCATATTCTGGGTCTGGAGCTGGTAAAAAACACAGGCTGTGTTAGTCTCTGTCTGCTGAGTCAGCAACCAAGTGTAAACTCCTCTGATGTCTGCTTAGTGACCACACTGACGAGTACAACTCAAGTAGCTCAGGCTGGGTAATGGGCTTGTGCCCACGGTTTACAGTATTCAATTCAATTAGGTTTCATTTATCAGCAGCAGAGAAAGAAGATGTTGAAATAATAAGACAAAGGAATGATAATATTCTTAGAAAAGAAGTAGCATTTGTCATGATTAAAGAACAAAATTCCAATAGAGTCAGCTCCCTTCTCTGCAGTTTGTGAAGTCGCGAGTATATCAAAAAGCATGGGATAAATATTTGAGATATACATGAACAAACCCCTGCTTCTGAGAGAAAACGACATTTACCTCTGTACAGTGACTCATTACATGCTTCAGATTTGCTTTTAAATTGCACCTGAGGCCGAGACACTGAGTGTGCTTCTTGTTTTATGGCAAATAGCTGGAGTAAAGCCATGGCCTAAAACATGAAACCAGAAAGTCTTAAACAACGTGGGATGACTAAAGAGACTTGGTAACCTGGGGTTATCTCCTGAGAAAGACCAGGTGAAATGAGTGGCAATACACAAATCTCTCTGGACAGTGAGATTTTGTAGTCTTATTTTCTCTTCCAAGGTGGCAGGAATACCAGCTTTTTACACTAGCAGGTGACTGTAAATGATGAAGTTTCCAAGAGCAAGAAATTTGCCCAGAAGACTTGAGTTCCAGCCCATGTCTGTCCACTGCCCATGAGTGCCTGTGCCCGTGGCTGCCCATGGCCCTTGGCACCGAGCCCCTGGCCTGGCAGGGAGCTGATGGCCAGTGTGGGAGTGCACGGCAGGAAAACCTGCAGGGTCCCTGCTGCCAAAGCCTGGCTGCTGTAGGCAAATTGTGCTGCATTTAGAGACACCAGCGGGTCTCTCTCAGTGTCCTGCACTGGTCTTCCGAGGAACTGATGGGCTTGGCTTTGCACTGTGACTTGCAGGCTGAGCAAGAGCCATCCCTGACAGTTCTTGGCAGATGTAAAGCACACAAAATGCAGAAACACCTCAGTCCAGGCTACCACACAGAGCAAGGGGAGAGCAAAGGAACCAATCACCCATCTTTCCTTGCTCACACTCCCAAAACTCCTTGGAGCCTCATCCCGAGGGGCCGCTGCCGATGCAAGAGCTCCAGATCAGCCAAGGTAGCACAGGCACCAACAGGACACACAGAGTTACTCTCAGAACAGCGCAGGTCAGCTCTGCTCTTGTGCAGGGTGCTGATCAGCTGGGCTGTGGGCAATCGGAGCAGCTCATCCCTCTGAGTGCTGAGACATCCCTCCCAGTACCTCATGGCCCAGCAGTTCCCCCCACCCACTGCCCACAGCAGAGTGTGCAGTGTGAGCCCAGGGCAGTGTGAGCTCAGGGAAGGTGTGAGCTCAGGGCAGTGTGAGCCCAGGGAAGGTGTGAGCTCAGGGCAGTGTGAGCCCAGGGCAGTGTGAGCTCAGGGCAGTGTGAGCCCAGGGAAGGTGTGAGCCCAGGGAAGGTGTGAGCTCAGGGCAGTGTGAGCCCAGGGCAGTGTGAGCTCAGGGCAGTGTGAGCCCAGGGAAGGTGTGAGCTCAGGGCAGTGTGAGCCCAGGGCAGTGTGAGCTCAGGGCAGTGTGAGCCCAGGGAAGGTGTGAGCTCAGGGCAGTGTGAGCCCAGGGCAGTGTGAGCTCAGGGCAGTGTGAGCCCAGGGCAGTGTGAGCTCAGGGCAGTGTGAGCCCAGGGCAGTGTGAGCCCAGGGAAGGTGTGAGCCCAGGGAAGGTGTGAGCTCAGGGCAGTGTGAGCCCAGGGAAGGTGTGAGCCCAGGGAAGGTGTGAGCTCAGGGAAGGTCTGAGCTCAGGGCAGTGTGAGCCCAGGGAAGGTGTGAGCTCAGGGAAGGTGTGAGCTCAGGGAAAGTCTGAGCTCAGGGCAGTGTGAGCCCAGGGAAGGTCTGAGCTCAGGGCATGTCTGCAGGTGGCTCTGGACCTGCAGCTGAATCCGGTGTCTGGGTTGCAGCTCTGTAAGGTGTCAGGCTTGGACTCTGCTGCCTTAATAAGGCCCTTGTTGAGAAAATTTCAAAGAAGATCAAAACATAAGAAAGACCCTGATATTCAAAGGAGGCCGGTGTCTCCTCTTTCCTTTGTACCAAAAAAAAAAAAAAAAAAAGGAAGAGAGAGAAAAGAGAAATGTAATTCTGTTTCATTTGTGTGTGCATGAACAAATTAGTTTCAGAAGCAATTTTACAGTAATTATGACCATTTCCAATGCATTAGATTTTCAGAAATATTCACTCTAATGTCATGATGAGAACTTCCACGTCCTGATTTTTTTATTTGATGTTCTAACAGTTTAAGGGTTCCAATAATTTGTGTGCATGACTAGACTAGAACAAAAACACATTTACGACTTCTGAGTTTTGTGACACTGAAAATTTTATGGTGAAGTGGTTTTGACCTTTGGAGGGTATAAAAAATGCAATGGTAACATGATCTTTATCTCTCAGCACAGCATGTTATGGTCTGTAGTTTCAGCTCCTATTCCCTGATAAGGAGGTGTGTTTGATCTTTTATTCCTCCTAATACTTCAAGTGTATCATAATTATAAATTTATTTGGTAATCACTGTGATGGTGCTGATACTAAAATCCATTTAGCATTTCTACGTCCATGGTACTTCCTTCCACTGGGGATACACTGTGAATCTATCAAGGTAAAGTACAAAGCTTCCTAAATTTCTTTTAAATGGAATTTAAGGTAAATAAACTTCAGGGAAGTTTGGTGAGTTTTGGGGAGTTCTGAATGAAAAATATCTAGTGCCCTTTATAATAGTTTCTTTGTCCATTTTGAAGGGCTTTTGTGGCTAATTTTCAGTGCCAGCCCATTGGAATTGCTGCTTCCTGGGATGAGGCTTCATGCCATTTGTGTGGAGAGCGGCTGAGTCAACAATTATAAACGATCCCTTTCGTGTTCTGTGCAAAATCATCCATCACTGGACACTGCTAAGTGAGTCTGGTAACATTAAAACTATGTTTAATGAAGCTAGCATTTCAGGACCACTTGCAAAAGGGTCAGCAGTTGCCAAACGCAATTAACCGCTTGTTTACTGAGGAAGCGAAGAGATTGGAGAGCAAGAGAAAACGACAGGAGTAAGAGGAAGGACAAGCACACAAAATAAAACATTGTCATTATACAAACAAAGACCATTTACCTCTGGTTTCTCCTCCTCAAATATCTCCTGAAGATTTTCAGGACTGTCTTGCAGGATGAAGCACATAGATAGCCAGGATGAACCCCAGGGGTGTAAGGAGGATATTTTCCCAAGAGAAAGAAGTGCTGTAACTTCCCACCCTCAAAAAGAGGAATGCACCTGTTGGGCCTCCTTCCCAAAAGGGTCAGGAAGACGGAGACAGACAGGCGGGGTGTTCTGCTGGAGCCTCTTCTAAAACCTTTCTGAATCAAAGGATGGGCATCACGAGAGTGTGCAGGTGCATGTGTGTGTGCACACGTGTGTGCAAGTGAGTGTTGTGGGGATTCAGTGGCTTCTGTAGGACTTCCCTCAGCCCTACACTATTCCTGTGCCAGGAACACATCCACTGCCTGTTCTGAGCTGAATAGCCAATGAGTAATAACCCAACTTCTGCCTATTTGTGCTGCAACAGGAAGCAAAAGGCTTTCCTGCAAATCCTCCAGCGAGAATCTGGGTGGGAGGCTGCCCCTTTCCTGAGCCCCCCCTGGCAAGGGTGGGAAGGCCAAAACTGCAGCCCCTGTTTTGCTAACATTGAACAGAGTGAAGCCTTTTCCTCACTGTGCCTCGCTCCACATGCCAGCAGGGGAATGGGAGCTGTGCTGGCTGCTGAAGGTGGCTCAGGAGTCACACCCAGGACTGTATGAAAGGCTGCTGAGGCGTCTGGACTGAGCTTAGTCAGAGCAGAAAGAGTTTTTTAATTCATGGGCTATTTAATCTAGAGTTCACAGCCAGACTGGGAGAGAAGTTCTGCCTGGCAGGGGCTGTGCTGGGCAGGTCTCAGAGCAGCCCCCACAGACAGGCCCATCCACCAATGGCCTCCTGCTCTTGCCACGGATGAGCATTCCAGCATATCCCAGGAATGCTTTCATTTAAATGCATCTGATAACCCAGCAAAGGGAAAATGGGAATGAGTTGGCAGGTGGCCTTTCAAATGAAAGGGCACATGGTAAACTATCGTTTGCTGCTGTCGCACCCTGGAATACTAAAGGCATCGCACTGTATGCATATTCCTTTCCATTTTCCCATTGTTCTGTCCTTTTTATTGTTCATATTCCAAAAATTAAATATAATTTCAAAAGGCATAGAGCAGTAAGATGTGTTTGGGCTGGTTTATTGCAATTGCAGATGTGTGTTCTACTTTTATCCTAATGGTCCATAGCAAAACACAACAAGGATTGAAGCCTTAAGACTTCATGCCTTTGTGAAACGTACAAATGAAAGTCTTTATTCTCTAATCAGGATGGGAAAACAAAATCAGTGCTAAGTCTTGAAGCAATTACCCCCAGGTACCATCTCTTCTTAACCACAACAAGCTGATGCCGAATGGTGCTTCCTTTAAATTTAAACATATCCTCTGATCTTACGAGCAGCCATGCCCAGACATGAAAAAGCATCAGACATCATCATTCATGTGTTAACAATTAATTATTTAGTTATTGGCTCAAAACAAAGCCAGCACACTGGGACTGCAGTTGTTTGCATTCCTCAGGCTTGCAGCCATGTGTGTAGGTTGTGTCTTCTGGGGGAAAATGCCACCTCAAAAAGCCCTGAGGTTCTCATGAGCTGGTCCTGCTCTGGCTTCCAGCAGGTTAGTCCTCATGGGGAAATCAGTCCTTGTGGGGAAATTAGGTGCTGATCCTTGTTAATAGCCTCTACCCAGACCTCTTGCCCAGAGTAAGGCCAAAATACAGCAAAATCTTTTCTCTGAAATGTAGTTTTCCTGTATGTGCAACCAGTAGTTCCCACTGCTGAACTCAACAAATTGCTGTAACTCTTCTCTTTGAATTTGTTATATTTATGACAAATTTTAGCAGTTCAATTTCAAATGTTCTCAGTGTCTGCCTTGTACTAAACATTTTCTATGTTTTGGCAGAAACAGATAAATCTCTGTAAGGAAGTGCACACACACATACTCAACATGCAATTAGGCTAAATTAATGACCAGCTGACTGTGGATCACCACCGTGCTGGAAGTGAACTGGGGCAACTCCTGACGTCGGTGGAATTGTTTGGCATTTGAGTAACATAGAAGAGATGTGAATTGAACTCCATTTTTTTTTTTTTTACTGTCTGGAATATTTGTGAACTTTGATGACTGGTTGTGACACCACAGCTCAGAGCTGGAAATGACAGAGCTGAGCTGTGGCGAGGAGCCGATAAGAAATGGCAGAAATGACATCACAAATGGTGGTCAGGGCTCCTCTGGCATGGACAGCTGATACTCATTGGCTAATCAGGTCTCTGTAGTCAGTGAAAACAAACATGATGAGCTCCGTGTCTGCTCGCTGCAGCAGCTGCTCAGTGAGGCGGATGGCTGCATTTGGGCCTGGTGCAGTTACAGGTCACTGGGAACTTGGGAAAATAGAGTTTAGTCCAAGCAGGCACCCTGTGGGAGGCCATTGACTCTTGCTTTGTTTTCCTGGCTCACGATGATCATAGAATTATGGAATGATTTGTGTTGGAAGGGACTTTTAAGGGTCATCTGCTCCAACCCCCTCTGCAATGAGCAGGACCCGTCCTGCTGGACCAGGTTGCTCGGAGTGCGTTGGACCAATGCCTTCTCCAGAGCAAGTCTGTGCACTGGTTTACAGAAGGGTAATTTTTCCAATCTGAGATGCTGGCGTTTGAGAGACATCTTTATTTTTCTTTTGGCAAGAGTGGGATATATTTCCAGCTCTTGGAAGCTTTTGCTTATTAAATAACAGAAATTAGTTTCTGGAAGAATCTGAAGCAAAATCTCTTGCTTTTATTCTTGTTCTTGAGCCAGTCCCGCCACAGTGCACCCAGCTGGGGTTTGAAAGGCAGGTGCTAGCCAAGGTGACCTGTCTGGGAGGACACGCACCAGGCTGTGATGCTGGTGGGGCGAAATACTTGTACACATGTTGTCTGCTGTGTAAATACCTTTCAAGGGGTGATTTAGTGCATGTAGCACTGTGGTAGTTAGACTTTCAAGGAGTAAGCCAAAATAGCTGTTAATTTGCGGTCACCTTGAAGGCACACAGGCTCAGGAACCTTGACAATGTGTTTAGAAAAAGTAGTGATAATCATGAATACCTGGTAATGACTGTGGATTTTACAGCCAGATCATTTAAACATTCTGAGCAAAAAGATGGCAGGCGAACATTGTTAGTGAGCTCATTAGTCCTCTGAAACTGCCAAGCGAAGCCATTAATGGGGAGAATCAGATTTGATAAGAATGGGATTTGCAAAGGCAATCTTTGAGGACATGGAAAATGCAAGCGTTTAGCAAGGGTCGGTTTCCCAGTTGGTTGCAAAACCTGTACAGAGGAGCCCCTGACCTCAGGGGTGCCTCTGCACCTGGCACCCCCCGTGTACCTGCGTGGTTCTCACTTGATGAGCTCTGCATGGTGTTGGCATTTCCTGAAATATCTCTTTTGCAGGTCAGCAGTGAATGAGGCACTCAAATAAATAAATAAATAAATGCTGATTCATGCCTTTCTTTCCTTCCACTACTTATTTTCCATCCTGTTTTTATTAACCTTATTCTCTAAATTTCCCTGGACCCATATTGGCTGGATGTGATAAAATTTTTGCTGCTACTTCTGTCACCTCATTCTTCACTTTTACAGGCTGTCATTGTGCTGTGGAGGGCTCCTTCCTCCACTGCAATTCAGCCTTGAGTGGGTCTTGCACGAGCTGTGCTGGGTCCTCCACGTGGAGATCAAGGGACTTTCCAGAAACCCTTTGCAAGGAACCTGGAACCACAGGTCGTATGAAGAACACAGAGCCATGAACAGGAGCAAGGTGCAAATTATTTGGTGTGGGTGTATGGGGAGCCTTGTTTCAATAAACAGAGCCTGTCAGTGAGGTGCCACCTGTGTCTGGGCAGGCACGGGACACTCCCAGCCAGTGGCCACATCCATGGCACAGCCCAGCTGTGGAGGGGAAGCAGCTCCAGAGCAGGGGGACAGGTAGAGCCCCCCTCTATGACAAACAGTATGACATGATGCACACAATAAACACCAAGAAGTCTTAGTTACCCTGAGAAGGAAAGAAGCATGGACAAAACAAGCCATGTTTTATGAATCATTTTCCTTTTCCCAAGGCTATAGTTCCTTTTATGTTCCATAAACAAAGCACTGTGGGCTTTTGTTCTTCCAGAAAAACACAGCCCGGCAGGTAAGGAGCAGTTCAGCTTGGAAGTAACATGTTCAGCCCTGAAAGCAAGAGGCTTAGATAACCTTCAGCATTTAATATTTGAGTATTTGCACAGAACCAGTGTTATTAATGACAGGAGGTATGGTCGAGTGTAAAAGTAATTAGTAAAATGATTTTATGAGCAATACAGCAACAAGAGATTGCATATCCAATGCCAGAATCAGGGCTTCAGACATAGGGGAAAATGGTCACCTTAATTTTTTTATTTATAGCCACATTTATTTTTTTATTTATTTATTCGTGGTAAAACTGGCTGGTTTTCTTTCATGGCACAGGAATTATCATCCTCATTTAGCCCAGACGCTGCTTTTCCTTTTACAACTGGACTCCTTTCTGCTTAATTTCTTTAATAGAAAAGCTGCTCGCTCTGGCCTCCACCACAGCTCTGCACAGCCTCGGAGTGAGAGGTGCTGCACATCTGGCTGTGCCTGACGCCGCACATCTGGCTGTGGGCGATGCTGCACATCTCCCTGCTGCAAGCCGTGGTCACGGTGCCGCTGCATGCACTGTGCTGCGGGCAGAACAGAAATGTTTGGGGTTCATTCTGGGTGCCCGTGCACACGGTCAGCACCCCGTGTCTGGGGATGGGAGGGGCTGCGCGACACCACTTCCAGAGGGATCACATGCTCTCGGGTCTCATCCAGGCGAATTGCAGAAGTTAAGCCACAAACCTTTAAAAACGTGGGTTTGTAACACATGGGTGGGAGCAGACACTGCCATAAGCCACTCTGTGTTTCTGCACACGTGCACCAGCACTTGCCATCCCTATCAACTGGTTCAAAAGGCTTTCGACATCTGCTTTTCAGGCTGAGGAGCACGGGAATGCTGGAGAGCAGCCGAGTGGTGAGCTGCAGTCGGATATCACGTTTGGGAGGTAACAGCTGCCTTGGGAAAACATCTGGGGCTGGTTCTCTCTCCACCTCGGGGGAGTGAAAGGTGATGCATGCTCTGCCTGGGTTGCTGGGGCGATTTAGTACCAGGGTGTAATTAGCCCATAACTGTGATGTGTCCTTCCCAGGACACAGCTATGTGTGCTGTTCACAATCACGGACGTGTTCATGCTTTGCAGAGCACCTCTGAAGGACTCCTTTCTTCCTTCCTTCCTTGGGTGACTGTTGGGCAAGGGAGGTCCTGTCCCCAGTATCCACCAGATGTTCATATCCTCCCCATCCTGAGACTTTAAAACATGCTGCAACTTTGGTTTCACATCCCACATACTAATTCAATTACAACGAAGTAAGATGCTGAAATTAAATGCCCAGAATGTAAAAAATAAATAAGTTAATTCATGTTGGAATATTGAAGTCCTGACTTTACATATTTCCCTTCTTCCCTGGGAATGGGAGAGGGGAGAGTCCTGGTTTGCAGCAGCCCTTTGCATCCCGCCTGTCCCTGCTCCTGCCCGTGCTCTGCCTGACGCCTCCTCTCAAGGGCTCAGCGATCGCAGCGGCCGTGTGAGGAGATTGGGAGCTTTGCTCCTGGAATTATCAGTGCTCAGCCAGAGCTGGGGGTCGTGCTGAGCTCCCCGACCTCGCCGTATTATCGTAAAACAATCTTTGTGCAGGATCCAGCAGCCTCAGCAGTTCCCGTAGGATGTCATACTCCAAGTATCTGGGGGTCTGCCTTTATTTAGAACCATTTTCATTCAAACTCTTGCAAATTTGGGATGGTGTTTTGCTTCCGGATTGAAGTCAGGTTTGGGCAGCACCTCGGCTGTGTGGACTGTTTTTTCAGATTTTTGTGGGTGCTTGCAGAGGAGCCCGAGGGGATGGTGCCCGCCGAGAGCTGGAGTCCCTCCCGCATTACAGCAGCGGCTGCGGTCCCGCCCGCTGCAGCAGCCCGGCGGTGCCCGGGCTCCGGGAGCAGCAGCGGCGGCTGCCCAGGGGCCGGGAAGCGCCCCAGGAGCTCCAGGCTCGGGCCCCTCGGGAGCAGGTCCGTGTCCCGGCGGGCAGAGCCCCCGCCCCCGTGCCCAGGCCGCGGGGAGCAGCCCTGGGCAAGGGCCGGCGGGCGGAGAAGGAGAGCTCCAGCGAGCCGTGTCTGGGTCCTTTTATTTTTTTTTCCCATTAGTGTTGATAAAGAGGCGTACAACCACCACAGTGCGACGCTGCAGACCGGAGCGCGGCTTGAGGAGCCCCTGAGCTCCGGGGAGCGGGGATCAGGCCCGGGGCTGCGGCGCCGCGGGGCAGCCGCCTCAGGCCGCGCCGGGGCACGGACGGCCCGGGCCGGGCCGGTCTGCGGCCCAAGCACCGCGGCAGCGCCGGGCTCCGCTGTGCCCGGCCTGGCCCAGCCCCGGGAGCCCCGGGAGCCCCGGGAGCCCGGCCTGGGGAAGCCCAGGAGCAGGTTCACCTCCCTGCAGCTGTGCCGATGGCACCGGGGCACTGCAGGGCACAGCAGTGGCTGCAACAGGCTGCCCAGACCATCTGTGGAAGTGTTCAAGTGTTCCCTGAAAGTGTTCAAAGCCAGGTTGGACTGGGCTTGGAGCAGCCTGGTCTAGTGGAAGGTGTCCCTGCCCGTGGCAGGAGGTTGGAATTGAATGGTCTTTAAGGTCTGTTCCCACCTGGCCATTCTGTAATTGTATGATGCACATGAACATCCCCCCTGGCACAGACCCAGGCAGAGCGAGGGCCCCACCGGATCTGCTCCCACCCCCTCGCTGCGGCCGCCCCACACCACTTAAGAGCTGAGAAATTGTGAGCGTATTGAACGCCGAGTTTCACAGCCCCAAGTTGGCAGAGCTGCTTCTGTAACCGATAAAGTGGGAAACTTCACAGCACCGAGTGGTCCTCGGATTCACACCTCCACATGTGTCACAGTCTGGTGTTAATGTACTTGGAGCAATAACATACAACATGGGAGAGCACTGGCTGGGCAACACAACCTGCCAGTTTTCCCCGTGCTGGCCATGCTTTTTGCTTGTTTGTAATGACAGAGAGTGAACAGTGGCAGTGCCCTGCCCCAGTACCAGCACCCCCATCACCTGCAGAACAGCCCCTTCAGCCCGGTGCAGGTGGGGCTCATGGTCCATGTACCTTCCTTCTGTGGGTAATGCTCCTCTGTGGCTTTGGCATCTCCCCTCATTAATGAAGCAAGAGGACTAATATTTACCGAGAAAAATGGCTCTAAGCCAAAGGAGGGTGGGTTTTAATTGGATGTTGGGAAGAAATTGTTCCCTGGGAGGGTGGGCAGGCCCTGGCACAGGGTGCCCAGAGCAGCTGGGGCTGCCCCTGGATCCCTGGCAGTGTCCAAGGCCAGGCTGGATGGGACCTAGAGCAGTGTGAGACAGTGGAAGGTGTCCCTGCCTACGGAAGGGGTGGAATGGGACGGGCTTTGAGATCCCTTCCAACCCGAACCAGTCTAGGATTCTATGAGAAGATGTCCTAACCCAAGCAGAGGGGAACTGGTTTCACCCACAGGAGCCTGGGCATGTAGAGGGAGCAGGAGAACCCCGGTGCTGTGGCCTCCAGGCTGCCACCAGCCCTGCTGTGGCTGGAGCAGCCTCCGGTACAGCCACGTCTTTGGGAAAGAGACCTGTGGGCGCCGGTGCTCAGGGCAGCTGCCAAACCCGCTGTGCTGGGAACAGGGGGGAGGGGGCTGCTCACGACAGGCACCTTGGGAGCCCAATCACACCAGGGTGTCCTGGGAAAATAAATATTTATGAGGAGAAGACACAAATTGCCGAGTTATTCTGCAAATTATCAGAGAGCTGGAACATATTGTGGAAGGAAAAGGTATTTTCTGAAAAGACCTTTCAAGCACAATGCCTCATTCTTTGCAATGTTCATCTTCAAAAACCAAGAATGGGGAAGGATTAATGGTCCAGGACCCTGCGAATTCTCACTTCCCAGAACAAAGAACAAAGATGTAAAGCCTGTCTTCAAATGTCCCTGTTTTCTACAAAGGAATATAATTTTGCTTCTGTCATCATTTCAAGAAATACTTTCTCCACAATGATTTCTCTTCCAAAGTCAAAGAGTTGAAATCTTGCAAAAAAAAAAAGAGGAAGAAAAAAAACCCCTTGCATTTTCTGGAAAAAAAAAAAAAAAAAGACACCCGGCAACACAGGCTCTTATTTTGCTGGCAGAGGCAGAAATCACTTGAAACAAGAAGAAAGGAGAAGCTGAACATGTTTCAATTAAAAAAACATTATTAGCTCACAAAGGAAGAGATAAAAAAGGCTTTGCTCTTCAGGAGAGCGATGGGGCTGCCTGCTGTCAGCAGTGCGCTCTGGGGAGGGCTGGAGAGGCCGTGGGGCCGGGGGAATGGTGCCCACTGCCTGCCAGGACGTGGCTGGCTTGGGACTAGGAATGCTCCAGGCTGTGTCTTGGCCCTTCCCTGGCATTCCTCCCTGCTCAGCCAGGCTGGGAAAGGGAAAAATGGAATTGTTAGTTTGTCTGCATTTGGAGTTTGATTCCAAACTCCTCTTGCTTGTCAGAGGCTGGAGGGGTGGAGGAGGCTGTGGTGCTCCTCAGGCAGCTATAGAGATGACACTGAGGAGTGGCCTTGGTGGCCCCACTGCCCCCATGCCCTGCAGTGGGGAGAGGCAGAGGAGTTTCTCTGCAAAACACTCCTTACATGTGCGCGGATGGATGAACCTTGAACCCACGGGGCTTTGCACCTTGAATATGTGGGGCTTTGGTGCGTGGGCAAAAAAGCAGGTCTTGCTGCCAGGCAGAGCCCCTGCCTGATCACTCAGTGCATGTTCAAAAGCAGAATTATTTGGACTGAAAGGAAGTTCAGATTAATCAAAAAAAACCTTGTAAGAAATGAATCCAAATTTTTCTCACTACCCACACTAAGAGCACACACAACATACAGAAGATGCTCTGGCAACATCATGCAGTTGATGGTCACCAGAGATCTAATTTTTGTGAATATCTCTTAATTTCCAGGCACTTGTTGTGTGCTTATAAATAAGTAATAACATCTCATCTGGAAACAGACACTTAGGAAATGGCATTTCTCAGGCTGCAACATTGCTATACAGAGAACACACTTTGAGGGCAACAATCTGACAAGTTAAATGCCTGGCGATGCCCATGGCTGTCCTGGCTGCCCATGAACTCTGTGGCTTTTGAACTTTACTTATTATGGATGATAGAATGAACCTGACTGTTCCTGAGCAGCGAGGTACTGCTGAACATAATGAGCACCAGCGTGTCTAACCAGCGGTGACCTGCTCAGCTACCAAGCTGTCATTGTTTAGATGTTTCCCATACAAGAGTCACCATGTTAATCCATCATTTTGGACAGTGGCACTTTCAGGGATGACACCATCATGGTCATACAACACTAATTAGCTGTCACTGTCACATTACTCTTGGAGTTGTCTCATGGAGGTGGCACATCCAGGAGGATGTGAGGTGTCAGCAGCCACAGCCCCCTTGTTCCCAGGAAGATCTGGGCTGATGCTGGTGTGTAGGAGCACCTGGGAAGGCGCAAGAGGAGTGCCCTGTTTCTGCTGCTTTACCAGTGAAATGTTTGGCTGCACTGGAGAGATGAAAAGCTGTCCCTTTTATCTGCTTTCCTCCTCAGAACATCTCCTCCACAGCCAACATGTAGGGTCCCTCCATCCTGTTGGGAGTCACTTGTCCAAAGGCCTCATGTGCTCCGTGGATTGCTGTGTCTGGCCAAGGAGTGAAGGACGGGTGTGAGCCACACACCTCAGCGTTCGTGGCATCCTCCTTGTCTGGCTGGGGATGGCTCTGGGGAAGCTGGGCCAGGAACTGTGGCTTGGTATAATGAATACAATTTAAATTCCCCTTTCCTTGTCCCTTTCCAACAAGAAGTCATCTGATATTTTTTTCCCAAACAATATTTTACAGAGCGCTGCATATTTCCTCTGTTCTTTCTGGATACTGCTTTTAAGATTTTACACTGTTATGGGATTGCAAAAGGGTCATTATGAACTTACACCTTAAGCTACAGGATAAATATGTAATTACATATCCTACAGCTCCCTCCCTCCCTATCTCATAGAGCTGACCTGGCAGGTTCATTCTAATGCTCTTCCTGAAACATTCGTTATGGATCTCACTCAAGTTTCAGAAATGGCAGCCCTCTTCAAGGCAAGAGAGGTGGAACCATCTCCTGTCTAGATGATAAACAGGACTTTTAATCTGATGTCCAGGTACCTGAGTAAAATTAATCATCAGCCTGTGGTGGAGAAAATGCTCCCATTTGCTTGGCAGCTGAGATATTCAACTCCTGCTTCATGAATTCTTTATTGTTAAATCTTATATATCATGTAAATTAACTATGAGTGCCTGCAGCTTACTAACAAGAACAGTGCAGGATTTCATGGTCGGTTCTCTCACCTCTGAGAGCTTGTGGTCAACAGCCACGTGAGGAAATTTAGACACATTTTGTGATTTCAGTTTGGATCACTTGTTCTTCCTGAAGCTTCTCTGGAATTTCATCCAGCTGTGACCTATTCAGACCCTTTGCTGTAGTTGCTCCTGTGGGACCAGATGGTTCTGAGTGCTGAAATGGCCAGAGAGGTAACAGGGAAGGTCCCAGGCTGGGCTGGGAGGTGAGATGGAGTTCAGGCAGGACCAAGGGCCCCATCCTGGGCTGGAGGGAGCTCCGAGGCTTTGGATAGAGAAGACATGGAGGTGGCTTGGGGTCATTATGGTCTATTTGTTGTCATCTTGGGGCCCTGAGAATTTGGGGTACAAGATGGGATGGTGTATCACAATATCTCAGACTGGCTGAGGTTGGCAGGGACCTCAGGCTGGCTGCTCCCTGAGCTGCATGGGGAGTTGACTGTTGAAACAGAAGAGCTCCATCAGCATCTTATAAACTATTGCCTCCCTGAAATACGGCACAAGATGTGATGTGTGCAGCTACAGCATCAGCTCCATGTGTCATTAAAAAGCCAGAGACACCTACGGATGCTGACAAACAAAATTTTTAAATGGCGAGATCCATGGGAAGTGGCAAAACTGCCCTCGGTTTGGCTCCCTTCTCAAGGAGGCCTTGCAGGTACCTGCTGTGAGCATTGCAGGGCTTGATGAAATTAATAAGTTGTCTGTTCAGGCAAGTGCCTCTCCAAGACACGGCATCCTGAGCACCCAGGTGTGAGGCTGTTGATGGGTTTGGAATAGAATTCAGCTTCATGAAGTCTTGGGGTGTTTGTTGATGCAGAGAGAGAACTCTGCCTTCTGGCTTGCTGTTAAGCCACTGCTTCTTCAGATGCACTCCTTACCCTGTGGTGTGTGTTAGCATGTGCTCTGTGCACGGCACTTTAATCCACCCGAGGGCAACAGTCCTGAACTAAAGGAGGGGAGGAAGGTTAGGGATTAGAGGGAAATTCTTCCCTGGGAGGGTGGGCAGGCCCTGGCACAGGGTGCCCAGAGCAGCTGGGGCTGCCCCTGGATCCCTGGCAGTGCCCAAGGCCAGGCTGGACATTGGGGCTGGGAGCAGCCTGGGACAGTGGGAGGTGTCCCTGCCCATGGCAGGGGTGGCACCGGGTGGGCTTTGAGGTCCTTTCCGACCCAAGCCCGTCTGTGACTCTGATCAGACATTTTGCCATCTTCTCAAAACCCTGTCTTTGTGTAGCAACTCCCCACGTTTGGATGCAGCTCCAGCTCCGTAGTAGGAGGACAGCTTCAAGGATGAGGTAGTAATCTCCCTCCTTTTCTCTCTTGCTTATTGTTTTTTCTAACTGCCAACTTCATCTCGTCTCTGTACAGATAATTTCTGTACAATAAGCCTCGTGGAACAGCTTCAAGTGCTCAGTGTAATGACGGGAGCACTGAGGCAGCTAGGTAGATAATTTATTTGATTTCAAAATGCTGCCACATTTATACATGGAAAACTTTAAAGAAAATTAAACTCATTAAAAGCCCCCACATAAATTGTTTTTGCAACAAAGCAATTAAGAAATCTCGCCTCTCCAGCACGGTGGGCAACATTCTAAATAAAATAAAGCCCAAATTACCTTTTGCTGGAAACAAAGTAAGAGCTATCTCATGTGACTTAATAAGAAAAGGGGGTTTTAGAATTAATACAAAGATTTAGCAGCTTCCTTCCATATATGTTGCTAAGCATTTTTCTGAAATTGCCTTTGAACAAAAGCAAACAATGCAGAAGGATCACATCCATGAGAGAGTTTGGGGTTTTTTACCCAACTAAATTACAATGTTTTACAGAATACAGAAAAAGGAGTCAAGGATTTTATTTTCTTCCTCCAACACATGTGTGCAGAGGTTTGACAGGGTTTTGTTTGGATTTATTTTCATTATCTCAGCTCCAGACTACTCTTTAAAGCCCCCCCGTTTCTATGAGAACAAAGAAATAATGCCGAAGGAATGGACTGCAAAATATGGGGCCTGTCCTATAAATCCTGGGGAGCAGGTTTTTCTCAGACCAATGGTCCCTCTGAATGCTGAAACAGCTCCCATAAAGGCTTTCAGGGTGGGCCCTGACATGGGAGGGTGACACGATGGCTGTGCCTGATGTCTCGGAGCAGCGCAGCAGAGGAGGTGATGCTGAGGGGGCTTGGGAGCGAGGTGGATGAAGGGGCAGGGTGGGATGCTGGCAGCCAGGGAGTGACCCCTGCCTAGGTACCTCCCTGGGGTGTGTGGCCACCTGTAGCTGCTCCTTCCTGGGGCTATGCTGGGAGCTGAAGGGGCTCTGCCGTGGTGCACCCCAGGATGGGTTCACAGAATGACAGAATCGTTTGGGTTGGAAAAGCCCTCTAAGATCATCGAGTCCAGCTGCTAACCCAGCACTGCCGAGTCTACCACTGACCCATGTCCCAAGGGCTGTTCCCATCCCCTCTCTCGTCTCATGGGTGGGTGCTGTGGAGGGCCAGGGTGTCACTGTCCAGTGCGGTGGCACCATTAGAGCAAAGGGCTGTAAGAGCAAAGTCAGAGGGAGGATGTTGAACAGATCATTTATAAATTGCAGCTATGTAGAGGAAATATGAATCTACTGAGATGTTCCTACTGGATCGAGCTGTCCCTGCCCCTCTTGGGAAGACCCTGATGGAGAACCCCTCTCTTCTGGCAGGGTCTCTGATGCTCTAGAAAGAGCTGAAGAAGGACGGGACACATTGAGTTCCTCTTGGATCTCCACCAGCATCCCTCCCAGGCCCGATGTTTGTCTCAGCCTTGGGGAAGTGCTGTTGTGGGATGATAGGCTGCTCCATGCAGCACTGGAGCTCTGCAGACCTGATCCACACAGAAAAGCCTTCCTTTGGCTCTGTGTGTGACAAGGAAAACAGCTCCACAGGACAGGGCAGCCGGCTGTGGAGCGGGGAGCCATGCAGCCTGGGCTGTGCAAGCCTTTGGAAGACGTCCAGTCCCGTAGGGTCCCTCCCAAGCCTACTTAATTGCATGAAATAAGATGAAAAGACAGGCTAATGAGAAACCCCATCTGCCAGCCAGCTAAAATTAAGGCTGCCTTCTTCAGCGAAATGTGCTCAGATATCTGTATTCCTTTAATATCTCTTCAGATGGCCAAGCAGGTTTCAGACACGTAGCGGTGCTGCTCTCAGCTCTGATTTTTTCCTTAGTTTTCCTAGTTTGCCCCTGAACAGCAGGGGAAGTGGAAAAAATTGGCTGAAGGATTCTGTTTCAGCATGAACTTATTTAAGAGAGCATCAGCTCATAAAGCTGCCATCCAACCTGCTCATTATTACATTATATTACGTGATTCAATGATTCATGATATCAAATTGGTTACGGATGGATATAGCAGGTGGTCTCAGGGCACTTTTGAACTTGCTAGAAGAAACTGGGACAGAAATTCAAAAGAAGAGAATTTTCAGAACAACCCTGAGGGTATTTGTATGGGGAAAGGAGATACATAGGGAAAGGTCTTTTATTTCACCCTGTCTGCCTAATGCTTCCATAAAACCTCTGTGCCCCGAAGTAGCTGATTTGTTTAGTTTACCTTTCTAATCACTCTCCCAGTGTTCAAGGGCAGAAGCTTCTTGCTGCAGAGGATTCACAACCAAGTGCCCATCCCCTGAAGGCTCAGTGGGAGGGGTCAGGTTGAGGAGGAGGTACAGCACAAAGGGTCTGCAGGCAAACTCTGTCCCTCTGCGCTGTCATGAGAGCGGCAGCAAAGGGCTGAGCAGAGGGCAGGATCCAGGCCTCCCATCTGCAAGAAGGATGCAACACTAAAGCCTGACACGTGCCTTGCCACCTACGGCTGCATCTGGATGTGGGCTGGAGTTGTCACCCTGCACGCATCATCCCTCTTCTTATTGAAGCCCAGCCCAGCTGGTGAATGCAGAGACATCTCCACTCCTCTTTAACTGCCCAGTGTTGTACATCAGGAACCACTTGGCAAGTTGGCAAAAGTTCCAGCAGTGTGAAGTCATGGACAAGAAAGGAGAATCTATCAAAATCTAGAAACGAATAATTACCAAACAACTTGTAGTACTTGAAGACCATGCAAAGACAAGTTCTTAAAGCAAATTGCGCACATCTTTGGAAAACAGGTATTGATTTCGACCATGCCAATTGAGAAATAGATGTCTAATCACTGTTTCATGGATTAAGACTGAGGGAAAATGTATTTTTTCTCTCTCCACAACCTATTGTTCAAACAAAGTAGCCTCAGTTAATCAATCTTGTGATAATAGCTTTCAGGGCAACAGCATGATTGAAATTCATCTTTCTTTATTTTTCCATACCGCAATGCAAAAAGAGCTGGGTAGGCAAGAATACAATTGCAGCAATCTAAATTGAAGTGGCAATTATTTTAGGGCTGGGTTTTTGGAGGTTTTGGTGGTTCACTTTCAGAATTCAGACTTTCTGCCATGTGAAAAGGTGTCTTTGAAAGTGATTAAGCCCAATTACCAATTGCAGACCTGACATCAAAGGTTCTGTCAGCTCTGGTGAATGACTGAAGTGATGAATGAGTGTGTACCACTGAGTAGGGAATGATGTATCTGCCTGCCCAAGCAGTAGAAATTGACCTTAAATGTTTGATTTTACTTTGTCTTGAAGCAGGATCAGGAGCAAGGAGGCACTTGAAGTCAGGGCTTCTGCTGCTGCTAAGTTCCAGATTTTTCCTGGATCAATGCTTTTGTGTCCTTCCTCTTGCCCCAGGATGGACCTGTGCAAATGAGCCCCCCTCTGCTCGCTGAAGGAATCCACTCCTTGGAGGGGCTGGGCAGAGGGGAGGGAGAAGACTTGGTCCTGCAGATGGAGAGGAATGCTGGGAGGAAAAGAAAACCCACTTAGAAATGAAAGCTGGGGTTAAAGTGAAGAACACTGGTGGAGCTGAGAGAGCCTGCACGATATGATAAGAACATGTTTTTAAGGAGTTCTCATTTTGGTGAAAATTAGTTTTGGATCCTCATCAGTGTATTCAGGAGAAAAATATGACTGTAATGTCTATAGAAGAGAGATAAAAAGGAGATCTGCTGAAGGAGAAGTAATGAATTTACACTTCCAACATCCATTCTGAGGTGCAGAAGATACATTACTCTACATTATGCCTATATTAGACTTAAGTAAATTTCATTACGAAAACAAGATTAGAGGAGAGCAGAGCAATTTGAAAACAGCCAGTAATTATATGATTGCTTAAAATAAAGAGCTTTCAGGGTTGTAATACATGTACTTTTGGATAACCACATATAAAATTCATATTAAAATGATGTAAAGGGACAGCATTAAATATACTACAGTGTAGGGTTTGGGGCTGCCTTTAACCCCTCCTGTCCCTCTCTGCTGGGCCACAATCCAGCTGCCTCGTGGGAAACAATGAGGATGAATCCCATTTATTGGGGGAAAGAAGTGGTAGGGAAGCGTTTAGTGCAGTGGCAGAGGTTGAGATTGCAAACTGGCACCACGAGAGCAGCATTGCTCTCACTGTGGCTCTGTGCTCAGCACCCTGACAGTGCTCACACAGTGCCCGGTGCTCCTGCCCTGCTCATCACCAACCATTACTGCACCGAGGCCCCTCCACCCCAGCAACAAAGATGCTGCAGTCAAAATAAGGAGCAGACACAGCTGTTCCCACACAGATAATCTCATCATGCTCATCTACCAGCCATCTTCTTCTCCAAAATGTTGCCTTGCAGAAATAATTCAAATCGTTGTTACGCAAAGTCACTTGGTACCAGTGTTGCACAGCGCTTTCTGCTTTCCGGCTGAGGTCCTTGCTTGCTAAAAAAGTATCTGGAATCATGTGTCAGAATGTCTGCTGTAGGACATGCACTTGTTAGCAACACACAGGGAACTTTATAGGTCATTTTCAGTCATCATTTTATGCAACCTGTGTATATAAGTAGGGTGGAAAATGCAACCTGTTGATTCTTAAAATGCTGCTCCTGGAGCGTTACAAATCCTGGCTCCTTAGTGAAATGGACTGGCAGCCACTGCTAAAACACCGGGAAAGGAGGAGGGCGGGAGCCGGGCTGGAGCAGGGAGGGAGCAGCTCAGGGCCTGCTCTGCCCCTGAGGATGGGGACACGAGTCCCCTCAGGGCACAGAGGGGTCCCACTGCGGGGAGCGGGATGAGGGGACCACTACACCGGCTCTGTGAGCCTCTCCTGTCCAGGGCACCTGGCAGACTCCTGCAGAAAACGCTCCTGCCCAGAAACTGTGGGGAGCTGCCACAGATGAGCCCGACCAGCCTTTGTAGTTAATGTGCTTTCACAGGACCCAAGTACAACTCCAAGCATTTAAATTTGCACGTGTGTATCTTCCAAGTGACCTAATTGGGCCTTCTTTAATTAAATGCAAATTCTTATTTTCTCCAGTTTTATTCAGGAAAATTCTGGTTCAGATCACAGTAAAATCTAGCACTTCAGAGGAACAGGAAATAATTTAGAAAGAAGAATAAAATTTTATTGTACTTTAATTAAAAGTAAGGAACCTCCTGTCTGAGCAGATCCAAAAGGGCTGTAGGTTTGCATTAGGTGCTGATCTGCCTCAGGACCATATGGATCCTGCATGAGATGGACACACTTCAAAGGGATACGTTCCAAGCATCCTTCTTTGTATCACTTGTGCACCTGAGCTGACATTTGAAAGGTTATAAATGCAGCTTATCTCTCGGTATTTTTCCATATGAGGAGCTTCAAATTTTTACTTTCCTAATGTTTTTACTTTTCCTCCTTGGCTCCTCTTGCTTCCTTGGCCTGAAGAGGAGTAGAGGCCTAAGAGCACAGTACTGGAGTAAAATATTGCTGGTGCAGTATTATCTGAACTCATCTGGTTTAGGAGTTCCAAAGTGATAGAGGGCCTTTTAAAATAATATTGTTGGGCTGGTCTATAATGAAACGTGCAGGCTGAGATCCGGGCATCTCACGGGGCAGAGCCGTGCCCCGGCGGGACGCGCGATGTGGGGCTGGGTGGGCTCTGCCGTGACCTACCTACAGCCTCTGGGGCACGGTGCCCGGCGCTCAGGGGTGATGCACCACGGAGGGGATGACATGACAGCAGCAGATCTTCAGATCTCGCTGAATAATTTAACTCTGAAAAAATGAAATCAACCTTCCTCCCCTGGAAGCCCATAGTGGAGAGAGAGAGCACTGCAAGGGGGAAGGAGAGGAAAAACTGAGGTTTGAGAAAACCCAAGACACTATTTGAGGAACTTGAAGTACGTAGAACAGGTTATTTTTATAGTCTATTTAAATTTCCAGAATCTTTCAGTCGATCGCTGATATGCTGATATTTTCAATACAGGAAAATTTCAAATATGACATTTAAACAATTTTGGCTACACCAGACTAAGGTATTTTATTATCCCTGCCAACTCCACAGAGGGGTCCAAGAGAAAACAGGTACCACTCTGAGTGCAGCAGCATCACAAAAATGAATTTTGTTGTTTGAGGAGTCAAAAGCCAAAGCCAGCTCATTCCTTCCCTTTCATGCCAGAGGGAAGGTGTATGCCTTTACGTACAGGTGAAGATCCAGTGGGAAAAGGCTTTGTCAGAAGAGAGTACATTAGAGACACAGACAGTGACCCAGCTCTAACAGCTCTAGGGCTTCCTAACACTTGAGCAAGATCTCAAACTAAACTTGGGCTGAAAGGGCTAAAAGAGTTTTTCCAGTCTGGGTCCTCAGTGAGCCAGGACAAGTGTGGGTGACCAGCACAGAAATATTTTTTTAAATTTCATTTATTCCTTGGGGTACGTTGATGCAAAATGTTTGTACAAAGCCCATTTCCCCAAAAGGCACTTATAAAATAGATTCATGCCATGATGAACAAACACAGAAGATTGTAAAAATCACCCAAATGTGCGAAACTTATGAAAGTCCCAAAGAAATGAAAGGAAGACCTGACTGCAATAACACTTCAGTCAGCTCTGGTAAGTGCACTGCCTGCAGCAAATAGGCAGTTGCCAATATTTATGTTATTGCTCTCTGTCTTATTCTTCTGGGTAAGCCTACCCATCATTCCAGACTGACACCAGCAGTAAACCCCCCAAATCTGAGTGAAACTGAGAATCACTGCAGCCAGCTCTATTTATTACCTCTGGCTGTTAACAAATCACCTGTTCGATGCTTTGATTCACTCTCTTTGTAGGCACGTAATGTGGATTGACTGGTTTCCAATTCCCCTGGCCCCCCTTTTTAAAAATAAATACTCCTGTTCCTTTCCCAGCCCACTGGGACATGCGAGAGCTCTTGAAGATAATCAGGAACGTAAGTGATTGCTTCCCTGAGTTCCCCAGGTTTGCCTGGGTAAATGTCACAAGTCTTCCTGCCTTTGATTAGCATGTCATTTAATTTAAATATTTATTGATCTTTTATCTCCCTATTTTGATGTGGGTTCCTGCCACCTTGCTGCAGACATGTGAGTGACCAGCAGCAGAGCCAGTGGCCAAAGCCACGCAGAGCCATGTGTGCAGGAACAAGTCCTCCAGCAGTTTGGAAATTCACTCTTTTGTAAGACAGGCAGGTGCTGTGATTTTTCTGGTGAGAGATAAGGAGGTCATTGATAGCATGTCAGTTCAGCTCTATTGCATTTTTAATTCCCTGAACATTACAAATATTTTTTATACTTTCAACAACTCCTCAATTAAACATAACAGAAGATCTTTTGGGCAGTGCTTTCCAAACATGCAAACGTGGCTGTGACTTCATTCCAGCTATCCCATCCATGTGTGAGGCAGAAATCATGTCCAATAGTGTTTCCAGAGGAACTTTCCAGACCTTTTTATTCTCATGTTCCACACCAACTTAGGAGGTTACTGGTGTGCAGTTGTGAATATCTTGGTTTTACTTAATTTTAACAAAGAAATTAATTTAATGGATTTTGGTATTTATGCAAGGATTATTAACAAGCAAAAGGATTTAATTTTCTACACAAGCTCTTGGCCCTTGCCTGTTGGAGAGCTAATTAGATATAGAGGGAAGTGTCCAGCAGGAAGGGCAGCTAAGGGAGGGATTGCCACTGAGGTTTTTGCCTCCATGACTTTACCTTCTTTTGGTTCAAGAAATGCCATCAGATAAACTTCAGATTCTGAGTGTCCAGAATGAGCAGGGACACTTTCCGTGTGCTCAGCAAGGTGGTGTTTACCAGCCCAGATGTCTCTTTGAGCTCCTTCTGCAGTAGCCTGAAAGTGCTCTTGGCCCTTGGTTCTGAAGGCAGAAATGGAGAAATACAATGACCTGAATCCTGATGGTTAATTGCACACAGAGTGTTTTCTTATGTACTGTTCATTTCAATCTAAAGACATTGTAATTAACAAGAATTTTTAAAAAGGTTTTTTATGACCTACAGGCCTATAATTTCATGAATTTATGAAAATATCTGCTTGCATATGAAGCAAGAGAAGAAATAAGAAGAGATCTTGACCTTTTGGGCTTTGATTGCCAAAGTACCATGAGATGAAAATCATGGAATCACAGAATGGTTTGGGTTGGAAGAGACCTTAAAGAGCATCTTGTTCCACCCCTCTGCATTATCCTAAGACTGAATGTGTAATTAGGACATAACACCATGTCCTTTTGCTTCATACTCACTGATGTCTTAGTTATCAGGAATCACTAATGTGAGCTCTGCTTGAGTGAGGGCAGTGTTGTGGTCCTTGGATGTCCAGATAATTTTCTTAACCTTGACGTTATCTGTGAGACTGTAAAAGACCACAGCTCCAGGTCAAAGTAGTGTAAAAAGCATTTATCTTTCCTCTGTGAAAATTAAAAATATAAGAAAACTTAATTTTTCCTTCCAAGAGTGTGGGAATGGACACTGCCCCTCTCTGCTCCCTGCCCCATGTGATCCCACCCTACAGACCTGACACCTTGGGGGATCTGCCTGAAGGGCATGGCCGGGGGGTCACGGCTGACCTTGCGTGGCTCTGCACCAGGGCCAGCCCTCGTGGAGGATGTCCCCTGCAGTTACACATTGTAGACACTCGAACCGTTTTTATTTTGACTCACCCTTTCCCTCCATTCTGAGGCTCTAATGCAGAGCAGGACCAGGTTGTCCCGTGGTGCTGCACAGGCGCTGTCGTCGCCGATGCCCAAACCTATTTTTAATGAAATCCCAGTGAATACCAGAGCGTTAGAGCTTCAGTTCCCAGGCACGGATTTCTATGTTCAGCTGAGTCAAAATATAAGATAACAATCCGAGCCATATGTGCCCCCAGCCCCAAAGCCTGGAATGCCAAGCTCCAGAGAAGGCAATTTAAAATGATGGCAGTTCTCCACCTAGACAGACCCATTTTCTAATTCAGACCAACAAAAGGCTCTTTCCTGATTTGTTTAGATGCTGTAATTGCAGAAGTCACTGGCAAATCAAGCGGAAAAGTGCAGAGGTGTGGGGGAAAGTCTTTCTATTGGAGAAACCCCATGATAAGTGATCTACTTGCAGTGCAGCCTGGTTTTTTTTTATTAGAGTATTTACCATTAACTCTATCCCTAGTGGCCAATTACTGTCCTTTTATGTCTTTTTATTGTGAGACTCAGAGAACACTCTGCAAACAAACCCCGTCTGATATTCCTCGGCAATTATTCCTGTGATCACAGGCCTTTCTTTTCTTCTGTGTTTGCTGTGTCTGCAGAGCCCCATGGAGCTCTGTAGAACCTCACTGCTCCCTGGGGCAGCCTAGTCCCAGCACCAGCCTCAGCCCCAGCCCCTGCTCCAATCTCAGTCTCAGCCCCAGGCTCTGCTCCAGCCCCAGCACCTCCCTCTGGCAGCTGCACTGTCACCCCAACGTGCACTGGAAGTACCAGGGAACCTTCTGGCTTCTGGGGCACCCTGGTATCAGCTCTGGCCAGCATCAGCCTTGTCCTGAATAATTTCCACCAGATCAGCCCAACCCGAACTCGGTCTGGAGCATGCTCAGCCCAGCCCAGGGCAGGTGGTTGGGTGCATCCCTACCTCCACCCGAGAGAAGTTCCTGGATTTGGGCTATAAAAGTGTTTTTCACTGGTTTCCTTTTCCCCACTATTGTCACCCACAGTGGGTGGGACAGTCTTAGAAGGAGGTTCAAATTATGTGGCACATCCTCTTCTCCAGATCAGTTGCCATCAGTTTGGTGGCAGGTGTTACAGGAGCAGTAAGATCTAAACAGACTTTTGGATATCAGTGACATTGCAACATGGAGAAAGAAAACTCTGTAAGTCTTTTAAAAACTGGTCTGATACATATTAAATTTAAAAATAAAAATCATTTTACTTAGTGCTGGCTTGGCCTTTCTGCTTGGCTAAATGCTGTTTGGATGCCCATTGCTATTTCTGTGAGCACCTGGGTGCACAGTGCTCTGAAACAGGGCTGGTGCCTTCATCTGACACAGCCCACAGTGTCCTCGAGCAGGTGCTGGGCTGCAGAGAGCCAAGATGGGGAGTGCTGGGGGGAAGGGAATAAACACCAAGCATGGAATTGGCAGGGATGTTCCTCTCAGAGGCATTGTGTGCATGCTCGGTGAGGATGCTGCACCTCAGCAGAGGTTGTGCAGCTGTTGCATTACAACCCCGAGCAGTGGCTGTGTAGTTGCATTACAACCCCGAGCAGAAGTTGTGTTGCTGTTGCAGTACAGCCCCGAGCAGCAGCTCGTTGCTGTTTGTTTTGCTGGTTGCACAGAGCTGTGTCTGTGCCACCACCTGGATGTCTCGGCGCTCGCCGCGCCTGTGGGCGGGAGGGAAGGGGGCCAGGTCCCCGGAGCGGCTCCTGACCATGACAGACGTGTTCAATAAAGTGGCTCAGCTGCTGCAGTGACCTCTCCACCTCGCTGCAGCTGATAATGAAGTTAAGGCACATCACATCTACATTTGGGAAACCGTCTTACGGGAACACGTCGATGTGTCCCTCCTCCACAGCCACCTCCTGCCCGGCTGCTCTCCCCGCCGAGGCACGGAGACGGAGTAGGCGTCGCTTAGGAGGATGATCACTGTTATCAGAGGGATGTCTCATTTTCAGCAGTTCAGCCTGTGCAGGCCCCAAAGGCTGCACAAGAAATGAGCCACTCAGGGCTGCGAGATGGGTCTGCTGGAGAACATTTATCTAAAATTTGTGCTCTTGTACAAAGCTAAACTGCAAAGTGCAGGAGAGCAGCAGGAGAACACCTTCCTCTCAGGGATGGGACTTAAATATTCACGCTCAAGAGCTGCCTTGGCAGATCCACTCTGACCTCATTCTAGTCTACATTCATATATGTTATTTTTGGGTTCCAAATTTTGACCTTGGTGATGGCAGGTTGTGCAGAAATACTCTGTAAAGACAAATGCATATACATGAAGACAAATATAAAGTGCTGCAGCTGTTTGTCAGGCTGATCTGGCTTTTTTGTGCACAGTGTCTATCAACTGTTACTCTTATTTTTTATTTTATCTTAGCAAAAAAATATTTTATGTTAACCAGCACTCCAACATACATAAAAAAGGACACTGTCAGCCTAGCCCCCCCTGGCCCAAGCCCCCCTAAAAACCTAAACCCACTGAAGAATCCCACCCTTGCATATCACCATAGTTACCTGACAAAAACCCTGCCATGTGCTCAGGGAGACTATTACCGGTGAGGAGGTGTCGATATAGCTGAGATACTTTGTGGATTTAATGTGCACTTATGAACTATTCATGTTCAAAACAAAATACATAAAGAATGATAAAATACATACCCCAAAGCATTTTCCATTATGAAGTATCCAGCACTTCAGTACTCCTGTAATGTCTGGGCTCACAGATTGCGGGTCTATTATTTACAATACCAAACGGAATTTAGAAAAACATTCCAGGAGGAAATATGCCTTTTGCAGTGTATTGTTTTAAAATGATCAGTTACTAACATGCATTTCAAGTCTATGAATTTTTTTATTGTTGTCTTGAAATACTCTTTAAGATGGACCAAGAAAAGCAGCTCTGGTGTTTGTACCCCTGGGGAGATTTTGGCAAAGTGCAAATAGTACAAAAAACAGTGGGGCCACAGGACCTGGACAGTGATTGTCCCCCTGTGCTGGCACTTCTTGAGGCACCTCGATTCCTGGGGTCAGTTTTGGGCTCTCTGCTGGTATCAGCATTGCTCATGGCCACGGTGGTCACATGAGCACCTGGAATCTCCGTGGTCCTGCTTTCAGCCTCCTGGAGCATCCCCTAATCCCTGTGGTCCTGATTTGAGTCCCCTGGGGCAGGGACAGGGTGCTGTGCCCCAGAGCTGTGGTGGTGCTGGTGGTTAGCAGCCCCCCCAGGGATGTGTCCTCAGTGCCACCCTGCTCCTGGCACCTGGAGTGCCACCTCCGAGCATTCCCCAGGGCCCCTGCTGCAGGCTGCTGTCCCCTTCCTGCAGACCCCCTGCGGGACAATCTGCTGTGTGAGGGACAGGCAGCCCTGCCACCGTCCCGTGCCTCGTGCGGGCGTTTCACAGGGACTGAAGCTCACCTTTGAGGAGCAGCCATGCAACAACGCCGTGCTCTGATTTCATATCACAGCCTTGCTGCAAACTTGGGGCCTTATCTTGGCTTGGCAAAAACGTAAACAGCAGCAAGTCAACATAGCTCTAACAAAAGTGAGTTCTGAGCTGAACCTGGGATCCCAGTGCTGGAGCAGATTGTTTTGCAAATGTGTGATATGTGAGGAAAAGCTTTTAAAGATGAGCAGAACCAGAATTTCAGTTGAAGATAAACCATTTTGGAGGGGTGTGACTTGTATCCCCTTGTGGGGATGCTTTCTGGGACCACAGGCCAACTAAGAGGGTGTTCAGGGAGAAGGCCATGAAGCAAACTGTCCCTGAAGGATCCTGGGGGAGTACCTGGAATCACCGCAGTTCCCAGATCCCTGGCTGAGAAATTCCATGTACGGTAATTGTAAGGAATACGACTCTGCTTGTCCTCACAGAAATAGGCACAGATTTGGTCCTGCTGGGGAGCTCGTGCAGACAATAAAGAAACCATCCATGATTGAAGTATTTTCAGAACAATCCCTCCTGAGACAGGGAGGCGGCGGGAGCTGCAGTGGTCTCGTCCCTGCGATGCTCCTGAGGACTTGTACCACGGACTCATCTTCTAAAGATCATATTCTCTTTCCTGGTGGAAGATATCCCATCTGCCACATCAAATTTACTAACGGCGCTGCCGTGACCGCGAGCGTCGCTCTACATGCCCAGAATCCTGTTGTGAACTTCTCCTGCTTGATCTCCGGGCATGAGAGGATTTGCAGCCGCTTTGGTGTGCAGCTCCCTGGGCGCCGGGGCTGGGACTGCGGGACTGCGCTGCCTTTGTTCTGCCACGGCTGGGAAGCCAGGAAAGTGCTCGTGCTCCCCATTCTCGTATCTAAACCTGGGGGAAGGGTAAATGCCCACCAGTTATGTGGTTTTGATCCTAGGCACTTGAAATCGGACTTGAAATTCATAGTTCTCCTTCTTGGCTCTTGCCCTAAATCCCCTGATGTGGGGTGGGATGGGGGTGCATTTTGACCTTTTTTGTTTTTTAATTTTAAATTGCTGTGTCTGTGCACTGTAAAAAGCAAAGCTTTTCGGAATTGTTCCTTACTCAATTGCAGGAGTGGGCAGCATGGCTTGACCTCTTACAGTGGAAAATCCAAGTGCAAATAATCAGCCAGAAGAACTGTGTGTGGCCAGAAATGGGAAGTGACCCTGAGCCTGTGTCCCCTCATCCAACCCTCTCTGTGCACCCCGTGGCCTGTTGGGTGCTGCCCTGCAGACCGCAGATGCCTGTGGGTAGGAAACAAGCACTCAGGAGGGCAGGGAAGGGTTCCTCAGCTGTGCTGAAGTCCTCCCTGGTGCTCCCCACACTGTGGGACCAGCCCAACATCCCCAGGGGCTCCCCCAGCTTGGGGCAGAAGCCAGCAAGTAGTTGGTGGGTCTGGCTTTTTGCTGACCTGGTGGGATGGAGGACCGATGCTGAGATTGCCCTCGGCTGCTGTTCACAGACTTTCCACTCCCAGGAGAGGCTCCCAGGGTTTTGGGATAGGGGAGAACATCCTTTCCAGGCACCATTTCTTGTGCTGGGAGGCAGCATCTGGGTGAGGAGCACTGTGGCTGGGGCTGGATGGTGGGGCAGCCGTGTGTCAGGAAAGGACAGGAGGGAGCAGGGAGCTGGGGGAAACAGTGGGATCAGGGCTCCCCACACTGCCCCCAGCCCTGGCGCCTGCCCAGGGGTGCTGCTCCCCACGCCCCCCGGCCCGTGCAATCACTTCTTGCCAGTGCAGCTCTCTGAGGTCACATCTAATCACCAAGGCCCAAGAACTTGCTTTGCCTTTGCTGCTGCAAGAGGTAGTTAGCGATGGGAGGCCAGTTGGAGTTACTGGAATTAAAAATAAAAGCCATCTGAAATGTCTAAATATTGACTCTGCTTTCTGCCAGTGGCATCAGGAAGGCTTCTCTCCCACCTCCGAGCACAGGACTGTGATTTCAGACGTGGATACAGCATAGCTCTGGTAATTAAAAATGGCATTCCTGCTAGAGCTCTTGTAACTGAGAAGTACTTAAAAGGAGCTAAAAATCAGACTGAACTGTTCCATTGTTTTTCTTCTCATGTTGATGCTGAAAACCTGGCAAGTCATTAAAGGTAAGGAGATGTTGCAGCAAAGCCTGTATCTATTGCTGGTTGAATCTATTGAAAAATAAAATGTACATTAAAGAGTTTTAACTTCATCCTAGAAAAAAATATTTTTTTTTTGGCAATGTGAAAAAATGTTCCTGCAGCCTTTAATCTTTTCCTGTTTTACTTAACCAGCCCTGCAATAACTGCTGGTGGCAGAACCACCTCGTACTGTGAAAGAGGAATATGCAAATCCCCCACTGATCAATACTTTTACTGGAACAAAAATCTCTAAAGCTTACAATCAATTTAAAATATAATCCAAACCTTTTAATTTGATAAAGAGCCCTTTACCCCATCCTTCATGCAGGTACCTGTTCTTGTGTTCCAGTAAGGATTAATCAGCTTCAGGCAACTCCATGCTGGGGAGTGCTTCCCAGAAAGGCCCCACCTGCAGAGGGTGAGGTGCTTTCCACACACCACCCCACAGTCTGCAGGTTTTAAACAAAGCCTCTAATGATGCTGAAGTTGCTGCATGGCTGCAAAGCTCTGCCCATCTGTTCCCCTGTTTGGTTTTTGCTCATTATTCTCCAGGAAAGGTCTCTGAGGGCTTTCCCATCTCTGGCACCAGGGCATCACCTGGGTGGTGTTCGCCCAGCTCAGGTAGGAGAACACCTTGCTCAGGGCACAGCTACTCCTCTCCACAAGATCCCCCACTGTGCCCTGGAAACACATGAGAGTGAATTGACACAAAGTGTCTTACAAATCAATGTTGACTTTTTGTTTTCCCTTTGTTTCCTTGCAGGAACATACAGTTGGTTCACTTGTTTATTTTGGTATTTTGCTGGAAACTGGAGTGGAGATCCTGCAGGTTGTGACTCTTCTGGTGACCTTTTGTGCCGGTGCAAGTCTGCTTTCCCAGGGAAAGTACAAGAGGGCAATTAAATCTCAGCCTGAGTCAGGGTGTCTTAACACATCACCTTCTGCTCTTTCTGACTGATGGTCACAGAGAGCAGCAAGAAAAGTTCTCTGTAACCTTCTACTTCCCATCATTCTGAGACTGCAAAACTGATGAGGTCAAATGGCTTCTCTTACAAAACACTGAATTAAGAATTAAGCAAGTCAGAATTATTTACTTCAGATTGGTGGAGATGTGAAAGAAATATAAAAATGATCTTGCCAAAGTTTGGCTTGTAAACTGAATCCTGCAGAAACACATTCTGCAAAACAGGCAGCAAAAAATGGATTGAAAACTCTGCTGCCACGTTACAGCACAGCAGGTGCTTGGAGCAGCCTGGGAATCCAGTTCAAGGGTGGGATGGGGGGAGGATTTTAATGCAAATCCCAGAAACTTCAGGGTCATATTCAGGTTGTTTTTTGATTTCCATCTTTTTTCCAGTTTGAACAAACCTAAATAGTAGAATTTCAGAAAGCTCTTTGCTCCTGCAGGCTCTAGCAATGTCCCAGAGGAGCAGAAGAGCTGTCGGAGGCTTCCGTGGGGATCACGTCCTGCCCATGCCTGCTGTGCCCACCATGGACACAAGGCCAGGGAGCAACAGAGGTGCTGGACACCATGAGGAGGTGGGAGAGGGCAGGTGTGAGCAGGACACAGTGATGGCTGGAGCGCTGGATGCCCATTGTCCCCTGACAGCAGCTTTGGGGCTGGAGGAGAGCCCCGAGGGGTGCTGGAACAGCCCTTCCCCAGAGAGCCTGGTCCCTTCAGCCCAGGTCTGCAGAGCCTGTGTCACTCCTCCTGGTCCGCTGCCCATGGCCTGTCAAAAGTCACATCTGTGTCTATCACAATGCTCGGCCCAGTTTTGTCCATGGAGACCCCTTGGAAGCCAAGTGAGGAGCTGTTGCCGCAGCTACTGAAGGCAGCTGGTGGCAGCGGTCTGCTGCACCCACAGCTCCATGGGGCACAGCATGGAGGGGTGAGGGGCACACAGGGGGCTTGTCTGTACAGCCTAAAACACCCCAAAGCAGCACAGCAGCGCTGGGGTGACCTTGGTGCCTCTGAACCTGCAGTAGGGACTCGTTTCTCTGACACCACACCTGGGTGGGGCTTGGCCTGGAGAGCTGCCTGGATCATGTCTCCCACATCTCCCTGCTCCTCCTCAGCTCCCTTCTGCCACTTGCAGAAACTTCACAAATGAGAGAATTATACAGCCCTGTGCAAACGCTCCTGAAAGCATCCCCCATAGAAAATTCATCTCATTAATCAACCGCATAAACACCGGTGTACGCAGCCCACCGACTGCAGAGCGCCTTCTGTGCCTTTGGAAGTGCAGAAAAATGTGCAATAAGTATCAAATCTGTTTCCAAACAATTACGGGGAGAATGAAACTTCAGTGTGCTCTCAACAGGTTTATGGAAAACGTTGGTGTGTGATGAATGTTAAAAGCCACGCGCGCAGGGGCTCGCATCCCTCCGTGCATGCCATGATCTGCGCCAGGGCGGGCCGTAAACGGGCTGGGGTCTCCTCTGGAGCACATGCAAATAATGGATGCTTGATCCCACGGATTCTCGGAATGCTGCTGCTTCTCTGTCCCTCATTTGTGCTGCTCCCTCTTGAAACTCAGTTAGCTGTGTTGGGAACAAGGTTAACCAGGTGTATTTGTGCATCCGCATCCGGGCGTTCCCGAGCCATTGAATCCCGGTGTTTCCTGGAGGTTTTGTAAGTGAGAAAAAAACTCACTGTGTAATGTGTAAGATGACAAGATTTGAGTGTTCTTATCTGTCTCGTAATTCTTTCTCCCTCTGATAATGGCAATACATTTAAGAACCCAAAGAGACTTAACTAAAATTGCATCTTTTGTTGATAGGCACTTAAATAGCTTGCTTTTTTTTTTTAACAAGAAGCTATATGGAAGAATTATACTCGAGTTGCAATCAATAGTTCCAGGGAAAACAGATATTGGCTTTTGAGGCCAGGGTTCATTAGCTGGATTCAAGAAAGAGGTTGTATCCTAGCTATAAAGAACCTGCACAGAGAAGATACAGGATCCCATCTCTCTGATTCAGAAATGGCTTCAAGAATTTGGGAATAGGTTTCCCCACATGCACACACCCCCTTCATGTGTGTGTCAAGTTGGACACACTAAAGCTGCAGCATCATCCTGGCACTGTGGGCAGTGAGGGGTGCTTGGGATGCTGGGAATGTTAATTCCCAGGACACTCCTAGTGGACAGGTCTCCCCTGTTCTGCCCCATACTTTGGCCACAGCTGAAGTGATGACATTCTGGGTACTGCAAGGCAAGTCTTGCCAGGAAAATGTAATGTCCTACCAGTAAACCAGAGACAAACATCCAGGTATGTATGAATCATAGAATCACAGAACCACAGAACCACAGACTGGTTTGGGTTGGGAGGGACCTCAAAGCCCACCCAGTGCCACCCCTGCCATGGGCAGGGACACCTCCCACTGTCCCAGGCTGCTCCCAGCCCCAGTGTCCAGCCTGGCCTTGGGCACTGCCAGGGATCCAGGGGCAGCCCCAGCTGCTCTGGGCACCCTGTGCCAGGGCCTGCCCACCCTCCCAGGGAATAATTCCTTCCCAATCTCCCATCTGAATCTACCCTCCTGCAGCTTAAGGCTCCTAGGTATTTATTTGAAGCGTTTGCTTCCTTCCTCAGTGCAGCAAACAGCTTGCTCTGGTTATTTACGGCTCTGGCTCTGCAGCCTGACCCTCGTGGGAGACCCTTGGCCTGCTCTGCTCGCCGGGCCCTACTGCTGGGGCTGGGAGCCCTTCTAGCATAAACACGTCTGTCTGAGCACCAAAATACATCTTCAGTCAGTACTGGGGCGTGTGACTGGAAATCTGCTCGCTGTTAATATTTTCACAGCAAGAGTTGACCTGTAGATCATAAGAAGAAGAAACAAAAGGGATGCAAATATGGCCTCACTTATTTACAAATGTGATTAATTATCTGCAAGCAAATTTTGTTGTCACAGATCTGATTTCTGCTTCTCCTCAGACATGCTGAGCCTTTTTGTGTTCACACTGGCAAACACATAAACCCTCCAGTCAGATGACATGTGTCACTTAAACCTACCCCAGATCAGGATTTGATGTGTGTCAACACATTTAAAGTTGTTAAATGTAAAAGGAGTTTCTCTGCAGCGCCTCAGTTGCCAAGGGAATGCAGAGGGTGTCATTGGCTTTTAAAGCCAAACCCAAACACTGCCGGGTTATCCATCTGACGGCACAAACACACCGGAATATTTATTTGATGTGTTCACAGGCTGATATCGATGCTTTAGCAATGTTCTGTGCCTGGGGGGGGGGTCTGTGGGGAAAAGCCCCCGTGCTGGCCCTTGGGCAGTGCCTGAGCCCCTCGGGAGCTCCTGCCACACCTCCTCCGGCCTCAGCCCCCTGCGCGATTCCACCTCATCCCCAGCTGGGTCCCTGCATTCCTGAGCATTGGGGCTGGGCTGAGCTGCTCCCATCAGGCTCCATCCCCTGTGGGTGCCTGCTGCCAGGGCACCTCCTGTGGGAGAAGGGCCAGCACGGGAGTGTCCCTGCCCGTGAGAGCGAGAAGGGACACACAGAAAGGAGGGAATGAATTCTAAGCGTGGTGCCCTCTCCCTTTGCAAAGCCAATGAAACGTGGGCTTTTGACATTATCTTTCAGTCTATTACGCTGCATTTAGAGCAGATTAGATTGCAAAATATTTGCAATCTGCCACTAATTTTGGAAGGGGGAGGGACATCTGCAAGGAGGGTGAGCCAGAAAGCCTCGCTCTGAGCAGAGCTTACGGGACTGCCATGGATATTGGGAAGGAATTGTTCCCTGGGAGGGTGGGGAAGGGCTGGGATGGAATTCCCAGAGCAGCTGGGGCTGCCCCTGGATCCCTGGCAGTGTCCAAGGCCAGGCTGGACATTGGGGCTTGGAGCAGCCTGGGACAGTGGAAGGTGTCTGATGATATTTAAGGTGCCTCCCAACCCAAACCAGTCTGTGATTCTGTATATGGTATAGAATAAAGGGTAGCTGGGCTGCACCAAGGCATACAAACCTCGGGCAGAGGCAACAGGACTTGAGTGGATCAGCTCCATTTCTTCTTTCCCCTGCACCCACACAAACCCACTGTGTTCACCACTGGCCTTCAAAGGGGGGCTGAACACTTCTACAATATACACATATATGCATCTTCCTGGCTGTGAGCAAATTACTGGAAGTGTTTTCAGGTGTTTCTTGCAATATTGTAACTGTTTCAGGTGCTGCTCCAAGATCCAGCTGAGATAGCTGCTCTCCCCAGTGGGGCCATTTTCACCAGCTTTAGCCTCTCCTGAGCAGCTGCAGGGCTGCAGTAGCTTCATGCTTCAAGCCCTGAGGAGGATCTCCCATTTGAAGTTCCAGTATTAATATTAATGAATTGGGAAATGATAATTTTTCTTCAAGTGGTTTTTTTTTTTTTTTTGCCTTATTTCTTCAAATATATTTAATTTTCTGTATTTTCAAGCATTTAATCATTAAGCCTGAAAGTCTGTCAGAGTCATACCTCATTCTCCTCATTTTCACTGGGGGAAGGCAGAGCTACAGACCCAGTGGGGCTGCAGGGATGGTCCAGCAAAGATAATTTTTCTTTGAGTGCAGAAGGAAACACTGACTCATGATTTACACATGGGGGATTTCTGGCCACCTGGTCCATATTATAACACTGCTTGTGGGTTTTTTGCTCTTATTTCAACATGTATTTCCAAAAGAGAATCGTGAAACCTGAATGGAGAAGAAGAAGACATCAGGGCCGTGTTGTGAGATTTTACACACATAAAAGCCCTGAAGCGCTGCTGTGTAAAACTCATTGGTTTCACTTCACAGGGGCTGTGACAAGATTTGCTCTGGCTTTTGATCCCCATCAGACTGTCCCCTCCCAGTGTTCTGGGAGACTCAGGACTGAACTCAGTTTCTATCTCAAGGCCAAATTTAATCAAGTTCTGTCAGTTCAGACACCTCTGTCATCAGCTGTCCCTCAGACTGCCCTTTTCAGAGGTTTTCTTCACAAAATCACATCAGTTTCTTTCTGCCATAACAACTCATTTCTAGAGATTTTATGGACCTAGGTTTAAAGAATTTTGAATTTATAGCAAAAGATCAAGGGCATTTGCATGACACCATTGCTAGTGTTTCAGCCTGCTGTGAGGGCAGTTTAGTCACAGAGTGTGTTTGTGCTCAGCAGGGAAGGGCTGCTCTGCAGATCAGCTGATCCCTGGAAAATCAAGCCTAAATAGCCATGGAAATTCCTGAATTTCCTGATTATGGGTCTGTGATACAATGCCTAATGTTATATTTATATATGGGGTATCATTTGGTAGGTTGTGCAATGGTGGACATGTAGATCCCTTATGGATTTCCTACCTGTTCCCCCTTCTCTGCAAGGGGAGCTGTTGTGCTGCTGGACTGAGGGGACTTTGGACAAGGGCCTGGAGTGCCAGGACAAGGGGGAATGGATCCCAGTGCCAGAGGGCAGGGATGGATGGGATCTTGGGAAGGAATTGTTCCCTGGGAGGGTGGGCAGGCCCTGGCACAGGGTGCCCAGAGCAGCTGGGGCTGCCCCTGGATCCCTGGCAGTGCCCAAGGCCAGGCTGGACATTGGGGCTGGGAGCAGCCTGGGACAGTGAAAGGTGTCCCTGCCCCTGGCAGGGGGTTGGAATGGGATGGGATTTAAGGTGCATCCTGACCCTAACCAGCCTGTGATTCTACACACTTGCAAGGGAGGGGATGAATCAGTCCAGTGACCTCCCTTTTTCCTGTTCCATCTGCCAGCCTAATCCAGCTACGAGCTGTTCTGCAGTGACTGGTAACTGAGGTGTAACTCAAGCCATGTAAACATCGTGGTGGGATGTGGGGTGTGGGATTGCCCGGGATCTGACTCCATGTTACGCTGCTGTCTCCACCTGAGAGTCTGGCAGAGCGGGACTGATGGGAATCACGTCTGGAGAGCTGCCAGCTTGTTACCTGGTCTCTGGTCTGGCTGCCAGGAGAGGTGATGCTGAAGAGAAGCTGCTGGAAAGGAATAGGGAAGTTTTTAAGTCAAAGATGTCAAAAGAGACAGAAGAGGTTCGCAGGCGGCAACTGGGTGTTTTCCAGCCAGGATAACCTCGTGGCACTCATCAGACAGCCTGAGTGCAGCTTTTAATGAAAAATTCATATTGTTTTCCAGAGAAAATGGTTTTTCTTTTTTCTGCATTTTTGTTTGCTCTCTGGGATATTATCCTCAGATATACTCCATCACCTTTCCAGGAAAAGGCACTGCCAAGGCGCTGCGCTGAGGTGCTGCTCCAGCCCCTCTCCCGCCGGGAGCAGCGGCGATGCGGAGGGGTAAACACGGCACATATGCTCAGCCATGGCTGAGACACAACACAGCTGAGCACGCAGAATTAAGGCTTCAAGACTCATGAGAAGAGGAAGAGCCTCAGAACACAGATGACAATTCTGTGCTTTTGGAAATTGCAAGAAAGCTTCAGCAGTCACACTGCTGAAAAAAAACGTGGCTTCTGGAAGGTTTGGGAGAAAGAGAAGGGAGTGGCAAGAGAGGGCAATACAGGAGGGCACTTGGCACCACGTGCTGAACAGCCATGAGAAATGAGGAGGAAAGGGCTGGAAATGCTGCCCTTGTGCCCAACAGAAACAGCAGTGGAGGCATGGACAGCACGATGGACACCAAGGGATGCCCACAGGCCCTTAGGGAACAGAGAAGAACATGGGAGCTGAAGATGCTGACGATGCCAGTTGGTAAAATTAAAAACAAGGGAGGAAATTATCTGCAGGTCTCAGTGACAATCAAAGTCCTGCCTTACCTGCGCAGGGCCAGTAGTGCTCAGAAGCACTTGCAGTGACATGATTGGATGGCTCGTATGTAGGGGAATTAAATTAACTTAGTTGAATACTTCAAGCCATTAATAATAATTTTTAACAAACCCTGGAACAATAGGTCATTCCTAAGGAGGAGAAATTACATTACTGTCTGTGCTTAAAAAGTTCTTATAAGCAATGACCAGTTGTCAGGCCCAGAAATAATAATGGAAAAACTCGTGTGAGAAATCTTCAGTAATGAATTCTTCAGTAATGAATTCTTCAGTTCCATAGTGCAATTAATGCCAAACAAAGTGGTTTTATGGTGCAGAAGCTTTACAGACATTTGCCATGGGAGATGATAACTTTGCTGGCTGAAAACAGTTTTCCTAAAATAATTTGACTCACTGCCCTAGGAACTTTGAAAAACTGCCTTATACCCAGTAACGCCTCAGAAATTAAATGGATTAAAAACAGTTAAATGATCGAAAAATGTAATCAGACTGAGGAAGTCATCAGTCTGGGGCATGTTCCTAGCAAGTTGCCATAGGGATCTCTCCTTGACGCAATCCTGCCTTGCGGAGGACAACGTCAGCGGGCGCTGATGGTGGCTCAGCCACATGGAGCAGCCATGGGGGGCTCATGGGGAGCCCAGCCCTCGGCATAGGTGTGGGAACGATGAGAAATGTGCCAGCAGGAGGGAGGCGATGTCCAGGAACACAGTGGGAGTGAAAATTTACAAGAAAGGTGTGAGGAAGACCCAGGAAACTACAAACCTGTGAGTTTGACCTCAGCACCTGGAAATACGATGGAGAAGGTGCAACTCCGGAAGAACACTGGGTGCTGCTGGATGATATTTAAGGGGAAATGAAGCCATCAGGCACAGGGAAGTCCTCCAGGGATGTCTGAGGGGCAGCAGGGCAGCTTCACCACTATCCACAGGTGCTCCATTCTGTGTGCACTGCCCAGTCCGTGAGCACTGCCCAGTCCATGAGCACTGCCCAGCCCATGAGCACTGCCCAGCCCGTGAGCACTGCCCAGTCCGTGTGCACTGCCCAGCCCATGAGCACTGCCCAGCCCGTGAGCACTGCCCAGCCCGTGTGCGCTGCCCAGTCCGTGAGCACTGCCCAGTCCGTGAGCACTGCCCAGTCCGTGTGCACTGCCCAGTCCGTGAGCACTGCCCAGTCCGTGTGCACTGCCCAGTCCGTGAGCACTGCCCAGTCCGTGTGCGCTGCCCAGTCCGTGTGCACTGCCCAGCCCGTGTGCACTGCCCAGTCCGTGTGCACTGCCCAGTCCGTGTGCACTGCCCAGTCCGTGTGCACTGCCCAGTCCGTCTGCTGGCGCCGTGGAGGTCCCTTCGAGGAGCCGAGCAGTGATGGATTACCTCGACCTCGTTCCACACCCGTGTCACCGCGTGATGAATGGCCTCTGTCTGCCAATTAGGCAGCGGGGACAATGGAGGGCATTGTGAGCTCCAAATTAGGAACGCTGTCAAACACAGGGAGCGGTGACAATTAGATGGTGATTGGAGTGATTTACCCAAGAATAACCTTAATGGCTGTGTCACAGACACATACCATGAATCTTTCAAGAAGGCATCTACATCTGGTCTGCTGAGCGCAGCTCGTTATCGGTCACTCGGCGTCCTCTGGCAGCGGTGGGCAGCAGGGCTGAGGGGCAGGAATGGTGCCCTTGCTCCCTGCTCCCAGCCTCTCCCCTCTCCCACAAGGTCCGGACCTGACGTCCTTCCATGCCAGCTTTGGCCATGTGCATCGGTGATGTTGTGCCCATTTCTCCCTCCCTCACAGCTCTCTTGGGGGCCGATGGTTTTGCGGTCCGATTTTTTTTAGTGTTTTGTTTGTTTGTTTGTTTGTTTGTAAATAAAATATTCTATTCAAATGGCAAAGGGAACCCAGAAGAGAAAATTCTTTCTTCTTTTCTTTTTTTTCCCTGTGCTCACGCTTTTTATTAGTAATTATTTTCTCAGCCTGGAATAAATTCACACTGGATCCATGTGAAACAATCTCTTCATCCATAAAGAAATTATAATGGCTGAAGATCAAGAGACCAAAGGGTTCAAACTGGGACACGCTGCTGCTGTGAGAAGGCCCCATGCCCTCTTCCAGGGGTATCAGCAATTTACAGACTTTTGGTCTTCTCAACAAGCCTGGTTCACAGGGCCACACAGGAGATTCCTGCCAAAGTAAACAAATTCTCCCTGAAAAATACGAACAGGAGAGAGGCTTTTAATAAAGCTACCAATGAGCATTTTTGTGTTGAAGGGTAAAGGGGGATTGCTCAGGCTGCACCCCCCTGGCCAGTTTGATGTCCTCAAGGCAGCCAGCCAGATCCTGGTGGCACTGCTGTGCCGGTGCCAGGGAAGTGGGCTGACCACAGCCATGGAGAAAATGGATGATGGAGGTTACTCGTTAAAATTCTCCTGCTGAAGGCAGCTGCTTGGACACCACAGCCTGCTGTTCAGCAGCTGACCCAGGGTGAAAGAGCCTCAAGCAGGAGTTTTGTGGGTCACATGTGGTCTTTTGGGAATGACCTTTGGGGGTTTGTCGTTACCACTTGCATACACTCAAATAAACTGTATTTTGTTTGTTTAAAGTTTCAGTCATTTGAATTTTGAAAATATTATTCAAAAATTTTTTCTAAGCCAGATTTCTTTTGACAATTATATCAAGAGGATTCGGCTGGTGCCAAGTTTTGGGGTTTTGTAGCTAATTCTCAATTGTGCTTTGCAGGCATTGGTTTGCTGACAACCATCTGTTTCAACCCAACGTTCTTCCTTAAAGTCAGCCCAAAAGAAATTAAAATATCAAAAGGAAATATTTCAGAGGGAGTGAGAAGGAAGCAAAACCCAAGGATGCTGGAGCTGTAAACAGCTTTTGAATTTCACTTTAACTCAAGTCACTTTTGCAGCCGCTTTGCCTGGAGACAGCTCAGCCAGGAGCATCCGCCAGCCCCGCGGGCTGGAGCAGCTCTCAGGGGGCACAAACACTCAGCAAGTTGTGCAAACCCTGCTTGGATTTCCCACAAGTCCTCCCAAGGGCTTGGGGAGGCTCATTTTATCTCGAATGGCTTTTCCTGTTGTCCAGGTGCCCCATCTTGCCCCGACCCCTGTTGCAAAGCGCTGCTGCATGGAGCACAGGTGAGAGCCACGGGCAGATCCCCGTCAGGCTGTCCCCCTCTCTTGGGAAGAGACCCTGGCATGGCTTTTTGGCTGTACAAGCTCTGGCCACTCCCTATCTGTGATCGATTTACCCCGTGACTAAATTAACCATTTGTAATTAAAGTGGTGCTAAAAAGCAGATGGGAAATAATAATTAAATGTTACAGTTGGCTTCCTGTAGCCTTTTGATATGGAATTATGAGCTGAATACATAAGTTAGATAAAGGAAAAGGCATTTCTACAGGCTTTACCACACCCCCGTCCTGAGGTGCTGGAGAACTTGAGCTGGCAGAGGGATGAGCAGTGTCCATCTGCTGTGGGCACGAAGCTGCTGCCCCTGCTCCTGCCCCATCCCGGGTGAGCTCCAAGCCCTGCTGGCTCCGCTCCTGCCCCATCCCGGGTGAGCTCCAAGCGCTGCAGGCTCCGCTCCTGCCCCATCCCGGGTGAGCTCCAAGCACTCTCCCTGCCTTTTGGGCTCCATCACTAAGGATGAACGCAAACCAGGGCACAAAGACAAGTCCCAGCCTCTTCACTGCAGCTTAGGTGGTGCTTTGGCTTCAAAAGTGATTAATTGTGTGGCTCAGACCTTTCACTAAGGAAAAAGTCAGAAGTCAGAGAAATTAAATTCATTCCCCACACACGATTTTATCACGGCTGCTGTCTCTGTCTTTGAAATAATTTTGTGAAAGTCAGAATTCTCATAATTTGTGTCAAAGCATAGTTTCCCTGTTAAAACAAGGTGTATTTTGCCCCATCTTTGTGAACAACAAAACGGAATTAAACATGTATTTTTACATATATCTACATCTATACACGTAACCACTGATTGCTGGTGTTGCTGGAACACATTGGTGTGAGCAGATGTGCCGCCTGCACCAGGAGGAGAAAGGAGCAGTTCAGGTGCTGGTTTGGAGCAGGGGAGGCTGCGGATCCCGGCAGGGGCTGCCCGGGGCTGGGGTGGGTTGGGCAGTCGGGCACCGTGCCCGCCCCTGCCACAGCTGTGCCCAGCTGCCTTGCTGGCCCCTGCCCTCCCCAGGGCTTTCACCAGGAGATGCAACACTTCTGCCACTGTTCAAGATGAACCCTTTCAGCTTTATTAACGCACACTGAAAAATCTGAGGGAATATGGATTTAAATGAACGAGGGAGCAATAGAAATATCAGCTATATTTTCCCTTTTGCAGAACTACGTTGTTGTGGGCACCAAGACTTACGGGTATCCACTCAGACCAGGTAATAGTCTGACTCAGATAGCCCTGAAAATTTATTGCATTTACTTTTCTCATGAATTCCCAGTGGTCCATGGCTGCTGCATGCTGCTCCACAGCCACAGCGCCGTTCCCATGGCCTGCTTTGATTCCCCACCTTCTGCAGGGCTGGGAAATGCCAGCGGTAATTCACCAGCATTAATCTGCTGATCTGCTCCTGCCTGAGTTCATTCTGCAGCACAGGGAGCAGGCAGCAGCCCAGGGCAGGGCCCCCAGCCCCGAGCAGCTCTGCCCGTGCAGCCTGGGCTCAGGGTGGGACCCCGCGAGGGGAGCAGCCCCACACAGCCCAGCCCCGGTCCCACTCCACTGCAAGGGATGCTCAGTGCACAGCCAGGACCTGTGGGAACAAACCAGGCAAATACAGACCAACCTGGCCTTCAAATAAAATGCCCAGGGTACTGTCCCCCTTGCACTCAACATTGTAATTGAATATTTTTTATAGCCCTAATACAGTTTTACTGCCATGGATTGGATTTTTCCTTTTTTGGTGAAGACAAACTATCAATACATAGCAACAATGAAACCAAATAGAGAACACTTTATCAATAAAGCACAACAAAGACTCCTGTGCTCCATGGAAGAAGAATTAATGATGGTTGTGAATTCAGAGCCACAAAAATAAGACTGTGGGAGAAAAGCTGCTCAGAGGAGAATGAAGGAGAGGGACCCAGCAAATGGAGTGTGCCCTCCTGACATACAAACCTGGAGCCTTTGTCAGCAGCCCCATGACAAAGCTGAACCTCATTGTCAACACTTTGCCACTGCACTTAGAAAAACAAAAGCAGAGCAAGATGAACAGCACTGCCTCTAATCAGTGTGGAACTGTGAATTTTAATGGAATTATAGCAAACTTCAACTCAAACAGAAGAGTCCTAATCCTGTAATGCTTTAATTTTCTTTTTAATATATTTCTAATATTCCCAAACACTGAGTTGCTTACATTGTTTAATCAATTTCATGATGAATTTGTGCAACTTTGATAGCATTTTGTTGTTTTTGAACAAATAAGCAGATTGCAGTTCCAGGAGATTTCTGTAATGGCTGTGGGAGGGTGGGCCATGGTCATGGCACAGGGGACACCCGATGTGCTGATGTGATGTCAAATCCCCCTGCTTTGTCCTCATGTTCCTGTGCTGCCAGCACAGCCAGGGCAGCCTGGGCACGAGCAGGGGGCCAGCAGGCATTACTGGGGTCTGGGCAAGCGTTGCTGCAGGTCAGTGTCACGTCTCCATCCCTGCAGATGGATGAGTTTTTGTTCAGTTAATTCACAAGTGGCCTCTGAGCCTGCGAAGTCGTTCTAAAGCGAACGACTCCACGCTCCAGCGGTTGTTTCCTCTTTTTCAGACCTTGGATGGATGCTGTGGTGATTCTCCCTCTGCTGTGGGGATCACAGCCAAACTGTGACAGACCCCACCCCAGTCACAGTCCCACGGAGCAGTTTGGAGCCACCCCATTGCCCCATTCCCAGCAAACCGGTGCTTCCCTCGCTGTGTCCCCCCCTCTCGCTGTTCCCCTGCCAGCTGGATGCCCCAGTGCTCCCCACTCCCATCCTGGAATGGGAGCGGAGGCTCCTGCTGCCCACTCTGCCTCCGTGATGCTCCCACGGGCACAGGGGGAACACGGGGAAGGGCTACAGGTCCATGTTTCACTCCCCAGCTGCTCGTCCATGCATGACCCCAGTGAGGCTGAAGGGGCTGAGTCATTCCTTGACGTTCCTTCCCAAACCGTGTGTCTGAGCGATGCCCTGGCACAGCAGCTGGACAGGGCAGCAGTGTGGGTGGGCTCTGACCGCTGTAATTGGGACAATTCACAATCAAGCCGATAGCTGAATATTCTGAGATTTTTTTCCAGTGCATCTGTGCACGGGATAAATACCAGGGAATGCATCTTTCCTTCCAATAGCCTCTGCAGAGTCAGATGCTAAATTTAGGGACTAAATTATTCATGATGTGATTTTCTCTTGATCTTAATCTTTGACTCTCCTATGCCAGACAGCAGAACTCTTGCTGGAAAACATTTTTCAAGGCTGCTTCTCCTGCACACAAAAATGTACCTGCAGAGACTCCTGGAGTGGGAGATTCCTGCTTGGCTGAGGGAGCTGGGAAGGGGCTGGAGCCCCAGGAGAGGCTGAGGGAGCTGGGAAAGGGGCTGGAGCCCCAGGAGAGGCTGAGGGAGCTGGGGAAGGGGCTGGAGCCCCAGGAGAGGCTGAGGGAGCTGGAAAGGGGCTCAGGCTGGAGCAAAGGAGGCTCAGGGGGGACCTTGTGGCTCTGCACAAGTCCCTGACAGGAGGGGGCAGCCGGGGGGGTCGGGCTCTGCTGGCAGGGAACAGGGACAGGAGGAGAGGGAATGGCTCAAGTAGTGCCAGGGGAGGTTTAGCTTGGACAGGGCTCCAGCTGTAGTTGAGGATCTGTGCCCACTGCTGCCTGGTGTCCATCATGTGATGTTCCCTCAGGCACCCTTCCCTGGCACACCCCGCACCTGGAGTGCTGGGACTGTGTTTGGGTACTGGAGGTTGACTTATGGACAGCATTCTCCCACTCCCAACATGAAGAGTCACGAGCTGGCAACCAGCAGGGACGGGAATGCTCCAAACGCACTCAAGCATGTCTCGTTAGGAATGAGCTGGTGCTGGGAGAGCCTGTAACACATCTGCTCTGGCACCGTCATGGGCTCTGCTTCTCTGGCAGGTGGAAGTTTATCTCTGAGAAGTTGGCTACCTGCAGAGGGGAGAGGTTCATTTTATGCAACACGGTGAGAAATCGGAGATTTGATGCTTTTACAGAGCCGACACCTCTGGTCTCGAGGCAGCTCTGCCTGCTCTGCCTGTTCCGCTGCAGCCCAGAGAGCTGGTGCTTCCCGTGACACCCTGCCTGTAGCACAGCCAGCTTTGTCGGGTCCTGTTTGTTTGCTTATTCTCATGCTAGAAGCTTTGAAAGAACTCTGAGGAGCAGCTGTGCACTCTTGCTGCACCACCAAATGATTTGGGATGTGGCATAACTTCTCGGGTAATATGGAAATCATGTCATGTTTGGTAAATTGAGGGTTTAGTTGTGTGAGTCAACAGATTTAATTACTTGGGTAGTAAACTGTTCTGCAGTGATTTCTGACTCACCCCTTTCTTGCTTTAGAAGATGCATGAGGACTACAGGGAGCCCATGTTGGCACCGAGGGACACCCACTGTGCCCAGCCATGTCCCCAGAGCAGCTGATGTCCCTCACCCTCGGGGACAAGAGGCATTCGAAGCCATGAGTCTGCCTGCCCTGGGGTGGGTCACCCTGCCCTGGGGTGGGTCACCACAAAGTCAGAGCAGCTGAAGCCTGGAGTGAGATTTGCTCACCCCTCACCAGGGGCTTGGTTAATTCTGTCAGTGACTCCAGGTCTCTTCTCCTCATTTAACTTCTCCAGGCCTTTTTGGGGCTCTTTCATGGGTTCTGTTGGCCCTCTCTCCTCTGGCTGCAGCAGGCAAACCCTCCTGAGGCTCAGTGTGCTGTGCCCATAGGAGGTCGGTACAGGTGTCCTGCCAAGGCCCCACACGGGTTGGTGCCAAGTGGAGCTTTTCAACAAGAAGTGAGAAAGCCATGACAGACAAAGGACATTTTTAACACATTGCTCTAATACCCTGAGCTTTACTTTCTCTTCCTGTTTTTGGTTTGGGTTATTTCCCCTCCATATTCTACCTGTTGAAAAAAGGGCATTTTTCATACAAGACATCTGTGCCACCTTCCTCCCTGGCTTAGGTGCAGACACCACAGATGGAGGCTCACTCCTGACTTCCTGAGGAGCACAAAGACTGTTCCAAAAGTTCCTCTTAAAATCCAAGCTGTCACCTCACTCTCAGAGGTGTTTTTTATTCACTGCCTTTCTTTCTGGTTCTCTCTCTGCTTTGCACATGTGTGCACACACCGTCCAGGTACTAATGTAGTTTCATCTTCAGTTTCAAACTGCACTCTGCTGGCTTTTTACAGTGTACCTGTGTTTTCTCTAAAAGATATGAGATGGCTGTTGATACAATAGGAAGAAAAAATCTCCATGAACATGCAGAGAATTTGAACAGAAAACTGGATTCTGAGGCACATCCAGCTCCCACCAGCCCCCGACAGAGAGACAACACCTTGCAAGGTCTGGCCTGGAATTGCAAACTTTCCATCTCAAGTTTCTTTTAACTGATAAGACTGTAACAGCATTAGGAACACATCCATCATCTCGTATGTTCTCCCCCACCTTCACAGACATCCCAGATAAGGCAAAGCCTGGGAGTTACTGATGGCTGGCGTGTGTGTAACACACCTTCTGCACTGGGCTATACCTCCTTCCAATTATCCATCTTTGCTGTACTTACAGCAGTGACACTTTTTAATACTGCTGCTTCTTATTCATCTTTGCTCAATTTACAGCAGTGACAGCTTTTAATATTGCAACTTCTTTTCCTGCAACAGGCAGTTATGGGTCTCTGTCTGACTGAGATGAAACTCTTTGGGAGCAATGAGAAAAGCTCAGCTCTTTTCACCAGCAGCGAGATCTCCATGCAAGGAGCTTCCCAAGGCAGATAATGAAGAAATATGGGGCTGTTTGTGCATGCAGCGGCACCAGCACAGAGGACTCACCCTTGATCAAGAGTCACTTGAAGTAAGGAGCCGCCTTTAAATGAAGCAAAGTATCAATGTAAATTAAAACAGGAAAAGCAGTGTGACATGTTGGTCCCAGACCTACTACTGACTCCACTAGGAACAAGATGAGACTCATTATGTACCCAATTAACCAGGCCCAGCACCAGGAGCTGCCGCAGGGCAGAGGAAGGTGGCAGCACTTGCCCCAGGTACTGGCACTGGTCACCACTCCCAGGGCACTCACTGAGGCTCTCCTGTGGCCTTTGGGGAAAGGCTTAGTCCAAACTTACCTTCATCTGTCATCTGAGAGCAAGATTAGCTTTCATCCAAATTTTAAATGTGCAGAAGAGTAATTTAACCTTAATTCAGTCTAATGCAATGTATGGAGAGGCTGATGGACAATGACACCTGAGACGCGAGAGGTGAGAAGGATGAAGGGTGATGGTTGCACAGACCAACCATCTGCTCAAGCTCCTTTTTGAATCCTGAGTTCTGGCACGTCCTCCTCTCAGAGCTGTGCCTTACACACTCCTCTGCCCATGTCTGTCTGCCTTGACTGAGACTTTGCTGATCAAATTTAACCGAGAAACAGCAATTACGGAATTGTGCTCATTTCCAGCACAACTCACCTGAAGCTGGGAGGGCTGATGTGACTTGTATGTCCCCTGTGGATTTGCCATTTTGGTTTCAAGTCAGCAGCACAGAAATGTAGTTGTGGGTGTAATTTTAAGGCAAGAATGTACCGAGGCTTCCTGCAAACTGGCAACAGAACTGGGAGCACATTCTTGCCAGTGGAGTGATCCCAAAAAGGGTTTTGGTGCCACAGGTTAGTGCCAGCACCAAAGAGGGACTCGTCTCTTGCGATCATCCTCATTTTCCCATTCAGTTTTATAACCCTGCCTAACGGGCTCTGAAAACTCAGGAAGTGACAGAGTTACATAATGATGGAAGCAGCTCATCGACAAATAGGTCTGAAACTCCTGAGGGGAAAAAGAGGAACATGCTCTGTTGCTGGCCTGATCTCCAGCTTCATGAAGCAGTTCTGAATTCTTCTCCTCTCTGCAATTACCTCTGAATCAAAAAGGAATGCTCAAGAATAAGCCTCAGTATTTGGGAATTATGTTTATTCATACAAGTTGAAGCGATAAATATCTTGTCAATTAATCTGAGATGTATGAGGGCACACAAAGAAGTGACTGATGGCTGAGTATCAAACACACCGGTGTTATCAGCCTCAGTCTCACACGGTGATGAATGAAGGGACGTGAATTGGTGAGATACCATCACATTTTTATTTATTGTTTGGTGCCATGTCCTGTCCTGGTAATGGAGTTTTAAACAAATTGCAGTTTGCTCATCGGCATCGGCGATGTGGAACAGGCCCAGTGCCCATCCAGGCTGGGGGTGGAGGGGGCAGCTGGAAGCTGGGATGGCAGTGGAGGTGGCGTGGGCAGAGGGAGCCCCCGGATTCCTGCCCGAGAGGCACCGACAGCAGAGGCTGAACAGAGATACACGACAGCCCCTCCTCTCCCCTGCCAACCTGACACTTCCTGGCTCCAGACCTGCATTTCTCCATGGCCTGAAACAAACCCTTCTCTTCATTTCCACCAGACATTTCTGGCTTATTCCCATCAACATATTTCTGAGGTGCCGGAGAGTCAGAAACTCAGGAAGTATCACAGGGGTTCCAATAAAAGGATATAGGAAAATGAGGGACAAGGCTGGAAATCTGCTTTAGGGGAAAACTGCTAAAGGTTAACAAGAGAGAGAAAATTATCCAGGACCTGATCCTGCAGCACGGTCCTGGGGGACAGCTCCAGCTCCAGTGTCAGACCTGACATGAAATTTTCCTGGAAATTTCATTCTCTGGTGAAAAAAGTTGTACCAACAAGTCCATCAGCACCCTCAAACAGCTAAACAGGAGGTTATAGCCAGGCAGGTATTGGGCTCTTCTCCTTGGTAACCAGTGATAGGACAAGAGGAAACAGCCTCAAGATGTGCCAGGAGAGGTTTAGGTTGGATACAGGGAAAACTCCATGGAAAGGGCTGTGGTGGAGTCCCCGTCCCTGGAGGGGTTCAACAGCCGTGTGGAGGTGGCACTGGGGACGTGGGGCAGCGGTGGCCTCGGCTGTGCTGGGGAATGGGTGGATCTGATGGGCTCAGAGGGCTTTTCCAACCCAAACCATCAGTGAAATTCTGCCGTGTGTGCAGACCTGGGGTGCGCTGGGGCACCCCCAGGCAGCACGAGGGGAGGGAGCTGGCAGCGCACAGCTGCCCCAGACCGTGCTGCTCTTCTCGAAGCGGGTCTGGGTCCCCGTGTGTGCAGGACATCCACACACAATTAGCACAGCAGCCAGGTCCTGCAAGGGAATAAATGCTCGGAAAGCTGAGGATTAGATTATTTGCATTGCTGTGTGTTTTAATGTCAGAAAGACATCCCCAGCACGGCAGCGGGGAACAGGAATTTCTGAGCGATTTGGGACACTAACAGAGATGTAATGCTAATGGAGATGAATGACCCAGACTGATGAAATGTTTTTTAAAAACCTTTCTCAAGAACTACAGTTGGGAAACAGGAAATGAATCGGGTGCTTGGATACAGGAGTCATTTCTATGCAAAATGCAGTAAACAAATAGAGGAGGTGAGCAGAAAAAAAATATATTAACTAATTTTTTTGTTCAGAACCCCACTGAGGTATTCTCAAATATCCAGTTTAAGACAGAAATGTTAAAAATATTCAGGAATGTCAAATGAAATAAACTGGAAGGTTCAAAAAAAAAGTTTTAATGAATTCTGTTGTGCTAATGGAAGTATCTCCAGGTAAATGCATTCGGCGCAGGCACTTGAGAGCTTCAAGGACAAGTTCAGGTTGAATTTATAGAGTTTTTGTTTTGAATTTAATCTTGCTAATTATTTTAATAATTAAAAATGTTCTGCTAAAGCAGGTTGTAATTAGCTAATTATTTTTTCTGTTTATGTTTCCTCCTTACTTATGCATTTTTATTATTCTCCTAAACTTGAAGAGAAACTCTTCAGGAGTGTTGGTGTCTCCATCTCGAGGTGTCTGGTGGGAGGAGGCTGGGACACCCATGCTTTCTGTTCCAGGGACCAAGTGCTGTCCTGTCCCAGGAGACACGGCCCGGCCACAGCCCTGAGCTCAGCAGTTCTGCCCATGGCTCCTGCTCCGAGCCAGGCTTTGGCTGCTGCCCTGGGACAGCTCAGCCCCCCTCTGTCCTGCCAGCTCTGGTGTGGCAGCTGCATGGAGCTATGGGGCTCCTCATTTGCTGTGATAAAAATAAACACTGAGCACAGGGTGCCCAGAGCAGCTGGGGCTGCCCCTGGATCCCTGGCAGTGTCCAAGGCCAGGCTGGACATTGGGGCTTGGAGCAGCCTGGGACAGTGGGAGGTGTCCCTGCCCATGGTGGGGGGTAGAATGAGATGATCTTTAAGGTCCCTTCCAAACCAACCCAGGCCGTTTTATGATCTTATGATTTCTTCCACAGAACTCCTTCCCTAACCAGGGCAGGAGACATCTCCTTTTGGAGCGTGCTGCTCCCTTCCAGCCCTGTGAAGAAGTCTCCCTGGCACTGTCTGTCCCACACAGCTCCTACTGGCTTTTTCCTCCCTCTGTGCCAGAAGACTGGACATTGCCTTTATGAAGAAGATAACAGAGAAAAAGTGTCTCTGGCTTTCCTCCTTATCTCCATCACTGCTGCTGCTGTTCCCGCAGCCAGCGCCGTGGTGCCTGCTGTGGGAGCAGGGCACTGGGGCGGAGGAGCACTCCCAGCCCTGCTGTGGGAGCAGGGCACTGGGGCAGAGGAACACTCCCAGCCCTGCTGTGGGAGCAGGGCACTGGGATGGAGGAGCACTCCCAGCCCTGCTGTGGGAGCAGAGGAGCACTCCCAGCCCTGCTGTGGGAGCAGGGCACTGGGGCAGAGGAGCACTCCCAGCCCTGCTGCCCACGGGACCCGGGCTGTGACACGGCCTGGTCGCTGTGGCTGCTCCTCGGGCAAGGCTGCTCTGAGACACAGAGTGCTCCAGCCCAGCCTGCTCCATCCTTTTGTCCTGGTGTAAGGGCTGCACAAAGCACAGGAAAAACGCAGCTCCCTGTCCATGCTACGCCCTCAAGGAAAGGTTGGAGGAAGCTATGGGTTCCACTTCAAGATGTTGCAGAACTCCCACAGTCCCTCTCCTAGTCAGGAACCAGGGAAGGAAGACTGGGAAAAAAAAGTATGTGAATGAATTACCAGAGAAAACAGCATGAAATAATGAGGAGAAATGTCTCCATATACAGGAAGCTTTAGGACATTTATTGCTAATATATAACAAAGACAGTCAAACATAGATAAATGACAGCTTTGATGAGCTTTTATTGCACAATTCTTTGTGCCTCATTAAATATGAAGAATAAAAGAAGAGCAGAGGACTCCAAAGGCAAATCTGCAGCCACCACTAATGAATGACGAGGAATCTGAAGGCAAAGGACAGGTTTGGACACATCTGAGTCACCACTGTCATAACAAGTATTTGTGCCTCGTGGGAAGTGAGCACAAATGTGAAGGAGGAAGAAGTACAGGCAGAAGGGGAGTTTCTTCATTACTGCTTTGGGGAAAGGAGCCCCGTTGGCACGTACATGCTCCATGAGGCAAAATCAGACACAGGCACCTTCCAGCACCGGAGGAGAAAAAAGTGGCTCGTTGTTTTAATTCTCCTGAGCCATGATTGCCACGTGCTCGTCAGCGCTCAGCCCTGCTGTGTCTCATCGGTGCCGTAATGAGAGGCACTGAGGAGAGGATGGTTAGGAGCAGGCAGATGGAAGGAAGGGCCATCTGCCTTTCTCTGCTGCCTTGTCCCTTGGGAGCCAGTGCCCTGACCAGGCTCTCCTGTTCCCGTGGTGCCCATGTGGTGTTGATGGAGCAGCTCCTTGCCTGGGCCACGTCTGAGCCCACGTCAGGGCCCCCACGGCTGGCAGAGCCACTTGGGTCAAGGGGCTGCGGTAGCAGCACAGGCTGGGCCATGGCAGCGCCTCCCGTCCCGATCCCCGCGGGAGGAGCAGCATGGAACCGGGATGTTTTCCACCTCCTCTTGGACAGCAGGGAAATGCTCCGTTTTCCTGGCAGTTGCCAGCACTGCTCCTGCCAGGGAATGCTCAGCACAAGCCCTCTGCACCAGGCCTTGCCAGAGGCGGTGCCGTGGTGGGGAACCCCAGGGGCTGGGGGTGCTGGGACAGGGACAGTGCTGGCGGTGCCAGGCCAGCCCAGACATGGTGAAGGAACCAGGAGTACCAGGGATTGCTGGAGCACCTTGTAGGAGGGCTGGCTCACAGTACCTCCCCAGCATATGGGACCAGGGAGACCTTCCACTGCCTCTTTGATTTCACGGAATCACAGAATGGTTTGGGCTTGGAGGGACCTTGAAGCCCATCTTTTTCAACCGCTCTTTTTCAACCCCCTGCCATGGGCAGAGACACCTTCCACTATCCAAGGTTGCTCTGAGCCCCGTTTAACCTGGTCTTGGACACCTCCAGGGATGGGGGATCCCTCTGAACCCCTTCCCAAGGGAACAGTCCCTGCTATCACCATTGCAGAATATTTTGCCTGCCCCAGTGCGGTTTTTCCAGCTACACCTCAAGGGTTTTATTTTTAATGCAGGAAATTTTTTTCTGCACGTGAAGTTCATCTGTTTATTTGCTTGAGGAGATTAGAAAAGTCCCAAGGGAGTGTGTGTTCCTACTCATACCCATTTCCTACCCTGAATTACATTACCAACACTTTCTGTAGCCTTCCTGGGGTTTAAAATTAAACCAGAACATGAATATTGATACCAATATCCTTACCGCACAGATAGCACACGTCCTCACCTGTGGGGAAGACAAGGAGGAAGGCAGCCCAGCTGAGACGACGTTGGTTGGCTGCATCTCACCTGCCGTGTCCACGCACGGCCGTGCCACGGCCCCAAAGGGGCTGCCAGGTGTCTCTGCCCCCGGCGGTGCGGGGTGGCCACGGTGGCTGTGCCAGGCTCCTGTGCCTTGCCCCGTCCCATCCCAGCGAAGGGGTTTTGCCCCGGGCGCGCTGCTGGGGTGCTGCGTCTGTGTCAATGAGAGTCCAGCCGCAGGCTCGTTCAGCTCCCTCTTGGCGTCCGCTTTTGTTCTGTTCCTAATTACTCAGGGGCTCCTGCTCACACGCTGCTCCCCGGCTCTGCAGCTCCAGCCTGGCAAAGGCGTGTGGCACCGAAGCCTTGCCTGATTAAAGCTGCATCCTCACCACCAGTTCCGCACATCCCCGTGCACGTTGTGTTTTTCCCTGTTCCCACTGCCGCTCCTTGCATCTTTGCCCACCAGTTCTATCCTTTGCCTTAACCCCTGAGATCCCTCTGGCACCACTTGGGCTGCACATGTGGCAAACACCTCCCTTGGAACACTGTCCTGGAGCATCCCAGTGTCCCGCTGGAGCCCAGCCATGCGGGCAGACACCGACCTGCAGGATCACCAGCGTTTCCCGGGGCTTTTCCCTCTACCTTCCCTCCCTTGGCATGCAACTGCACGGGCCCAGTGCATCACTGAGCTAAACCTGCTGCAGGCCCTCGGCACCTCTTTCCCCTCAAGGTAAAGAATTATCTCCTGCAATTATTTTCTCTCCTCTGACGAGTTGCTGTGACAATGTGCCCAGGTATTGCTCTAGCAGATAAATGGACCCAGCCTGTTTCTGAGGCGAGGAAATCATTGTACACACCTAAATAGGTGCTTCTCCCTTTATCTCCAGTGCTCGCCTTCCCTCAGCTATCTGATGGGCTTCCACTGCTCATTTCACACTCCTCCTCCTCCACAGCTGGTTATCCAAGTTTGTTTTCCCCATCCTTCCGATAATCCGGTGGAGTCCTCTCTTCAAGGGAGCAGAGAAAGGAACTCCTGATTTTCCACAAACTCCTGTGGGCTCTGAAGCCATTAAGATAATTCTGCTCACTGAGACTCTGCCTTTGTTCTCAAAACAGCTGGATAAGGATTAGATTCCCCAAACACAGAGTTTTCCCAGGAGGGCAGGAAACAGCATCTACAGCATCGATAGTGTGGGGCTCGGAGACAGACTCACTGCAGCGTGGAGGCCTGGAGAACACGTACATTCATCAGGCAATTGGGGGTACCCCGACTAATTATCGCCCCAGATACGATTCGTGTTAGACCTTCCAGCAGCCAGCACGGAGCCGTGCCCAGCTGGGAGTTCAAGGCTCCTTCTCCAGCCCCGCTCCCCCTGCTCCGGGCAGGCCAGGGGCAGGCTCGGGTGGGCTCAGGTGTCAGAGGCCGAGCACCCGAGCGCGCCCGACCGTGCCACCTGCCGGCATCCAGACATCCCGGTGGCATCTAGGGAGAGAACGCATTCCTATAGAAGCTGTGGCAGAAGTGTTTGAAGTTTTAAAAAAAGATGGAATCATTTGTGCCATGAGTTTTTCTCCTGCTGAGTGATCAGTCACTGCCCTCACATAACAACTTGCTGCTCCCTTTCCATGGCCCTGGGCAGCCCATTCCAGGGTCTGACAACCCTTTCAGGGAAGGAATTGTTCCTAATGTCCAACCTAAACCACCCCTGGCACAACTTGAGGCCACTTCTTCTTGACCATTATGGGTGTATCCCCATCTTTGTGCTGCTTCAGCTAAGTAGGGCTATAGATACACAGATAAAATACACTGAGAGCTGGAGATGCTGATTCAGGCTGGAAAAGCCTGAGCACTCATTAAGGAAAAAATAACTCCAAAAATATGCTTCTCCTCCAAAGGATGCCAGTCAGTGAATGCTGGTGAGGACAAAATGCTCATCACACACACACCACAGATACATCAAATTGCTTCTCTGTCTGTACTCAGGTTTAACTCTGTGGTGTAAGTGTATCATGGAGTCGTGCAGCATTATTCCCACCCCTCCCACTAAAGGAGCAGCTGATGTGAGGCTACAAACCACACCGAAATTCAATTGCTGGTACATTAGGCTTTCTGACACTAGGACTTGCACTATAAATTCTAATTCTGTATTCTGACAGTAAGTAACAAATGCTGAATTATCTCCTGCCTTAGCCATACACCACTGGAATCCATTTCAAGTGCTAAAGGATGTTTTAATAAAGCCTGATTTTCCAGCCGCGTTTCTGAACCCCAGCCACCGGCACCAGGACAAGCACTGCCAATCAAAGGAGAGTGTCCTCTCTCCTTGGCGAGGAGAGGTTAATTGGATGTACGGAATGAAAGGATGCGGAGCGTGAGGCATCTGTGGCAGGTTTGTTCTGGCTTCAAAGCGGAGTGTCCCCCCCTCTGCCACGCCGCTGCTCAGGCGCTGCCGCAGCCCCGCGCCTGTTTCACGGACACCGCCGGGAAAGCGCGCTCCTCACATCACCAGGATCTCTGAAAAGCTCGCAGACAAAATATTTAATAGATTCAGTGCTCTCTGATTTCAGCAGAGGGCAGGGATCTGAGGGAATTCTCGTCTTTAATTATTTCCCTACAAGACCACTACGGGAAGAGCGTGGATGGGGTCTGGTGAGCTCGGAGTAAAGGGGTCAGCTCTGCCGGGGGGACGGTCCTGACCCGTGCCTGGGTGGGGGACAGAGCACCCCCTCTGCCACAGAGAACTCGTGCTGTGCAGCCATGGCAGCTTCCCAGGACTGCCTTCTCTTCCTCTGGGACTCCTGGAGCAGGGAGCCCCACGGCCCTGGCACTGCTCTGTGGTGGGGCAGTGCCGGTCCCAGGGCTGCGAGAGGCTCCTTGTGGCCCTGCTGCCATGCTGCCGACCCCGCACCCACCACAGGCACCACATCCCAGCACACCCAGCACATCCCAGCACATCCCAGCACACCCAGCACACCCCAGCACATCCCAGCACACCCCAGCACATCCCAGCACATCCCAGCACACCCCAGCACACCCCAGCACATCCCAGCACACCCCAGCACATCCCAGCACATCCCAGCACACCCAGCACATCCCAGCACATCCCAGCACACCCCAGCACATCCCAGCACACCCAGCACATCCCAGCACACCCCAGCACATCCCAGCACACCCAGCACATCCCAGCACACCCAGCACATCCCAGCACACCCCAGCACACCCAGCACACCCCAGCACCCAGCCCCACACCCCACCAGCAGCACTGTTTCCCACACCTTGCCAAGCCAGTTCAGGTGCCTCTCCATGGAACCTGCTAAAAAGCATAGCCAAATAAGTGGTTAATAAGCACGACCCCATATTTAAACATAAAACAAGGTGCAGTACTGCAGGAGCTGGAACTTCATCTTTGCGTATCAAAGATTTTGCTGTGGAAAAAGCCCATCCTGCTTTTCAAAGGCCTTTAATGTATCTTTAGAGCTTTGTCTCCTTCAGAGACATCTTCCAGACTCCTTTTGTTTAGTCTTTTGTTGCTAATTAACCCTCTTGAGCTATTTGCTCTGCTCTGGAGGCCTGACCTTTCATTGAAGACATCTGATATTTTAAAGCTCTGATTAAAATATTTCTGTCAAGTGCTTTTTCAGTGGACAAAAATCTTTTAACATAAACAAAAATGTATTCTCTTAAATATTTGGGCTTGCTAATATGTATCAATTTGACACAACATTTTATTAACTGCACAAGCAAAAAATGTCTTTGATTTTAAAAAAATTGGGGTTTTACTGCTTATTTATAAATGCTTGCTTGAAATCCATCAGAAATAGCAGGAATCTAGAAAATACAACTGAATTAAAATTATCTGTGGCACACAAACACTGGAGTTGGACATGATGGTCCTTGTGGGTCCCTTCCAAGCCGGGATATTCTATGACTGGCCTCGAGCATCATTACTACTTTGGTTACCCCTTTCCAAGGAGTCACTGTGGCTGGTGGTAGGTGTCATCTGTCAGGACTCCTTTTCCTGTGGGGACTTTTAACCTTGACTGTGAGGGTTTGGCTTGCACAGCCCTGGCTGGGGGAGCTGCACCTTCAGGACTGCACAGGCAGAAATGGTTACTTCCAACTCTGGCAGCACCTTCGCACTTCTGCTTTCAAATGGGCACTTACTGGGCTGCTCTGCACCTCCAATGAACTAATTTTCAGTAAAAGTAGGGCCTTGAAAGATGATTGCTTGATGCAAAACATTTCCAACTTGATAGCATCATAAAGGAGATCATTAACCAAACCGAGCAGAGGTCTGATGATGGAACAAGCCCCCGGTGACTCCACATAATCACCAGCCATACACTGTAGGTACTTTTGCCATATTTCAAAGGGTTTTCAAGTCACCTGTTACTATTCTCCTAATATTTCAGGGCTAGTGATGGACATATTTCAGGGATGTGTGTAAAGAGCTGGGATGTCAGCACAGCAGGGTATTGGAACTGCACCCACCTTTTGGACTTTACCCAAAGCTTCCTCTTGCATCGCCATTTCTCTCCATTTGGAAGTTCCCTGTCCTCAGCTGTGGCAGGTTGGTGCCTGTCTGCACTGCCCTGGGATGTTGAATGCTGCAGCATTTAGAAGTGTCAGAATTCTGGCTGCTCCTTGCGACAGCAGAAGGGCCTGCATGTGTTGGGGGTTCAGGGCCAAGGGTTCCTTGGGGAGAAAAAGGCTTGTTTAGAGAAGAACATGGATTTCTGTCAGCTCTGGCAGACAAGGAACATCTTCAGCAGCTGAGGTGATGCGCTGCTCTGCACCTGTGCTGCTCATTTTGTGTCCCTAAGCTACCACTGGCATCACTGCTCATTTTACTTACAGAAACACTTGCGCCTGCTTCTGTATGTGACTGCATTTCTGTTTTCTTCCTCATGCTTTAAAATATATTTTTTATTTCATACATTGCTGAAAGTGCCTTCAGGCATGAAGTTCTTTCCTTTCTTTTGCAATACTTTCCCAGCCAACCATAATTCAACCATAAAAACAATCTATCACAAACCACTCAGCTCCACCTGGAGAGGTGCCCAGTGTCCCTGCAGAGGCCATCCTCCATGCCAGGCAGGGCAGAAACCTTTTAGACGGTTAACCCCTCCTGAGAGAGGTTACACCTTACTGAACAGCTGCAAGTTGCACCAGAGGAGGTTTAGGTCACATATTAAGAAATATTTTTTCATGGAAAAGGTAGTAAAGCACTGTCACAGGCTGCCCAGGGCAGTGGTGGAGTCACCATCCCTGAAGTGTTCAAAAACCTGTGGATGTGGCGCTTGAGAGCACGATTTAACAGTGAGCATGGTGTGGGGCTGGGTTGATGGTTGGAGTCAATGATCTCAGAGGGCTTTTCCAACCTTAACAACAATGTGATTCCGTGATTCTATGAAATATTTGCACAGCCCTGCCCTGCCCTCCCTGATCAGGGCCTCTCCAGTGCAAACGGGCACTGTCACCACCAGCACATCAGCTGTGTGATGGCCATGGGGGCTCTGACCACGCACACGAGGAGTTCAGGGAGAAGTCACCACAATTAGTGAGTATCTGCCTCCTTTCCTCCTCACAGAGAGCAGCACTGTGGTGAGAAACACAGGCACAGGCACTGGGTACTGGAGGATGCTCCCCATCCTGACACGTGCCGTGCCGCGTGCCCCAGCAGCGCTGCACCCCTGGCTGCTCCCTGCGAGCCCCAGAGAGAGCAGGAGATGGCAAATACTCCAGCCAGGGAGGGAATGAAAAGGAGATAAGATGAGTCAAGTAGAGTGGAGATGTTTTCCCCTACCACAGACTGTTTGGAAGCTGAAAAATTGACTTTCATTTCATCCATTTTAATGCTGAAAGGCAGGCGAGCCGTGGCCTGGCTCTCCGCTGTCGGTGCTTTGTCATCCTGACACTGCAATTTTGGAATGTATGATGGGAAAGTCCTGTTGATGCCAGATCCTGGGCGAGATTGCCAGGGCACAGAGTTGTCAGAGTTGTGAGCTGGGGTGCAGGGCGTCCCCTCCTCGCTCCCCCACGCACACGTGGGATGGCAGGGCAGCAATGGCAGAGGACAGTCTGGTGTGTGCAGTTAATCTAATGCTGAGAAACCCACCAGACTGGGGAACTGGCTCTTTTCATAAATAAAGGCGAGTTCCCTCCATTTCCCATTCCCAGCCACATTGCTGAGGGAGGAAAAAGAAGATCTTGGTAAGGGAAACCTGGCAGAAGTTTCCCATTTACTGGTTTTTCAGCTTTCCTACAAAAAGAACCAATTCTTGTTTAGCTCAAAGCCATAGAACCCTGTCAAAGGAGGCTGTGGAGCAGCACCTGCAAGGTTTGAGGCAAAAATTGCCGTCCAGCATCCCAGTCTGGCCTGATGGATCCCTCTGGCCAGGGAGCCGGTGGGAGCCTCAAAGGCCCTGGGTGGATGCTGCTCTCCTCGCACAAGACACGAAGGTGCTGCTAATCTGCTGAGCACCCTTCCCCTCTCCCTCAGATGAGGGGAATCCTCAGGAGAGGAGGTCAGTATGATCCTGTTACCCCATTCTGTGATTCTGTCTTTTCTCAATTTGTTTATATAATATCATCTCCTCATGTAGCTCTTTTTTTCAGCACGTGGCAGCACAAGCAACAGGTGAAAGTCGGTGAAATTCTTTCGAGTTTTCCCTATGATTAAAGCCCTGCTATTCCAGGGAACATAAAGCACAGTCACAGAATGTCAGCTACTCCTTAACCATCATTTCATGATCATAATGCTGTCATTAGGAGTGCGTTTCAAGTGTATGTCTAACTGCTCAGGGACTGTCACCTGTAACAAATTCCTACCTGGGACTTGTTTAAATCTAACAACCTGCCTTCCTAGATCATATTGGATCAGCGAGTGCACACCGCTCCTTGGAATTAGGTTTGTATAAGGAAAGATTAGCCTTGTATAACATAATGTTACATTTTGTTGTTCTGAGCTACACTAAATGTAAATCATGTCTCAGGCACAGCAATAATTCAAACAGGAAATGCAAAAGGAAAGACATCAATATGAAAAAGGAAGATAGGCTGTATAGGAACACAGTATGTCTGGAACTGGTTTTGAAAGTCAAATACACACCTTTATTTGCAATGTTCAGTTACCCAATGAATTTCTGTGAAATAATGTCATATCTGCACCTTTATGAACGGCACAGCTGGAGGAGAATGGGAATGAGACAGCAGCAACTCGGAGCTGGCAGAGGAGCACCCTCAGAAGCAGCACTGCCTCTGCCTCTTCCAGTTGGACAGAAACATGGAAATCTGGAAGTTTATAAAAGTTCCCTTTGGAGAAAGGACTGAAGGAAGCACTTGCTAGCATCTCAGAAATAAGTAATGCAACTCTGTGTTTTAATAGTGCTTTATAAAAACTGAATTAAAATGGACTTAAAATGCAACACAGGGACAAAACACTTTGCCTCATTATCTGCAGTGGAGAGGCAAAACCTTCAGGCCCAGGACACTTTCTCCAAGTGGAGGGTTTAGCTGTGCTGTGAGGACAGACTCTGTACCTGCCCGGGGGTGGGTGAGGAGCAATGTGCTTGAAAACCACCTGGACCAGCAAATGTCACCCTCACCTCCGTGGAGGGGAGGCAGCAGTGCCACAGCCGGCCACGGACAGGGCAGGAGCTCCAGGCAGGGGAAGGGCTGCTCCGTGGAGCTCTGCTCTCTCAGTGGGCCCAGCTGTGGGGTCAGCATTTCCTCCAGGAGGCTGTAAAGGGGTGTGGGAGGAGGTACTGGGCAGTGGGAGCTGTGGGGCCTCTGCATGGGCATGCAGGCAACACATGGGGACCTGGGACTCAGGGGGGTGCATGGCTGCAGTTCAAATGGAATTAAGTTATTTTTCCTTCAGATACTGTGAGGGTGTTTTGAGTTCACCCACAAAGGTTCTCCCTGTCTTTCTTCTTGCACTGCTGCTGCTGCTTGTCCTGGGCAGGTGTGGTGTGTGTCTAGTGCCACGACCTCTGTGGCACTAGCAGAGCTCTCTGTTAGAACCACAGCAGAGCTTCAGCTTCCAGAGAGCTCTGTGCTGGCAGGACTGGAGATGGTCTCAGCAGGACAAGGGAAGGAGGAAGAGCAGGTCCCTGCAGCAAGCATGGGATCTTCATGGACCAGCGCTTTGGTCACTTGCCTGGTCTGCAGTGGCACAGAAATGGTTTAGCACCAAGGCTGGCCTGTCCTCCCAGGCCATGTGGGTCACCTTCAGGGAAAGTGTGTCCCTCTCTTCCTTGCAGTGCCCTGGGCAGCCCCTCCCTTGCAAGCAGCGAGGGGTCCTGCTGTGGCATGCCGCTGGTGGGATCTATTGGCTCCCTTGCAGCCCTCATCCCTCAGCTCTTGTCTTTGCCCAGCTTTGCTTGTAGAGTGTGCAGCTTCTGTGCTCCCAGGAACCTGTAAGAAAACTGGGAACATGAAGGTTTGGAGCGGGTCAGTGGGGCTGCTGGAGAGTCTGTCCCAAGAACAAGGGTGGCTCTAGCCCCTACTCTGAGGAAGGGCCAAGCGCTGCATTTTCCCTTGTAAACAAATCACACTCTGAGGGTGCCCAGTGGGTCAGTGAGGGCACAGCCTTCTCCTGAGCCTGAGCACATCAGCCCTTCTCTCTCCAAGCAGCATCTTGTACAGATGTGTAAACAGAAAACCTTGGTTTGCTTCTCAAGGAATTTGTTGCGTGGTGGAGCAATAACAACCATTCCCAAATGTCCTCCTGCATTAAAGCGCGCGTGTGTTTGCAGAGATCGGCTGTGCTTACCGGAACACAAAACCTCCCAGTAATTACCAGGAAAAGCCGACTCACTCCGTCAGGCTTCTCTGTAAGAGCCAGGATGGAGCTCGGCAGGGCTCAGGCTGAGAAAGCAGCTCTGATGCTGCCTCGTTACTGATGGGGCTTTCTAGATCCCTGAAATCATCGTGGCGCTCTCCTTTAATATTTCATGGCATGCGCTGAGCACTCCCATGCAATGCTGGGAGGAGAGAGTGCTCAGGGCTGGGTGTTACAGGAATGATGGGGGAGGCCAGCAAAACAGGATGATAACAAATGTTTCTATGCATCCAGAAACCTGAGATGTGGAAAATGATTTATGAGATTAATATGGTACTTGAGGAGTTGTATGGGGCTTAGATTATCGAAACCGAGGCTCTTTAGGCTTGGGAAGGAGTTAGTCCTGCAACAAGGCTGACAGCATTCTGCTAGTGCTGATTTGAATTTCCACACTGCAGCTTGTATGACTTTGGTGTGTAGTATGTGTTTGTTGAACTTCATCTCTGAGCCAGAGCTGGTGGGATGTGGGTGGAGGAACCCACTAGTGGAGCTGCTTCTGCAGCTCTTGTCCAAGAGAGGAAATCCAAAAGCAGCTTAAATGCCATCTGTAGCTGTGAAATGATGGGAAAGGAGAGAACCACAGTCAGGTTCTGAAGTTGGTAAATTTTGTCTTTGTTTGGAAAAGTTTAAAACTAAGATTTCTTATTCCCTGATCTGATATACTGTGCTGTCTGAAATAAAGCTAAAATTTCAAGGGCCTTGTTTTGTTTAGGGTGTGGCTGGGGTAGATCCCATGAACTCTTCCTACCAAGACCAGGTTGTCCTCTGTTCCCTGACCTCACAGCAAGCAGACTCCCAGCTGTGCTGGGGCCCAAACACCTGGGTGGGTCCCAGGAGCATCACTGGGTATGGGGCTGCTGTGGCCTCAGCGCTGCTCTGGGGCTGCCATCCCACAGGGTCTGGCTGGATTTCGGTGAAACTGCTGTTCCTGAGGGCTCTGATTGTGTCCAGTTTGCTCATTCTAATCATGGGGGCTGAAATCCTTTGCTGTGGGCTTGTGGTTGCATGGTCTGAATCCCCCTCTTTTAGGGATTGCTTTCAAACAAGGCTGGGATGACTCTTCTGTGTGTGGACAAACCCATGCATGGCTCTGAGTGGGCAAGGAAATGCACAGGGTGCTCATCCCATTCTGGGGCATGGTACCAGGGTCTCGTCCTGTCTCCATTGCTACGAGATGTGGTCAGGGGGCTTCAGAGGTGAAATGTCTCTGTAGTGGGGTAGAACAACTCTCCATGAGAGCTGGCCAACCTTGCCTAAATCAGACCTAAATTGAAATCCATTATTTAGGCTTTGAAAGGAGCTGGTTGTTTTCCTGCAACTTGAAACAAAGGCATAGAGTGTTATTCCCATGTTTGCAGACCAAATCTTTCTGAGCAGATGGCAGAGCAATAGGGGAGGCTTTGGGCAGCTGCTGCTCCCCCGTAAACCGGAGGGACAGGCAGAAGGTGGGCGTCCGGAGAGCGAAGCCTGTGCAGGACTCCAGGGTGGTAATAAATTAGAGGCAGGAGCTGGAACAAGGCCACAAACGAGAATTTAATTGCATGCTTCTTGTGTTTCCTGAGACTGGGCTGCAGTGGCCAGGAGTGATTCTGGAGGAAATGAAAAGCTGTTACCTGGCGAAATGTTGGGGTGAGAAACTGCGTACGGTGAGTCCTGGATGGAGCAAACTGCGTCATTAAGAGGGGGACAATGTCTGGATCCACCTTCTGCAACTTGGATGTGTCAGGTATTAGCTCAGCAATAATTTGTCACTTGAGCACTGCACAGACCAAGCATGGCCAGACTGTGACCACCTCCTCCTCCTGCTGATTAACGGAGGACAAGGTAGGCAGGGGGTGATCAAGAATAGCCAGCCCAGGTGTCCCGGAGGATATTAGGAGGTTTGTTGTGTTTGACCTCCGTGAAGTCAACAACAGACAGAGGAGACAACCTGTTCAGTCTGCTGAGCACTCCAGACCTGCGACCTGCAGTCCTCAATAACCAACCCACTCTGGATTTGTGTGGAGGTGAGATGTGAGTTCACTCTGAAACACCAGGGGTTCTCAGGCTTCAGCGTGTTTTGGCAGTGTTTGTCAGAGATCTGCATTTTCTGGCTTTGCAGGAGTCAGGAAACAGGGACTGATGGAAATAACTTGTCAGTGCTTAAGACGACCTGGATACTTGACTAAAAAAACCACTTTGTCAGTAGACAGACCAAAGAAAATACACAGCATTGGATGTATCTTCTTACTGGTTGGCTCGGGAGTCCACTGTTACACTTGAGAGAAAGCCAGCAACAACAAACGTCTGCCATCTCTGTGCTGATGCTCTCGTAAGGTCTCACAAAAACGTTATGTTATCCTTTTCAGCAGACTTGCCTAAGCATTTCAGACCATCTTAAATTCTGTTTTATTTTGAAGGATTAAAGCAAGTCAGAACTTCTGTTCAAGATACATGGGAATTTTAGGGGACTGTGAAATAAGATATGTGTAAGGAGGCTTTTTGTAATACACCAGAGAAAAATATTCATATTAAAAATGAGATGAATAAATGTGAATTCCAATCCAAGTTTGTGGAGTTGGTTTTTTTTTTAACTTCAACTTTTGAAGGTGATCCAAGCAGACAAGCATTATCTTTTGCTGCAGTATATCTCCTCTGTGCCCACCCTCAGCTGGCTAATGCAAAAAGCAAATCAGCCACAGGAATCAAATGACTGTTGTCCAGGGAAAACCTCCATGTGCAAATCCAAGCTGCTACTGCAACACCACCACCAACGGGCTGCGAGCAGTGCTGGTGTGGCAGCCCATGGGGGCTGGTGGGTGGCTGTGTCCCTCAGCCCATGGGCCCTGGTGGGTGGCTGTGTCCCTCAGCCCATGGGCCCTGGTGGGTGGCTGTGTCCCCTCAGCCCATGGGGGCTAGTGGGTGGCTGTGTCCCTCAGCCCACAGGGCCCTGGTGGGTGGCTGTGTCCCTCAGCCCATGGGCCCTGGTGGGTGGCTGTGTCCCCTCAGCCCATGGGGGCTAGTGGGTGGCTGTGTCCCTCAGCCCACAGGGCCCTGGTGGGTGGCTGTGTCCCTCAGCCCATGGTGGCCCTGGTGGGTGGCTGTGTCCCTCAGCCCACAGGGCCCTGGTGGGTGGCTGTGTCCCTCAGCCCATGGGCCCTGGTGGGTGGCTGTGTCCCTCAGCCCACAGGACCCTGGTGGGTGGCTGTGTCCCTCAGCCCACAGGACCCTGGTGGGTGGCTGTGTCCCTCAGCCCATGGTGGCCCTGGTGGGTGGCTGTGTCCCTCAGCCCATGGGCCCTGGTGGGTGGCTGTGTCCCTCAGCCCATGGGGGCTGGTGGGTGGCTGTGTCCCTCAGCCCATGGGGGCCCTGGTGGGTGGCTGTGTCCCTCAGCCCATGGGGGCTGGTGGGTGGCTGTGTCCCTCAGCCCATGGGCCCTGGTGGGTGGCTGTGTCCCTCAGCCCATGGGCCCTGGTGGGTGGCTGTGTCCCTCAGCCCACAGGGCCCTGGTGGGTGGCTGTGTCCCTCAGCCCATGGTGGCTGGTGGGTGGCTGTGTCCCCTCAGCCCATGGGCCCTGGTGGGTGGCTGTGTCCCTCAGCCCATGGTGGCCCTGGTGGGTGGCTGTGTCCCTCAGCCCATGGGGGCCCTGGTGGGTGGCTGTGTCCCTCAGCCCATGGGCCCTGGTGGGTGGCTGTGTCCCTCAGCCCATGGGCCCTGGTGGGTGGCTGTGTCCCTCAGCCCATGGGCCCTGGTGGGTGGCTGTGTCCCCCAGCCCATGGTGGCCCTGGTGGGTGGCTGTGTCCCCCAGCCCATGGTGGCCCTGGTGGGTGGCTGTGTCCCCCAGCCCATGGTGGCCCTGGTGGGTGGCTGTGTCCCTCAGCCCATGGGGGCTGGTGGGTGGCTGTGTCCCTCAGCCCACAGGACCCTGGTGGGCGGCTGTGTCCCTCAGCCCATGGGGGCCCTGGTGGGTGGCTGTGTCCCTCAGCCCATGGGGACCCTGGTGGGTGGCTGTGTCCCCCAGCCCATGGGGACCCTGGTGGGTGGCTGTGTCCCTCAGCCCATGGGGGCCCTGGTGGGTGGCTGTGTCCCTCAGCCCATGGTGGCTGGTGGGTGGCTGTGTCCCCTCAGCCCATGGGCCCTGGTGGGTGGCTGTGTCCCCCAGCCCATGGTGGCCCTGGTGGGTGGCTGTGTCCCCCAGCCCATGGTGGCCCTGGTGGGTGGCTGTGTCCCCCAGCCCATGGGGACCCTGGTGGGCGGCTGTGTCCCTCAGCCCATGGGGGCCCTGGTGGGTGGCTGTGTCCCTCAGCCCATGGGGGCCTTGGTGGGTGGCTGTGTCCCTCAGCCCATGGGGACCCTGGTGGGTGGCTGTGTCCCTCAGCCCATGGTGGCACTGGTGGGTGGCTGTGTCCCTCAGCCCACAGGACCCTGGTGGGTGGCTGTGTCCCTCAGCCCATGGGGACCCTGGTGGGTGGCTGTGTCCCCTCGGTGCGGTCCTGCCCCAAGGGAGCTCTCTCAGTGCTTGTTTCCACTCTCAGGCTCTTAATGGAAACTTCAAATAGCATCAAACCTGGGGCACTGGGGAACCTTGGTAATAACCTTCCTCTCCCTCAATCATAGTCACTGCCAACACCTATTTTTTTGGATCTCATTTATAAAGATCCTCACCCAAAGTAATTTCATAATAAAATTAAGTATTTGCCAGTTCTCCAGGGCTTTTTTACGTCCAGACATAGAATATCAAATGTAATCAGGGCTGTTTAACCTCAAAAGTGGTGCTGATCAGCATTAAGTGTATTTTTACCTTTTTAGCACTTTGAATTTGATTATGTAGCAGCATTACACACACTGTCTAAGTTTGATGCCAACTGATTTGGGTCATTTGGCTGGACCATCTGAAATGCCGGTTTGATTCTGGGGCTGTTGCACCACTGACATCTGCCTGGGATTGTAAAACATATTAAAAATACTTCTTTTTATGGCTTTTCATGCCAGGCCTTTAGAGGTTTGAAATTCAGGCTATCTGGATCTGATCCTCCTTCAAAGTCTTTCCTGCCAGGGATTTTGTGGTGATGTCTGAAGCTTTTCTTACCTATTGAAATTGGAAAATAATCAGAATTAGAAGATAGCATTGTCTTGTATTCCTCCTAGCTGGAAATTTTCTCTCTTGATCATGGGGTTTTGGGCCTCTAACAAGCTAATTTTAAAATAATTAGTTTCTTGTCCCTCCTCTCATCAGCATAACTCATAACTGGCTGTAACTTTGGGCAATTTTGCTTCTGATATTGCTGGAAATGTTTGTAGAGAGGAGAAGCAGCCTGTGGCAAGCTGAGGTGCCAGGCTGGATGGGGTTGGATTGGACACCTGCTCAACACCTCTTGGTTTCTGTGGGGGTCAGGGTGATGCGACCCCCCCTAGAGCCTTCCTGTGTGTGGGGAGGAGCAGTCCCTGTGAGGGGACAAGGATCTGGCCCTGCCCATTGCAGGACTGAGAGCAGAGGGACACCTCCTCCTTCCGCCAGAGTCGACAGAGCTGTCTCCAGCCTGGTGCAAACGGATTTCCAGATGTTAAAGATGGAAACATCAGTGGATTCGCTTAGAAGAGCTACTTGTGTGAATTTTAATCTTAATTGAGTTCAGCTGTAAAACCTTCGTATGACCTTTTTATGAATTAGGTGCAGACAAGTAGGAAATGTTTTGCATTATCACTTAAAAGTACCCTTCCTGCTGTACCTTACTCCCACAAATAATTAGAGAGGAAAGTGGTAATTATATGAATCAATTGATAGCAGCATTTGGCTCAGACAATGCTAGAAAAGAAACTATAATTTAAGATTAACATGTACTATAAAGTTGACGAAGAAAATGGAAATTTATGTAAATCCCAATAGACAATTTATAAGGTTACAGACTATGTGGGATGCACGTTTGTGGCTGTTCTTTAGGTTCAGCTAGTTAGGGTGGCTTTCCAGACTGAACCAGTGCTTTCGTTTGGATTCCATCCTCTTAAAATTTAAAAGCCTTTCAAATTGAGGAGGGTAGGCCAGTTGTTTGAAATTAGATTGAAACTTTCCACTTCTTCCACTGCTTATCCCAAGAAGAGAGGACATGGTATGCTACAAAACACACAGTCATTGGAGTCATTTGCATAATTAAATACTAGGAGGCTTTACAGAGCAGTTTCTAACAGCCAGGGGACCCTACATGCTCTGCCCTAAAATTGCACATTTCTTCTCTCACAGGCTCTAAGTTGGTGACACCTATAATTTTGGGTGTCAGACTGACGGTGATGAAGGACAAAGCCCTGTGTGAGGGCACGGGCGATGGGGAGGTTGGTGGTGGGCTCAGAGCTGAATGCAGGGGTTGGGGCTGGGGCTGGTGGCGGGTGCTGCACCCTGGCAGGGTGTGTGCTACTGGATCACCTCTGTGCGGGAAGCTGACAGTTTCTCTGGGCATTTATTCCCTGCTATCGTTTATTCTCAAATGTGAGAGTGAAGTGTTTTGAAAATAAGGTGAGAACCAGCAAGTTGCCTCCTGAGTCACATCCTATTCCTTTGTGTTTTCAGTTGCACCTGCCGACTTCAGCAGCAAACATCATCTTTTACTTCAATTTGTTCTTTTCAGGAGCAGCAGAAGCCTGAGGAGGAGTGGGTGGGCTCTATTATATATACAGCAACCCCCCCCAGGCTCAGTCCTACTCTTATTCATACTCGCAGGAAACTCCCACTTGCTGAGGACTGGATGATCAGGCTGCAAATTCCCAGTGTGGAGGTGGTTTTGCCTGTTTACATCACTGTATCGAGACCAAGGCAGAATTTAGCTCTGAAAAGCCTAAATTTTGGGTTGAACAGAGCCAGAAAAACATCACCCATGTTTTGAAAGCATCTTAAAGGTTGGTGACAAGAAAAAGAACACTTAAAGCTGTATTTGAGAACTGCTGACCATCAGTAATCATCCTAAGTTTTACATCTGCGTTTGGAATCAGTGTATAGAATATGATTGTGAATTCAGTGAAATCCCAGTCCAAGTTAGGATTTTGGTCTGAAGAAGCAGACCTTGGCCCTTTAAGGGCTGATAGGAAAACTAACTTCATGTGTTTTTAAAACAACTTCATGAAACTCATTCTTTAATCTGCCAATTTCCATTTTCATAAAAGTCCTTTCTCCACAGCTATTAAACATATTTAAAATATAATTTAAAATATGTAATAACCTTTGTCATCTGTTCTACAGCTTGCCTTCAGCCAGTGCACTACTTGTGAATACAGAATTTCAAATTAAATTTACTAATCTCAAGGAAAAAGGACACTAGAAAATATTGCATTCACGGTTTGTACTGGCACAGCAAGCTAAGAACAACTAATTCTATCAAGCAACAAAATAAATTATACATTCCCTCTCCTGGTTGAACTGAAATACTGCACAAAATTATTGAAAAGCTTCTCATGTAAAACCGAAGGAAAATACCAATTATCGCCCTGTTGCTGGTGGCGCTTGGAGCGGTGAGAGCTCTGCTCTTGAGGTAATGGGAACAGAGCAGAGGGGCCTGTCCTGAGGCAGGAGGGGCAGGAGATCCTCCCTGTCCTGGTGGGTGCTGTGAGGGAGTTCAGGAGCATGGATTCAGGACCATAAGTGCACCTTCCTTCCTCCTTGCTCTCTTCTCTGTAGGCAGGGGCTGGATTTGACTTTTCAAGGTAATGCTCATACTCCATGGGACCCTGGAAGTCTGGAGTGCCCAGCTTGGACTCTCCACCCTGAACACAACCTTTCCAAAGTGGTTTTAGGTGGTTTTCACCTATAAAACTGGGGTAGTGTTTTGAGTTCATACCAAATAAATGTATGCAGGAATACAGTGGAGAAATTTATTTTTGTTACATCATTTAACAAAAATCCAACTCATTTGGCCCATTTTGTCATATAATAGGAAAGAAATGGAGCTCCCCCTGCAAAAAAACATTTCTAGGAATGCAGTCGGAGAGCACAACCCAGCAGCATCAGCCTCTCCTGCTGTTCCAGCAGTTCCATTTGGACCTGGCTGTCTTTCTGTCCATGCTCCGAGTAAATTGCTCAGAAGCCAGCCAGAAATAAATGGGGAGGAATCGCTGTGCTGAAAGCAGCGTGCTTTCATCTGTCTCCCCATCCAAGCTCCACCTGTCTGGCCTCTGGTGCTGACCTTTATTTAATTGGGACCAGGCTGGAGGGATCACTAGAAAGCAGCAGGTCCGTGTGTCTGTTCCCCCACTGATTTGTGAGGAGAGGGTGGTCTGGGGTGGAGCTGTTGTCTGTGGTTGCTGCTCCTGTCAGGGCTCTCAGCAGAGCTTCAGAAGGAGGTGAAACAAAGCTCTCAGTGCCAGGAAGCTGCATGGTGCTGCTCCCCAGGGTGGAATCGGGAATGCAGTCCTCAGGTGCTCTGTTCTGCAGGAGAAGGGTGGTTAGAGGCAATTCCCTGGCTCAGAGCCCTGTCCTTCCTCGCTCAGAGCCCTGTCCCTCCAGCTGCCTCTGCATTGTGCCGAGGGGTTTTGCTATGGGCAGGCTGGAGGATGCTGCACCACGGTGTGTGAAGCACGAGCGAGGGGCTCTCTGGACAAACTCTGGTGCTGTGTGTAGGCACCGCTCTGCCTGCGTGTGGTGGGGATGTGCCAGGGTGGAGCTTTCACCTCCCTTGGGCGCCTTTTCAAAATCAGCCTCTTTTGTGCCTCCCTGCTGCGGCCGCTGCACTCACAGAAAAGATTTTTAAAATTTTTTTCCAGAAAAGGTGCTTGAAAAAATGTTCTTTAATGAAATGTTTTGGGGTGTGTAATCAGAATTTTTTTAATGATTCATGTCATAAGTGCAAAGAATTTTGGCTAAAGTTGAAAGTAAGGGATTTTTTTAATCAGCAACATGCTCATTATTCACTTCCCACTCTCAGCCAAGACAAGAAAAACAGCAGCTTTCTGATGAAAAGAAGAGGATCCATCAGGTCCCACTCACTTTTCATGAACTAAGAACTGATGTCAGTGACTGTCAGATTTAAGTGATTTTCCCCATAAATCTCCTCTTTACTGGCAAAAAGGAATCATTGTTCCCTAACACTGCACAAGCTTTTTGTTCGGGTTTGCTGTGTATAAAATTTAATGAGAACAGGCACAGAACACATCAAGAGCTGAGCATGTGTCAGTTAGGAACCGTGTGTTTGAAAACCTTTTCCTATAATTATCTACATTTCCAGTTCCCCGCTCGGGGAGGATGAGGAAAGGGGCTGTGTGCTCACTGGAACAATGGCTTCCAGGAACGGCAGGAGCGCCTGGCTGCCAGAATGGGACGTGGCTGAGGCAAAGGGAGAGATGGGAAGGAGCTCAGATGATTAAAAATGAGGTGTCCCCAAGGCCGTACTTGTGTGGCTGTTCTTCGGTTTGGAGAGCTGGGTGGTGTTTATTGACTGGCTGTGCTGACTGAGCTGCTTGTGATAATCTCGTCTGTCGCCTGTTGGTCACCCTGTCTGCTCTACCGAAATTTGTGCTCTGACCTTGTCCCAGGGAGGTGGTTCTGGTCCAGCCCTGTCCCAGGGAGGGGGTTCTGGTCCATCCCCATCCCTGGGGGGTGGTTCTGGTCCATCCCTGTCCCAAGGAGGTGGTTCTGGTCCACCCTTGTCCTGGGAGGGTGGTTCTGGTCCATCCCCGTCCCGGGGAGGTGGTTCTGGTCCAGCCCTGTCCCAGGGAGGTGGTTCTGGTCCACCTTTCCATCACCACAAAGGGTACACAGTGGGCAGGGTCTGCGCTGGGACACTGGGGACAGGGGCAGGAGGGATAAAGGTCCTGGAGAGGACTGAGAAAGCAGCGCTGTGCCGTGCGGTGCTCCCGGACAAGCTGGGTCTGTGTTCATGCACCCACAGAGCAGAGTTACAGCAGCGGCTCCCCGCTGCAGCCCAGCACACCGTGCCCTTAAAACACAGCCTGTCCCACTCTGCCTTTTCCCAGGAAGCCCAGGATAAACTCTAGCTGCAGGAAGGAAATTGCAATGCCCATGGACAGCCACCTGAGCTCTCCTGAGGCTCACCGCTCCAGGGAACAAGGGTATTTTTGGGAAGCCTGTTTGACCCTGCAGAGCCTGAGGTGTCAGCTGCGACTCACCAGCTTGTGCTGCCCTCAGGGGAGGAAAACAAACTCAGGTTTTGCCTTCATTTTGTGAAAGAAATCACCACTTTGGCTCTCATTGTTTCAAGCAGAAGTGCATTTTTTTCTGTAGGGATGTTTCTTTTCTACAAATACGAGTAGCCAGGTTTTGGGTCACAGGAGGCATGGATGCAGCCAGGCTGGGAGCTGTTTTCACCATCCACCACTCTGTGAGAAGGGGCAAAGCTGGGGTTGAGAGGTCCCTGGAGTCAAGCAGCACTGTCAAGAGAAGAAGAGAGACTTCATACCAAGTTTGTCAGAGATGCTCTCCTGTTTAGCCCCAAGGTGCAGAAAGGACCCCCCGCTTCCTAAACTCCTTCTCAGAGAGGAGTGTGAGTCTGGCTGGATCTAATTCTAGTCCCAGGCTTGGTCGATGGTTTATTTAAAGGATTATACAAGTGCAATTGAACCTCTCTACAAATCTGTCCTGCAGGATTTAGTATGGCAAACCAGATACATGCAAAATGAATTAGTTATTTCAATTGATGATTATAATGATTAGAATAAAGGACCTTAATCAGAATTATCTGCTACACAATATAGGTAGTTATAACTACAATTATAGTGCACTACTTATTAAATCAGTAATTTCAAAGGCAGCTTAATAATTATCAAGTAGATATTGAAGTTACACCCATGTCTGAGGGTAAATCTCTTTTGCTCAGCCTCAAGGAGTGACCTTGAGGGGTGTCCCTGCTCCAGGGAGGAATCTCCAGGTACATTCCCAGGAGGGGTATGTTAGAACACCCTGCCATCCACCCCCATCCCTGGAAATGCTCAAGGCCGGGTTGGACGGCGTTTGGAGCAGCCTGGGACAGTGGGAGGTGTCCCTGCCCATGGCAGGGGTGGCACTGGATGATCTTTAAGGTTCCTCCCAACCCAAACCACTCTGTGATTTTAAATGTTCCTTCCATGGTTATGGGTGAGTGTTGCCCTTGGACAGCTATTTTACAACTACAAAATTCAGCTTCTGTGAGTCATCATCTTAACTCTTATGAGTATTCTTTTTGAAATGTCAAGATTCGTCATCTTAAAAGGCAGAAATCAATCAGCAAGTGAAAATAAGCACAAGGAAGTATTGTAATTTTTTAATGACTTTTGAGGCAATTAGAAGTTGTCTAACTCCTTGCTTCTACAAAACCCTTGTTCTAGAAAGTTATTGGGGGAAAAAGAGAATTCCCATCTGCTTGAAAGCTTTCCCTCAAAATCCTGGAGACAGAGGTGGTGTTCCCTTGCACACAGGGCAAAAATCCATCTTTTGTATGAGGACCATCCAGAAATATGTTGTGATTTTGGGTGGAAATGATGGGGATCAACCACAGGAGTGAAATAAAGTGTTTTCTTCCCTATCTCCAAAGCAAAGAGTAAGTATCTCATCTGGTCTATGATTGCCTGCCACACTCCAGCTGCTTAACAGATACATTAATAAATGCATGAATTGTGACCTTGCTGCCATTAAACACTGAACATGGAATTGGCATGAACCACATGGAGCCCAAAAGGTGCAGTGGCCACTTGATTTCTTGGCTTTTACCTCTACACATCCTGTTCAGAACTGGCACTGGAGTGACTTTGGAAATGTTTACCAGGACTGTGCTTTAAGCTCAGCATTCAATTAATAAAAAGAGAAAGAGGTCATGCCCATAATTTGTGTTTGGCATTGGGGAACTTGCAGGTTGTCAATAGCATTTAAATTTTTTCTTTCCAATCTATTAAGGTGTTTAATTTCATTTTAACCTTAAAGAGTTAGGGCTGGTAGTAGCCACCAACACTAAATTAACATAGCTGTTTGCAGTCATTAATTGCCCTGTCTGAATGGCAAAATAAAACAAAATGACAAAATAACCCCCTGATTTTCCCATCTCCCAGGCAGCATATCTGGAGCAGTGGTTCTGGAGCTCTGAGAAGTCGTCTGCAATTAGGACTGAGTGATCTTTATTAACCGCCCTGTGCCATGCGAGGTACAGCCCATGGCCTTCTCGGGTCCCTGATTTACTGCACATTTATTGAGTGCCTACATCAAAGTAGAGGCAATTTCCCATAATGGGGCAGGGTGTGAGTGCAACACAGCCCACGGAGTAAATTATTACAACTGCGTGGAGATGCTTTTGTACAATGACATTTTATTGATGTTTCTTCCTGGTCACTCTTCATCGCACACAACAAAAATAAATGGGAGGAGGAAATGCCTCATAAACCATTTTGGAGAGATGATCTGAATGTTTCTGATTTCTGTACCTTTGACAGTGGTGAATGTGCGAGGGAGTATTGCCTCCAAGGGGAAGGCATGGCAGTAAATGATGCAAATTGGCAGGATTACAGGATGTAATGAATCCAAAGAAGATTTAAAAATATAATTGGAAAAGGTGTCAAAGAAAAACATGGTTAGTCTGTTTTATCTGTTGTTGGGGCTCAAGCTTCCAACCTATTAAGAAATTTGCCCTTGCCAAGGAAAAAGATGGAATGTCTCACTGAGTCCTGTGAGCGCTGTTACCACACAGGAACTGTGCGCAGGGGTGAGGCAGAGCTGCTGTCACGGGCTCTTTTATTGTTCTTTAATTCCTAATGGAAGGGAAAATCTGTTTCTTGGAAAATTCCCCTCCGCATTTTCATTTCTTCTCCATTTCCTTATGCTAATCGAGCTGCTGTGATGGGAAGTATGATTATGGAATGAACTGTTTCAGACTGCCGTGCTTCTGCCTGCAGCAGTAACTGCTGCTGGGCACCGCTGTGTGCCAGGGCCAGCAGGGGCAGGGAGCCCAGCGCCTCTCCTCGGGATGGGGCAGGGGCTCAGCAGAGTGGTTGGCAGCATCTCGCCATGCCCAGGGAATAACACGGTGTCTTTGCCCCTTGCTAGGGAGGTACCCTCTGGTGTGGGTTGCAGGAGCCAAGGGTGCAGCAGCTTCAGGAATCATCACAGCAACTGATGCTGCCCTGCAAGAATTAGCCAGGGTCTGTTTTCTGTACCTGGCAGACCCCACAGTCCCTGTGCCAGCTGGCAAAGCTCTTCAACTTAGACCCTGTGAGCTGAGGATAAAGCTGACTTCTGAAATCATCTCTGCTGGAGAAAAAGAGCCTGCATTGAGGCCCCTGAAAGGAAAAGAGAAAAATAATTTTCTTGTAACATGGTAAAGGGTGACTAAATGGAAATGCTGAAGGTCCTTAAATAATAAAGTGAAAATGAAGCTTAAAAAGATGTCGTGGAGGTTTGTGTACTGAATCACTCAGGTGCAGGCAGTGTACATTGCTTCTTGCAGCACAAAAGCATTTTAACTGATTAACATGCTCCAGTGACTCTTTTAACTCCGCTGTTCTTCAGCTTGGGCACTTCTGTGATCTTGGCACAAAGTAGGTGGTAAATGTGCAGGTTTTTCCAGCCAGGACTATACAGGGGTGCTGGGTTTATGTAGGAAAACTGCAAAGTAACTCAAATAGGGCTTAATTAGTGCCCAGCAACAGCAGCAATTCCTCCAGACACAAACCCGGGTGCCTCATTCCCAGCTGGTTTGGCTGCTCCCACACGTGCTGTGGGTGCTGGCAGCACTGCAGTGCCCTGTGACAGGGCTGTCCCTGCTCTGGAATGGGCACAGCATTCCCCAGGGACTGTCCCCACCCGTGACTGGCAGCGCTGCTCCTGCGGCACAGGTCCGAGCTTTGAAGATGTTACTGAGGTCCATTTCCACTGGAATCCAGGGAAGACTGAGATTTGTTTAATTAGGAAAACACGAATGGAAATAAGACCAATCTCCCCAGCGTGGGTCTAAGGCAGAGGTGGTGCACACCGAGGTTGCTGTGCTGGGCACAGCTCTCACCTGTGGGATCTTCGCTCTGCTCACCTGCAGGCATTGGCATCACCAGTGGAATTTGTTTTCTAGGCCTGTAAAAATGAACTGTATCTTCGAAAATGTGTGTCCTATAGAATCATGGAATTACAGAAGTGCTGAGATTGGAAAAGCCCTCAGAGATCCCAGCCATTCCCCCAGCACTGCCAAGGCCACCACTGACCCGTCCCCAAGAGTCTCTGTGTACTCAGCATAGCCAGCCCTCTACAGAGAAATGGCACAACCTTAAACCTCCTTCCCTTTAAATTGGAAGAGGCATCAGCAAACCTTTTTTCAAGCAGCTCTGGTAAAAATTATGTGATGTGGCCATCTACTAGAAACAAGCTGGGGCTGACAGGCCATGCCACAGAACATGGACAGCACACTTGGAATTAGCTCTGGATCGATAATCCAGATGATCTTTAAGGTCTTTTGATTATGTAGATAATCTTTAAGGTCCCTTCCAACCCTAATTATTCTATGATTTTTTATTTTACTTTTAAATCCCTGAGAGCAGAATATTAATAGCCCTGATATGCCATTAAATATTAATGATAAATAAAGGAATTGAAAACAACCCTCCAAAAAAAGATATTTGGTCATGGGAGGAAGAAATGTGCCAAATAAAGCCTCAAAATTAAATCCCAATGCTTTTAGAATCCCTGTTACTCCCAGCCTTCCCTCTCCTCTCCTGCACAGCAGCAGGACTGAGGGTGCCAACCTGGGCTTTAATGGGCTGTTTATACAGGGGACAGTGAGCAGCAGGTGACTGTTGATAACCGTAGTGTTGAGGCAGACATGAGGTTGAAAATGTTTCTAAAGTTGCTGAAGAAGCAGGAAAGAAATGTATGTTTCTTATTTGAATGGGTTTTACCTTTTTATCGAGACAGTTGAGGAGTCTCTGAAATGCTGGGAGCCTGAGCAGCACCACAAATAGATTCCTGAATCAAATGGAAATTAAGCTTTCTGCTACATTTCTGCAATAATCCATCCAAAGAGGAGCAGAAGCTACAAACCATAATAACAATGGGAGAAATTATACAGCCCCACCGTTTTTCCAGCACTGCTGTTAGCAGAACACTAGATTGATGTTGTACCTATTTTTATTTTTGCTGCTGGAACAGCCTTTGTCACAGAGAGGAGGCACACGAATTTCAATAGCTCCTATGTTTTGTGAAAAATGTGGAGTGCTGCACTCATCTGACCTTTTCAGAATTTTTCATTTCAATTGCCTGGTCACCCCAGTCCTCTGCAAGAGGTTGGGCTCCCCTTTTAATGGGAAGAGGAGGAGTGCAACGGTCAACCATTCAAAATACTGAATATTAAAAAGGTCAACAGAGTATGGCATGGCAATGTGAAAATGAGACAATGCAATCCCAGATACCTCCTCGCAGTGACAAAAATTGTAGCAAGAACAGAAAATGTCACAACACAAATCCATTTCCAGAAGGAAGGTGGTGTGTGATAAGTGTGTCCTCACTGCGAAGTTCAGGCTGTGCTCCTGTGTTCCTGCAGCCTTTCCAAACCTCAGGAGAACAGGGCTGCATGGCTCACAGTCAAAGGGATTTAAGATCACAGAGTCACAGAGTCATGGAATGGTTTGGGCTGGAAGGGACCTTAAAGCTCATCTGGCTCCAACCCCCCACCATGGGCAGGGACACCTTCCAATAGACCAACTTGCTCAGAGCCTGAGATTTCCTCACAGTCAAATTGTGCTTGTGCAAATGATGTTGTTAAAGGGCCACAGAAACATGGCAAATGTGCAAATTCCACAATATTCTCTATTTCCTTGTCTGTGTGAGTTCTGCCATCCTGGGAACCTCCCTTCCTTATAAAGCAGAGGCAGAGGAGTTCACAGCTCAGCCTTTTCCCATCTTCAGACATCAGAGTGAAAATTAAAAAAGAAATAAAAAGCAAACCAGGCAATAAATCAATCAATCTAATGTTGGGGGGGGGGGGGGGGAAGAACAATTCTGAATGGTTGTAAACTGTAAAATTTTTAGTGCAAATACAGGAATAAAGCATGAGTTTTTGTGTTCTGAGCCATCAGTGCTGGCCCCAGCTCCAGCCTGGTCCCAGTACAGCAGCTCCATCGCTGGATGAGGTGGCCAGAGCCAGGCAGAACTCCCCAGTTTAACCCCTTTCTTGGTTTGCTTTCCTTCTCTCTTTGTCAATATTCAGCAGCTCTTCATTTTCTTTTTAAAACATTTGAGAAGCTGAATGATATTTACAAAATCTCACTTGTAACATTTGTGGGGCTGATTGTAACTGCACAAACACCAAGTCTTTCCAGTGTCATAAAGATGTACTTCAGTAACTATTCATTTTGCCTTGAAGAGATAAGTCAGTGTGTGATAAACAGAGATCTGAGGCCCCTGGCTGAAGGTGCCCTGTTGGCAAGCATCAGGCAAAGGCTACAAGGAATTGCTGTTTTTAAACATTCCAAACCCCAGAATTAACATAAATAAACCTCAGTTGGAAGTAGGACTTCTTCCCAACTGAGGCAGGAAGAACTGAGTCGCAGAGAAAGGAGCAGCATTACAGAGCAGAGGAAAGATGCTGTCTCAGCTGTGTGGAGTTGTTCATGGAACTGCAGAATCCCAGACTGGTTTGGGCTGGAAGGAATCTTACGGCTCATCTCATACACCTCCCACCAGAGCAGGTTGCTCCAAGCCCTGTCCAGCCTGGCTGTTTGGATGAGGGGAGGGGACAGCAGCATCCCTTGGCTGGTCCTCTCGGTGTGTTTGCAGAACGTCACCGTGAATGGTGACATCAAATCCACCAGAAGGGCTCCCAAAGCACCTCAGCTGTCCCGGTCACACTGATCTGACGCTGTGATGAGGAGCCCAGAGGTGACAGCAGTGCAGGACCCTGGAAGGCTGATCCACGGGTCCAGACAGAGCAGAGAAAGGGATTTCCTGAAGCCAAAGCAAGGGGAAATGGTCTTGGGACATAAGAATAGAGAGGTTGGAATTGAAAATGATTTTTAAAGATGCAATAAAGCTCAAACGTGTGCGTGTGCACCCTGTGGAGAGCTAAGCCTGCGTGTGAGCCGGGGCTGTCGGTGGGCTCTGCTCCCCTGCGAGAACCGGAGCTGCAGGGACGAGGCAGCTCCCACTCTGCTGGGGTGGGACTGTGTGACAAGGAGGAATTCTGTGCCAGTGCCGAGCTGGCAGTGAGGAGCAGCACTGGCACTGCAGGGTGGGGCCGAGGGCAGAGCAGGGCCAGGGCAGAGCCCCCAGCAGCACCAGGCCGTGCTCGAGCCTCGGGCACCTGAAGGGCTCTCGGTCACGGCCTGAAACCAGTACAGCTCCAGAGACGTGATTAGAGAAAGCCAAAACCAGAGCTGAAACAGCCCGTGCCTGCCCTCGCTCACATGAAATCCATTCCAACTCAGCACTTTCTGCGGTTCTGTGAAAAGTATTTCAGATGGGACAGACGTCCTGCCTGCTGGGGACAGGGAACAGCGTGGGGAGAGAGGCACTCCCTGCTATGCCAACCACACTGGAGAAGTTCAGGTTCTTTTATATTAAATATACTCACCAGGGACTGCAGGTTCCCCAGCAAATACCATAAAGCCCCCAAAGTAATAAAATAACAACGGAAAGAGGAACTTGGCTCATCACCCGCTGCCACCCCTCTCCCTGAGGGATGCAGGAGGCACCCCTGCCTTCCCTGCAGGGCCGAGCAGGAACACTCCTCACCTAAATCTCTTTGGTCTATTTAGGGGTTTATGGGACAGAACCAACACTTCAGGCTCCATTTGCAAACTAATGTTCAGGAAATGCACATCCCCACTCTCTGCCAGGCTGAGGGAGGAGCCATCCCGTGAGGCAGAGCCAGCCTGGAAGGGGAATGGAGCAGGAGGTTCTGAAACACATCTTGAGAATACAAACCAGAGAAGTTTACACCCAAAGCGATGGATATACAGGAGCTGAGTGCCCCTCTGCCCATCACAACTGGCTCATTCCCTCTGTCTGTGACAGCAGAACGTGTGGCATGTGCTGAGTTATGCGGATCTCCATTTATTCCTTACAGATTCTTTATATTCCTTATAGTTCCAGGTCCCCCTTGATCCATTTCAATCCCATTTTCCAGACTCAGTGCTGATGTTAGCCAAATACTGTTATTTCAAAAACACAATTGCATTACTGACTCACCCTTCATTTCCTGTCATAATGATTGTAATAGTTATTTTCTCCATGATAAATATTATGTGGTGGTGTTTTTCTCTCTCCCAGGTATTTCTAGTTGCCTTTTTATTGTTTTAACTTCAAACTCTGATGTCACCAGCCACTACTCAGCTCCCCTGAGAGTACAGATCTGTTCGAGCAGCTTTAGGAGACTGGAGGAGAATAAGAACAGCCAGAGGGGTCCCTGGGAAGGGGGATGCCTGGGAGGAGGGAACCAGGCAGCCACAGAGTGGGGGCTGCCCATGGGGCTGCCTGGGGGGCTACCAGAGCATGGCTGGGGCTCACGGTGCCACACAGCCCCTGGCACCAGGGGGACTGGCTGTTCCCAAGGAAAAGCATCTCCCTGACCTTCTGCCAGCTCACTGTAGGGTCCTAGAGTGGTTTGGGTTGGGATGGACATTAAAGCCCGTCTTGTTCCACCCTCTGCCATGGGCAGGGACACCTTCCACTATCCCAGGCTGCTCCAAGCCCTGTCTGAGCTGGCATGTGACATTTCCAGGGATCAGGCAGCCACAGCTTCCCCTCAGTGACCTTCCCCTCAGAGGGAAGAATTTCTTCCCAGTACCCCACCTAACCCTGCCCTCAGTGGGTGGGAAGCCATTCCCCTTGTCCTGCCACTAGTGCCTGATGGAGAGTCCCTCTCCAGCTCCCCTGTAGGCTCTCTTTGGATCCAGGAAGGAATCTGAATTATGGGAGATTGGTTTAAGCTTCTCAGAGCCCCTTGAGAAGACTTCAGATCAGGCCTTTCTAAACCATTCCCCTGCTTCTCTGCTGGATGTTAATTATTACAGCTCGCAACTCAGGAATTTAGTTCTCAGTCACATGCTAGTTTTATTCTCAATACATCTGAATGGCAAATTATTCATTTGTTCTAATCACAGTGGGGTTAGGATCTTCGGTACGCAAGTGACAATATTAATTGCCTGGTGTGTGGTCTTCTGAAGAACAGAAGTTAGAAAGAATGATTCCACACCCCAAGTCATTAGGAGAAAAGCTCAATTCATTATCTGGGTGTTATTATTACTAATGATATAGTGATAGACTCCATACTAACAATAAATATCTTTTTACCAGCTCAGTGTTTTACTTAATAGCCTTTTTAACTGGCAGCTGAAGGTTTGTGTCCCCCCAGCTGGAGCCACGTGCGCTGCCTCTCGTGGGAGCTGCCTCCTGCACGTCTCCAGAGTGAATCCTTTATTTTGCACTGGTGTCAGCCATGTCAGGTGATTTTTGGCCATTTCTGTGTGTTTTGGCAGGTGGTGTGCACTGAGGTCCTGGAGGACGGGGAGATAAGGCAGCCCAGCACCACTGCAGGGGCTGCCCCCCCAGCATCCCATCTCCTGTCCTGCTGTCCACCTGGGGACTGAGGACACACTCTGACATTTCTGTACCTGTAGGGCACCCCACAGCACTGGAGCTGTTGGCAGAACCCAAATTTTCAAGCTTGTCTATGAGAAAGCTCTTCTGGAATGAACTCAGGGGACCTGAAAATACCAGGGCATGAAGCAGAATTTTTGGGGTTTTCTTTCATTAGGCTTGGTTTTGCCCCAGAAGAAAAGGGCTGTGCCCCTCTCCAGACCACCTCATTAAGCAGAGAAGGGGCTTTGTCCCCAGCACGGAAGTTAAACTCAGCTTTGTATAGTGGGGATTGGTGGATGGGTTTGGATAGACTTGGAGCCACTCAAGGCCAGGACATGCCCTCCCCATCTTCCCAACAAACCTCTCAGAGCACAGGACAAGCTGCTCCAGAGACTTGAATGTCTCCTTCCCAGCTAGTGCTGTTTTCAAGGGATCTGGACACCAGACCCTGGTGGAGCCCCCCAACTGCCCCACTCTGCACTCCTGCACCGAAATGAGAGGGACAAGGACAGGAGCACTGTCTGTTGATTTCCACTGGCAAGAAATGAATTCTCCTCCCTTCTGGCATTTAGGAGTGCTTTGTGTGGTGAGAACCTCTGGGGCTGCTCTGTCACCAGGGCTCCCACCCATGGAGTAGGCACTGTCTTGCTGCTGAGGGCCCTGCTGGAGAGCAGCCAGCTGGATCCCAAACCTCTGTCCCCATCTCAGAGGGAATCTGCTCTTGGAAAAACAATATTAAGAGACATTTCATTACTGTATCTTCTTATTTCCAGTCACAGGTATACATAGACAATTCTGGTGGTGCAGTGGAATACAAAATGATTTATTAATGACAGGAAAATCTGCACCCTTGGATATATCCCAGAGCAAGTTTGGAGTTATCGGCGGGGTCATTACCAGCTGTTCTATTAGCAAGACCAGGAAAATACATATTTTTACTTTAATTGAATTTCATATAAGTTGCAACCTGGCCTTTAACAGAGAGGCATCATTTGAATTTATCACAGAGCCAGGCATTTGGCTTTAGGCTCTTGCATTTTGTCTCCAGTGCTGCTGAAGACATTTTACCCCGATTGCATTCTGGCTTTGAATGCAGAAACTTTAACTAGAAAATCAGCACTTTTGCTTCGGTGTTTTCTAAGTCAGCTAAACCTGTGCCCAGCAGCGACCAAATGTCTGACATTTTGTGCTGGAAGTGGCTCAAGGTGTCCAGCAGCTCAGTGGGTGGCACAGGCTGCTCCATGCCCGGTGCAGAAGCCTCCCTGCCGGCGGCCCCTGGAGCTGGGATGGATCCTCACCTCTCATCGGCTCCAGCCCAGCCCTGGCTCCTCCACAGGCCCGGCACCCTCCCGAGCTGAAGGAGGGGAAAGGCTCGATTCACACTCCAGTCACACAGAAATTACAGCAGCTGACCTGGCACTTTTAGTAACAAAATTATGCCGTAGAAAAGCAAGTTAGTATTTTAAACACAGTGGAACTGTTTGCAATTTGTTTGTTTATAAAACAAATATCTGCTTGGTATGACATTACATTGTTGAATTACTTATTTACAGCTCCAAATACCTGTGTTATTAGTGCTGCCTGCTGTTGCAAACACCAGATTAATGTTCACTTATTTCTCCACTTAGGTTGTGGAGATTGTATTATGACTTCATCAATTGGCTTTGTTTTTCAGAGAAACTTATTTCAATCCAATTCCTTATGTCATGTTCCAGACAAATGAAAGCACAGGGCCCCCCCATATTGTAGGTGAAATCTGTAATGCTGTGGCTCCGGAGTGACGCCTTAAACAATCAAGCTAAATATGTCAGGGGACTTTTTAATACACTGCACTGATGAAGCAAGAGTATTAAATTTATTCAACCATGAAGAAGGCTTTGATTATCCTACACCTCAGCTGTGCCGGTATGTGTTGACCATGAGTGAAAAAAAATAGGAGAAAATGAAATGTGATTAGCTCCTGATGGGCTGAAATTCCTTTAATACGCGTAACAGGGAGGGAATTCATATTAACAGCTTCCATCAAGAATTTATTTTTTTCATATCTACTCCACAACACAATGAATCAGTGTCTCCGAAGGCTGATAATGTTCTTATCAATACCTGAATGGGAACAGGTGGGATGGCACAATTATTGCTGGTTTATTGTCTGCATTGTGCACAGCTCCCGAGCCCTGGAAATGCCCCCCTCCCCCCCAATTTCACTCTGAAAACAGAAGTGATGGTTGTTTTTGGCCATTTTTTTGTCAGTAGATTTGATTGAGCAGATTTGGAAAATTGATTAAGTTACAAGGTTTTAAAAACTATTTTTGAGCTGAAGCTTAACAAAAGCATATTTTTAAGAATAAAACAACCTGAAATGCACTGAGTGAGGCAAGATTTTATGCAAAAGGCATTGTCAGCAGCTGGAAAAATTATGAGGAAGTTTAAAGGCTAATTATTAATCACCTGGCTTTGGCAGCACCACAGAATTCATCTACCTGTGTCCTAGGGGGCTGCTGGATTTGCAAAGCTGCAAATGGTAGTTTATCTGAATTATTTTTAAGAAAGCTTCTGGCACCCACATGCACAGTGCCAACATTTACAACTGAATTATTACAACTCCATGTTTTACTTCTCTGCTGCCTCCGCACTTGTTTCCCACCTGCTCGTTGTTGGTGAGGGAGCACAGGAATTTTAACAGAATTCACAAAGAAGTGAGAAATCGAGTTTCAAATGCTCAGCATTGGTAATTTATATGTATCACTTGGGGAGGGAAAAGTGGTGTTTTCACGGGGAAACTTAGAGCCAGAAGAGAAAATAAAATTGCATTGTTGGGCACCATATTGGGGCCTGGGCATCCCAGGCTGCTCCAAGCCCCAATGTCCAGCCTGGCCTTGGGCACTGCCAGGGATCCAGGGGCAGCCCCAGCTGCTCTGGGCACCCTGTGCCAGGGCCTGCCCACAGGGAACCAACTCCTTCCCAATATCCCATCTGACCCTGCCCTCAGTTGGTAGGAAGCCATTCCCCCTTGTGCTGTCACTTGTAAACAGTCTCTCTATGAAAATGTGGAATTTCAGCTGGATGGGTGCTGGGATTTATGCAAATCCTACAACACCAAGCCGGCTGCTCCCTCCGATCCCCGTGTTTGACAGATGTGAGAGCTTGAGAGCTCGAGTATTTTAGTGGCGCTCATGCTGAAGATGATAAATGCAGTCTTCATCTGGCAACTTCAAGGTTCACTTTTTTTTTATTTGAAGAGGAACATGCATATGGTTAAAAACACAACATTAATAATCCTTCCCTGCAAGCAAGATTGATACACACAGCATAAATCCTCCTGCAGCCGACGTGGCTTCTGGTAGACACAGAGTGTTTCTTTTGCCATCAATATTTGGGCTGAGGGTTGAAGTCCAAGTGAGGTTTTTTCCTCTCCCTTTTCAGAGTGTGTGCTCCCAGCTGCACCCTGCTGATGCCTGCAGGCACTGGGCAGCCCTGCCTCAGCAGCAGAGCAGTCTCTGAGATGTGCCACAGGATTCAGCACCGCAGGGATGAAGTGAGGCACAAAATACTTCCTGGAGCACTTGAGTCCATGCAGGACTCGGAGGGGCCAGGGTCTCAGCAGCAGCAGTCCCACCTGCCTGGGCCCTGCATGTGAACAGCGTGATCTGGTGCCGAGCAGGAGAGGAGGGAGTTCTTCAGGACTCACTTTGTCCGTGCTTTATTTCCCAACAATAACAAAAAATTTCTTCCTTGTGTTTGTGAAGATGTCATTTAGGGTTTAATGAGGCTGCTGACCCCAGCACAGGGGCCCTGATCAGCGGGAGCAGCCAGGACTCCTCGTCTCACCTCTGTCTCGGGGCATTATCCCATTATCCCACCTGCCATTCATGGCAACTTCAGCCTTGGTACTGAGCCTTGAGCCCGGGTGGGCGGGAGAGATGTGGGAGCAGAAACCTCCAGCCCCAGTGTCGTGGTGTCCTGCACCATTCCACGCTGGTCCCCCTCAGACTGGGAGATACATCCAGGGATGCCTGTGTGAACAATCCTGGCACAGCAAAGAATCCCTGTCACTGCTGTGAAATGAGATATTCGGCCTTTACTATGCAGGAGACCTTTTTATCTCCCATTTTCTTACAGAAATTGTGAGTGTAGGGCTGTAAAAACATGGCCCCACCCACAGCAAGCTCAAATGGGAGCTGAGCCATTATTGAGCATGTGAAATAAATTTGGGGTATTGCAAGGAAACCGGGAAAAGACAAGACACACTGAGCATCAGACAGGAAAATGAACAAGTGCTGGGAGTGCAGCCTTGATGGAAGCCTCAGAGGTCTCTGTGTTCTCCGAGTTGAGTGCTGGCTGAAAGAGGGCTGGAGCTGCAAGCAAATAAATGCTCTCTTGTCATTTGGTTTCTCCAGTGTTCATGGAAACAAAAATTGCATTAAGAAATACCTGATCTCACTATCAATTTTGATTCCCCACAGACCCCCAGACAGGGCTCTTGGCTTTGGCCTCACTGTTCAGTGAAACATTCCATAGCCTGTCTGCTCCTTTTTCTCCTCACTCAGACATTGGATACCGGGTGAAAAACAGGAGTTTCGTATTTCCATAGCTCTTCATGATCCCACTGGGGAAAACACTGGGGGGAAGAGGATCAGCAGGAATCAGCCTCCAAGCAAAGGCTCAGGGATTGTCGTGGTGCTGCTCCCTTTGGAGCCACTTTTATATGTGCAGGAGAACAACAGGAATCTCTTGATTCATGAGACACAAACCTCCATGATACTTTTCCCCAGTGCAATGGCAATTAAAGTGGGATGAGGCCAGAATGGCTGCTTTGGAGAACCTCCCAGTGCCAGGGAAGAGTTTGTGCAGCTGCTGTCCTCTGGGTGGGTGGTGGCTGCTGCCCTGGAGTCCCCCTGGAATAAATATCAACAGGGATGTGCTGAGCAGGCTCTGGATCTCATGTCAGCTGCAAGGAACCCTGTTAATATTTCAGTAGGATTCAGACAAAAGCAGGGATGAAAAAATGAGAGGTTCACAGTGTCACAGAGGAATATTTGCTGATTGAGAGGCAGGCAGCTTTTTTTAAAAACTATGGGGGACATCATTTGCAACTCGTTCCCGAGAAGAGAGAAGTCCCATGACAGATTTCAAATCTTTGGCACAGCTTTATAACTTTATCAAAGAGAGGCATCAAAGCAAGAACTTTGTTCTGAAAAAAAAGGCAGAAAAATAATCTATAGAAACCACAACAAAATATAAGATCAGGGTAATCGTGTTGTGCCATCAAAAAGGTGCCATTTTTGTGCCTTTTGTGATGCTTTCCTTGTGACAGTTGGGTCTCAATGGCACAGTGAAAATAACTTGCTTGTCTTGTGATTGACAGGAAATTTAAATTCTTGCAAGCAAATGCCAGCAGGAAAACAATCTCAGCCCACATATTGCACACCTTAATGTGATACTGGATTTAACCGTCCTCCTTGGGAGTTAATGGGTAATTGGGCCCATATGGCACCCAAAAAAGTGCAAATTTGGGTTTTCAGCAGAAGAAGTCACCTGGGAAACTGTCTACATTTAGTTACTTATCAATATTCAATGCTATTGCCAAGACAAGATAAAGGCATAAGATGGAAACTCGAGAGCTTGAGATAACATAGGCTGAGAACTGCAGCACGAGAGAATTAACTGCAGCAGCTCCTCCTCATATTGACCCGACCATCATAACAGAAATAAAGTCAACTGTTTTCTGTAATAACAGCACTGAATAGTCCAGGGATGAACACTGTTAACCGTGTTGCCTTTTATAGTTTTTTTTTTTGGTCTCTATGTGTTTGATTAAAAACCTTATCAGTATTTTTCTCTCCCCCTTCTTTTCTTTATTTCTTTCTTTGTAATCACCTTTCCATCAATTATCTCTGGGCGGGTTGTCAGTGAAGGAGCAAGTGCATCTTGGATGCCGCTGGGAGTTCAGCTGGAAATGTTTGGTACCAAAAGCCGACCAAACTGACAGGCAGCTCTTCCTGGCTCAAGGGTCAGTAGCTCCAGGGAGACATCCAAGAATGAGAAATGTCTTCTTGGAACCCAGAATGTGACCTGAGTGCTGTGTGGGGAGCGCTGGGGGACCGACATGACCAAGCTAATGGTCATCAATGCCCACCCCAGGCCTTGCTCCAGAGCAAGGGGCAGTGTCGCTGTTGCGATCACAGGAAGGCGGGGTCAGCCTTTCTCCTTTGCTTCCCTCCCACAAGAAGGAAAGAGGAAAGGAATGAAGCTGGAGTCATAGTAACTCTTGGCTGGTTATCAACACCCAGCTTGGCAATGACTCCTGTGGCACTCCTGGAGTATCAGCAGAGAGAGCACATCGCAGCAGGGAGTGTGCACTTACCCTCATTTCCTTAAGAATCACAGAACCACTAAGGTTGGAAAAACCTCTTCACACCATCAAGTCCAACCATTCCCCAAGCACTGCCAAGGCCACCACTGCCCCATGTGCCCAAGTGCCACACATTATTTGTGGCAGAGATTCGCTCTCAAGGAGCAAATCCCTTCTCTGCCAGGCAATATCCTCTCCCTCTGATCCTCAGGTAAGGTTAATCCTCAGGAAGGTGTCTCCTCCTCGCTGCTGGCAATGGAGTGTTTTCTGCAGCTGCATCCTCTCTTTGCAAAGTCACATAACCTTGACAAAAAGGCAAAGAAATAATTTATTTATTTTATTTTGCTTTGAGCCAGCTTTGTCCAGGCACGATGGCCCCAATTTTAATTGATTATACTGCAATTTCCCTGAACTTCTCCAGCAAATATGACTCAGTGCTGCACCTCAAGCACCTGAGCAGGAACCTGCTCCAAAGACCTTATCATTCCCATTTATCACTCATTCTTTTTGTGCATGTGCGTTTGGTATTTCACTCTTATCTCATCTCTCAGCCTGCTGCAATAAACCAGTATTTCTTAACAAGAGCCATTTTCAGGCTCAGACCTAATAAAAAAGTCTGTTTCACACAAGGAGGCTGCTGGCCCTTCCTTTTCTCTGATGAAAGTTGTTATTGTTTTGCAGCTGAAGCAAACAGAAAGTGGTTTTGCCCATGCTTTAGTCACAGTCTGTCACTGATGAGAGGCTTGTTCCAGCACACACAAGCAGCACATCGAAACATACACCAGAAAACAACGTTTTTCCTCTCCTTCAGAGGTCTGCCTGCCCCAGTGCAGGACCCCGGGGACGCACATCATCAACTCAGTGGTGAGACAGCTCCAGCCTCAGAGGTGCATTTGGCACTCCTGCAGCTGGAAAGGAGCATCCAGCCCCACTTCCCTACAGTGTGGCACTGGCACGGCTGCCCAGGGCACTGCTGGAGTCACCATTCCTGGGAGGGTTCAAAGAACGTGTGCAGGTGGCATGTGGGGACATGGTTTAAGGGTGACATGGTGGTGCTGCTGGGCTCATGGCTGGCCTCGCTGGTCTCAGAGGGCTGCTCCAACCATAGTGACTGTGACTGCATGATCGTGCCCAGACACAAGGGCTGAACAGAGCCCCCAGCCCTGGCACCACAGGAAGGTTGTTTCTCAGTGACTCCTGGAGCAGACACGTGTGAGCTGCAGGCACTGCAGCCAGTGGTGCTGTTGCACTCCCCAGCACTGCTTTTCTCACAAACCCTTCATTCCCTGGCACCTGAGCCTCACACATCTGGCAAGGCAGGAGCATGGCAGCGGGACACACACGGGCTGTTCTTATACACACACCTGTGTGGGATGGCAAAGCTGAATGGGACGGAGGCATCCCATGTGGAAAAGACACCCCACAGAATGCCTTCTGTAAATAAAAGCGAGTTTCCTTTTAAGTGGAGCAGTACCAATGTTTAATACATGCACACACGTTGTCAGGAAGGTTTTGCGGTTCACGCACACCTCTCATGTATGTGCCAGGAACTGTTGTTGTTAAAAACCTGTAATTTGGTTCTCCTTATGTCAAGGCCCAGTTTGAGATAAAATTCTAACAAATAATGTCATTTCTCTACTCATTTATTTTAGCAAATAATTTTAGGGATGACTGAATTCCATGCAGAGCACACTGCTACAATGTAATGGGACTAATTAAGAGATTTCAGATCTAAAAAGTGTTCAAACACATTACAGGACCAACTTGAGTCATGCACACAATTTCTTGGACTATTTTCTTCTCTTTCGCAGGTCCTTGAGGGCAACTCTTCTGCAGAGCTGCCTTCCCCCAGCACTGGGAAAAGGAAATCCTGGCACATTCCAAAGAGGAGGAGCCTCCTGATGGTGAGGACAGGAGTTAATCAGGATGGTAATGCTCCCTCATTCCTCTTGCCTGTGAGGAGAAGCCCAGTCCCTTGGACAGCTGTCCCTTTGCTCTGTGTAGCCAGGACTCCTCTGAAGTGCTGACAAATGCTGGGCTCTGTCTGTGCCTCAGCTACAGCTGATTCAGGGGATTCAGATACTTCAAAGCTCTCTGTTGATTATTTTCTCCATGTTAGTTACATTTGAAAGTCAAATGATTTTTCAATGGAAAATTCTATTGTAATCTAAATCAGGTTTGTTTTAAAATATCAAATAAAGTTCAATAAAATTTTGGTTTTAAAATACTGAAATCAAGTATTTCAGTCAAGCGACACACTTTGTTTCAACAGTTTAAAAGGAACGTTTTTGATCTTCCATTCCCAAAGAGCTTGTCCAAGAGAAGCCATTAGTGCTTACACTTACAAAAATAAAGACTTTTGAAGATTATCATCATGACAACATTTCAATTTCATTAACGCAAAATAGTTTTACTAATGCAAAATGACTTTAAGATGTGCTAGAAAATTTTATTTCTAATTTGAAGGTGGAAAATTAATGCACTGAAAATGAAAACAGATCCTGCAGATACATGGGAATTATCATTTGTTAAGCCCAAACCAAATTTTGCTTTAAAGTCAGAGATGATTCAAAACATTAGCACTAATTAGAGTAAAACCTGGGGATCCAAAGCAGCTATGCTCAAATAATTTAATTTACAATATTACTAAAATCATTAGGCTGATGATAAATGGGAACCCAATGGGCATCGAGTGGGAGCAGGGAAAGGATGTTCTTTAGGTTTGAGTAAATGCCTGTAGGAAAGGTCCCTCCTGCTGGGACATTGTCTGTGCCCAGGTGTGAGCCTCCACCAAAGAGACACCTGCAGAAGGTCAGGCTGAGACAGAGGGACAGAGATCTCTGCTCCCTTACAGATGCTGGGGCAGGGACCCTGCACCATGAGGACTGAGCTGTGTAAAGTCAGGATCACGGCCCCTCAGGTCTGCTGCAGCTGGAATTAACAAGGCTGGTGAAATAGTCCAGGATAAATAAAGTCCTTTTCTCGACCCATGTGCACTGATCCAAAAGCCAAACCCCCTCTTCCTGAGATTTCTGCAGTGCAGTCTGCAAATTTCATTAAACAAGTGTTTCCCTGAAATTTCATAGTGGGAAGGGACACTGCTCCAACTAAAGTGATCACACTGACCGTGTCTGAAATCAGCCAACTGCCCTTGGGTCTTTACTGAGCCAACCCATGACAAATCTGGCCCCTGGTGCTCCTCCTGCTCAGCCCAATATTGCACGAGAAGTTTTGTGTGCCCAGGGCCCGTCTGGGCACAGCGCAGGGCAGAGTCATCCCGGGGCAGAGACACATTCCCAGGAAGTGAAATAATTCCAGCAATACAGTAAACACAATGTTGCTTTAATCTGACCTTCAAAATCTTGCATCTACTTGAATAATGAAGAATTATTTTTTAAATATTAAGCCATATATCTTTAACCAGAAGTTCCCAGTACTACCTTTTCTCAGAGACTGCCCTGTGGGCTTTGCTGTTCAGGTGGTCTCTAAGGGTTATTGACAAAGATGGGATGTAACATTTCTATCAAGTGTTTATTTGCAAAGGCACTGAATCCTCTAAACGAAACAGCAGACGGTGTTTATTAATCTGAAACACTTTACAACATTTTGGTTTGAAAAGGCAGCAAACAGTTTCTCCAGGATTGGTTTTTCTAGTGAAAACGTTGATAATGATTTTTTTTTTCTTTTTTTCAGAATCGCATTTTCCTCACAAGGGGAATGTAGTCTTTTAAATGTATGTTGTATTCCTGTTAAATGCATTTCAGGAACAGTGTGTGCACATGAAAGGGCTCCTCTGCACTGAGATGTGTCACTTGTTATATCCAAGGACAGGCAAGAGTCTCCAAAGTGCTCCAGCTGGCAGCTCCAATCCCTGATATTCCATATTTCAGTGTGCCTCCTGGCGTGCCCAGTGCGAAGGGTGACACACTGGCCTAAGTGGCTGTGGAATCTGTAGAGGGGAGCTGAGCAGGTGCCCAGAGCAGGGCTGGAAATCCCCCGGGGAGGTGGCAGTGCTGCGGTGCCACAGGCACAGCCACGGGAGGCTGCGGCTCCCACGCCCGCCCAGGAGCCAGGCTGGTACTGGGAACTGAGCCCCAGCTTCCCAGGAAGGCACTGGGAGTGTCCTAACATAGTTAACAGCTGGAACCTTGAGTTCCTAGAACCTCACTGATTCAGGAAAACGTGTCCTCTGTGTCTGCAGAACACAAATCACACCTGGCAGCAGCTCATGAGCTCTCTGGAACCTCACAGTGCTCCTCATGTCAGGTAAGGAATGGGGTAAGGAATGGGAGTGATGTGTGCACATCTGGGCTGAGGGGTGGGGGAGAGCAGAGGTTTGGGAGTCAGAGGTGGTGCCTGACCTTCCTCTCAGCCCTGCTGTGTTTGCACAGCCCATGTCACCTGCAGGGATGGACATCAGGAGGACCAGGCCTCTCTTGGATAGCAGCTCGCTGCCTTTCCTGGCCAGCTGCTTGGAAAACAATCCCAGTTTTCTAAAACACACCATGGCCAAGCTGTGTCCGGGAGGTTCTTCCTGCCCAGGGTTCGCCACCCCAAAGGCTCAGGTGAGGGCACAACTTGTCCTCCCTGCCCTGGTGGATCCATAAACCACTTGTTTCCTCCAAGCACCTGTGACTGATGTCAAGAGATAATTCTTCCCTTATCCTTTAAATCCTTCTACCTACAGAAAGTGACAGCTGCTGATGAAATGACAGTGTGAGCCAACCAGCGATGGCTGCGGGCTGTCAGCTGGGATAACTGGAGGGCTCGGAAGGTTTAACTTCAATTTGAAATGATTTTACATGGGAAAACCATGAGCGATAGGGTTATAACCATAGCTGACAAATGTGACCACATCACTTCATGTTTGCTTCTTGTTAACTAACTCTTCACCTTTCTTCCTTTTAATATCACATACACTGTTGGAATCCTATTTCACTTTAGATCTTCCAGATTGCTGGGGAAGAGATGCTCCCAGCGTTTGCCTTTTGCAGAGCAACAAACCCAGAGATTCTCCAGCTGACACTGCTCTCTGCAAACAGCAATGCACTGCCTTGATTTAAGCTCTAAAATGGGTAAGCACAATCACCCATGGCAATGTCAAATACACCTGAAATGTAGTGCAGCTGGAATTGCCAGAGGATGGAAATGTACCATCCTCTGACCAGACTGGTCAACCTTGCCATAAATTCTGTATTTTTTGAAGTTCACTGAAGTAGAATTTTACAATGTGCCACCCAGGTGTGCGGGTGTGCTGCTGGAAGTCAGGAAGTGCCGCTGCAGAGGTTGGCTTTGGTCCTGGCAGAGCAGCTCCCTGCTCCGAGAGGGCACTCAGAGAGGGCTCAGAGAGGGGCTCAGCCCGACATTGCCAGCATGGCACAGAGTCCCCTCCCATTTGTCACAGGGCCTGTGTCCCCCTCCCTGCCTGCAGCCTCCACTGGCTCCAGGAAAGTTGGGGAAAAGAAAGAAACAACCCAGTGAATGTCACCATTCTCAGCTGGGGACACAATGGAAAAGGTTTGGTTTGGTGGACCTTACTGGGGATTGTCTATCTGGTTTCTTCAATTTTGCAAGAGGAGGATTTTGATGATACAGTAATGCGAGCTCAGGAGCTTTGAAAGTGAGCAGCATGTGAGCCTTCACCACGTTTCCTTGTCTCAGAGTGCCCATCCCTTTACTTTTCTCTCATGACTCCTTAGCTAACATGACATTAATTGTGATTGGAAAATGATTGAGCCTGTGAATTTTGAGACTGCTCTCACTTCAAAATGTAGCAAGTACTGCTCTGATTAGATTGCTCTCTCCTTTCATTGCTGAACAACTCGAAGCTTAAAAGAATTTAGAAGTGAGTAATATTTGTGCTGAGAGACTCTTTCCCGCACACTGGTGAATACATGTATGAAAGACAGACCTGCTCTTACTGACACCCAGAGAGAGCTCTGCCTTTGTGTTCAGAGAGGGGCAATGAAGCTGGTGAAGGGCCTCAGTTCTCTTTCTTGAAAACCAATCACAGAGAAATCACAGAATCACTGAGGTTGGAAAAGCCCCCCAGGATCACTGAGCCCAGTCTGTGCCTGATCCCCTCCTTGTCCCCAGCCCAGAGCCCTGAGTGCCACCTCCAGCCCTTCCTGGGGCACCTCCAGGGATGGGCACTCCAAACCTCCCTGGGCAGCCCCTGCCAAGGCCTGGCCACCCTTTCCATGCAGAAATTCCTGCTGATGTCCACCCTGCCCCTCCCCAGCCCAGCCTGAGGCCGTTCCCTCTCCTCCTGTCCCTGTTCCCTGCCAGCAGAGCCCGACCCCCCCGGCTGCCCCCTCCTGTCAGGGACTTGTGCAGAGCCACAAGGTCCCCCCAGAGCCTCCTTTGCTCCAGCCTGAGCCCCTTCCCAGCTCCCTCAGGAATTCTCCTGGGGCTCCAGCCCCTTCCCAGCTCCCTCAGGAATTCTCCTGGGGCTCCAGCCCCTTCCCAGCTCCCTCAGCCTCTCTTGGGGCTCCAGCCCCTTTCCCAGCTCTGTTCCCTGCCCTGGACACACTCCAGCACCTCTGTACGTTGCAGAGAAAGCAATTTGCTATTTTAACGCTAATTAATGTTAGATGAGCACAATAATTTACTCTCCAGAGGGTGAAAAGCAGTAAAGCTGCATTTCACTGCAAAGCACTCTGCCAATGTCCATCAGGTGACCTGGCAGTGCATTGCAGGGAGATGAATTTGATTTGTTAAAAACACTTTTTTGTTAGTGAATAACAGTGTTGGGAAGGGAGAGGCTTCCAGAGGAGGCCCTTCCTCTGCAGAAGTGTTGCCTTACCCCCTCGGTTTCCAGCTCATGACAAAGACCAGAGACCACTTTTAAGATGCATAATTATGCCTTGTCCTTTAACTGGTGAAGAATCTTTGTAATTGTGCGAAGTTCATAACTCATGACCTTGAGCTCAGCTGTGCTCAGGAAAGTTGGGAAGGAGCAGGGACACTGCTGCCCACCACAGAGAGCAGAACAGCCACATCCTGGGCCCAAACCACCCCTGGAGCCGCCCCAGGAATGTGGACCAGCAGCTGTGACCGGGCGATTCCCATCAGACAAAAATGTGTGTCCAGAACTAGAGCACAACTTCCCAGGAAAACTGGCAGCAATTCCCATGCTGGGGCAACACCCCTAAAAACTCTTCCCCCAGTGGGGCCGCAGTGCAGGGTGGGCACTGGCTGTCAGAGCAGATCTGCAGCTGCTGCAGTGGGGATTGACAGAACTGTCCTAAAACACTTTGCTTAGAAAAATTAATAACTCGCCTTTTAAGTCCTCTTTCTAGAGCCTGCACAACTTCAATTGAAATGATAATTTTAAGAATTAAAATACAGCAGAGAAACAGCAACGACTTTATCAAATTATAAGTAGAGAGAGAACGTGCTTGCCTTCAACCTTTATAGTGAAAATTATTTTCATATTAAAAAAAATCAAATAACTGTTGCTGTATTCCTGGGGTTTTAAAGAAGTAATGAGCAGTAAACTCCAGCAATTATTCCCATACATTATTAAATGTCACTGTTAAACAACTGCACTTTCTGAAAAGGAAGAGGCATCAATTCAGGGAGGAAACTTCGGGCTGATTTCACACTCCTTCCCCGTGATGCCTTGATAATTTTATGCACAGCATCAGCAATAAAAGTAGAGTTTTCTTGATATCTGTTTGACTATGAGTTTAACTGAAAAGCTTTAATACCATCTTGTGTGTTAATTCAAGCAGCAAAACCCCCTTTTGAGCTCCTAAATGATACAAAATCAGATCTATTATCACATTTCAAACACGATATTCACTGACACGAAAGGATTTGTGTTGCTTTACCCATCCACTATCTCAGAGCTTGCAGTTGTCTTTATCCTCAGCAACAATTACTCCAGCAAGGGCAGCTTTAGTGAAATGTCACACTTTAAACCCAAGAAACAAGATCAAATATCCAAGGTGAAACTGCCCAGATCCTTTGGAGGGTCAGGGGAAAAGATACCTTTGGGGTTTTCTGTCAAATGCTTTATTATTTCTGGTAGGACTTAAAGGATAACCACAGTGCCAACATGTTTTATTTATTATATTTATATCCAAGTGAGTGTGTTGTTATTCGTACTTACAATTTGACATGTTAAACCCTACGCTAACAGGAAATCAAAAATGCAATAAATTGTGATCCAGTACAAAATCTTAGAAATTAACATGAACCCTATTTTTTCCTAATAAAAATAGTGCTTATTTTACTCCTAATTCCTACTTTTCTGCGATTTCCAATCCATCTGTGCACAAGGATGCCAACTGCTCTCACCCTGCGAGTTCAAAGCCAGGCAGCTGTGGGAGTTGCTGGGGTGGCCACAGGAAACCCAGTTGGCTTCACAGGTCCCTGGCAGGGTTTTACAGCAATTAGGGGGCAGGATGGTTCCAGAGGTATGCATCTCCATCAAGACACTGACACAAAACATCCATTAAAATGAGGCAAGTTTTATAAAATTATTGTCCGCGAGAGCACAGATCTCCTGAAAGGAGGCGATGGCGAGGCGGGGGTCGCGCTCTTCTCCCAGGGGACAAGCGACAGGACAAGGAGAAGCAGCTGCAGGTTGCACTGGCGAGGTTCAGGCTGGATATTTGGGAAAACTTCTTCACGAGAAGGCTGGTTAGGCATTGGAACAGACTGCCCAGGGCGGGGCAGGGGTCACCGTCCCCGAGGGTGCTCTACGAACACCCAGGCGTGGCACTTCATTGTCAGGGTTAGTGGGCACGGTGGTGATCGCTCAGAGGTTGGACCTGAGGATCCTGGAGGCGTTTCCCAACCTCGGCGATCCCGTGTTTGTGTGAGATACCGCCAGGAGAGCCATCTGCAAGCAGGAGAGGGAGTTTTCCCAGTAACACAGGGACAGTTTGTCTCAAGCCTTACTTATAAATTAAGGAGAAACTTATAACACCCCCAGAACGCGGTGGTAGCTGAGATACAGGCGATCACAGCCTGCTGGTGATAACAGGTGTTGTTAAGATGAAGTCCAGGCTTTATAACGTAAACAAATCATTAAAATTGTGGAAACAGTTATAATCCATTTTATAAAAACATCCTGAAGTCCTCCAGAGGTCACTCACTGTATGGTATGATCAGGAAAGGAAGTGACAGTGCCTAAAAAATACCAGGCAAAGAATCTTCAACTGACCTACAGGAAAACTGCAGAGATTTTCATGGAAATAAAATGGGATAAAGGGAAAATTAATAGCGTGGTGGGTAGAGACTCAGAATAATATTAAGGCAATAGGAAAAATCAGTATCTAGCAAGAATCAGAACAGCAAACCCTACTTTTCTAAATAATACACCGAGGAAGTGCAATATAAATAATGCTAGTCAGGGAGGGTGTACTGGAAATTGATCCTGTCAAGCCGAATTGACATCTTCTTTTAATGAGGTGATGAGCTTGGTTGATAAAGGTAATAGTGTTGTGGTAATGGGTGTCTGTACAGCATCTGAATTGCACCACGTCACATTTTAATTAAGCAAGCAGAACAATATAAGGTGCAGATAATAAACAAGCCGAGCACTAACAAGGAGCGTGCGGCGGCTCTGGCCGTGGCTCTGTGAATCCCAAACACTCTCACTCCAGACACTCTGGCTGCCTTGCTACAGCAGCTCACATCAGCTGCTGCATATGCCCTTCCCAGCCTCCTGCTCCCTGTGTCACAGCATTGGGGCAGCGCTTTTAAACTCCAGATAGCAGGAGAAACGCTTTTCTGTGCTCTCTCCATCTCAGATGCCCCTATTGTACACAGCTTTTCCTTTCTTTCCTTTTTTTTCCCAAAGCAATGTATGCTCTCTGCTTCTGGTTGTTTGAACTGCATTTCCCCAAGTCCAGTGGATTTGTGATGTTTATCCCTTGTTGGTTTTAACAGCAGAGGATCCACTCTTTTATTCCTTCAGTCTTTGCTCTGCAGATCATTCCTGTCACAGCCATGCCAACCGAACTGCTGGAGCAGTGTGGTGGGAAAGTAGAAGAGGGGTCCCAGGAGGAGGCTGGTACCCCAGGGATGATTGCCAGCACTGTGCTCTGGGCCTGGTTTTCTGATCTGCCCCCAGCACTGCTTCTCCGTGCTCTCTTCCATCCATCCTGACACCTGCACTGATCTTCTCTGAACTCCTGCACTCCGGAGTCCTCAGCATCTCAGTGCTCTCAGACATCTGCAATTTGCTCTTTGGTCCGGAGCCAGGAGTTGCCTTCTCCTCTCCCATCCTGGAGAACCCTTCCTGGGGCTGTCAGTGAGGGGCACTGCTGGGGCAGCTGTGCTAGTGTTGGATGGGATACCAGTGATGTAGGTTTGGGATGGGCAACTTCCCATAGCACAACGATGGGATTGTCTCTGGGCACCAGAACCCCCCTGACAAACCCAGAGGTTCCACTCGGCTGCCACAGGGGTTGTAGCCTCAGCTTGCCATGGCACCGTGAGGTGGGAATCTCTGCTGAGCAGAGCAGGGCTCTGCTGGCTGCTGAGAAGGGCAGGGGAACACGTGTTGTTCTTATTTTCCTCAAGGGAGAAGTCTAGAGTGAACACAGAGAGGAAGCAAGAGAGGAGTGTGTGGGGAACACGGTGTGGCTAATTTTTCCCTCTCTGCTTTGTTTTGTTTTAGGCAGCGACCCTTGTCTGACAGCACTGCTCTGGCCATGAAAGGCATTGAACACAGACAGTGATCACATGGTGATTTTGATAGTGTACAATATCCTTAATAACATATTCATTTAGTGTTTGATTGATGTGAAGTTATTTCATCTTCTGGCTGGCTGTTTTCAGACGATGAGCATGAATCAGAATCTATGATTATGGCAATCCATTAGACATAGCCCAGCCTTCTGTCTCTCCCATTCTGAAGGCTTTCTTAACACACTCACACTTATATTTATAAATACACATGTAGCACTGTGTATTTATTTAACTGAATATAGATATATATTAACATATATTTAATTTAATATATATGTATTTATGTAGGTATAAATGCGCACAAGCACTGGTGTCAGTTCTGGGTGCCAGAGCAGCCCTGCAGAAATGCAGAGCCTCTGCATCCCTGGAATTGTCCAAGGCTGGGTTGGATGGGGCTTGGAGCAACCTGGGATAGTGGAAGGTGTTGGGGGGAGCTGGAACTGGATGGATTTTCAGGTCCCCCCCAGCCAAGGCCGTTCTGTGACTCTGTGATCCAATGCAAAATGTCAGGCAAGGATGTATGGGAAGCACTGTGAATATGTAGGAAGGCTCATTCCATCTACAGCACATGTGACTCCTCAATAAAATCAAAGTGCTGTCACTTTAGGGTGTGCAGCAAAAGGTGGGTAAGAAATTGGGATGTGCATTGCTGTAACAGACAGGACATAACTGCCCTTAGCACCAAAATGCAAGTTACAGTCTTGCTGCAATGAAAATAATCAGCCTGGGATTTGTAGGAGAGGAGCAGCCATTCCTCCTCAATGATCAAGTGCCCGACTCAGAGCTCCTGTAGTGACTGATCTGCAGAGACATTTCTGGAAACCTGACTGCATTCCAAGCTTGGCATCTAAAAGCTGGAACACCCCAAACTACAGCTGATCTTGGTAAATGCTGTCCTTAAGGACTCTGGCAAAAATTAGGAACAGTGTGAAGGTCTAATTTTCTGAATGACAGAGTAAATCATAACTGGAGGCAGTTGCTTAATTAAGGCTGTGCAACTAAATGACTTCTCAGTGTTCTGGCAGTTCCAAGAAAGCCAGAAGTCATTTCAGGTCAAACAAAACGGTTCATTTAACCTAGAGCAAGTTCATGACGCTTCATGGCCACCAATATGTTTTTGTCTATCAAAACCCCAATATTCCCTTTCCAGCTACAGGTTCCTGGGGCAGGACAGTGGGGGAGGCTGAGCCTGAGTCGTGGTCTCTGCCAAACACTTGCAAAAAAGGGAGGTCACGGAGACTCTTCCTGGGCAAACAGACAATGAGATATAAGTAATCACTAATTTCTTGTTAATAAATCATTATTGAGGACTTTTTAGGAAGAAAAATGTGCAAGGGCTTCTACTTGAAATATTGAAGGAATTAAAGAAATAACTGACATCCAATTTTGGAATCCCTTTAAGGGTCAGGGATGTGTTTGGCTCTCACACACACTCACCTGCCACCCCTCCATCCTCCATCCCTGCCAGCCTGGCAGCAGATGACTGCAACCAAAAGCAGGGTTTGATCTGCTCGGTAATGGCTTATTCACAAAACCCGCTCCATATAAATCATGTTCTGTGAGTTTGGAACGGGTTGGCAACTTCCTGCACCTGATGCAGAGTGTGGGAAGGGGCAGTGAGGTCCCCAGTGCTCCCCTTGCCTGGCAGATGGGATGAGGATGCTCTGGGCTATGCCCAGACCCCCCTGGGGTGCCCCGTCTTGCAGGGTCTGGACTTGCCTTTCAGACTTGGCCGGGCATTTCTGCTGGTGTCAGTGCTCTCTTTGGGCTGTAGAGGATAAAATGGAAACCAGGCAGATTGTCCTATAAAAAAGCACAGATGGGGAACCTATGCTTAGTCAACAAACAAATAAAAAGGGTAGGGAGAGGTGCTCACATGTGAAAAGAGAGTTGTTTGTGATGTCTGGCTTAGCAGTGCTCTTTATTCCTGGGCAAATGCCGTGGCCAGCTGATGTCAGCTGCCTGCACCGGATAAAATCTGACTTGGAGATAAATGGAAAATCTTACACATCCCAGTGACAGCGATAACACCTCTGGAGAGAGGCCGAAGCTGGCAAGACTCGCGGGTGACCCCAATAAATGTCTCATGATTAAACTGTTGCTTTGGAGCCATCCCATTTCCAGGCTCAGCCGAACATTCTGCTGCCCTTGGCTTCCCGATGAGTTGGAGGAGGCGGGAGGAATTCCCAAATAACCCCCTATTCCCGTCTCCCTGACAGGCAGCGCGGTGTTCAGCGGTCTCTCCATCTCCTCTCAGACCATCACTGCGCTGCACCCGGCGGGCGTCCCCCGCCTGCTACTGCAGCAGCCGCGCGTCCTCTGCCTCTCATCCAGCGGCTCGGGAGGAGCGGCCGCGCTATATTTAGAGCCAGCCGCCTCCCAGCACCATCTTCACACTTGAAAGCACAGGATGAATTGAAGAGAAGTGTTTTCATTTTAAACAGTTGCAGAATCCGAGTTTCCAGAACGCTCCGGCAGCAGCTCCGCCGGCTGTTGGGGTTGGCACCCCGGCAGGTGTGAGAGCCGAGGGGTGAGCAGCTCCTCCACAGAGCTGCTGCTACACCGGAGGGGAGTGAGAGAGGAGAAAACCAGGAGCAGAGCAGCAAGCAGTGCTCTGCCTGGGGAGAATTCCCGATTCCACACCCCTCCTCTGCTCACTGCCGGGGATTATTTCATGTTTTTCCCATCAGTGATGTGATCCGACTGACCTCACCTCCGAGAAACTGCTCCCTCAGAAGAGCAGACACGTTGTCATTGACTTTAAATAACTCCGAACACTGTACAAAAATGGCATGTGTTGCTATAAATAGATCTCACACCTTTCTAACAGTCAAAGGCTCCATTTTTAAGAGCTTTACTTCTTTTTTTCCTCCAAAAATCAGTGATCTGAAGGTCAATTTTAATTTCCTGTGCACATCAAATGAACTCATCCCCTCTCAACCAGTCACTTGTGGCTGCAGGGCGGACCAACATAATTCTATTTCCACCCTAATTCAGCAAACTTATTTTTCATGAGCTTAAGTCTCATTGACTTCAGTGGACACTGAGCATTACCTTAAATTATTAATGCAGTTAAGTCATAGACCGAAATGAAACCCTGGTCAGGAACATTTAGAGCCACTTGCATGAACCCCTCAGGTGTGGAAGAATCAGTGCAAATCGTGGATGTCATGGAAACAGAATTTTTTTTCTCAGGGTGTTTTACAGGGGTGGGGATTTTTGTTGCTTTTGGAAAGAGAAGCAAAAAGGGTCTGAGGGATGAGAGCACGAACTTAATTTTGTGAGCTTAGTCAACCCCTTTGACAAAACAAAGAACTTCCCACAAAAATTAAATGTACAGCCAGGAGATGGCAAAAAAGCTGAATTTATGGTATGTGACAGGAATGTGATTTCTTAGGATAAGGATAAATAAAATTTTAGAATATTTCAGCATTTCTGAAATGTATCATTACAAACTCCGTGCATTCCACGTTTTCTGGAATCACGTGTTGAGTGCATACGCTCCCATGGCTCACACACAAACAGCTCCTTACTCTTTTCATTTTTATGTACTCACATGATAGCACTGAAATAAAATTTCAAATTCACATATCTTTACTACATCAAACTTGAAATTGCACCTAAAGGATGGCTGTGACAGATTAATGGCACCAGCACTTGTGGTGAGGATATGAAAAGTGATATTCTCGCCTATATCCCATGTGCATATTTATATGGAGAATGCCATAAATATCCTTTGGAGATGCTGGCTTGTCTGCACGGCTGCTCTTCCCAGGCCACACTAAATGGATTTACATCACGTCCCAGTCGCCTTCTCACCCCCAGCCTGTGCAACAAAGAGACCCAGGGCTTGTGTGGCTGCACCCCACTCCCAGAAACCACATCTAGTTTTCAAAATTTTTACCTTTTGCATGAAAAAACGAATGTGCTGCTCTGCGCCGGGCAGGAGAGACCCTCAGTTTTGGGCAAGAAGCTCTTCTGGTCATTTGTTCACTTCTCAAGCAGCAGTGTTTTGTCACAAACTTATTTTCCAAAGCACTCCCTATATGTTAGTCCTAAATTTTACGTGCTGAATCTAAAACAGGCTAATTTGACAAAATTAAGGTACCTAAAAGAGAGAAGCAGAAAGAAAAACAACTTCAAGGGATGTGTGAGTTAACCTCAGCCATTTCCCACTTTAACTTAAACCCTCATTTAGCTCCTAGACTTGTCACATCAGTGTGACCTCAATTAAACCCATTTATTCCTCTTACACAGCCCCTCTGTGTTTGCCTCTTTGTTTTATTGTGCAAGCTGAGAGAGGATAAAGAATAATTCCAATTATTCCCTGTGTGTGCCGGCGGATTAAGGATGACATATGGCCTGGTGGAGGGTGTCTGGGGGAAAAGGGCCAGCAAAGGGGACTCTGGAAAGCCTCTCCCTGTCCTCAGGCACCGCTGCCTGTGGCAAGTGCCAGAGCCTGGGCTGCTGCACTGACTGCAAACGGGGGCAGTGACCACGGTGGCCTGAGAGGCAGAGCTGTGATGGTCATCAAGGGGGGACGTGTCTGCTGAGCCTCTTGTCGCCAGCGGGCTGCGGGGCCGGGCCTGCTCTGGGCACACGGCAGCTGCTGCTGCTCTGCCTGGTGCCGAACCCCAGCAGCGCCCCAGGGCTGCCGTGCTCTAACGCATCCCACATCCACCTACCTTCACACACTGACAGCAGAAGAGTTTCAGCCTCTTTGCCTACCAAAGGAATAAATTCAGGGTCTGTCAGTGGCACGTCACAGTGCACACTCCACAATACTTAATTTTTAAACAGGTTCTCTACATAAAAACATTTTAGTTCTAATACTGTATTTTTACCCTGATTTCCTCATTAGGTGTGCTGAAAAACAGCAGCTCTGACACTGCCCTAGTATAGAAGACACTGTAATGACACAAGCAAATCTAAAAGACTTTTAGAAGCCACCCCAAAGCAGCTTCTTTTAATATAAAACAGCAGAGACCCACCAACAGAGTCATTGTGATTTATGCCGGCTGCAATTCTGGCCCACACTATTTAACGGCTTTTATTAAATATTTAATTATCCTTTTGAATACTTTCCTTGATCTCTGCCCTTTTCTCCTGGGATGGGTTCCCAGGCAGCCAGCACTGACACTACTTCTATGAGAATATTAAATGTTTATAGTGATTTTTATATGGGATGATCTCAAAGTGCTTAACACAGTGAAAGGATTAGTCACCTCACCTTTGAAATGGAACACGTCCTCCTCACTGCTCGGAAAACATTATTTACTGCAAGTTTTTCAGGACAGAACTAAGAATAAGGGGGAAATGTATCTCCAGAGCCGGAGGTGAATCATTCAAGCGTGACTCTGGCCAGGACAGCGAGGTCAGGCTCTGTGCTCACTGCAGGGAGATGCCATTCCACCCCTAAGTATGGACCTGCAGCCCACCTGGCTCTGCTCTGCCAAGCAGCTGAGGAGGGTCCAACCACCACAGAATCACAGAATGTGCTGAGGTGGAAGGGACCCACAAGGATCATTGATTCCAGCTCCTGGACCCGACTCTGGGTCTTTTGCATTGTTGTGGGTCGGGCTTGGTCTGAGGCTAAATGATGCAATGTCCTAAATGTGTGGTTTCCCTCCTTTTTCAGCTGTAATTTACTACTTTGAGTTTAACTGAGATGCTGTATTTCTTTTTTTTATACAAGCCAACATCTTCCAAGAGTGCCCAATTAAAAGAAGAATCATTTTTCTGCAGGCACAAACCGCAGTGACCGCGGTGGCTGTGAGAGGCTCCCCTCAGCCCCGTCCTTCTGGCTGCCCAGGGGACACCACCCAGCTCCCCTTGGCGAAGAACCTGAACGTCTCTGGGGATGACCCAGGCCTGAAGCTGGGTGTCAGGGGTGGTTTGGCACATGCTGTGCTCTGGTACTGTGCAGTCAGGGGTCTTGTGTTGGAGTAGTCATTTATTACTATCACAGAATCATGAAGGTAAGATCAGCTCAGCTGGTCAGAGCCGGTGCTGGTAACACCAGTGGCTCTACCCGTGCATGGGCCGCTCACTGAAGAGCTGGGCTTGATGATCCTTGTGGGTCCCTTCCAACTCAGAATATTCTGTGAATTTGGGTTGGAAGGGACCTTTAAAGGTCTTCTAGTCCCAACCTCCCTGACATGGGCAGTTCTTGTCTTGCCCTGGTTTTCCATAGAGTGTTCCAGAAACCCAAGGAGTCTCTTCGGGAGCTGAAATGCAATTTGGCTCCTGGAATGTCCTCATATTTTATTTAAACAGCAAAATGGATCTTAATTTTTGATATGCACAATACATATTGATAGGCCAGGATGCTGAGGAGAAAGTGCTTTCTGTTTTCAGCAAGGAGACCTGTGGGTAGGAGGTGGGTGTGGGTGGGCTCACGTGGGACCTTCCAGCTGGGCACGAGCCCTCCTGCAGCCATCGGGACACTCATTCCTTGGTGCCTGCCCCTCACACGGCACCATCATGGGACAGACACCACTGTCGTCCCTTGTCCTTGTCCTCTGAGGTCTCTAGGACAGGCTAAATGACATGGAATCGTGAAATCATTAAGGTTTGAAAAGACTCCCAACATCTTCAAGTCCAGTCTTTGACAAATACCCGCATGCCCACTAAACCCTGGCACAAAGTGCAACGTCTGCTTGCTTTTGTCCCCTTCCAGGGACGGTGACTCCGCCACTGCCCTGGGCAGCCCTTCCTATGCTCGGCTACTCTTGCAGTGAACGAGTTGCAACTATTTTGAAGATACTGCTGCTTTAATTCTGCAGCATGCAGCAGAAGGGTGAAATCCCAGCCGAGCCGGCATCTCAGGCACGTGCTGGTCTGGCTGGAGCCCCCACCATCCGTTTCCATGGCACTGCACGCTGACACTGAGAAATCAATGCTGACAAATGACTTGCTTTGCTAAACCTGCAGTGGTTTAACATTAAAAACGTGGGGAGACAACACGTGTTGAAAGCCATGGAGTCCGGCCAGGGGAATCCAAACAGGCTGTGCTTCCCACTCAGGAGCGAAGCCGTGCTGAACAGAGCAAATGGGCTTTACTTCCACAGAGAAAGTGCTGAAGGAACAGGAATCAGAGCTGCACAGGGAAGATCAATTGAAATACACTTGTTTCCTTCCATGCAGCCATGAGCTTTGACTCTGTGCAGACACAAACACGTATTTACTGCGCTGAATAAACTCATAAATTATTCTTTAACTGCAAGAAACTATTAGGTGTGAAATCATGAGAAAGTTATTAAATGGGGCTGGCTAATGTTTACAGAATGGGTGGAACGTTCTGTACTCTCTGATGTTTGACTACAGAACATGTAGATGTTTAGGAATCATAATAAAAACTTCTATGAGAGCAGCAGCACAGCTGCAGTGATGGACTGAAGGATGTTGGAGAAACTTCACTCCAGCTTCCCTGAAGGGGCTGGCAGACCTTTAAACCACAGCGAGCAGGCCAAGGAGCCCGGGGTCTGTGCACCCCTTCTGGCCCTGCCTGGGCTGACCTAATTGTGGCCTTCCAGTGCCTGAAGGGGCCAACAAAAAACATGGAAAGGGGCCATTTACAAGGATGGAGTGACAGGACAAGGGGAATGGCTTCCCAGTGCCAGAGGGCAGGGTTAGATGGGATACTGGGGAGAAATCCTTCCCTGGGAGGGTGGGCAGGCCCTGGCACAGGGTGCCCAGAGCAGCTGGGGCTGCCCCTGGATGCCTGGCAGTGCCCAAGGCCAGGCTGGACACTGGGGCTGGGAGCAGCCTGGGACAGTAGAAGGTGTCCCTGCCATGGCAGGGGTGGGATGGGATGGGCTTTGAGGTCCTCCCTAACACAAATCATTCTGGGATTCCGATTCTGTGATCATTCTATGACACAGCACTGCCAAAATGACCTGTACAGGGCTCTGCTAGCCCAAAAAGAAGTTTCTCTAAGTTATTTTTTAAAATGGAGACCTCCCTCCTGTGCATGTACATGCTCTGCAGCGCTTGGGCTCAGTCAGGCAGGGAAAATGCAGTTCAGTCAAGGACATGTTCCTGTGTTTTACATCTCTCATTTTCCCGATTCCCAGCCTCTCCTCATGTTCTCTCTAATCTTTTTCCAACTCTCATGACTTTCACTTTCAGGAAAGACTCATTTAGCTCAGGAACACTCTTGTCAAGGGAAGGAGAGGGAAGATGAAACAGCCAGTCATAAAGGTGGAATTACACACGTCCAATTTGTAATGACTGTACTTAAGATGCACTTAAAGACAATGGCAGCACCTTCATTGCTCTGTTATTGCTTCTTACAGCAACGTGCCCCATTACTGGCAAATAAATCCCAGAATCCCACTGTATAATGATTGTGGTTTTTCTTTCATGAATATTGTAAAAAATACACTAAAAACCTATGAATAATTTTGACCAAAACTGCAAATTCTACATCCAAGACTACTAAGTTGTTCTTCTTGGAAATATGAAGAGACCTTGAAGGCTTTTAATCAGCACTGGAGTGTTTACCACAGGACAGGGATTCAGCAGTGGAGCAGTGCCTCAAGGATTGAGTGTTTTCCTTTGATCCATTCCAGTTCACCCCATATCTTATTTCAGTTTCTTGTTCATTTTTAATTTAAATGTGTTCTTGACAGAAGTGTTAAAGTGTCATAGAAATAAATTGTTACTGATACATTCTTAAATTTATGTTTGCTTTGCAAGAACTGTTGGCAGGCTCCAAGATGTTCCAGTGCCCATGGAATCAATCAGCAATCACAGGGAGGTGTTGGGACCTTCCACATCATCAGGCATTGGCCTGCAGCTGATATAGGGAAGGAATTGTTCCCTGGGAGGGTGGGCAGGCCCTGGCACAGGGTGCCCAGAGCAGCTGGGGCTGCCCCTGGATCCCTGGCAGTGCCCAAGGCCAGGCTGGACATTGGGGCTGGGAGCAGCCTGGGACAGTGGGAGGTGTCCCTGCCCATGGCAGGGGTGGCACTGGATGGGCTTTAAGATCCTTCCCAACCCAAACCAGTCTGTGATTCTTTGATTCTATCATGGAAATTCACGAGGAAGGTCTGTCCTTCCCAGGATTTCTGTGCTTTTTTATGCAATTTTCTTCATTGAGTTTGCCCAATCACTTTCTGGACAAAACTTGTGACAACAGACTCCAGCAGTGCCTTTAAATCTACCCTGAATACCTGAATAGAAGGGGCACGTTGCCAGTAGGAGTTAAGTGGCGGTGGGAGAATAATTTGGATGTTGTGTATGTGCATTCTCCAAAAGCACAAGAACACAGGTTTGGGTGCCAGTGGGAGCTGCAAAGCTCAAGTCACCCCTTGACATTCCCCATGCTGGCAGTGAGGGATGGGCCTGAGCACAGGCTGAGCATCTCTTCCCCGGGGCCCTGGGTGGCTGCTGTCCCTGTCACTGGGTACGCTGCTGGCAGCACTGGCACAGCTCTGGGGCACAACGATCAAGAAGGACCCAGCACCTCCTTTCCCCACTGCTCTGCTGGCATCCCCTCACTCACCAGGCCCTAATGCTCCACCCCACTGCAAAAGTGGCAAGTTTCAAAGCCAGTTTGATATTGCCAACTAAAAGAACGAGAAGGAAACAGCACAAGAGCACAGCAGAGCAATGATGATATCTACGCTGGGAGGGACGAAATGAATTTCATTGCAAGTGGTTGGACACGTGGACTGTAATTGGGGAACTCTGAAGCAGAGATCTCAGCTGTGTTTCTCCACACAGTGCAGCCGAATTCCCTGACAAATGAAAAATAACATTGCTTCCCACAGCTGCAAGGGCACCAGCAATGGAGAGTTTGACTATATTTACATACACTTTTCCCTCTCAGTGAAGAATGTATTGACACAGAGGTGATTTCTGTGGGGGTTTGCAGGGTGCTGCTCGTGGGGAGGACTGAGGTGCCAGCAGAGGTGTCTCCAGCAGCAGGGGAGGTGATGGCAAAGAGTTCTGGTGTTTTTATCACAGAGCAGAGGTGGAGCAAACCCTGGCCACAAAAACCTGGGCAAGGCAAAAAATCCCAAGGCCCAAGTCAAAGGTGCATCATGAGGGCAGGGCCTCCACCAGGGAAGGTGGGCTGTGAGTCTGCTCGAGGGGCTGAGGGGCCTGGCAGAGCTGAGCTTGGGGCTCCCTCTGGCTTGAGTCAAATGGTACCAAACACTCGCCATCCTCATGCTCAGGACACCTCTGTTTGTCCTACTGCCACTGGGGCTGCCCCACAGGGGCTGCCCCGCTCGCCTGGCTGGGAAAAGGACAGAGAGAGAGAGCTGGGTTATGCCCTTATTCCTGAGCACACGGGGTGGGAGCTCAGACCCTGCGGCTCTGCCTTCTCTGCATCCAAAAGCTGCCAAACCCCACCAGGGCTGCTGCTGGAGAGGGAGCAGAGGGAACCTGTGACATCTGGCCCTAGGTGGGATGGGCTTGAAACGTGTTCAGACCATGGAACTGTGAGGAGCCCGGGCACAGGGGCTCGCAGGGCTGTCACTGGGGGCTGGGGACGGGCATGGCTGTACCCACCACACTGAGGGTCCCACCACCAGCATCTGCACACTGCGGCTTCAGCACAGCAGATACGAGACGGGTCCGAGTCAGAAACAAGGCAAGGCTGTCAGATCTTGGCAAATGTCCTCAAAGCTGGCTTTGAACACGTGCACAGGGAATGGTCTGTCTGCAGCCCACGTGAGTCTGGGAGGCAGAGCTGGCACGAGCAGTGCTTTGGGGGACCAGCTCCCCAGGGGCTCCACCCCAGTCCCTGCCCCTTGGAGGGTCATCCCACAAAAATCCCCTCAAATCTACAGGCCCAGGTATGAGATTCTTGTTGTTTGCTTGGGATCACGGATGTGATACCTCTCTGATGTGCAGAAAGACACAGGCTGGCATTTGGAAAGGGGGCTTGAATAAGAATTTTGAAAGTATTTGTGTTCTTAAACTCATAAAGTGTCAAGGGATGCCGCTGCCACGGTCTCTATCCAAGCACTTTTTAGCCCGAAACATAATGAAATGTAAAGGAAAGGAAATGAGAAAATGTGAGGAGTGTGATTTGCCTATTGTTGTGTAGCTCATATCTACAAATTGCTTAGCACAATTCTGTTAGTTACTCCAGAACTGTGAGTGTGCATGAATTTTACCTGGTTATTATTATTTCTAGCAGAAGTCAGCCCTGCCACACGCAGAGCCTGCGAATCCCAGGTGATCATCATTAGCAGATCAAATCCCAGCACTACGAGGAGCATATTAACACCACAATTTTCAGGAACAGCTCTAATAACACTTTCTGACAGCCAGAGCAGCCATAAAGTGCTGCTGCTCATGCCCCGATAAACTGCTTCCCAAAGTGTTTTATGGAATATTCATCACCCTGTGGAAACAAGGCAGCTCTCAGAATGTTATTATCCATCTTTTCCTCGTGATCTTCTCCAGGCAGAGTGGTTTGTTCCCAGCGGTTGTGTCTGCAGGCTCCGGAGCAGCTGCCCGGTCTGCGCAGCGCTCAGGGCGTCTCCAGGGCACGGGGCAGCCGAGCTGCAGAGCCTGCAGCTCCATCAAAGGCTAACAGCTAAATAGCACTGTTCAGTACTGGAACAGAGCTGCACAGACAGCACCCCAAAAATGAAGCGAAAGGAAACAGGAAAGTGGAGCAGAGCTGGTGAAACAGGCTGTGGGAGGTGAATCCCAGCTGGAGGCTGCTGAAGGCAGATTTCTCCTGGTTATCACAGAATCCCAGACAGGTTTGGGTTGGGAGAGACCTCAAAATGCATCTCATTCCACCTGCCTTGCACAGGTTCCCCCATCCCAGGTTTCTCCAAACCCCATTCAAGCTGGCCTTGAACATTTCAGGGACAGCACAGGAGAGATTCCCGCCCCTCCAAGGCTTCCAGTCACTCTCTCCTTTCCAAATCTCTCCCCGGGCAGGGTTTGTGTGGATGCAGGTTTCCTCTCCAGCTAACAAGGCTCACACGGTGCCACGAGATGTCCTCACGCCGTCACACCTTCCCTGGCAGCACAGCTTGGTGATGTGGCAGCTCTGGCACAGCCCCTGCCTCTGCCTGGCCACGCTGCACTGGATTTCTGGGTCACTTTCCCTTGAATTTCACTCCCTTTACAAGTTCAATATCCTGGCAACTCTTTCAGCTCCTGCAGGTTTGTTCTGTGGGTAGATTTAGTGGCATTTAGAACCCCCAAGCTCTGCCTGCACATGGGGGTCAGTGGGCAGGGGCCAGGACACTGCCCACGTGCTGGGGGGACAGAGCCATCACACCGTGGTTCAGCTTCCCTGGATTCCTGGTGCAGGGCTGGCATTGGACTGGCAGCACCAAGAGCTGCTGAGGGGTGAGTGTCTAATCTGAGCAGAGGTGAAGGATGAGCCGTCAGACGAAAATTAATTTGCGATCAAGATCAAGACCAGAACCGCCTCTGCAGAGACAGGGAGCGACTGTCCACAGGCACTGTGGTGTCCAGTCTCTGTCACCTGGCACTCAGTTTTGTTCAACTGTCCACCACTTACCTGCTGCTAAATTTATGTCAGTTATTTCCATTCCACAACTTCCACCCAAACCCGTGGTTTCTGTTCCCGCCCCCGTCGCTGTGGGAGCTCACAGGACTGGCAGGGAGGGGTGACTGACAGATGCCTGTCAAAGGTATTGCCCATGATTTCTCTGTTGCAGTGAATGGCTCATGCTGGAGTTCTCTAAAGGGTTCCATAAAGTACCAAAGGTTTTTCTTCTTCCTAGATTACTTCTGTGTGTCTGTGGGAATAGCTCTCTGCAGGCAGGAGAAGTCAGAACTGAAATAATTCCTGCCTTAAATAAAATCTGTACAATTTTTGATTATACCTCTCTGAAGTCCTGGCAGGCAGCTCTGAGAACTGCAGAGCTCATGGTGTGGTCACCAACTCCAGCCCCCACTGGAGGGACAGTTGTGTTTTCCTGCAGCACTGGCTGCCAGCTGGAGTAAAATGGTCCATGATTCCCTGGTTTCTGTTAAACAGCAGCTGAAATGTGACATCCTTTTCCCTGAGCTGAGAACATCTGCAGGGCTTTCCCCTCCAGCAGGATCAGGTGTGTGTTTGCAGAGGTGCACAGCGGCACAGCACCATGGAAAACACCACGAGTGGGTCTGGCAGCATCCGAAATGGCCCAGGTTCTGTGAACCATCAGAAAAAGGTCTGTAGATGGTACCTGCACATCTGGAGTGACAACTGGAGCACGGATGCTCTGACCAGCTGGGTTTTTACCTTCCCATTCCCACTGATTCATTCCAGTGTCTCTGGATGTGCCAGTGCCTGCACTTTCCTTGACTTGTTGAACAAAAATCAGCTTTGATGGGAAACCTCATATGAAAGGAAAGCTGGCACAGCAGTAGTGGATTTGATCTCCATAAGCATTTGGAAACTCAAGAAATATTAATATAGAGGCACTTTGAATTGCTGGCTTTGTTTTCTCTGGATGCTGAGGCAAAAATTTAAATAGCAAATGTTGGAGTTCACGGCAGAACAATAAATCCAGATGCTAGAGGAAACCTCCCTTTCCTCCCCAGCGCTGCAGGTAGAGCTTTTGTGTGTTTTACACATCTCTGGGTGACGCCTGTTCACAAGGACGTGGCATTAGGCAGCGCACGGAGTCATTTCTTTATCCTATTTCCCTTGGAGCTAAGTTCCGTGAGAGCCTGTGCACAAAGCCTGGATCAGGGCTGAGGGGAGCAAACAGAGCCAGCTCTGCAGGAGTCGTGCTGGGGGGCTGGGGGAGCACTGGCCCCAGAGTGGGGAGGGGACTCCAGCATGTGTCCCCTGCCAGGGCAGCTCAGAGGTCAAGCACTGAACCACGGGGGTTGGCCCAGGCAGCCAAGAGGTCAAAAAGCACCAAACCATGGGGGTGGCCAAGGCCAAGGCGAGACTGGCTGGGGTGGAAGGGGGAGATGCAGAGGCAGGAGCAGAGTGTGGCACAGCGTGGCAGTCCCGAGCGCTCCGGGGTGCAGGGAGGTCACAGCACAGGGCCCAGCGACCGCCCTGGCACTGCACCATCACCCGGCAGCTGCAGAGCCCCTCGGGTGTCCTTCCCTCGGGATCAGCGAGCACATAACTCACTTCTGGGCTGTTTTGGCTGCTCCTCACGGGATCGTAGCACAGATGATTTGAATGCTCATCTAGTCTGTGCCATTATATAAATTATTATCCAATATTATGCCAGACAGAAATACAGCAGCATATAAGGAAAAGTGGATGCTTTGTACAAGAGGGTCATGATAGATAAAAATGGTAATGGGCACTGTAGTGCCATAATCAAAGTCTAATTGTCTCATTAATTAAGAACAATATTCGGTTATGTATTGGGTCCTGAAGTGATTATGACTCAAATGCCTACTAGAACTCATGGATTTATCCTCTGCCTTGCAGTTTGCAGCCAGGCAAAGCATTTGGTGGAGGTCGAACAGTTCAATTGCTGCTTTAAAATGTAGTTGAACTTTAGGTATGAATAATCCCGGCTGTGCCGCCCGCTCGCAGCCCCTGGAGCCGCTCCTGCTGCACTCAGCCAGCACAGGGAAACCTCTGCATTCCAGAGCTGCCAAAATCCTGCTCTGGGGATGAGCAAAAGAGGCACCTCGGGAGTCCCGAACCCCTCGATGTTCATTTATCCACCGCTCACGGGGCAAACACCTGAACGTCTCCTTCCCCCTCCCATTTTTTACACCAATCTAATTTCCACAAGTTTCCTGCCAAACGTGAACCGCTGGTAACAGTGGCTGTTCTGGGGTAATTAGATCAAGACTCAAGCAATTTGCTGCAGGGCCTGATCCCAGACCATCCTTCACACGTCTGTGCTAGATCTATCTTTAAATTATATGATAATGAGCTTGGCAGCGCTATTAATAATCCAGCAAATCATGGTAGAGTGTGGTTTGATTTCATTGCTATAATGCGTGCAATTGAAGGCAAGTAGGTGATGGCCACAAGTTTCTGCCCTGTTTAATCATAAAGATCAAATAGGAGGATATATGAGCTTCTAAAATTAAAAATACCTGAGCTCTTTACAGCAATAAAATGGATTTAACATAGGAAGTTTAATAATTTATTTTGAGGTGGCACAACTTTTTAAAATACCATTAGGGTCCTACCTCTGGGGGTTATTTCATTTAAATGTTGTAGTTTCTGGTTTTAATAAATGAGCATTTGCCTCCCTTCAGGTAGGTGAGCTGGGCCTGGGCCATCTCCCGCCAGGCAGGAAAAGCGGCTGGATCGACATCTTCTGTCTTTTGGTGAGGTTTCTTCCACTGCAGGGTGACAGGAGAGAGGAGGAGCGGAGAGAACAAAACCCCTGCTCCGTGATTTTGGGACTGTCCCCACACTCCAGGTCATTTGGTACCTGTGAGGAGCGCGGAGGCCATGCAGGTGAACACCCAGGGAAACGGGCAGGCAGGATGTTAATGAGGGAGGACGTGTGCCAGGCTGTGAAAGGCATCAGGGACCTTCCTCAGGGCTCTTTAACGACACTTCTGTAAAATTTTGATTCATGACTTGGGCAGAGAAAGAGGGAAATTTGGTAGCAATGCAAAGTGGAGAGATCTTGTCAGCACAGGAGGGGGCTGGACCACGGCAAGGAATTCCCGGGATGACCACAAGCACTGGAGTAAGGTGATTGGGATGAGGCACCAGGGAAGGCAGGATGATGCACCCGGGGCCTGAGGAAGCAGCAGCAGGAGCAGGGGAGAGGGGATCAGGCCAGCCCTGCCAGGCTCTCGGTGCCCTCGAGGAGCAGCATCGCCCGCCTGGCACTGGCCCCGGGCTGCAGGGGCTCAGCTCTGCGGGAGGACGAGGGTGCAGAGCTTTCCTGGGAATAAGGGTCTGCAGCTGGAAGAGGACAGGCTGCAGGAACATTGTTTGCTTCATTGGTGGTGATGGGCTCGACGGGTGGTGTGGGGTACAGCGCTGGTGATCGGCTGCAGATCCCGAACGGATCCCCCTCAGTGCCGCGGCTCTTGCCTCACATGCTGTATTCTATAGACAGAGAGGAAACAAAAGTGACATTGGTTCTTCTTTCCTTGCTTTACTTTCATTTAAAAATTTAAAAGGTGTGAAGTTTCATTGAATTTCAGCTTCCTGGAGCCACTGAGCAGACAGCACCATTTCACAATCTGTTTTTTTCAGTCTGTATCCACATTGTTGCTGGAGACTGAACCCTGCTTCCAAGTCCTTTTGGAGCACACCCATTTCTCATTGCTTTTCTTCTAATAAAAATGTCAAAAAGAGAAATAGAACATAAACAGAAATGTTCTTGGTTTTATCCTCTGTGCAGAACAAATGTAGATTGAAAAGTCAAGTGTTTGGATGCCATGGAAGGCAGTGATCCCAGCTCGCTCCCCGTTGGTGCTGAGCGATGGATTTGGGTCGGGAGGGGTGTCTGGACTGGGAATCCTGGGAGGAGGAGCTGCCCTGAGGCCAGCAAGGCTGGTCTGAACCTTGATTCGATGGCGACTGGGTAATCTTGTGCTTCCAGTGATCCCCAGTGAGGGTCACAGGAAGGGCCACGTCAGCCCTCCCAGCCTGTCCTTTGACGTTCCGTGTTCTGCAATCCAAAACATCAGCCTGAGCACTCGGAGAGACACAAACACCAGCGTAAGAGATCTTGTTGTTTCCCTCTTCTCACGTACAGGGATAAATATAGATTCAGTGAGGGTGAGAGACAGTAAATTAAAATTCTAAAGAAAATGTTTCTTTGCAAGTTCTGCTGCTCATTGCGATGAGAAAACATTGAGAGCTTCCAGTACCAGAGGGAGGATACTGGTCCAGACAGACACGGGAGCAGCTCAGGAGCCAGGGTTATTTGGGAAACAGAAAAGCTTCTCACACCTAAGGCACAGTTCTGGGCCAAAGCAGGTGACACCAGCAGTGACCCTCCCGTCCAAGGGCTGAGGGGCTTGGGCCAGTGCCTGCGTCCAGCTGGCATTGCTGCCACAGCACACAGCACTGGGTAGGGATGGGGCAGAGCCTCACACACACAGGGAGCTTTCAGCTCCATCCCTGCTCTGCTTTTATCTTACCTTTCATCAGACAGCCAGTAAAAAGATAACTTGGTCTTTCACAGCTTGACCTGAATTGGCAAGACTGGCAGAAGTAAACATCTTCTGCTTCCCCCCGAACAATTTGATATGCAGCTCTGAGAGAAGCTAAAAAAAGAACCCTTTCATCTTCGTTTCCTGAAGTCATTTTTTTATCATATTCTAAATTCATAGATAAAACCCCAGGCAATTTTATTGGATTAAGAATGACCACAAACATCACAGAGTGTCTCCCCATGACATTAATATGCTCGTAATTGATATCTTCACTCTGTGTCTTTCTCCTGAGGTTGAGATCACTGTCGTTACCCTGGTGCAGTCTATCTCCTCAGATCTCCCTCCACACATATGGGCACAGGTATGTGTTTATCTCCAGTGACAAAATCCAGCAGAACAGTAAATTATTCTGCCTACTCGGGAACAAATCTGCCCACAGTGCTGTGTTCCCTGATTGCTTTCCTGCAAAAGCAAAACGTGGCCCAAGCCCAGGTCACCAGGAGGGTGTGAGACACCCACTCCATGAGGTGTTGGCTGAGCAGTGCATCCACCCCAGCCCATCCACCCCAGCCCATCCATGGCCGGCACTGGTTCCAGTGCATGTGCTGGAACAGTTCGGGGGGTGGTGTTGGTGCTCACCCAAACATTCCTGAGTAATAACTCCCCCAGCTGCAGGAAGTGTCTGACTGCTCAGCACTGAAAAATCAACTGCTGCATTTAATTAAAAGAGAAGATAACCAAAAACACTCTGTGCTTCTTGACTTGTTCTTACTCACTTTGAGAAAGCCCTGGTGCACTTTTCCCACAGCACCAGACTCCTTGTCTACCCAAAATGGTCCCTAATGCCCAGTGATCCCATGCCCAGCTAAAAGTGTCATGTCCGCTCCTCTCAGAAGAAATAAATTCCCTATCTGGGGCAAAAGTAAAACCCTGGATAAGAGGGAAAGCATGACAAAAAGGAGGAAAGTGATAGGAAAAGCATGATAAAAAAAGTATGAGAAAATCAGGATAAAAAGTTCTTAATTCAACTCTGCCAGGCAGGAGGTGGCTCTAATTCGCACTTTAAATAGACTCTGGCTCTAGGTTTTATTCTGCTATTTAAGAACAAGGATAATTACTATGGGAGCCTGTAGTAAGTGCAATGCTACCTCAGTATTGAGGAATCATCCCTGCAGAGGGGCCTGGACAGGCTGGATCCATCGGCCACCGCCAACTGTGTGATGTTCAACAAGGCCAAGTGCCGGGTGCTGCACTTGTGTCACAACAACCCCCTGGAATGCTCCAGGTTTGGGGAAGAGTGGCTGGAAAGCTGTCCAGCAGCAAAGGACCTAGGAGTGCTGGTCGACAGGAGCTGAACATCAGCCCAGGTGTGCCCAGGTGGGCAAGAAGGCCAGTGGCACCTCGGCTGTACCAGCCACAGCGTGGCCACTAGACCAGGGCAGTTGCCATCCCCTGTGCTGGCCATCGCTGGGGCACCTCCAGTGCTGGGGGCAGCTCTGAGCTCAGGACAAGGAGGACATGGAGGGGCTGGAGCATGTCCAGGGAAGGACATAGAGCTGGGGAAGGGGCTGGAGCACAATCTCTATCCAGAGTTCCTCGGGGTGGACAGAAACACCTTGACTACAAGGAGATTTTGGGTCCTTGTTTACCCTCCCTGAGGAGGGAAGGATTTGGGGATTAATCACAGTGCCCTCCCTTCCTTGGCAGCTGTGGAAACAAGGCCTGAGAGGAGGGGAGGGAAGAGCTCTGCTCTGACCTTTTGCTGGTAATTAATCATGAAGTGTGAGAATTTGTTTGCTTGCAGCCTTGAACAGGGATTGCAAATGATCACCCAGAGATAGGCTCAGGGCTTGGGGGGTTTTTTTCTCCTTTTTTTGCTCGGTAACAATTTTCCTGCCCAACTCTGGCAGCTGAAATTACATTTGACTTGAGCTTCTTGGATCTTCACAGCACTGAAAACCAAAGAAAATTAAAGGACAGTGATTTTTGCATAATTTCACTCCTACTAAGAATTTCCAATTAGGAAGGCAAAAATTGATCCTCTCTGCTTTAATATCTCGGGCTTTTTTCCCCTGCACAGATAACAGCTGAGTTTTAATTCATTTTAATTCTATTACCATCCATAACATCATGCACTGTGATAAGTATCTCTCCTGTACACAAATGCCTTTGAGAACTACCCATCAAGTACTTATTTAACCTCATTGTCGAGGGAATAATGGCATTTCCTGTATGTGTTTATTTTGCCTCATTTATGGAGCAAATTAACTTTTTTACACAAACACACCAGTATTTTTTTTCCATTTACATTGTTCCCAGCGAGGCTCCACTTTCTGGCTTGCGTTCCCTAAAGGTTTCCTACATCTCTGTTAGTGCACCACTCAGTATGTGTAACCAGACCTTTATTCTCAGCATTATTATTAAATATGATTACAATGTGACACAAATTTTACTGAGGTGGGTGGGATCGAATCCTTACAGGAAATGCAGCATATTTAAATTATGATGTGGATGAAAATTTGGACTTTTAGAAAAGAAATGCCAAGTTGCTACAAAAAAACGTGTGTGCTGCATTACATATGCTGCACAATGCTAAAGAGAATAAAGGATCTTTTTATCATTGTTATCCAACTCCTCACAAGGGCCTTTGCAGGGAAAATTATGTAAGTGAATCCAAAGTGCTCTAAAAAATCCTTCAGTGTGATGGATATTTTTTACTATGGGAATAAAACTGCTGCAGTCAATCATAATTACAGACTCTTGCTGGAAACAAAACCAAGTTTCTCAGGGAAGAGGACATTGTGACATGGCTTGGAATTCACTGGGCTGCACAGGGCAGCACCCAAAGGTCAACAGCTGGGATTGACACCACTCCTTGTGCCTAAAGGTCCTGAGCAGTGTCCCGGGGGATCCTGGTACTCACCAGCTGCTGGCACTGCCAGCGGTCACCACAGACTCCCACCCGAGGCACTGCCACGTCCAGCTGGGATGGGAGAGAACCGGGAGCTGAGCAGGGACAGAGAGAACCGGGAGCTGAGCAGGGACAGAGAGAACCGGGATCTGAGCAGGGACAGAGAGAACTGGGATCTGAGCAGGGACAGAGAGAACCGGGATCTGAGCAGGGACAGAGAGAACCGGGGTCTGAGCAGGGACAGAGAGAACCGGGATCTGAGCAGGGACAGAGAGAACCGGGGTCTGAGCAGGGACAGAGAGAACCGGGATCTGAGCAGGGACAGAGAGAACCGGGGTCTGAGCAGGGACAGAGAGAACTGGGATCTGAGCAGGGACAGAGAGAACCGAGAGCCTGAGCAGGGACAGAGAGAACCGGGATCTGAGCAGGGACAGAGAGAACCGGGAGCTGAGCAGGGACAGAGAGAACCGGGAGCCTGAGCAGGGACAGAGAGAACCGGGGTCTGAGCAGGGACAGAGAGAACCGGGAGCTGAGCAGGGACAGAGAGAACCGGGAATTTGAGCAGTCCTGGAAAGAACCAGGAGTCTGAGCAGCCCCACAGAGAACTGGGAGCCTGAGCAGCACCAGCACATCTGACAGTGTCCAGCACCTGTGTGTCCCCCAGGGGCAGCAGCATTGTCCAGCACGGCTGGGAAGGTGTGAGCCTGGGGGGAGGAAGGTCCTCCTGAGCCTTTCCCACCAGGTGACACCAGTGGGGATGCTCCTCCGTCTGCCTGGCCTTGTGTTCCCCTGGGTGGCTTTTCCCTGGTGCTGCTCCCACGCTGGCAGTGGCATCCTGTGGCTCGCAGGCAGCTGGGATGGCACCAGCCCAGCATTCGGGAAGGAGGGGCCCTTCAGGAGAACCCACTGGTTTCATTCTAAAGGCATTCCTCTCACAGCCAGCAAAGTCTGTGGTGCTGCTCATGGAGCTCGTCACCCCTCTGCGTGATTAATACCTTGCAAACACAGCACTGGCCTTTCCTGCCTGCCACAGGAGCTGACGACAGCAAATCAGTTAATTACAGGCCTAATTAAAATATTAATATGCTCTGTATTGGCAGTGGATGCACTTGTGTTCTGTCTCCCCCATTGCTGCCTCTGGGCCATGTGCAGCCCCCAGCATCCTCCAGCTGCCACGAATGGCCCCTCTGAGCTCAGGGCAGAAGGGCTGGGGCAGACACACCCTGAAAATGCCTCACACAGTGGTTTGTACCTTCTGGGAAAGGACATTTTCCCCACAGAGCTGGAATTTGCAGTTTGACTGGTGAGATAAAAAAATTAATCTCTGGGACTTGGTCTGGAAAGGGAAAAGTTTTAACAAAAAAAAGCAGATTCCAGTAGTACCCCAAAACACATCTGTGAACAGCCCAGTGCAGGTGAAGAGAAGCAGCACGAGTGCACCTGCTGAGAGCAGGTACAAACCCACACATCGGGACTGAGCTCAGCTGGCATCTTCTGCACCTGGAAATGGGAGAGCTCGTGGGATGGCAGGGACTGGACAATCTGAGAGGGTTCATTTTTGGAGACCAAACCCGTGAACCTTTGTCTTAGCACACTGAGGGATTCCAGGGGCTGGTTCTGTGCAGGTCCAGGAGCTGGACTCAGTGATCCTTGTGGGTTCCTCCCAGCTCAGATATTCCATGATTCTGTGATTCTGTGGTGGTGTAAATTTTCTCAGCTTTTTCTCCGTGTTGTCACCAAGGGAAGTGACTGGCAGGTAGGTAAGAACAAACCACACCGTTCTGCATTGTATATTCTCACCTCCTTTGTTTCCCTGCCCACTCTCCAGTGCTTCTCATGCTGAGTGTTTTTTTCCCCTTTCCATTTAAAATTTAAAAGTTTGAGAAGTTATTTTTCTGCAAATAATTAATCATGTTCATGCATTCCTGGGTCTTCACCTCTTGTCACAGAAAAAACAAAATGGAAAATATAACCATATGGAGGAGGCAGTAATAACAGGATAAAATACTGCTGACCTCTTCACGCCTTCACTTGAAATTAGCATTTATTTTTTTCCTTGTTTGATGCTCTGTCATTACAGGGTATGTGTGTGTTTTAGTTTTTTTATTAATAAAGATGGTAATTTAACAAGCAGGTTAATGGCAGTTTTAATGAGAAAGAATATTAATTGGACAGGCTGGGGGGATCTTGGGGCAGCTGCAGCTTTTTCCTTCGAATCTCACTCACCCCATCCTCGAAAATACCCAGCATATGTGCCAGGGGTTGGGGGGTTGTTTCCATGTTGACAGTTAATGCCCACAGCTTGTACTATTTTGTTTCGTTTCACAGAGCCTTTGCACAAATGTGGTTTTGGGCTGCCCCAGCCTGGGATTTGCACATTGCCAAATCTTCAAAGGTTGCATAAACAGGCGCCTTGCTCTGGGTAAGGCAGACAATATGACCATCTGCCTTTCTTCTGCAGCCAAATGAAAATAGCAGGAAGTATGGGGCTTCTCATTAAAACAGAGCCCTGGGTCCTCTCCTCTCCTCTCCTCTCCTCTCCTCTCCTCTCCTCTCCTCTCCTCTCCTCTCCTCTCCTCTCCTCTCCTCTCCTCTCCTCTCCTCTCCTCTCCTCTCCTCTCCTCTCCTCTCCTCTCCTCTCCTCTCCTCTCCTCTCCTCTCCTCTCCTCTCCTCTCCTCTCCTCTCCTCTCCTCTCCTCTCCTCTCCTCTCCTCTCCTCTCCTCTCCTCTCCTCTCCTCTCCTCTCCTCTCCTCTCCTCTCCTCTCCTCTCCTCTCCTCTCCTCTCCTCTCCTCTCCTCTCCTCTCCGACAGGGGCCAGTGGTGGCCCTGGCAGTGCTGGGGGACGTTTGGGCTCCATGGGGGCTGTTCCAATATTAAGAATTTGATGGTTCCATGATTCTCTGCTTGCTCGGTGCAAGCCAGGGGACAGTGTGGGGCGGTGACCCCTTGGAGCAGGTTTGCTAAAGGCTGGAGGTGGGGCTGTGTCTGTCCCTGTCCTTCATCCTGCTGCTCCACAGACACCTCAGACTCCTTCTCTGCATGTGGGTCCTCGTGCTCCTTGTTGTGCTCTGGGCCCTGGCTGCAGTCCTGAGCAGGGAGGACCATGCTGGTCTCTAGAGGGGACAACCCCTGCCTTGCTTTCCACCAGTTCACTCCAGAAACCTTCACATTCAAATGGTAAACAAAAATAAACACCTCCCTCCCCAGCAGATCTATGGAGCTGTTTGCTCTCCAGAGACACTGAACAGACAGCAGCAAGTCAGATTTACATGGAGATACTCCAGCAGAAACCAGGTTTTCTGCAGTGGAACAGGAAATCACAATCTCTTAAAACCAGTTTGCAAAATGAGCAGATTTATGGTGATTGTGTGATAACAATGCACAGTTTATACTGTACAGCAGTTTTACAATATTGTCTTAATGCTGCCATCAGCGTGTCACAGCCCATGATGGGGTTTCAGGCTCTCCATAAATCTCACAGGGCTAATAAAGCTGAGGCTGGAGATTTACCACATACACAGCAATTCCAAGTTCTCCTGTGAGCTGGTGAGGGCTGGTTTATTGTCCACATTGTGCACATGAAATGCCGAGGGCTTGTGTGCAGAATTCCTGTCCTCACACAGGGGATGTGGAAAGGCCATGTCCTCCTCCTCCTCCTCCTCCTCCTCCTCCTCCTCCTCCTCCTCCTCCTCCTCCTCCTCCTCCTCCTCCTCTCCCTCATCATTACCTGGTCATGAGGTTTTGGTGTGTCACTGTGTAGGTGCCTTGTGCTGACAAGTCACCCAAACACAAACTGCACCATTGCCAAGATATCAGGACTCTTCGAAGAATTAATAATAATAATGATAATATAATCGCTTTCTACAGGTCCTCTCTCATTCAGACTCATGGTGTCAGTGCTGGGGCTGAGTGTGCCAGTCCCACCTGAGTTTAACCCCACCTGCATCGAGCACCTGCAGCCCCTGTGCACTTCAGGGAGAGTCCCACAATCTCAGAGGGAGCACTCCACAGTTTTTTTATCCCCAGCTCCATCACTCTTCCCTGTGCCCGGGCTGCATCACAGCCGGAGCCCTGTGGCACGAGGGGGTGGGCAGCAGATGTCTCCATTGCTGAGTGGTCTCCCATGACAGCAGCACAGGGCTTTGACACCTCCTGGCACCAGGCCCTCCCTTCAGACACTGATTTACACCTTTGAAACAGCCTCCAGCAGTTTGCTGACTTCTCTTCTGTCTCACAAAGCAAACATGGCTCACAGCTTGCACCCCACGGTGGCCACTCGGTGATTTATTCCTGTGTCAGCTGCGGGGCTGTGTCACTGGGGAGGAAGGTGCTTGGCCCTGGCATGGCGTCCTGTGGACACCAGGCACTGCCTCTGGCCACGTCCTGTCCCACTGGCCCCGACATGGACAGGGGTTCTGCAACCCTGGCACAGGGTGCCCAGAGCAGCTGGGGCTGCCCCTGGATCCCTGGCAGTGCCCAAGGCCAGGCTGGACATTGGGGCTTGGAGCAGCCTGGGATAGGGGAAAGTGTCCCTGCCCATGGCAGGGGGTGGAATGAGATGAGATTTGAGGCTCCTTCAGTCCAAACCATTCCAAGATTCTATGAAACACTCCTCCCGTGGGAGGAGCTCTTGACTGCAGCACAGGGCATCTGCCTGCAGTCAGGTCATCTACCAGGTTTTGTGTTACAAGGGAATCTTTCTTTTTCGTCACCCAAGTGTTTTTGCTGACTTTTTGCTGTGAAATAAAGTAAGGGAAAATGATTTAATGAAACAGTAAATAATGCAAAGTTCTCTGAATTCATCCAAAGTGAAGCAGATCTATTTCACTTCAGCCTAACCCAGGTTTTGTCATGTGCTTGCAGAGCTGAAAAAACCCGACTGTTTGCTCCTGACCACTTTGACTCTGTTCCTGTTCCCCACCTCTACTGAAGATGGTCTCTGTAGCACCCCACACACCTCCCAGGCAACTCAGCCCACCTAAAGGAAATATGGAGACAGGAGCTTGCTTCTCCAGGACACATTTACACTGGTCCACGAGTAAGTGACTCCTTTTCTTCTCACAGGTGCCCATCCCACAGGAGCCATCTGGTGTGTCTGCCCAGGCAGAGCCTCCCCAGCAACCCCAGCCACGGGAATGCCGGCGCCCGCCCGCCCGCGCCAACGGAGCCTCGCAAGGTGCCCCAGCAGGAGCACCAGAAATCCTCACAGCAGCTGAAAGGCTTCTGGAGACATAAAATTGATGTGAGAAGAAGAGGCAACTGTCAAAAAGAAGTTGGTTTTCTTTTGAGCAGGTTCAAATGGGTCTTTCTCAGAAATCCGCATTTTAATCCAAGAGAGGATCCCCTTCAAAGCTTGGCTTTCTCTTGAGCTCCAGTATCAAAGAAAACTCACAATTTCTGCTGATCAGAAGGCAAGGAAGAAGCTTCAAGTGAAATGCCCAGAAAATTAGATTAATCAGAGTTGATAAGAATCAAGTGAGACAATTCTGCAGTGTGAATCCGACTGAAAATTGTATGATAACAGATAAAGTATTCCAATGGCAATATCCGATTAAAATAAACAAGTTATTATTTTCACAATAATTTGTTTGGCACTGTCACACCATGCTCTGAATGAGGAAAGACAAAAGCAGCTCTGTGATCTAATTACTTTAAAAAATCCCATTAACAGAACAATTTGATCCAACTCTTTTGGAGATGCCCCTGTTTAGAGCATTCATTCATATGGCAATTGAGCCTTTTCTGAAACGTTTCAATTATTTTGGGGCTGAAAATCTTTTGAGGGTGATGTCCTGCTATGGTATGCAAAAAACTCTGCAACAGCTTAGGAGAAAAATAAACTTCATGAAATCCTCTATAAATGGCTCTGAGCCAGGAACAAAAAATGCCCAATATTCCTTCAAGTCACAGTTACAAAATATGATAAATATGAGGTCCTAAAAATGTAGTTTAGCAAAATATCAAGTGGAAATGTGGTTTAGGGCACTGCCTGGTATTAAATAATGCTTAATTATTTAAGCATTATTAAATGCTTAAATATTTAAGTAAATAATATAAATAAGTAAGTAATAAGTAATAACTAAATAATGCTTAATTACTTATTTCTTAAAAACAAGCAAATTAAAGATGTCTAAGATTTACTATTCTTACCATTTTTCATTTACACTCCCATGGAGAGATATTCCATTGGAAATCTACAATATGATGTTTTAACACTTTATTTTGAGGATCTCTAAAGTAAAAGTTCAATTTTCAGCTAAAGATTAATCATGTCAACTCTTTTTTCCCAGAAAGACAGGAGAAAAGGCCAAAGCAACAAAATGTAATTTCTAGCCCTTTAAATACAAATCCTAAAGCTCATCAGCTTCACAAAGAGGGGCCATAAAATACCAGAGAATCACAGAATCGTTAAGTTGGAAAAGACCTTTAAGGTCACTGAGTCCGAGCGCTGCCCCAGCACTGCCCAGGCCACCACTGACACACGTCCCCAAGTGCCACATCCAGAGGCTGTTAAATCCCTCCAGGGATGGGGACTCACCCCTGCCTGTGCCAGGGCAGGACCTGGGAGTGCTGGTGGGGAGCAGGAGCAGCAAAGCCCAACATCTCAATTTGCTTCCCGAGAGCGAAGATGATATAATGGATATTGTTCCTGTGAAACGTCTTCCTTCTCCTCATGACCTTTTCCACAAATCAGGTCTCATTAGCTGCCCCGAGCTATGATGTGAGATGATCATTATTTGCTGTGTTTGGGTTCCTGCAACTTATTTATTGCCTGCTCTGTTTTACCAACTAACAGCAAAGGACAGGAGCTGCTCACAGCTGAGCGTGGTGTGGCACTCGGGAGGCTGGGAGAGGGAAGGGATGGGGACAAGTCAAGCACCCTGTGATCCTCGGTTTTGCATTCAGGTCAGGAGATTGGGGCCATAGAAATGAAAAATAAAAATGTTTTATTTGTTCTTCAAAGCAAAGACTTGTGAAGAAAAACCATAAAATTAATTGTGAAAATGCCCGTAAAATGACCAGGGAAATTCCAGAACCTATTAGGGAAAATGCACCAAGAAGATAAATTAATCTTTGTGAGCATGTCAGTATGTGCTGTTTTTATTGTGAGGGTTAGGAGTGATTTTTGGAGTTGTATTTGGAAGTAGAAATTTAAAAACTGTCAGAGACTGAACCCTTTGACCATGTGAAACCTTAGCGGGGGGGAAGAGCCAGGTCTGTGGGGTCACAGCTGGGTAACTCTGCAGCTCTCAGGGAGAAGCAGGGGAAAGCTTCCCTGATGTGTTTCCAGCTGTAATTGTTGTTTGGCAGAGCCTGCCCGTGATTGCTGTCGGGCTCCTCTCGCATCTCCTGCACTGGGAACAGTTTGCCTTGCAGAGTGAGGAGTCTCTCCCTCCTTGCACATGGACCTGTGGCTTTTATGGCATCTCTCCACTTCCACTTTCTGAATAATTTGCAAAGAATTCCCCAAAATGTCACAATCAAATGCAGGAAAGTGCATTGTTACTTAGAAGAGGCTCTTCCAGGCAAACGTCCGCTTGCCCAGGATGAATCTGAAGTCATGCAGACACAGTTTCTCAGGCTCTTATGGAAGTTCACATTCCCTGTGCACACAGCTCTGAACACAGGTTGAAAACTGAAGGGAGAAGTGGAAGTTGTCTGGTAGGAGCTGCTCTGGCCACGGGAGGGGGAGCAGGAGTCCAGCAGGCTCCACGTGTACCTGGTCTGGTGGGATCCCCAAAACCTCCCCTGAGGGGCAAGAGGCAGTGGCTCGGGGGGATGAGGGAGGAAAGGATGGGCTGAGGGACAGGGGACAGCCCCAGCAGCGCAGCATCCCTGCACCTCCTCTGTGAGCACTGAACCAGCATCCAGGCAGCAGCAGCAGCTGCATTCCTCCCTCTCTGCCACTGCTTCACGAGCACATCTAAAATCCTGCTGATTTCACCGTGGTTTGGAGAGATGAGCCCAGGTGAATCCCTGCTGCAGTTTAAGGACCAGCTCTGTGTATTCACTTTTGCCAGATTAGGTTGATTTACAATGTGCTTTAATGAAGTGTGTTGCTATGGTGAGGCTGGCTTCAAGGGCGTCTGTTAAAAAAAAAAGCAGCAGATGAGTAAATTGTCCAAATCAGATCAATACGAAACCAGTTTCCAGCACTGCACCATTTTTCTGCCAGTTTTGGCTTAGCCGAATGAAGAGTGAAGAGCAGCCCCAGGCGGGGGGCAGAGGGAGCCCCTCAGGTACAGCAGAGGACATGTGGTCCTCGTGTGCTGGGGGTCAGCGGTGGAGCGAGGTCCAACTGCAGCAGGACGTGCAATTAGGAAGTGGTGGGTCATGAGGATCCTCCCTGGCTTCTTTCCATCTGCCAGCATCCCCAGGTCCTCTCCCAGGGCTGCTCTCGATCCGTCCACCCCAGGGACCGAGGGCTGCCCTGACCCAGGTGCAGCACCTTGCACATTCCTTATCAAACCTCACGAGGTTCCCATGGCCCGTTCCTTGAGCCTCCCAGGTCCCTCTGGATGGCCCCGACCTTCAGGAGTGTCCATTGCCCCCTCAGCTTGGTGTCACCTGCAGACACCACTGATCCCACTGACTGTGGCATGGATGAAGGCACTGAATATCACTGACCCCAGCGTGGAGCCCCGAGAGACACCACGTGTCACATCAGTCCAGCGGGCCTCTGGCTGCTGACCACCACCCTCTGGATGTGACTGTCCAACCAATTCCTTACCCATGAACCGCCCAGCCATCAAATCCATCTCTCTCCAATTTGCAGGGAAGAGAATTGTGCAGGAGTGTGTTACAGCCTTAGAGAAGTCCAGAGAGATGACATCTGTAGCTCTTCCCTTATCCACTGCTGGAGTCATTCCATCCTAGAAGGCCACTAGGTCCAGGGTGCCTTAATTAACTTTTCTGTTGTGTACCTTGATTAGATTACTTTTCTGCCTCTAGGCTACTTCTCCTACTCCACAACCTCCTTAAAATGCAGTTGCAGAGCTTATGCTAAACCATCCAGCATAATGGAAATTAGTTTTAACAGTTTCTCCCAAGCTTTATAACACCTTCCTCACTCCACCTGACGTAAGCAGAGGAGAAAGGAGACCACTGCAGACAAGTCTTGGTGTGAGCAGCCCACTCCCTGATCCCTGTGCGGATGGCAATGTGGGGCCTGGAAAAGCAGGCTCAGGACAGCACCCAGGCAGCCAGGATGGGATGGGGGACAGAGATACAGAGCAGGGAGGTGTTTCCCTGTCATGGCCCAAATTAGCTTGATTTAAAAAAAAAAAAAAAAAAAAAGGAAAACCTGTGATTCAGTGTTCAAACGTCCAGCAGAACTTTGTCACCTGATCAAACTAATCATAAAGGTCAAGGCATTTGCAACATACAAGAGCAAATATCAAGGTCCTTTTCTTCCTGTCACCTCTGTCAGGGAGCACTTGGGCCAGGAAGGAAGGAAGGAAGGAAGGAAGGAAGGAAGGAAGGAAGGAAGGAAGGAAGGAAGGAAGGAAGGAATTCGGAAGGAAGGAAGGAATTCGGAAGGAAGGAATTCGGAAGGAAGGAAGGAAGGAAGGAAGGAAGGAAGGAAGGAAGGAAGGAAGGAAGGAAGGAAGGAAGGAAGGAAGGAAGGAAGGAAGGAATTCGGAAGGAAGGAAGGAAGGAAGGAAGGAAGGAAGGAAGGAAGGAAGGAAGGAAGGAAGGAAGGAAGGAAGGAAGGAAGGAATTCGGAAGGAAGGAAGGAAGGAAGGAAGGAAGGAAGGAAGGAAGGAAGGAAGGAAGGAAGGAAGGAAGGAAGGAAGGAAGGAAGGAAGGAAGGAATTCGGAAGGAAGGAAGGAATTCGGAAGGAAGGAAGGAAGGAAGGAAGGAAGGAAGGAAGGAAGGAAGGAAGGAAGGAAGGAAGGAAGGAAGGAAGGAAGGAAGGAAGGAAGGAAGGAAGGAAGGAAGGAAGGAAGGAAGGAAGGAATGTCCCCAGTCCCTGAATGGTTTCCTCCATGGCTTTGGCTGTGTCACAGCCTCCCCTCACTCCCCACGAGCAGCCGGGGCAGGGAGCAGAACCCGGCACTGCTTTGGGGATTTTCTGTAACAACCCTCACTGCTGCTGCTGTCCTTGAGCCTTCAGCAATGGTCATATCCTTGACCAACCCATTTGGCCAGGTCAAGCCCACACTCTGAGGCACTCACTTTGGTTTTATGGGCTGTACACAGAGAGCAAAGCCCAGCACGAAGCCCAGGGCTTTCCTGTGCCCGTGGGCACTCACACTGGGCACAGCCCCTCTCCTGGGGACACTCCTTCTCTCACAGCAATGTCTGCAATTCCAGCAGGTGCAACTGAAAATCCCACTGAGGCATTTGCTACCTTGACAATATAATTTCTCACTTTTTGGTCACAAACTCCATCTAATTCACTCTGGCTGAGGCTGGCAGGCAGCACACCGTGGCAGGGCTGTTTCCAGCTGTGTCCTTTATGCTTTTATTCCATGCTCCATTGAAGGGCTCAGACAGTTTTTCCCTCTTGTGCTTTTTTGCATAGTGGAACCATTAAAACAGTGGGAATCTGCCCTGAGCCACTCCTGGTTCTCCAAATACAATTGGGGCACTTCTCCAGGTGCTCAGCCCTTCATCCACTGGGTTTTATTCAGCAGGGGGCAGTTTCACAAGGCATTCCCAGCTCCCTCCTCGGAGCAGGATCCCCTTTGGGTGCCTTCCCGACACCTTTGCAATGCTCTCACTCTTCCCTGTCAGGATCCCACTCACCCCTTGCTCCAGCTGTCACCACCTCCCTCCTGACAGAGCACCCCACCACTGAGCAGGCGCCCCATCCCTGGGCACCCCACCCCAGCCCTGCACATCACACACGTCCTGGGAGCGTTCCATAGTCTGTAAAGTGAGCACAACAAAAGAAGAACAATTTTAAAAATGGTAAATCCCAAAAAGTGAATATTTATTCAGAATGAGAAAACAAGAGCTGGTGAATGAAGGTGTTCAAGCTCAGGAGCGCAGCTGCGAGCAGGAGCTGCTTCAGAAAACCGACACAGAGAGCAAAATACTGGAGAGAGTATCTGGAAACTACAGATTTGGGACAAGAAATCTCAAGTACAGTAAGAGATCTGGGTTTCCATAAAGCACTGTGATTCCTCCACTTAGGGATAATAATCTACATTGTTCTTAAAAAGCAGGATGTCAGCAGCACAAACCAAATAATAGACCCTTCTTAGGCAGCAAGAGGATAATGGCTCCCAAGACAAAAGGAGAATTTATTTATCATAAAATACTCTGGAGAATCAGGCAGTCACCTGGTGTTTAATGCAGACATTGCAGACCCAAAGGAATTTTGCTTGAGTGTGACAGGGAATGGGAAAGGTTTCTGTCTCATGAAAATTCATTGAAAATTACATTAATGCTGCTGGGAAGGCAATAGCATCCAGCAGGAATGGATGCACTGCCTCATCCATATGGATCCCATTCGCTGAAGTCTCAGTCTGTACCCTGCTAATGGTCCTATCCAGAGGGCCACGGTCCATTGAGGAGTTGGTGACCAGGGAGCAGCCCCATGTGGGCTGGGACGGGCTCACCCTGGTGGAGGCAGCTCCCACTGCCACCGGTGCCCACACACGCTTTCCTGGGAACATCCCGTTGTCTGGCTGCTGGGACATGGACAGGGCTGTTTGCTGGTGGGACATGGACAGGGCTGTTTGCTGCAGGGACATGGACAGGGCTGTTTGCTGGTGGGACATGGACAGGGCTGTTTGCTGCAGGGACATGGACAGGGCTGTTTGCTGCAGGGACATGGACAGGGCTGTTTGCTGCAGGGACATGGACAGGGCTGTTTGCTGCTGGGACATGGACAGGGCTGTTTGCTGCCGGGACATGGACAGGGCTGTTTGCTGCAGGGACATGGACAGGGCTGTTTGCTGCAGGGACATGGACAGGGCTGTTTGCTGCTGGGACATGGACAGGGCTGTTTGCTGCAGGGACAATCCCAAGGGAGCTCTGTGGGCTGAAATGCCACAGTGCTTCTCCCTGGATGCGCCCAGTGGGACAGCTGGGATCTTGCATCCCTGGGACATCCCAGGGACTTGCAGTTGTTACTCTGGGGTGGCAGGAGGAAGCCTCGAGGAGCAGATAATCAATACCAATAAACCAGTATTGGAGAAATAGCGTGCACATGCTCGACTCCTTTCATAGATTTTAATTTTTGAAATGCCCGTAGTGTTTGATTTGCTGTATTTTCAGGCAAACGGACGGGAGCCTCCTCAGGAGCTCTGCAGGCTGGAGAACGCAGCCCTTCCTCACTTTGCTGCCATGCTCACGGCTGCTGCTCGCCGTGCTCTGCATACCCCAAGTTCGCTGTGACCCTCACGCTTCCCACGCCCCCAAGCCTGCAGCACGGAGTTGCTGCCATCCATCATCCCCGAGACTGATGGCAAACCTTCCCCGTGTGCAGCTCTCTGGGAAAGGACAGCTGGGGTCAGTGTCCTTTCAAATCACTGCCCACCTCCCTTCAGCCCAGCCCTGTCCGAGCCCCGCTCGCTCCGGAGGTGCAGAGCTCTGCAGGAAGGAGCTGCAGCCCAAGCCCACGGACACATTTGGCTGCCACTCTTCCCCATCGGGATGGACATTACTCTGTGCTCACATAAGGCATTCAAGAACACTCCTGTTCTTCTTTTTGCTGGGTTCTTCTCCTGCACTTCTTCACAAAAGACTTATTTATACCTGACTTTCCTGATCCCATATAGGAAACAATAATCTGCTATTAACTAATCCATCTAAACTGGTATTTGCAGGTTCTGGCTAATTACTGGCTTTTCTCCTACCTTGAAAGAATTCCAAACACCATCTGTGCACCTAAAGCACAAGTCAGGCAGCACCACTGCCACACACATCCACTGCTGACCAGTGGTGACCACTGCTGACCACTGGGCTCCTTCACTTCCCTGACGGCTGGGAGAGCAGCAGGACTGGCCTGTGTGGCCTTTGTCCCAGGCTTAGTGTCACTGCTGGTGCCCCCCTTCCTCCCACCTTGTGTCTCATGCTCCTCTTTGTGTCACCCAGAAAAGTGTCACTCGCCCTTTCTGATCTCCCCACAGGGATGCGGTGCCAGTGAGAAACAGGGGCACAAAATCAGCCTTTTGAAGGTAATGGTTGTTTCCTCTCAAGAGTTTGAACATGTGTAGGAAGGAAGGACATTCACCAAAGCTGTGTGTGCTTCTCCCCACCTCACACAGTCCCCTCGGTAGGTTTAATTTTTTCTGTCTTCTTAGGGCAAAAAAATGACATATTCTACTATATGAAACTAGTACATATATATTCTACATATATATCTATTCTTCCTTTATTCTATAAAGGAAGACAAAAATGGAAGGGCTGCACTGCAGATGTCAAGTAAAACCAGCAACTAAGTTAAATGCCCCCCGAACAGGCAGTGATTGATAGTGAGAAGCACCAGCATCATCTGATTTCTTGTTAAATGGGGCCAGTCTCTGGAGTGGAGGTCTTCAAAGCAAAGGGTTTGCCCTGCTGTGCAGCAGCTGGAGGCATCCCCAGCTGGGCACCAGCCCCACCCAGAACCTCCCCTCACACGAACTCCGGTGATGATCGATCCGGATCGGCAGGAGGGTGGAGGGAGCTCTCAGTGCTGATGCCCAGGCATTATTCTATTGATAAAATGATTCCTCATCCTCGGGACTTTCTGTTTGACATCTCTTGTGTCTACAAGGAGCTCCTGCCCTCAGCGCCGCGGTGACGAGCAGCGTTATAATTGCCTTCAGCAGAGTCAGCTCACCCTACACCGGCACACATGGATAAAGGACTGGGAAGAGCAGCAGTGACCTCCATCTGTTCTCCAAACTCTCACTAGCACTCTCCACTGCTTCCAAAGCACACCCTGAATTTAGAATTCACGGTGTGCGTACAGGCAATGAACCCACAAACCCTCAATGGCACAAATCAACAAACACTGTGATGCATTATCAAATTAAAGATTGGAAATTGAAACGTTTCTTGTAAAGTATAATCCTCGCCTTGATCTGTGCATTTGGAAAAATCAATAAAATAATGTGCAACAACCATGCAAGGCTTCTTTTAATGACTTGCGTCTTCATAAATACCATATTCATTACAGACCTCCATCAAAATATATTATCTGCACTTGCCCATGCTGCCGTTCCTTGATTGGAAAGCTTCACCTTGCTAAGGCATGAAAAATGGATAAGAATGGAACAGAATACAAAAGGGCCACTTATTATTTGTCAGCCCTTGTTTGCCCTTTTAAAGCAGATATCAAAATTTTAAATGTGATCTTATAAAAGCAGCAGATTTCTCCCAGAGCCGCCCGTGACAGACGTGGGGAAGTGCAGAACACTCAGACACCACTGTATTAATTTCAGAAACGCTGGTGCAAGGAACACATCGAGGAACACGTTTGCAGGAGCTAATGCCAGAAGGGGCAATTAATGCCTTCCTCAGACCTTCAGAGATGCAGGCAACAAATCACTTGGAATTACAAACTCCGCACATTTGCTTCTGCCTTGGAGGGAACAATGGCAGCACAGAGGCTGTGATGTGAGAGGTGGGCTGGGAGGGATGAGGTTGTGGTCAGGGGTCCCCAACCATGGGGATCCTGACAAATCTCATCCTTGGCAATCCCGTGAACTTGAGGGAAGAGCTTGTAGGACTTGCTGCCTTGTGGGCAGACCCCGTGCTTGTGCCTCAGCTCACCGTGCCCAGACACTGCGGCCGCTGCCACCTCACCCACTTGGCACAGGGAGCAGAGATGGTCCTGCACAGGGGCTGCCCTGGGAGGCCAAGCCCCAGTGAGGAGGGGGACAGCCCTGTTCCCGGTGAGGGCTCCTTCCCTGCCGTGCTGTGGCTCTGATCCAGCACCCTTGTGCAGGGTGGTGATAAAGCTCCAGTTTGTGTTTTCACGTTGTGCACAAGGTGTTTGTGCCAGGAGCACTTCCTGCTTTGCCTGGCACCTGGAACCATCCCCGTGTCCGTGGCTCCTGCTGATGTTAGTTTATTTATTTATTCACCCCATCCATGACCTGAAATAACAAACTCTCCCTGTTTGCTTACCTGGAAACCATCTGACTCTGTCTTTCTCTCCTTTATCCATGAGCACAAACACTAGGAGACCTAATTTCTTCAAGATATTTACCAAAAGATTTAACAATGATTGGATTGGATTTATTGTAGAGAGAGATGGTGTTTTTTATCTCAAACAGTACCGAGACCCTTCTCCCCAGCTGCTGAAACCAATTGATCCAATATTAAATTCCACACAATGAGCAAACTGCCAATATCACTATGTACAAAACACCAACTGCCCTCCCGAAATATTAGCAGCTAATTAAAACTAAACATTATTGCTACCCACATAGCATTACTGCCTTCGTAAGGAAGGTCTTTGGGTACACTCCTCTCCTTCCTGCTCAGGGGACAGCTCATTTTTTGTGGAGAAGGAAACCACCCAATTTCCTGTTTGATATGAAGTCACCGTGTGGCAGCTGAGCCCCAGCAAAGCCCGGCCGAGGCTGCTTTGACCTTGACCTTCACACTGTGCCCCCACAGGGACGGGCCGGGCTCTCCTCGCGGCACAGGCTCAGCTGGAATTCCCTGAGAAGACACAAACCTCCTTTTCCTTCTATTCCTCATCCCAGGGAGGGGAATTTAAATGAACAAAAGTAAAGCTGGCCATTTGCAAGGAATGATGTGCAAATTCAGCAGAAAATGCCCAATTTAACCTTCAGCCTGGCTCTGTCTCCGAGCCCATGACCCCTTCACTGCCCCTGGAGCGGGATCAGCTGCAGGAGCGGGATGGGCAGTACCCGAGCCATGGGATCTGTGCTGCAGATCTCCCTTAAATCTGCCTTAAACCTTCTCTAAAGCAGTTTTTAAACATCTAAAGAAGACTCCATAAAGGAAAATGCAAATAAACAGAGCTTTTTTTCCAAGGCGTTGAAGGGGATTAGTGAAAGTCCCACCCTCTCTGCTCCCATTTGCATTCGGTGTTCCGACGGCACTTGACTCTGAAATCATTCCAGTAAAGCGGAAAATTAATATTCTAATATGCCTGCTTCTCCAGCAGCTACAAATAAGTAAAGTGGAAGTAGTAAAGAAAATGTTTTAGTATTAACTCTGGGTATGAATATTTATTGTAACCTGCCCTCGGCCACGGGCCCATCCTGTCCCTGCTCACTGGCAGGAGCCCCAGCAGCAATTATTTCCATGTTGTTTATCAAGGAGGGGAACAGCTCATTTCTGAGAGGCTTTTGACCGGCTTCTAGCACGGGTCTGCTCGGGTGTCCAGCACCCCTGGCCGGGGGCACGGCGTGAGGGCTCGGGCAGGAGCGGGGCCTGTGGGACCCCAGACCCGCACCGGCCAGAGCAGGGGTCCCTGACAGAGAGAGGGGGATGCATTCCGCACTGCGCTGGAATTTGGGATCCATTCCGTGCTGTGAGGGGGCTGAAATCACCTGTGCAGCTCATGGGCCGAAGCTGCCTCGGTGCCAAAGCCCCAGCGCAGCTCACCCGGGCCCGTATTTGCGTCTTTGGAGAGGGAGCGCTGTGAGTACGGAACAGGCGGGTTCAGGCCGGAGGGTTCCCCATCTCCTGCGTTTCCAAGCCGTGGGATGGACGGCCCTGCTGCTGCTCTCTGTTACTCACAATATTAAAGTCGCTGAGGTGGAACATCGCAGGTGCCTGTGGAGCACGAGGGGCTCTTCCCTTGCTCGGAAAGCACCGAATCCGCGGGGCACGCCGAGGTGTCCGCGGGTTTGTCCTGCTCCTGCTGGGGCGGGAGGGCGGCTGGCACCCCTCACCTGCCCCGAACCAGGGGTGGGGTGTAGCTCAGCCGTGCCCGTGTTTTTGTTGGTTTAGAGAGAGAACTTTGTGTGTAAAAAACGGGGATTCAAGGTCTCCCTGAGGGTCATCGCCAGGGCCCTGCCTTCGGACCCAAACATCCCCCAGGGCACTGCCTGGTTGGGAGTAAACCGGCTGATATAAACTCAGGACATAAAATTTGCACTCTCAGGTATGTTATAATTAAAATATAATCTAAAAAATTCCAATGTTGTGACAACATTAAATAATTATGGCTTATTCCCATTTTTTCCCCTATTTTTGTGTCTGCACTCTGTGATAGCTGAATATACAGGAGGAGTGAATCACTAATTTCCAAGTATAAAAATTGCATACTGTAAGGCTGAATTATTCATGTTTTTCCTGGCCAGCCCTATCGCTATTTACATTCTTGATACTGAAAAATATTCTTCAAAGATGAATTTTAGCAATTAAAATTTAAAGATGGAGTTTGACAACACTGGTGAGTAAATTGTCACCAGCAGGACAGTAAAAGTTCAGAGTGTGACTGGGGTCAGCTGCTGGTAAATCTGGCAGCATTCCTAAGTGGGTCTCAGTTTTCTGGAGTGAATTTAACCCAAAGATTAATGACCTTTTGACCCTTTTTTTTTTTTTTTTTTTTTTTTTACATTTTCCCCTGCATACTCCTGAGCTGGAAGCCAAGGAGCCAAGGGTTCTCCGCTGTGGGTGCGCAGCACACCCTGACCCTGCTCTGTCTGCACCCCTGCCCTGCAGGCACATCCCAGAGCTGCTGCTGCAGTTAATTACACTTCTCCTAAAAACATTGCTCACCACCATGGTTAACTGTATGAACCTTCCAGTTGCTGTGAGATCCACGTATTTCTACAAGGACATCCTCAGCCCAGAAGGGCAGATGGGATTTTGGCAGCTGACACACCCCTGGGTGGCAGAGCCCACAGCCCTGGATGTGCCACACGTGGGAAGCTACAAATGCATCCCTGGGTTTCCTGCTCTCCTCCTTTTCTCACCCAAACAGGCTCCTCTCTCTGCTCCACCTGCTCATTAGCAGCAGGTATTTGCTGCTAATGCTTTTTTACATCTCCATCATAATGTTAAGAAATACTGAAATCTCTCTATTTAAATTGCTCTGGTGAAGTACAATACATTAATCATAAATAATTTATATGAATCTGTCCTTTTTTTGGACACATCTCAGCAGTGTCTTAGTAACATCCTTTCCATAGAACTTTAATTTGTGTTCTCTTATAAAAGCAAAAAGAGGTGGGGGAAAGAAAGAGAAAACTAGGTGAGTATTCCTTCCCTCTCTCCCACTCGACGGGAACAATCCCCGGGAGATTTCTCCAAGCCAGGCTTTTAATTTTACGTAACACTGCAGGTGAAGCGGGGAGAGCTCTCAGCGGTGTCACAAGCACTGCCTTCAGGAGATTTGGGTTCTGCTGCTCAGCTCCCAGGAATAATGACAGCAAACACTCTCCCGCTCCCGAGCACATCCCGCGGAGCATTCCACTCCATTTCATGGAAACAGCCAGGTGTAATTTTAATTCATTTTCTGCCATTTTATCCTTTCCGCTGAATTGTTTACAATCCACTGCTTCCCTCTCCCTGCTCGGGCTGCTTGTGCCACTCTCCAGCCCTCGGGAATCGTTCAGCCAGGCCATGGAAGAGCACTATAAACCTTAATGCCAATTTTCCTGAATGGTCAACACCCATTGTCTTGGTGTGACTCGTTAAACCCCTCACAGAAGGGGCACGGACAGCCTTTTATATCCCATCATGGCAGGGCACAGACATCATCCCTGGGAGCAACATCCCTCCATTCCCGGGAGAAGCACCCATCCCCAGAAGCAACATCCATCCCTGGGAGCAGCATCTGTGCCTGGGAGCAGCACCCCTCCATCCCCGGGAGCAGCACCCACCCATCCCCAGGAGCAGCACCCCTCCATCCCCGGGAGCAGCACCCCTCCATCCCCGGGAACAGCACCCACCCATCCCTGGGAGCAGCACCCCTCCATCCCCGGGAGCAGCACCCACCCATCCCCGGGAGCAGCACCCACCCATCCCCGGGAGCAGCACCCCTCCATCCCTGGGAGAAGCACCCACCCATCCCCGGGAGCAGCACCCCTCCATCCCCGGGAGCAGCACCCTTCCATCCCCGGGAGCAGCACCCACCCATCCCCGGGAGCAGCACCCCTCCATCCCCGGGAGCAGCACCCACCCATCCCCGGGAGCAGCACCCACCCATCCCCGGGAGCAGCACCCACCCATCCCCGGGAACAGCACCCCTCCATCCCCAGGAGCAGCACCCCTCCATCCCCAGGAGCAGCCAGGCTGCGCCTGCCGAGGGGGAGCCTTGTCCCCCAAGGCAGAGCTCCCCCAGCGCCCTGAGACAGAGACTCCCCAGCCTGGGAAGAGGTCACTCATAAACCCCACACTCCCCCCAAAAACCCCAAAAAACCTCACCAGATATTCCTTTTCCTTCAAATGCCATCAAGGGTTTTATTTTGGTGTGGGACATTTCCACAGAGTGAGGACATTTCTGAAAGTCAGCCCTTCCTTCCCAGAAAATAATCCAGGTTTTGGCAAGCTGCAGTTGCAGAGCATCCATGACCTTTATCCACAAAGCCTTGGGGATGACAAGTCCCCATGGAGAAGTCAGGGATGGAAATTTCCTGCAGAACTGAGGGAAGAGATGATTTTTTGTGCTTGTGAGTTTCAGAGGCACTTTGACAGACCCCAAGTTGGAGAGCTGAACTTTGTTTCCTTTTTATATTACCCACAGCAAAAGAACAAAAAAGTAAAACAAAAAATTCCTGTCTTCAAGTCTTCAGGACTATTTTTTTGCCAGCAACAGTGGGAGTTGTGTACTGAGGTGAAGAATAGGGGATGATCTTACAGTACATTTTAAATAGCTTCTGAAACATAGGCAACCCTAATTAACATTTTATGGTACTGGAATTATAACAAGAAAAGCAACTTAATCTGTAAACTCTATTTGTAACAATGGCAATGGTAAACAGAGGGAGAAGATGTTCAGGGGAAAACAGAAGAAGGAATGGAGAAGAAGCAAGGGTGGAGGAGATGCAGCTCCAACAGTTATTAAGTGACTGAAAAAAATATTTTTGGAGAATGATGAAGGCAAAGTAAAACCAAATGGTCAATGAAGGAAGCCAGGCAACTGGGGAATTCCTCCCTCTCCAAGTTCTTTCTCCTGAGCAATGCTTTAATTCAAGTCTGCTCTCCCCTAATCTTCACACCAACCGAAGCAGCTATAGGAACAATAATGCAAGGAAACCAAACCGACTCTAATCCTCCTGCTCACCTCAGCTCATGAACAACTCTGTGCATCAGTTTATGGAGCTGCAGAGTTCACTGCAAAGATTTCCTTTATTGGTTTTGAGCAGCTTCAAGGACACCAGTGGCACTCAAAGCCAATCTAAATAACGATTGTTTCCTCCAGCCTCTGCCCGGCTGGGCTCCAGCCAGAGAGCCCCAAGCTGGGACATGCTGGGCAGGGGCCTGCAGTGATCAAAACCACAACGAGAGGGAGGTACAGGCAATTGGAGATCAATTTTTCAACCCCAAGAGGCAGGCATTACGCTACTTAAACAGATTTTCTTTTTAATTTTTTTTTCCCTGAGCATGACTTCAATTCCTTTTGCTCTCAGGCTTCTCTGTCCTGAATTCTTTGTCACCTGAAGGCTAGACTGCAAAAAGAAAAGTAGGGATTCTTACACAGATTTTGGGACATTTCTCTTCAGTTCAGTTGTAAAATACATGCTGAAATAAGCTACTGCCTTGGCAGCTTTGCAACAGCAGGCACAGGACAGCAAGGAGTTGTTGCAGAGCTTTATTTCAGGGGGTCAAAATGCACTTAGTGGGGTGTTGGGGGAGCAGGGCACCTGCAGTAGGGAGGGTTTGTCTCACAGTGCTGCTTTTATGTGTCTGTGGGAGCGAGATGAGCTTTAAGGTCTGTCCCAAGCCAAACCGTTCTGGGGTTCTGTGATTCCCTCTGATGAAAACACAGAGATATGAAAGTCCCACCATTTATGTTTGAAGTCAGTGCTCCACGGCAGGGTTTGTGATTAGTGGGAGCACCTGGCCAGAGGAATTGCTGGCTCCCCAAGTGCAGATGGATGATGATGCTGGTGCTGGCGCAGATGCAGCAGTGTTGATTCAAGTGATGTCTGCGTGCCCCATGCATCATCTCCAGCTACAAAACTATAGGACTCTTTAATAAATATTTTGCCTCTAATGTCTTGGTGTGAGGAGATTTATGCACTGATTAATTCTTTCATCTTGTTTGTTTAAGGAGCTCTTGTTTACAGAGCCCCTGACAGAGCTGCAGGGATGGCAAACTGTGCCAGGCACTCCAGGGCTTCTGTCTCCAGCAGCCACCACCTGCTCCCACTGCGGTCCCACCGCGTCCCCCCAGTGCCACACGGCCTGGGACACCTCCTCGGGACAGAGGGATGGAGAGGGGGCCCTTCTCTGTGATCATCACAGAAATTTTTTAACATGCTACTCCTTGTTCTGGTTTTGTCAGTCATGGAGCAGACACTGTATTTGCTATCTTAGGTATAATTAAATAGCAAATGCTACACCTTGTTAGAGAATGCGAAGCAGAGGCCATGCTTGTGACACAGTGTGAAAGATGAAAGAATTTATTACCAACATTTTAAAATGCACTGCCACATTTTGACGATTTTTTAAAATCCTAAATAAAGGAAACAGTTTCAAGCTCCAGCAAAGCGACTGAGTTCGTGGTACTCAAACTGTAGGGACGCCAATGAATTAAAATCAGTTTGCTTTCCCTCGTTTCTCCTCTGCACATTCACTGGTGGCTGAGAGCTCCCTGCCTGCTCGGGCTGGGCAGTGCTGGCAGAGGGGCTCAGGCAGGGGTGGGAGCAGCTCGGCTGTGGGGTAGCTGGGGAGGAAGAACCCCACATTTATTGCCCAGTCCTTCAGGCTTTGCTGTGGGTCTGTGCTGCCTGCACTGCCACACAGGGAGCCCACACCGCTGGGGTTTGGGGAAGCTGTCCTGCCTGAAGCTCCCGAGGCGCTGCTCAGCCCACAGGATGCTGAGAGTCTGGGGTCGTGTCCAGCCAGGGCCCAGCTCCTCCTGCTGCTGCAGCACATCCCCAATTCCATGGGAGTGGGATCCCCAGCTTCCCGAGGCTCAGAACACTCAGCACCTGCATCCCTCATCTTCATCCATACCCTGACATTCCCAGGGCACGGGACCTTCCTGCCCTTCCCAGGATGTCCTGGGCTGGCACCCCGAGGGTGCTGCACAGAGGAGTCCCCAGGGATGGGACAGCACGAGGGGTGGCCGGTCAGTGCTCGCCCTCAGCTCGGTTCTCCTCCCAAGCTGCTTCTTCCAAAGTGACTTTTGCTTCTAGGAGCTATTTCAGAGTGGGAACAGGGGGTCGTGGTGCCCTTTTTTGTGGGAGCAGATGGTTGTGGCAGCCCTTCTTTATGAGATAAAGCTGACAGGTGTCAGAGACTGAAAATAGTTCATGCCTCAAACACTGATATAAAGTTTTGTTCATTATAAAGAAACTACAACCGAAGAAGCCTCCCTGAAGAGTGGGACTTTGAACTGAAAGTCAAACTGTTAATTAGATAAAGGGAAACCCATTGTTCAGCCATCTCAGGCTGAGGGAAAGGTTTGCATCCACAAAAGGCCGAAGCCACCAGCCGCAACTATCCCTGGCTGAGTTTGGGGTGGGGGGAGAGCACAGCTCACAGAAGCCAGGTTTACACAGACTCCCCCCAGCCGAGGGGGGAGGAGGAGGTTTGGGTGCATGGTGCAACCTCTGGTGAGAGGCAATAAACACCCATCCTCTGATTACACAAACCGGCCCAGCTGTGGCACCCCCAGCCCCACAGGGCACATCCACGGGGCATTCCCGTCAGAGGCTTGGCCCCACAGGGCTGCACTGATGGAACAGACCCAGAGCCTGCTGTGAGAGACTGACCCCACCCCAGGGGGACATGGCTGGACATGCCCACCTAGCCTGAGCATGTACACCCATGGGACTCTGTGCCTTCTGGGGGACCTTCACCAGTGAGAGACCAGCTGCAGAGGATCAATGGGACATCGTTGGGATCCATGGAGTGGTGATATTTTCCTTGTTCTGTCCCTGTCACTCTTTCTGTCCCCCTCACCTATTTTCTACTTTCTTTCGTTCTTTCGTTCTTTCTTTTGTTCTTTCTTTCGTTCTTTCTCTCTCTCTCATATTTAGCATCAAATAAAACCCTTACTATTGTCACTGGCATACGGTCTCATTTGCACCTTAATTCGGGCAGAGGCATTTCTAAGAACCTTAAAACTGGATTAACACAGGGTAAATCCTGTGCCTTTCCCACGTGCGAGCAGCAGCTCAGCCGCGGCTCACAGCGAGCTCCCCTCTGAAGTGCAGGGACTGCCGCAGCCACTCCGGTAAGGAAATGACCCCTCCCTGCCGTGCCTGGCAAGGAGGGGAGATGCAGCCTCAGATCCTGTGGCAAAGCTGCCTCTGATTCTCCGTCCCCACGTTTGCAGCAGAACGCGGCTGCGAGGCTTGAGCGCTGGAAAACACCGGCAAATGTCAATGTCCATCGCTCAGAGCAGAACATCTGCCTCAAACAGCACCTTGTTAGTTTGATGTCACATCGTGGGAGATGGTTTGGTGCTCTGTGGGACAATTACTGAGAATCCCAGGTTTCCTTCAGTGACCATTGATTTTTCTATCTAATTTACATCTATATAATAATGTTTGTCAGTGTAAAGATACAGGAAAAATGAGAAATTGGGGGTATTTTTAGTTTGCCTAACGAGGCACCACAGGCATGATGAGAGTTCTGAACACGCCAGTAATCACAGGTTAATGATCTCATCCTCACCTTCAGGTTAATCATGCAGACAAATAGCAAGGCAAATCCTGGAATATTTATTCACTGCTGGAAGAGTGGAAGAGCAATGGAGTTGGCTTCCCAGAATGCTGCGTTCAAAATAAATCCTGTCATCAAGGTGCCTTTTGGTTGGGTTTCCATGATTCATATTTTACTGTAGAATTGGTATCTTAAAAGATTCCTATTTATTGTTTTCTAGGTTGGAAATTAATTTACATCTATTACTGCAAAGAAGTCCCCATTGGTGAGGCACTTGCCAGGAAAAGGTTATTTGTAATGACCAAATTTGTCACTGTTTGGGATCTCATAAAGGTCACAGTGGAAGGTTTTCTCTTGCTTTAAATAAAAATCTGTATTTTAAAAAGAAATGTGCTTAACTTTCATTTCATAGAAATATCAAACCTGTTTGCACTATAATTTACTTTTGGAGCTCTTGACATTTACGCAGCTGCCTGTCTTTGGAGAACAATCTCTTGATTCGGCTGGGAAGCACTCGCAAGGAAACAGTCAATGAGGGATCGGGGAATGGTGCCACGAGAGCACCCGGATCCTGCTGGCACCCAGAGACCCTTCCCTGCCCCAGGGACACCCACCCCGGGCACACACTGGGGCACAAAGGTGGGCACTGCCCTCCTGTGCACTGAATGTGCCAGGGAGCTGAACGGGACAAGTGCTCGTTAGCATGGCTGTGCCACCGAGCAGATGGAGAAGGTGTAAATGAGGGAAAACCTGGAAAACCTCCTGGTACATTTCACCCAGGGAACAGCAGCTTCTGCTCCTCTCCTTCTACAGCATCATCTCCTTCTTCCACATCCACACCCCCTGTGCCTGAGGGACATCGACATCCCTGGAAGAGACACCAGCCACTGTCACCTCCGGCTGCCTGGGAGGCCACTGGGCCAGGGGAGGATTTTAAATTCCTGATTTCTCTTCCTGGCAGACACAAAACACAACAGGTTGTACCAGGGAGAGCTCAATCCTCTACAGGTTATCAGCTTTGGGACTGTTTGCTCCTTTCATCATCCAGCTGCTAGAGTCCAGTTTAAATTACAGCTTTTTGGGATAACCAAGGGGTTTACAGCAGGTAGAGCCTTTTATTTACATGCCATCTTTATTTTAATGGGACGCTCACACGTTTGGAGGGGCCTTGCTACTGGAACTCTTGGTAGTGGAGCCGGGTGCCTCGGGACAGGAACAGCACCAGCATCCCACAGAGGGGACCAGGACCAGCCCTGTGGAGGGGACTTGGGCTGCTCCTGAGCAGAACTTCCCTGTTGGAGAGGATTCCTCATCCACTGCTGATTGAATTGTTTCTTGAGCAACCCGAACCTTCCAAGCTGCCTGTTGGGGTACAGCAGGTGAATGTGTCAGGGCTTAAAGCACATCATCCATGTGGTGACCTCCCGGGGAGCCCCTCACCCTGCAGTCCGTGCTGTGCTAGGAGTAACAGTGTTTACAGCTCCATGGCCAGGCCAAGGAAGCAGCTGAGTTAACAGGAGACTTATTTAAATGGCAAAAGCATCTGAAAGAATGGGATCAGTCCAATTAATTCCAGAGATACACCTGTGTAACGTTTCCATCAGCTAACAAGGGAGAAGACAGAAGTGTTATGTCACCACCCTGCACCTTCAGTGCCAAAATAACAGTTATTTTGCCAGAGTACAGATGGGAAGGTAACGACAACCAGCTGCTGATTAACCCTCTCAGGGCTGCTCCTGTCCAGGTTTACTCCTGCTCCTACCCTGCTCTCCAAAGACGTGCTGTGCTGCTGCTGCCTGAACGGGCCTTTCCTCCTCCTCCTCCTCCTCCTCCTCCTCCTCCTTCCCAGAGCAAAGCCGCTGGCCCAGAGCCCCCAGGCTGTGCTCGGGTCCGGCTCTGCCCAACGCTTGGAAGGGCACTGCGGAGGGGTGCAGCCACCTCTAGCCAAAGAAAAGGAAAACGAACCCCAAACCAATGGGAAAAAAACCCAGCCAAGTCGGGACCTTGTTCCTCAGTAAGTGACTCGGCAAGCGAGCGATGTGTTTGCACCTGGGCGCTGGGATCTGCATCCCGGTGGCTCCCGATGGCCCGTGGCAGGCTCCCGTTAGCCCATTGCGCTCCCGTTGGGGCCGGGAGCGCTCCAGGGGCTGGCTGCGGGCGATCCCTGCCTCGCTGGATGGGTCGGGGAGGGGCTCCCGTGGCCTGGGGTCCCTGGGGCACCCCCGGGTCCCTGCTCGGGCCGGGGCTCCGGGCAGCGCCGGCCTGCAGCGGTCGCTGGATCCCGGTTTTCCGCGCCGTGCTGGCGGAAAGCTGCCGCGTTGTGTGCTCGGATGTGCCGGAGGGGCTGGGAGACCTCAGAGGGTACCTCGAGAGGAAGGGCAGCTTTCCTGGTCCCTGGGTTTCGCGTGTGTGTGTTCCTGTCTGGCTGGGGGTGCTCTCTTCGGCCGTGCCGGGAGAGGCTGGGAGGGCTGGGCTCTTACGAGGCTCCTAAAAACTTCTTATAAACATGACTTTGCAGCAAACGAACCAGGGCAGGCACTCAGCTTGAAAAAGTCTGCCAGTGTGTATATAAAATGTACATCTCGCCTTGTTTGTGTGCATTAAAATCATGGCCCCGAAGCTTTTCAGACACTTGGGAATTTCAATATAAATATTTAGCAAGAATTTCTCCACTTAGAGATAAAACATGAGACAGTTCTACTGCATCCTGTCTTATGTGTGCTTTTATTTTATTTTGAGTTGTTGAGCATAACTTTGCATATACAGTTGTGCAATATTGTTTGGAAAGATGGAGAAACACTATTGACAAGGAGGAATGGCTTCCCAGTGCCAGAGGGCAGGGATGGATGGGATATTGGGCAGGAATTGTTCCCTGGGAGGGTGGGCAGGCCCTGGCACAGGGTGCCCAGAGCAGCTGGGGCTGCCCCTGGATGCCTGGCAGTGCCCAAGGCCAGGCTGGACATTGGGGCTGGGAGCAGCCTGGGACAGTGGGAGGTGTCCCTGCCCATGGCAGGGGTGGCACTGGGTGGGCTTTGAGGTCCCTTCCCACTCAAACCATCCTGAGATTCTAAGATAAGGAGAATTTGTCCGGAGAAGGCGGCAGTGCTTGTTTGATGGCAAAGGGGTCCTGTGTTCCCCGTGGTGCTCAGCAGGAGCAAACCCAAGCTGGCTGTGAGCAGAGGAGGATCAGGGCTTTTCCCACTGGATTTGGTGCTGTGCCTCCTGTGCTGAGGAGTGGGGAGGGAGAGCAGAGCCCAAAGCCCCTGTGCGTCACCAGCCCCAGCCAGGCTCTTCCCCTGAGCCTCCTCCAGGCAGATAGAGTAGCAATTTTAATAAGATGCAATGGGCTGGTACAGGGCCATCAAATGCTGAGTGCATTTTTTTCCCTTTCTAAATTGATGTGAAAATCTGGTCGGCTTATAACTACCAAACTACAGCTGCAAAAAAAAGTCCTGACAACTTTGTAATGACATCCTTAATCTAATAATTGCAGGAACAAAGCCAATAAAAAAGAACTTGTCGGTATTTTGAACGACACAAGTTTAATATATTGGGAATTAAAGTTTGAGCTTAATGAGGAAAAGTAATTTAGATGTAAACAACTGGTCTGAGTCAAAAGCCTGGGGATTTCAACAGGCCATTATCCAGCACAGAGAGTGCTTTTAAACCCGGCTGAGCTGTCAGAAGGCTTTACAGCAGCTCCCAAACCGATGTGCTTCAGGCCGTGTGTGCCCCAGCACGGGGAGGGGGAGCGCAGCCTCTGCAGGAGACTCCTGTCCTCTGCTCTCTGGGCGCCACCTGATTAACTCCAGGGAGCGCTGGAATTAGCATAACTAATGGGAAATGTAGAGAGGAATCCAGATTCGTGACAAAGAGAGTACCAAGTGCTGCTGTGCTGTGGCTATGGATCCCTTTCTCTTAAAGGGGATGGTGTTGGCTGGCAGTGCCTGAGCAGCTCCACTTCGGGCTCTCCTCCCGGTGAGCCCCTGTACAGGGCTGGCTGGAGATGGGTGTGGAGGGAAGCCTGGGTTTTGACAGAGAAGGTGAGAAGGTCAAAGTTCTGTGTGTGGTTCCTTGGGGCAGGCACGGGGTTTGTGCGGTGCTGGTGTTTGTGCTGCTCCCGTGTCTCTGCTGTTGCATCCTGAGGGTACCAGGGGAGCAGCAGGGCTGAGCCCTCTGCTTCCAGCCAGCCCAGGAGCTGTCCCCGGGGTGCTGGTCCCTGGCAGCATGACGGGCTTGAACTGAGCCTCTCCAGGCACCTGTGGAGGAAACCCCTGCTGGAGCCTCCTGGTTCACCCTGACTTCCCAAATTCTGCTCCATCAATGCTGGAGGAGACCTGCTCTATGGCCAGCAGCCTGACCAGGGTTATTCAGGAACTCTTTGCTATCCTTTCTCTCAGTCCAGCAGGTTTTTTCATCTCTGTATCTCATTATTTTAGAACAGGAAGTTTAGAGCAAATTATGTGCTAATTATAGCTCTGCTTCACATCTACATCTTCAGACTCTTACACTCAGGAATAAGTGTCAGAATTATGTTGAGAAATGAGAACGTGTCACAGGAAAAGAGCTCTTCCTTGTATGCATTTTAAATAAAATGTGTGTTTTCTAAGTCATCATTTTGGCTAAGAAAATGATTCCTTAATGCTTTGCCTTAAGGAAAAATAGGTGAAGGTTTATGGTTGAAGCCAATAGGAAACCTGGGTGCCAGGGTGGGATGAGTGGTTTCATTAAGTGCCATCAAAAATCCCCTTGAAAGAATGGCTGCAGAAAGGAAGGTACAAAAATGTTAAGTTAGGAGTTATATGACACAAGCTGAGCTTATGGTCAGCCATGTATTCTTCTGGTTCCATATGGTCACAATTACTGAGGCCAAGGGAGTCCGATTGGCTCCTGGATGGTGAAATTTTTATTCTTTTGTGCAGAGGTTTTCTTGTCATCTGGACAATTGGTTTATAAATTAGAACGGAATCTAGGGAGGAGTTTCTTAAAGTTGCAGGGGATTTTATCTTCAGAGTGAGTTTACCTTTTATTATTTTAAAGTATTTGGACAGCGCAGTGAAGCACAGAGACTCTGGTGGGCGGTGTCCCTGTCCGTGGTGGGGCTGGAATGGGATGAGTGCTGTGCTCCCTCCCACCCCCCTGTCTGAAGCTGAGTGCTGCTCCTCTCTCTGGAGTTGGTGGCCACTTCTGCCCACGCCTGGGCCTGTCCTGGCAGGGAGCTGGCAGTGGCCCAAGGCAGGCAGCGGTCCAGCTGTGCTGGTGGCTGGCTGGTGACCAGCTCCTCACCTGGGTAAGGGCCTGCCTGGGCACTGGCACTTCTGGGTGATGGAGGTGCTGGTCAGGGGGAGTTCACGAGTCCCAGACTGGTTTGGATTGGAAGGGACCTTAAATCCCATCCAGTGCCACCCTCTGCTGTGGGCAGGGACACCTTCCCCTATCCCTGGCTGCTCCAAGCCCCATCCAGCCTGGCCTTGGACACTCCCAGGGATGTGAGTTTGCCAGCTGTCTGAACTTGTAATGGAGTTTGGTATTTTGTCTTTATAAAATGCGTGTGTTTATAATTCCTCCTCTTGCAAACTAAGCACTTGACCAAGAGTGGGTCAGGTCCTCTAAATTTCTGCTCATGTTAATGAGAGCATACCATTAGATTGCATAAACTTTGCATAATAAACACTGAAAATGAGCCTGAAGTTATCTAGTCTTGCCCTAAGGCACAATCAAATATAATGAAGCTGTTGTGATGTTTCTTTAAAAATCTCCGGACGCTCCAGAAAAGTCTTCAGTCCTGATCCTTGCAGCTTATGCTTTTTAAGGGGACTGCACAGGCAGGTGTGTGATTGGACACTTTTATGTACTCTCAGGGCTGTTGTTGTAAATATTTCTTTGGTATAAAACACTTACAATTTGCACCCATTATCAGTGTTATCTGTAAATCCATATCTGCTATTCATCTCTGCTGGGGTAATTCCCACACTGCTGCACGAAGCAGAGGGCTTCAATTCCCATTTTTATGTTTATGGTTTGGTATATGGCTTTCCAGCCATATGTTTTTATGGAAGTAGAATAAATATGTACAGATGAGAGCTCTAAATACTTGAAAGTCTGAAGTATCTGACTTTTGCTCTTGTAAGAGTAGTTTCTCCCCATGTAAATGCGTTTTGAGCCCACTGCTGTCCCGGTTGGCCGTCGCTATGGCACAGGAGGAGAGGGGTTAACACCCTGAAACGCTGCTGCATAATGCATCGGGAGCTCACTTAGGATGATTTTGGGTTTTCTTCTAAGGTAAAGTGCTGCAAAATGCTTTTATGACTCAATCCCTGGCTCAGCGACCTCATCGAGCACTTTATATGAGTTTACGGGCTGCAGGTAGTGAGTGCTGGAGGCAAAACAAGCGAGAGCTGCATTAGGGCAAGTGGGAGAGCCCAAAACAGCCTCGGAAATTCGGCAAGAGCTGGCACGGGCTGGGCACAGCCCATGAGGAGATGAGGGGCGTTTCTGAGCGAAGTGACAACTGCCCTTCTCTAAATGAGCTTAAAACTGAGCGCTCCGGAGGGGAAGCTTGGCTCGTTCCTCTCCTGGAGAAAAGGAGAGACTGAGCCTCGGCAGGGCAGGAGCTGGAATGGATGATCCTGTGGGTCCCTCCCAACTCAGGATGTTTTCTATCCTTTTTTTTTTTTTTTTTTTGCATCTGTGATAACAGAAACTTATTCAAATCAGTTCCAGGGAATAATTGCAGCAATCATTATTGCTTATGTTCTAAGGTGGGGCTTTGGCACACCCGGATCTTTAGGTTTTGACCTCTTGGCCTTCAGCCAGACAGAAAAGGCTCTTGTGCAAGTCTCTTGCACCTACCAGTCAAAAGGATGATAAATAAACAACCTCCACCCCTCCAAAGCAGCACTGCTTACCTGGGGCTGTGCTGGGGGCTGCATGGGCCCCATCCTTCTTCTCTTGCAGGGAGTGGGGTTCTCTGCCAGAGGGATGCAGGGTCCACCAAACTTAAATACCCTTTGTCTGCCCCAAAACAAGGAGTAAAAGGTAGTTGGCGGGTTCCCCTAAACTTAAATACCCTTTGTCTGCCCCAAAACAAGGAGTAAGAGGTAGTTGGCAGGTTCCCCTCGGCTGGATCGATCTCCATCCGTATCACCAAACACTGATGCTGCAGGAAAGTTTAAAACACAACCAAACACCCAGGAAACAACAAAAGGTACAGACAAAACCTTGGGTGTACTGATGCTCTGGGAGCTGTTTGCTGCATTCCTGTGGCTTTGTTCACAGATGGTTTTATTTAGCTCCGTGAGTTTGTGCAAAGTGATGGGAGAGAAACACTTGCTGGATAAATCATAGCACCAGAGCTGGGACTGTGTGAACTCTCCAATTAAACCTGACAACTCCTTAAAAAATTTAATCCCACAGATGCACTATGACAATTCCCAAAGTGCAGCAGGAGCATGGAGTGTGGCATTTGCCTGTTCTGCTGTGGGATCAGCGCTCTTCTTACACAGGAGCAGGTGGAGGGAGCTCAGTGAGCACCTTGACACGAGTGTGGAAGCCTGGGTGTCACTAGGGTGTAAATTACAGTAATTTGGGATCTGAATGGTTAGTAGTGGGTTTTAGTCTCCTTCAATTTTCCTACACAATAAGGGCAGCTTCAGCAGGAGCTGACAGACTTCTCTTCCCAGAAAAATTAACCAGAGGAAGAACCAGGAAATGAGCTGTTACCTGTCACTGGACAACCGCCACTGGTTTTTCAAGTGTTCCTTAATTTAAGTCAAGTGTTTAAATTAAACCTTCCTGCAGCGGTGGGTTTGCCTCTCCCCAGGTACTGGGGATGCTCAGCACTGTGATTAACTGGGCAGGTGGCGCTTCCTGTGTTTGGAGCCCACTTGAGAGGGAGCAATGAATTGTGCCAGAAGGGCTTGGTCTGTTTTTAGTGGTGGAGCAGATGAGCTGGATCATGAACACAATCTTCTCATCGGTGGGAGTCAGTCCCATCTCCTGCTCAGCAGAAGCTGTGCCTGCTGAACTTGGCCCCCTGCAGCTGAGAGCCCCAAGGGCTGCTCCCGGCAGAAAGCGGGGATGTGAGTGGTGCTAATCTCAGTTCACTTCTCCAGGCAGGAAAGGAAATGGGAAAAGGAACAAAACACCTCTGTGATTACAACATTTATGTGATAAAAGCACTTCTGTGCCTGTCAGTGTTTTAGTACAGTTTCTATGGGAAAGCTTTTTATTCTGCACGGTACTTGAATACGTGTAAAAGGAGCCTCACTGATCTCGCCCCTCCTCCACCCTGTGTCTGAGGGGTTCGCTCAGTGCAGGGGAGATGAGACAAAGGGGTTTAGAAAATTGATTGGGGACAGGGGGAATAGTTTCTTGTTATCCAAACATCATTGATCAGAGGGAGTTTGCTTCCTTTGTTAGGGCTGTTCCAGATGTTGAAAGAGGAGGCCACAGCTGAGGGACTTGATGTACTTCTGGACCAGAGACTGGTGCCAAAGGTAGGGAAAAGGACTGTAATTTGGGCTTTATTTGATTTATTTTTAATGGTCAAGCTATTTCATTTGAAATCCAAGTATGAAAATAAACCACCCCAAAATAATTATTTAATAGACAAAAGCATAATTTTCTTATTACATCTTTTGTTTTACCTTCATGCACCAACTTTGACTTAAATCCCACTATTTTCCAGCTTTTGGGGGCATGGTGTAAGGTCTGCTCCAAGTGCAGGAGTGCAGTGAGCTGCTCAAATCTGTGTTCATGTTACATTCAATTTACAGGTGGAAGTGCTGTGAAATACCTGCAGTCCCAAGTCCCTCTTCTCTAAGTGTTTATTTTAGGTCTCATTTGTGTTAAATGGTGGGTCCATACTTGCTCCTGAACGAGACCCAGAATTATGGTCAGGGTTTTGCACACTGCTGCAAACACAAAACCAGCTGTGGGTGCATTTCACAATGGGCCCCTCGTGTTTTCAGAAGCAGCCACTGCTCTGTGAGGTAACTCTGTGGAACTTGGAGAGTATGAACTTGTTCAGCCACCTCCTTATTATCATTTGATTATGTAGCAAAGTTTGACATATCTTAGATTTAATGACTTGCTAGCAATCAGGATAATTTGCATATTTGGCATAGAGAAATGAAGATGAAAAACTTTTTTTTTAAAATCCAGGATATGTTTTCAGTTGTGCACTTGAAGTGTTTGTGGTTCCCCTTTCCCTGGCTCATGGTGCCCCACTGCAGCTTGGGCTGGGATTGAAATTAGCCAGATGTTGTCTGCATTGGCAGGATCACAGTTGCCAGGGACCTGTTTTGGTGAAATCCTGGACTGGTTTGGGTTGGGAGGGATCTTAAATCCCATCCAGTGCCACCCCCTGCCATGGGCAGGGACACCTCCCACTGTCCCAGGCTGCTCCAAGCCCCAGTGTCCAGCCTGGCCTTGGGCACTGCCAGGGATCCAGGGGCAGCCACAGCTGCTCTGGGCACCCTGTGCCAGGGCCTGCCCACCCTCACAGGGAACAATTCCTTCCTAAAATCTGATGTGAACCTGTTTTCTGTCAGTGGGAAGCCATTCCCCTTGTCCTGTCCCCCCATCCCTCGTGAACAGCTCCTCTCGGTCTCGTGGAGCTCCTGTCAGGCAGGAAGGCCACAGCCCCCTCTCCTCTCCAGGGGGAACCATCCCAGTTCTCTCAGCCTTTCTGTGGGGCTGGCTCAGAGCCCCCCCTAAAGCAGGGCTTTGTGTGGTTGAACTCCTGTGCTGCCTGGTTTCTGAGGCCTCTGGAGGCTCAGCTTCAGCCAGAGCAGCCCCATAGTTTGGGATGGTTTCAGCAATGGGATATTCATCCTCTGGCGAGAAATGTTTGTTGTAACCAACACCATGTCTTAAAATGGGGCCATGAAGTAATAAATTGTGTTACTACGAGGCTGTTGTGACACTTAGAAATGCCCTGCAATTACTCATGCTATTAATTAACTGCAAGGAGTGTACTTTTGCAATTAGTTATCAGTGCTTGCCAACTACTTCAAAGGGCAGCCAGTGAGTTGTTCTCATGGGATTGGGGTTGGATGAGCTGTAGGCACGTGGCAGAGGACAGGGGGGAGCAGGGTCCCTCTGAGCCTGGCAGGAGAAGCTGGTGGTGGCTGGAGAAGGAGCCCTGAGGTGTCATGTCCAGGGTGGGGCTGCTCCTTGTTACCCTTTTGAGTACTTGGAAGGAGTGTGGAGGGATGGCTGCCTTTCCTTCCACTGACGCCAGAAGGGGAGAGGCTTGTGCAAAAGAAGCCTCTTCTGTAGGTTGAAGTGTACTGTTCAGTTGGGAATCCTGAAGAAAACCAGGGGAAATGGGATAATAAAAATAAGTGCTGCAGGACCAATTTTTCCTTTCTAGAGTCAGAGTGGTCTAATTTCTGGTGTAATTGTGCTTTTATTAAATTGCAGAAAGGTTTGGGTGGGAAGGGACCTTAGAGCCCATCCAGTCCCAGCCTCTGCCGTGGGTGAGGACACCTTCCACAACGCCAGGTTGCTCCAAGCCCTGTCCAGCCTGGCCTGGAACACCATGTCCAGAAGGGCACTGCTGTGGGTTTGGGTGGGCAAAGGGCTGCAGGCCCAGGGATGCACCTGGACACAGGGAAGGGGCTCAGGTGGGACAAGGCTTCAGAGTGCTTTGTGTGTGTAGCAGTGGGGGACAGTTAACAAGCAGAATCAAGAAATGCAGGGGTTTGAGGTGTGTTCTCCTCGGGGGTGTGTGTCTCGTGCCCCTGGGGGGTGGCACTGGTGACAATGACATCGTGCCTCGGTTCCAGCTCTGAAGTGTGAACGTGAGGCTCCACAGTGACCTTGCTCAGAGCTGTCCTCACGCTTCTGCAGCACACCAGGACCACACTGACACCGTCACTGGGACACTTTCATGTCTGCACTCGGTGATTAATTGCTGTAACCTACACTTTAAAAATGCAAAGGCAATTAAATAAATCTTTTTATGTTCGTTCCTTTTCACAGCAACCAATAGATGTAAAAGTGTCTCTAAAGCCTTATTTATCTTGCATTAAATCAGCTGTAATTGTAAAAATATTCCATGGCATCTGTGATCCAAATGCTGTTGCGGGTTTGATCCTTTCCAGTTGCTGTCTGGGTGCAAGGCTCTGCCAGGCACAGCTCTTTTTCATGGACTCTATGGCTGTGTAGCTCTGCTGACTCTGGATGTAACCACTACCCCAAAAAAATGGAGACTGGGAGAGAGGAAAGCATGAAATGTGCTTTATATGTGGCAATTTTAAGACCTCATGAAATTAAATTTAATTTGTTTGGGCTGCTGATCCAAGTTGTGAGCCTAGCTTCAGGGTTCTTCTGTTTTTATTGAGCCTGGTGTTGCCCCCAAGGCAGATGTAAGAGTTTCCAGTGGAATCACAGGACTATTAAGGCTGGAAAAGCCCTCCAAGACTGAGTCCAGCTGTTCCCTAGCACTGCCAAGGCCACCACTGGCCCATGTCCCCAAGTGCCCCATCTGGAAGGTTTTGAACACTTCCTGGGCTGGTGGTTCCACCCCGGCTGCTCACGGCTCCTTAAGGAACTTGCATGTAGGAGACAGAGGTTTCATTTCTCCAGAACAAAGCAAAAGTTACATTTAAATGCATTTAGTCTGAACCAAATGACAAAACTTGGGAAGGTCAGCACAAGGAGTGACCACTGCTCCTGACTTTCCTGGGTTTGGGGGCAAGCACAGCAGTGTTGGCTCCTTGCTCCATTTGCCAGATGTTGCTGAGGACTCCCTGGTGGTGTTCTTCGGGAGCCAGTGGGAGTTCCCAAACCAGCTGATCAACTCTGGCCTCCTTCCAGAGCTGGTGCTGCTCTGACCTCCCTCTGGCTTCCCAGAGTCCTTTCCCCACACCTTGATCACAGACATTTCTGTCTCTGTGACCTTGCCTGTCCTCTTCTGTGACTCTTCCAGGGAATGTCTTCAGACTTCAAGGGGTGCTTAGTGTGTTTCAAACCTCTTTATTTCCCCAATCTGGGCTGGGGGCTTGGACCTCTGCAGTTAAATGATTTGCATTATGCACCACAGCTCTTTTCTGAAGAGTTACATTAAAAAGTTAGAGGCCATTTTAACCCTCCTTGGGCCATAGTCCAGGAAAGAGTGGGCCTTCAGCTTGCTTCATCTTTCTCCTCTAAGGTGTTTGTGGTTCTGAAAAGAGTGAGTTTAGGCACGACAAGCCACAGTTCACTGGGAGCTCAGGAGGAGGTAAAGGCTCAGGGGTGGTGCTGCTATTGTAAAGAGGCAACAAATGCTTATTTTAGGGGAAAAAATATTCTGAAATAATACCCAGCACTGTTTGGGTCCTGGTGGTGATTGACTTCCTTTTGTGACACCTACAAATCGAAGCATTAAAGATTTTATGAAGATGAGACACAAATAGGGGCTTTGAGGAGAAAACTGGTGGGTTTATTTCATAAAGCCTTTTGAACTGAGATTCCTCCACATCTTTCTGCCTGCTTCCAGCTGGAACTTTGGGCTTCTGGGCTCCAGAGCAAAGGCTGCTGGTTAGAATAGAGATACACATTTTAATATGTACAGTTAATACCTTCAAATGTTACAGGAATGAGGTTGTTGCTCTTGTGTCCCCTGGTGATGCTCTCCCAGTGAAGGTGTGTAGGAAGCTTAGTGAATGAATTACTGAAAAGCCTCTCAGATTTGTGTAGGCTGACTCATCAAATGCTTCATGTCTTTACTAGCAAAACCACTTTGTTTCCATGAAAAAACCTCCACTCCAGCTCAGTCGGGAGTTCCATGTGCCTTGGTATGAAGTAGTTAATGGGCAAGTATTTAATGGTCAATGATTTAATCAATTTAAGATGAATAAATGATACTGGTGGAACTCACCACCCCTCTGAACTACTAAAAGTTACTCAAACCCTTCCTACAAGTTGAGGAGGTGACCTGGTTATGGGAAAATACTGGGTGGGTTGTTTTTACCTTTTACTTCAAAGAGAACTCTTTGGAAAAGCCAGAAGAGAGCCCAGTGGCTGTGGCTCTGCAGGGGACACCGGGTGCTTGGCAAGGTGCGGTTTTGGACTTGTGGTCCTAAGGGCCTTAACCCCTTCTCCTGGGTTTGTGGGACTGGAGGGACTCAGGATGCAAGAGGGAGAAATCCCATTAGCAGGAGCCACGTGCTGCCTTCCTCCCTCCTTGGGAGAGGATCCTCCTGTGATGGGGTAAATCAGGCTGGAACTCTTCAGGAGCTGCTGCAGAGCTGCCTAAGCTTTCCTGCAGCTGATAACACCCAGGAAACTTGCCTGGGCTATCCTACCCTGACAAGTCCCTGCATGAAAGATAGCTCTGTCCACAGGGTGCTTTGGAATGGCTCTTCTGTGTTGCTGTGATGTTGCTTTGATAAATAATTCTTTTTCTTTTTTTTTTAAATCAAAATATCTTAACTTTTTGTATTTTTGGCCTTTAAGTCCTGCCAGAGCGGGCTGTGAATCCCAAAGCTGATTGGGAATGGGGTTACTGAGCAGGCCCAAACAAGTGCTGAAGGCTGAGTGGGTGAGTTTACTCTGTGGGCGTGAGATGTCTCACAGCCTTAGGAGTAAAACTGGAGAAGAGAGGGTTGAGCTGCAGCAACGGGAATGGCCTGTGCAATTTTCCCGTATTTAATTTGCATGAAGGTGTGCCAAGATATCCTATTTGGCTATGACTTCTTAACATACAGTTTATGGAATTGGGATCATGAATTCAGCAGGAAATCCAGGAAGGGATGGTTTCTTTGAAGTCCCCTGAGAGCCTGACCTGCACTTTGCATTCTCATCTGTAATTGTGCACTTGGGGCAGCTCAGCCTGTGCTCCCAGCACACAGCAAAAATCCTTCAGGTCTGAAATGGGAACTGATAGAAATATCAGTGACTTAAAGCAGCTCCTCATCCCTCTGCACCCCTCTGTTCTGGATCCCGAGCAGGCTCGTGGCAGCAGGAGAGGGGCACACGGATCTTGTGCTCCCTTTGGATCTCCCCTCTGCTGTGAACACGCCTGGGCTGTGCAGTAGCTCAGGACTGATAACCAGGATTTCTCCAGTTTATCAGGAACTCTGAATAATCCTGCTGGATTTCAGCCCTCAAGTCCTCCCTGTGCACGGAGCAGGAGCACTCCCAGGGCAGGATGCTGCTCCTGTGTTGGTTGGAGTGCTGGGTTTGCCTGTGTATGGGTGAAAGGATTTGTATCTGTGATCTTCATTTCATCTTCTGGCTAATAAAATTCCAGTTGTTTTTCCCATGGAGTAACACATCTGTGCTTATCATAAGCCTTCAGGTTAAAAAAAAATCTCATGTTTCATTTCAAGGCAGTGGAGAGCTTTACAGCTTTCCCCAAATTTGTTCCCTTTACCTGTAGATTCCCATCATGTCTTTGGTTGGATTGGATCACCTCGTTCTAACAGTTGATGTAAATGTGCCAAGATTGAAATTGGTGCCTCACAGTGCCAGGATAATTTTACTGTATTTCCCTGATTGCACCTTATTCTGTATCTTCTGGAGTATCTTTGTTTTATCTCTTGGATGATAATTGCAATCCCTTCCTCACGTGTTCATCATTTATTTGGGTTTGTTCAAATCTATTTCAGGTTGCTGAAGCTTTTCCCTCCAAAGCTGATGTGAACTAAAAGCCTACTTTAGCTGTCTAAGGCTAAATTACATTTGGTGATCCAGATAAAATCTTTTTTCTCTTTAAACCAATTTTGGGAAATAAATAATACTTATCTCTTGCTAGGTGGTGGTTTTTTTTCCCCAAGCAGACTTCCCAGTTTGCTGCTTTTAGTTGTGTTTTCCCTGAAAATGCTGGAGGATGCTCAGCTGGTTCTGCTGATGTTAAACACTCTTGTTAAAAGCTTTTGGTGTTACAAAAGTGAAAATGAAGTTAATATTGCAAACAGGGTAATGGGAAAGGGGAGTATCTTGCATTTTACTGAAATGATGTATAACTCCCCAAAACAGTAGAAGAAATAACTGCTGGTGTTTGAAGAACTGCTTCTTTCTAGCTGCTTTGATTCCAACCCAGGGGGTGAAGCTTGTGGTGGACTTGGGTTGTCCCTTTGGCAAGAGATGCAGCTGGAGGTGTCCCCACCCCAGGGCTTCCCTTGTGCCCACCCTGAGCGAGGCCTTGGGCAGGTTCCTGGGGGATGCTGATGTCCCATCCTGGGCTCTGCCCTCGCCAAGCCCTGCTCTTCCAGCTGAGAATGAGCTGAGCTGTTTCCCCTGGAGCTGAACTGCACGTGCACAAACTGTTCCTGGGCCCTTGGAAGAGAAGCCCACAGCTGACACTCAGGTGCCTCTTCCCTTCATCCGTGCTGGGGGCAGTGCAGGTTGATGGAGCAGCTCCAGACCCGTCCAGCCTGTGCTCATGGTCTGGGTGTGCCACGGTTCTTATCTCTGCAGGCAGCCTGGCTTATCACAGGAGAAGGTGGGGTGAATCTGGCAGAGCTGCTGCAGCACTGACTCAATTCTGCATTGGGTAAAACCGGCCCAATTCCCCATCCACCTTCCCGGGGCTCTGCAGTGCTGCTTCCATCGCTGCCTCTGCGTGTTCTGCAGGCTCCCCCTGCCCAGGTCCCTGGGGGTGCTGGGTGGCAGCTGCTGCTGTGCCCCCTGGGCAGCCACTGTCCCTGCTTTGGGGTGCTTTGCAGGTGTTTAATGGGAAAGACATGCTGCATTTAAGGTGGGCTCTCTTGGGCTCTCCTGTATTTTTCCCTTTTGCACAAGACAGTGCATTTAACTGCAAGTTCTTCCACCTGGGAGCAGCTGCCCGGCTCGTGTGACCCCATTTCCCTGTGCTCCATGTAACCCTCACTGAGGCTTAGGGAGCAGTGGTTGGGCTTGAGCCTTCCATGGCACCACGCTGTCCCCATCCTTCCTTCCCACTGTCCCTGCACTTGGCAGGATGGGGACAAAATCAGGAGCTAAGAGTGGCTGCTGCTTGTCCCTGGTGCAGCAGTGGGGTTTCACGAGGGGTTGCCTTTGCTGTAGGAGGGCAGGTCCCTGCTCTCACCCATCCCTCACCCTCTTTGGTTGCCTGGGGAGCTGTTTCCTCTCGTATCCAGACTCCAGCCCAGGTGGGCGTTGTCCCCCCGGGTTTTGCTCTGGGTGAAGTGGGGATATCACCCGGCTTCCACCCTCTGCTTGTGCCTTTCTGCAAGTCCTGGCCAGAAGTGGCCAGGAGGGTGTTTCCCAGCCCAGCTGTGCAGGAATCCCTGGCACAGGGACTCACACAGGGAGTGTGTGATTCAAAGATCTGGATTGCTCATTGAGCAAACCCATGTGGGATCAGGAGAAAACAAAAGCAGGTTTGTACCTGCCCAGACAAATGTAGGTCATTACAAATGTGCTGTTCTTCATCCACGTGGGGAAAAATGAGACAGGACAAAATAACCAGGAATGCAGGGTGATAAATCAGGGAGTAAATCATTCATTTACTCCTCTCAGGAATGGGTTTTATTAAAAACGGCTTTTAATCTTGCTTTTGATAAGAAAAAGTAATGGTGGCTGTATATTATGTCTGTTGCTCAAAATCCAGATTTAGAGGGCACAGGGAGGGGGAAGTCCTTTGTAGGCTTATATTTTATGTCCAGTACTTATCTTGCTGCTGTTAACAATCAAGCCAAATTGCTGCCTCCACTGGCTGAAGGAATACTCTGAAGAGAGCAAGGTTCTCTGCTCTGTTTCATTCTTTGGGCTGTATTTTACACCCTGAGAGCACACTGGTGGAAAGCTCACCCTGTTTTCTCCTGCAGGTAGTTATGAGTCATTCTTGGCCTTCTTTTTCCGAAGGTTTTGTATAAAATCATGCTTCTTTATTTCAGCATCTCCTCCCTCAACATTGTTTTGTAGGGCAGCATTTAAACCCCAAGGTGAATGGTGTGAATTATCAGTTGTACCCTGGCTCTGCTCCGTGGGTGTGGTAGGAGAGCAGTGTGTCCTCAGCTAAAACTGCTGTTCAAACTTCCATCTATTCAAATGCTTTCGTTTATCTGCTGTGTTAATTTTCTGTGGCCAAAGACCCAGTTTATGTGGATCTTTGCTTGGGCTATTCCTTGGCTGTTTTGGGTCAGTAACTGCTCTTGGACTCTGTCAGGAGTGACCTGTTTGGGGTTTGCCGTGTCTGTGCCAGGCTCCCTGGGAGCCTTTGATTTTTTTATTAGGAAGTATTAATCACTGAGAGAATTTGTGTGAAGCCACCCCCAAGGGCTCCCAGTGAGGCAGGGCTGCTGTGGCAGCCACGGTGTGACCAAACCTGCTGAGCTCAGCAGCAGCTCTGCAGGTGCTTCAGGCACACATGAGGGACACAGCAATTTCTTTTCCAAGAGATCTGGTTTCTTTTTCCCCCTAATTAAAATAATTAAATGGTATTTAATTGTAAGCCTTCATCTGAGTCTTTGTTACATCTCATTAAGTGATTTATTTGGATTATCACGTTTGTTTCCACCTTGTGTAGCGGGAGCAGCCCTGGCTCCTGAATTGCAGTGTTGTGCACAGCACGGAGCTGCTGAGCAGAGGCAGTAACCTGGTGGTGACTGCACCCATGGGTGGTTTCCCAGAGCTGGTGGTACAGCCTGCCCCGTGTGTGGCACCCAGATGCTTTTACCTTTGCCACTGCTGTCTGGGCTGTACCCCACAGCTGGTGGGGGCTGTGGTCACGAGGGTTATTTTGGATTTCCTCTGCAGTCTCTGTATGGAAGCCCCTGATGTCCTTGCCTCCAGCCCCCAGTTCCTCTCCTCAGAGGCTTGGTATCCCTGTGCTCACAGCTGCAGGAATGTTCCTGTGGCATCCTGGTGGATTCTAACAGGTCCCACCTCTTTCTCTCACAGCTCCTCTCCTGTTTTCTTCTGTGCTGGAGGCAGCACTGGGAACCAAGTCATCCTTGGAGGTGTCACCATCCCCCTCACATGTGTTGCTGCTTTTCAGGTTGGAATTGTGGATACAGGGGAAAGAGCTATGTCTATAAATGCAGGGACAACTTTTTATCTCCTGTTTTAAAGGATCAGGGTTTTTTCAGGACTCACATTGTGTTTTGAAAAGATGAGGCTGAAGTGCCTGCTGAAGGCTCAGAAGGAACTGAGGACTCCCAGCAAGCCTGCTGGAATTAAGAATAGCTTAAATGATGGAGTCAGGGCTAGAGACAAAGACAATTTTCCATGTAGTCTGTCCAAGTTCTTTGCAGGAAGCAGGAAAATAGACAATTCTAGGTTTTTATCTCCCTGGTTGATTGGCTGTTCCTCCTGAAAAAGTTCTGGCACTGAGTTACTGTGGCTTGTTTGCTCCCCAGGACCCCAAGGCTCAAGGTTTTGGATGGTTATTTCACATTTGCTGCACCTGTGCTACTGCTTTCTGTTGCTCTTGGAGCACCTCTGCAGCCAAGATACATTTAGAGCATTATTGATGGAGCTCTGGTGACGTTTCCTGTGGTTTGCTGGTGTGTGTGTGTTTGTGTTTGGCTGAGAAACAGAGTCAGTACTGGATTTCCCCCATCTCTTCCACCATGAATCAGTCATGGGATGATTTGGGAGGGACCTCAAAGCCCATCCAGTGCCACCCCAGCCATGGCAGGGACACCTCCCACTGTCCCAGGCTGCTCCCAGCCCCAATGTCCAGCCTGGCCTTGGGCACTGCCAGGGATCCAGGGGCAGCCCCAGCTGCTCGGGCAGGTGACACACAGGGAAATGGGTAAACCCAAGTGTAAAAAACTATTTCCAATGGATCATGAATACAGACTGCTGGAAAAAGGACACGTCCTGATCCGTTAAGACTCATTCCAGTCAGAGTTCATCTGGTGAGAAGGAGTTGAAAGATAAATGTCACAGGAGAAGTGCAACAACTCTCAGGGCTTTAAATGATCAAAGGTTCCCTTGAAAAGCCTGTTGTCAACTCTTGATGCTGTGTCACAACTCTTTGTGTCAGACCTGAAGGAAAAACAAAACAGATGATTTTTGGAGATACAAGCAAAATCATCCATATCTAGTAGGTAGAAACACAGCTGCTTATTAGGAGGGTTTTTTTCCCCCTAAAATGTCTTTTAACTGTCTGGTTACAGTGTTATGGCTGCAGGCAAAATGGGATCTGCACATATTGCATTGCCTCTGGCTAGCAAATGTTTCTGGGTTTTGTAATATTTTAAGCAGGTAGCACCGAGTGAGGCTGCGAGTCAATCTGGCTACAACCAATCAATTATTCACAGCACACTTCCAGCAAAATCATTTAAAGGAAAAGTCTCTTGCCAGTCACTAACAGGCATGCAGACAAAGAAATGATGTCTATAGCAAAAATAAGCAGCTTACAGTGTGATTGCCAATAAAAAAATCAAACCTAGCTTGCTAGAAAGAACTCCACCTGCTTGCTAAAAAGTGTCAATTGAATATATTTTTAATAAGGTGATGGATTTGATGACTCAGAGCTGTGGTTTGGGAAGAGTTTTAGTTTCAGCTGACCCAGACTCTGCATCTGAATTTGCTCAAGGTAAGTGTTTTGCCTGATTTTGCCATCCACGGAGTGGGCTTGGGAAAAATGCCCCTCCTGTGGAGGGTTCCCAAAACCACCCCTGCCCGAGGGCCTTTCACAGACCCCTGGAGTGGTGGGGTGGAAGGGACCTTAAAGCTCCTCTCCTTCCAGCCCTGCTGCCTTGGGCAGGTCCCTTCTGCCCCAAACCCCTCTGGGGCTCTGTGGTCTGATGTTGGAACACCCACGCTTGCAGCGTCACCACGTGCACTGCTAACAACGCCCTTCCTTTCCAGTAAACTGGACCATCAAAGCGTCATTAATTGCAATTAAAGACGTTGTTGCCAGTATAGGAATGGCTGTAATGCAGGCAGAACCCTTTTCCCCAGTGCTGTGGTGCAGAAAAGGAGGTGTTTGCTGCCCTGCTCCTTCTGAGAGAGGGCAGTGCTGGCAGGGAGCGCTGTCAGACACTCCGCCCAACACCGCGCGCGGGTCGATAAAAGCCAACAAACCAGATCTGAATTTATGGAATTAATTCCCAGCTGCTGTTCTTAACTGGGCCACCAGCTCAGGTCCCAGCTTGGTTGTTCTGCCTGCTCTGTGGAAGGCAGTCTGTGGCAGTGCTGTGGTCTTGTCCTATTTATCTACATGTTATTGATGGCTCTTTTTAATCTCTTCTTTGCTGTGTTGTTTTCCCTGGTGTGGCAGCAGAATTTCTCTTTGTATGGTTTCTGCAGTGGTTCTCTGTATTCCTCAAAGGAATATGATCCCTGTGGCCTTCCCTGGAAGGGCTCTCCTGGTGCTGTTGAAGGTACTCAGATACAATGAGGAGGTTTGCCTGAAGCAGCCAAGATTTGTGTTAAGAGTGCAGCCAGGAGGGATCCCTGATCCCCAGGGTTTATTTGTGGGGTCAGAGATGCACAGCCAGAGATAAAATTACAGGCCCAAATTTCAGATATAATTACAAAAAGAATTTACATAATTGCAGTTCCTTTCACTTTATTTATTGGATATTCCTGCAATGAAAATATCAAAGTGCTGATATGGATTTGGGCTTAATTCCCCTGGTTTTAGTTTTCCATCATTGGGATAATTCCTGAGTAAGGTGGTTCATAGCTTTACTGAAGAGTCACTCCATCCTTTCCTAGCTCTTCCTGAAATAACCAAAATCACCAGATCACGTTCTTTATATTACTTTTTTCTTTTTGTGAAACTTTTTTCCTGTGTAAGTTCTCCATCAAAAGAAAGGAAATAACTTGTCACTTAGCTTTAATAAAGGATGGAAATTTTTTTTGCCACTTAATCATGATTGAAGTACATGTTGATGTCAAAGATCAAAATCCTTCTGGAATTGGAGGGGGGGAAATAATCCATTTTGAACTTCACCTGTCAAACACTCCTACCTTGTGGGATCTTGGAGACTTGTGAAATTTTAATTTGATATTAACCTGAATGACACCCGGGAGAGGCAGGAACAGCCTCCACTGGCTCCCAGAGGTGTTTGGGCATTGATCCTTCCGGGCTGAGCTCCGGGGCTTTCCCAGGGATCCTGCCTGGATCGCGGCGTTGATGCCCCGAGGGATGGATGTTCAAAGGGATGATTGCTGCGTTTCAGGTGGGAAACAGCTTCACCTGTTCTGGAACAGGAAAACATTCCCTTGATGTCAACCCCAGACTAATCAAAGGGAGGGGATAATTTGAGCAAGACTTCTTAGAAAAGTGTTGGGCTTTTTTCTCTTTAGACACCTCATGCAAGACAAGAAAAAGGACTGCTGGAGCATAAAGCCAGCAGAAGATAGTGTTGGCTGTGTGGAAGAAAGCCCTATTCACAGGTTCATAATACAGCCCTGTAAATGAGATTGCAGCCAAAAAACCCTCATTCAGGTGCTGAACAAAATTAAAGAAATAAACCAGCACTTATGGTGGCAGCTGATAACCTACAGCAAATTAAATTGGTCAGTAGGAATGGCACTGCACTGACCACGCTGGGGCTCTGTCCCCAGCCAGCACCGAGCCCCCTCTGTGCTTGGTGACCCCAGAGTGACACTCAGACCGTGTGGCCTCACCCTCCCAGGGCACGGGCAGCTTCTGTGGCAAGTGCTCCAGACATCTTTTTACCTAAATTACTGCATTTTTTTTCTGTACATGCCACTGAGATTTGGAACAATCTTCATCAAAATGTCAATTTTGTCCTAGCAATCATTTTCCCTAAAAGGGCGAGCCACCTCTATTTTATGTTGGAGCTGCCTTGTGCTTATGTAAATTGTTCCCATTGATTTACCCTCTGCGCTCCTTGGAGAAGAGATTTTCTTTTTGAATCTCTGTAACCCCGACTGCTGGTCAGCGTGGCTGGGTTTATATTTCATAAATATATTGCAGGGATTATATTGTGCTAAGGGTCAGCTACATATCCACAAATGGCAGATTTAAATGTCTCAAACGTGGTTGAGATTTATCCAGCTGAAATATTAAACAGCTAAATTTCAGCTTTTAACTGGAATAATGGGGAAATCAGAGGCCTGGGTTTTGCTGGCCATAAACATCAGTGAGACCTTTTCTTCTTGTTTCCTTTTGCTTTGGTATTTATATTTGCTTTTTTTAAAGTAGTGCAGCACCCTATATTAAGGGTTGACAACTTAATTATATGTGATTGATCTGCTTATTTTGAGTGAGTTGTTAGCAGAATGTAAATGGCAAATGTTATTTTTTTTGTTTGCCATTTGTGAGGAGAGGCAGGGAAGGAATGTGCTCGGGCTCTGGAGCATCCACAGGCTCCTGCAGGGACAGCCACGCGCTGGGGCTGTCCTGCAGCAACCCCAAAGTGTCACTGGTGACAACCACAGGATATTTTGGGTGGGAAAAGCTCTCCAGGAGCGTTGAGTCCAACCTGTGACCGATCCCCACCCTGCCACCCAGACCAGGGCAACCCTGCCTTTCCATAAATCCCTGCTGTCTGCCCAAACAAGCTCAGGAGATCCTAAACCTTTTGGATGGGGTTTGTCAGCAGAGGGGCTTCCCACGGAGCATTTCCTCCCAGAGCTGGAATGCTGGCACTGGGGTTTGACAGTGCTGTGGCTGAAGGAGAAGAGTCCCTTCAGAGAGGGGCCACAGCTCAGGGCACAGCCTGGGCCCCAGAGCTCCTCTGGGTGTTCCTGCCCTAAATGAACAGTCTGGAGGGGACGCAGCTCCTGCTGCTGTAAGCAGTGCTCACATCCCTTCACAGCTGGGGATGGAATGTGTGGAGTGGTTGCTGTGGCAGAACCCCAGGGCTGAGGCTGGGTTTGAGGCTGATGTGAGTGCTCAGCCTGCTCCAAAGGCACGTCACTCCTTATCCAGCTGATGCCACATGTGGGAGAATGCTTGTGACAGGGGCTTTATCTGCTCCTGGGAGCACAGCAGCAACACCGAAATTTTAGCCATCGTTCTTTCTAAGAGATGAAATGGGCCATAAAAAATTAAGGAACTGCCACTAAACTGTCAAGACTTTAATGTTGTCAGAGGATTTCAAAAGGCTTGGAACAAATTTTAGAGCCCTGTTTGATCTTCCCTCCACCATGCCAAGCACAAGAATGAAATGTGTGCCTTTGTCAGTAATTCAGGGCAGGGTGGTTGTGGCTCTCACTGAGGATACCCCTCGTGTTGCAGAGCTGACTGATGGGTTTGTGTTTCCAGAGAAAAACAGGAAGCTACAAACTGTCACTGTAGGTGGTAGAGCTTAAATCTGGTTTAAGATTTCTTATGAAATGATTTTTGCACAAAGGAGTTTTTTGAATAATGTCTTCCAACAATAGCAACTCAAGCACTTGGTAAGAAAAATAACCCTGACAAAAACTGCTCAGTCATTAAGTGATGCCTCAGATTTCTTTTACAAGAACATTTATTTTTCATAAATACCAGCCTGGCTAAAGTTAAGACTACTTTGTTTCAGTGTGTTTGGACTCTGTTCTCCTGGGTACAAGGGACAGGATGAGAGGAAATAGACTCGAGCTGCTCCAGGAGGAGATGTAGGTTGGCTGTGTGGGAAATCATCCTCACAGAAAGGGCTGCCCAGGGCAGTGCTGGAGTCACCATCCCGGGAAGCGTTGAAAAACCTGTGGATGTGGCACTTGAGGACATGGGTTAGTGGTGACCATGGTGGTGCTGCTGGGCTGCTGGTTGGACTTTTCAATCTTATTTGTCTTCTCCAACCTTGATTCTGTGTTTTTGTAACTAAAATGAGTAACTCTGTCCTGGTTCCCAGCCCTCCAGAGCCATGTGCAGGCAGGATGCTGCTTCTGGAGTTTGCACTCGGGGTGTTCCTGATGCTGGTTAATGCTTTGTCAGGGGGTCTGTGCTTCCCTTTCCCGATGGAATCATGGTAGGAAGTGTCCAATTCCTGTCTCCTCACAGCTGGCTCTGTGTGTCCTTGCTCTCAGAGGGAGTTGTGCCAGTGAGGGAGCATCCCTGGGGCATCCCTGTCTCTCAACAGGCAGAAGCGAGAACCCTCCAAGGGTTAATTTGTTTTACACCTAAGACAGCCAAAATTTCTGTTCTGTTTTCCTTCCTTGCCTGCCTGGGTGGCTGCTGCCCAGCTGGAGGATGTGGAATATGAACCTGGACTCCCCTCCCTGCTCAGCCCTTAGCCCTGTGCTGAGCCAGAGCTGTTTTTCTGTGTGCTGCCCAAACTCTGGGTGAAGGTGAAGCCCCTTCCACGTGTTCCCTTTAAAGCACTGACCCTGGGCAAAGTCTCAGCAGTTCAGTGTAAGAAAACAGAATGACTGTGCAGATACCAGGATGTTTTTCTCAGGGATGTTTTTTTTTTCTCCAAAACAGATCCATTTCAAGTTTTGGATGTAATTGGAATTGAATTTGAGGATGTAAAGCATGATGCTATATTGAAGCAACATTCAACTGAACTACTGAAAATATGTATTTTGGACTTTGGGCTGTTTTAGGGCCTGTTGTCCTCTCATGAGGATCTCTGGATCAGCTCTATTGGCAAAGGCTTCTCAAGGAGCTCCGGATTGGAGCTTCCTCAGTAGGTTCTTGATTTCCACACACGCTGGGTAAGTATTTCCCACCCAGTATTGCTGACATGACTGTACACCATGAAGTGTAAAAGCCTTAGCCAAGGTCAGTGTGGGCCAGGGAGGGAATGTCCTCAGGAGAGCAACATTCCTCTGCTCCAGCATGGGGGAATTTGTGACTCTGCCTGGCCCTGGTGTGGGGAGCTCTGACCATGGCAGTGAAACCATGGCAGTGAAACCATGGCAGTGAAACCTGCCATGACCAGGCAGGAGCTGGGGCTGGGCACATCACCTCCCCTGCCTCCCATGGTTTTCCTTGCCAGGTGCAATGATTTGTGGCTTTTCCAGGGGTGTGGTGCTGCCTGTTGCAGTTTCACTAATAAACATCCCTGGGTTTCTGCACTCGAGGTGCGTCGGAACCTCTGGGAAGTGTGAGTGACACATCATTACTCTTGTAGGAGACGTGTTGTTCCAAACTGCTATGACTAATTACTAGCAAATGATGAGAATTTGAACATCAGTTCCCAGTTTTTGCTCTGGGCAAACCCACTTCCCATTACTCTTCTGTGGTTTGGTTCCTGGAGGGGGTCGAACGCTGCCGGCAATCGCTGTAGTTGCTCATTCTTCTGCCTTTTCTTGTGCACAGATAAACCACAATTGGTTCTGGGATTTCAATCAAGGATTGAAATTATGTCCCAGATTATTTAAAATAATATTTTTGGTGTTATTTAAAATGTTGTTTTCGTGATGTGTCAGACACAAACATTTCAGCCTTGTGCGTGTGCACAAGTAGAACATCTCTTCCTGCACACCCAAAAAGTACATTGCTGCTTAGAGTTTATCATCATTGCTTGTTTTATTGCCTGATTGTTTTTATTGCTTTATTCTTGATTAGACTTAGTTTAGACTTGATTCTGGATTTAGCTCACCTGCATATCAGAGTGGACTCTTTGTGCTGGAAGCTCGTCCTTCTATCGTGATGCTTTCCAAAAACTCTGGCCATGAAAGACAGGAGTTCTTTCTGAGAGCCACTCAGGTGAGGTGGATGCTGAATCTGAATACCCCTTCTCATTTAAATCCGTAAGTCTCTGGTTAAAAACCCCAAGGTGCTGCTGCTTTGGTCCCTGAAGACCTGCAGTCTCTGCATGTGCAGATGGGGAACACTGAGCACCCGGAGGGGGGGTGGCTGCAGTTCTGAGTGCTGGGCCATGGGACCAGGGCTTGGACTGAAAATAGATACCAAAAGTTGGAAAAATACAAACAAATGATGGCACAGACTGGTTCAAGTGCTGAAAAACCTGCCTTTGCAATTGCAAGTGTGAGAGTGAAGGTGAAGAGTTGATTGTTGCCCACCAGGACCTATGCAGAAAGATGTGTGGGCATCTCAATTCCTTATGGAAAGGCATGGCAGGAGCAGGCCAGCAGCAGTAAAGACATCCCAGAATATTTTGGACATGTTTGACATGTTCCATACAAGTGACCTACCTAGAGACATCTTGGACTCTCAGACACAGCTGTTTTAAAGTTATTTTAAATGCAGATTTAATTTCTTTGTTGCCCAGTCTTGTGACTCAGCATTTCAGCACTGAATTCCTGGTGGCTGATACAGGACAATGGTGTTGTGTGATTCCTCTCCAGTGGGACACTCGTGGAGTGTCTCTGGTTCCTTAATTTCATAGTGATGATAGCAACCAGTTATCATTTGGACCTTTGTGTCCAGCCTGACTGAAGTCAGCCAGGGGGCTGCAAAGATCCTCACGGTGGGTGGGCACAAAACCACAAACGGGGCTGGGGCCTTCAGCCCTGCTGCCTTAAGAACAAAGGGATAAAAACCTGCTAAAACTTAAGAAATAGACTTATGCTTGATGTACAACATTTTTTCATGCTAAGGTCAGGCATTTTATTGATATTTCAGTTCGAAAACACAGTAATTCAAAAAATTTTAGGTAAGTCGCCGGATGTTTGCTTTTGGGGCAATAGTATCTGACTGACTCATGTAATGTTGCTCTGATTTGGATCAGTATTTAAAAATGGGCAGATGAGTGTTTCACGGGCAGGTCTTAGAGCTGATCTTTGAGCAGGTTTTGGAACACCTAAAAACCAGAATTTTAAGTTGATGTTGGAAAGTGTAGCCTTTGAAAGAGATCACTTTGCCTCTGCCCCCTCCAGCCGTGGTCTCTGGCACGGGAAGAGGAGTTGTTCAGGTTGTGTCTTTTGTGTGTGCGTGCACGGAGTGTTTGTGTGTGCAGGCACCGTGCACAGATAATCCACGTCCCAGAAATCGAGTGTGTGCAGCAGCAAGGTGTGCTTCTGTGAGGAATTAAGCTTCTTTTAGAAGTCTATCATTTCCTAGTGGATTGGGGTCCATCTCTTGTGGTTATTCAATTTATTTGACAGGTACAGGTTCTTTTTCAAATGCCACTCCAAGGATGGAGTGGGAATAGTCAAACCCTGAGCTGTGTGGTGCTGGTCAGAGATGGGGGAGATAAATCACATTTTGCAGTGGTTACTTTGTGGTTTTTTTTCTGCTGCTTCACCTCCTCTCACACAAACCTGTCGGTATTTGGAAGGATAATTGGTCTCTGATAATGTGACTGTGAAATTCTGTTTCTGTTCTTGACCATGAGCATGGCTAAAGTTGAGTTTATTTTCATTTATTCACCCATTTTCACTAGTAATGGCCAAGCCTGGGGGGACCTTGTGGCTCTGCACAAGTCCCTGACAGGAGGGGGCAGCCGGGGGGGTCGGGCTCTGCTCGCAGGGAACAGGGACAGGAGGAGAGGGAACGGCCTCAGGCTGGGCTGGGGAGGCTCAGAGTGGACATCAGCAGGAATTTCTGCATGGAAAGGGTGGTCAGGCCTTGGCAGGGGCTGCCCATGGAGGTTTGGAGTGCCCATCCCTGGAGGTGTCCAAGGAAGGGCTGGAGGTGGCACTCAGGGCTCTGGGCTGGGGACAAGGAGGGGATCGGGCACAGACTGGGCTCAGTGATCCTGGAGGGCTTTTCCAGCCTCTGTGATTCTGGAATTCTGACTCCAGTCTCATTTTTGGCTCCAAAGGTGCAGGTGCCATTTCACTTCCTAGCCCTGTGGGAAGCAGAGATTGATTTTGCGGAACAGTGATGAACCTTTCTGATGCTGATTTCTACCCCCCACTCACAGCTTCCCCAGCCCCTGTTGTTAGTCAAAAGAAATGAGTGATATGCAAATGTTGTTTCCTATAAACTCCAGCAGTGCCGTGATTCCAGCACCAATTATGGAAGTGCTATAAGGCACGGCTTTGTAGCATTGCTCAGAGATTTACAAAGGCGCTGTCTGGAGATTCCTCAGGTTTTTAATCTTAGCACCCTAGGAGAAAACATGCAGTCCACACAGCCTCCCCATCTGATATTTTATTAATGAGATTAAATGAGTAAGTAAATTATACATGTAAATCAAACAGAAAACAGAGTGGGATAATATGAAGTCAGCACATTAATCAATTTATCAGCTTGGTTTATTTGATGTGCTGTGATCAGCGATCTTTGTATCCTCCAACCACTGCGCTGCATACCAAAAATAAAGAGCAAAAATCCCTCACCCCCCATTAAAGAGCACATTTCATGTCATGCAGATATTCCAGAACCGTCTGGCCACAATCCTGTGCTCTGGGATGAGCCTGCTGAGCTGGGACCAGGTCACCATTGTGGCCACTTTTAGCCTCGCCCATCTTGGGATTCTATGATTTGACTGGGGCAAGGTCTCAATTTTCCAGACAACTCATGTTCTCTTTAGGGTGCTTGAAAAGGAAAAAACCAAGGGGTCCTGTGACAGTATGCTGGAGCTGGCTTTGTCCCAAAGGAGCGTGTGTGTCATACCCCAGAGAGAAAAACCCTTCTTCCTTTCGTTTGTTTTCTTGGCTGTAAAATCAGGATGGGATCCCCTCATGGTAATAATAAGGGCAGGGTTGTTTTTGTGGTCGCAGGGCAGGGGAGGCTTTTCCCCAGTTCTCAGGAGAAGGGATGAGCTGGTCCTGGCTCTGCTGCTCCCCCCTCTTTGCAGCCCTGTCCCCACCCTCCCGGCCCGAGCATTCGCGTGAGATGTCGGAGGCTGTTTGGACAAACTGGTCCCTGAGGAATAACTGAAATCCCGCTGGGAAGGGATGATCTGGGCTGCTGAGCACGGATTCACAGACCGTTCACACTTGTTAAGTTTTGACACGACGCATCCTGCCTTGTCCGAGTTATAAACTCTGACTGCGGGGAGGGATCCCCATCCAAGACACTGTGAATGTGGAATGCCTTGGTTAGGAAATGATTTAAAATCCATCTGTTTTGGGTAATGATTGTTTTGCACATCTCCAGGCTGAAAACCACCGGAGGAACAACTGTGGTTTGTTTTGTAAATACGAGATACACTGCATGTAAAATCCTTGGGCTCTAACGTGTCCTTGTGTGTGCTGAGGGTCCTTGGAAAGCTGTTTGTGCCCTTCCCTCATGTTAGAAAGGCTTTTTTTTTTTAGGTAATTCACCACACTTATAAGGGAATTGTCTTGGCTTCTCCAGGGTGGAGAGTTGCAAACTGTTGCAGTTCCTTCCTCTGCAGCCCCAACAGGGAGGAGGTTTCCCCACTACAGAACAGTCACCACCAGCAGCTCTCCTTTCTAGGGCAGCAGGACACTCACCTGTTGTCGCTCACTGCTTCTTCCCTGAGCTTTGCTGGAATCCAGCTCTTGACCAGGACAGGGATTGCTGCCCTGTGCTGGCACTGCTGGGGCACCTCCAGTGCTGGGGACAGTTCTGGGCCCCTCAGGACAAGACAGAGCCTGTGGGGCCGGAGCGTGTCCAGGGCAGGGAACGGAGCTGGGAAGGGGCTGGAGCCCCAGGAGAGGCTGAGGGAGCTGGGAAGGGGCTGGAGCCCCAGGAGAGGCTGAGGGAGCTGGGAAGGGGCTGGAGCCCCAGGAGAATTCCTGAGGGAGCTGGAAAGGGGCTCAGGCTGGAGCAAAGGAGGCTCAGGGGGGACCTTGTGGCTCTGCACAAGTCCCTGACAGGAGGGGGCAGCCGGGGGGGTCGGGCTCTGCTGGCAGGGAACAGGGACAGGAGGAGAGGGAACGGCCTCAGGCTGGGCTGGGGAGGCTCAGAGTGGACATCAGCAGGAATTTCTGCATGGAAAGGGTGGCCAGGCCTTGGCAGGGGCTGCCCAGGGAGGTTTGGAGTGCCCATCCCTGGAGGTGTCCCAGGAAGGGCTGGAGGTGGCACTCAGGGCTCTGGGACAAGGCCCTGGGATCAGGCACAGACTGGGCTCAGTGATCCTGGAGGGCTTTTCCAAGAGAAACAATTCTGTGATTCTTTGCTCTGCAAACTCCGTCCTTGACCTTTGTGAATCAGAGACTTCTGAACAATGAAACACCCCAAGAGTTCCCCTGCATGTGGGGAATCTGTGACTTTGCAGAGTTCTTCAGCCCCAAGCTCCTGGTGGATGTTTTCAAACTGCGCTCGCTCGCACGTCTTAAAATAGGGAGCTGTGGGCTGAGGGAGCTGACAGCATTATCCCTGGTTTTGGCACCAATATTAGCGAGCTGCTGGCGTTTGGCAATTATTTTCATCCTGCACCATATGGTGAAGAAAATGTTTTCATTCACCCACATACAACTAAACTTTGCTGAGAGCCCTGTGCTGGGTGCCGGATTACCCTGCCCGGGGCTGCTGCAGCCAAAGCCACTCGTGTGCTTCTGTCGGGCAGCAGGGTGTGGGTTTTGAAGGAATGTTTTGTGGAAGTGCAGCCTTTCCATGCTGCTCTTGGGTTAAAAGAGCTGCTGTACAAGGTGCTGGGTCAGCAGTGCTTGTCCTGAAGCCGCTAAAGAAGGAATTGTTCACCCTTTCTTCATGGAAAGGGTTGTTAAATGTTGGCAGGGTCTGCCTGGGGCGGTGCTGGACTGATTGTCCCAGAAGGTGTCCACGGAATGCCTGGATTTGGCACTCTGGGCTGGTGGCAAGGTGAGGATCAGTCCCAGGTTGGACTTGGTGATCCTGGAGGTCTTTTCCAGCCTCAGTGATTCTGTGGTTTTTGGGTTTTTTTTTCTCCTGAGCTGTTGAGCCTTCCTCCTCAAGAGGAACTGTCTGCCTGGGCAGGGCTGAGTCCCCATCCCTGCAGGGATTCAAAATCCGTGTGGATGTGGCACCTGGGAACACGGGGCAGGGGCGGCCTTGGCAGTGCTGGGGATGGGCTCAGGGGGCTTTTCCACCCTGGGTGATTGTGAGTGATGGGTGTGAGATGGAAGCGGCTCCTGCCTCCTGGTTTTCTGTGTGCATCTCACTGCAGGGGGATGTAGCACCAGTCAAATCCTCTCAGGCAGCAGAGAATCCAGCACAGTGACATTCCCAGCGCTGAGAGCAGAGTAATTAGAGCCTGTGTTTTATAAATAGGTACCCCTGGATTCGCTCCTCCTTTGAGAGTTCCTTATTATCTGTGTTTTCTGCTGTCTGATATGGGCTGAGCCTGTTCTGCAGCCTTCTTCTGTCAATTTGAAACCTTGAATCAGGCAACGACTCAAATCTGTGCAAGTGAAGAGTCCTTTGGTTCCTGTGCTAAGAGAATTCCTGGCTTGCTGCTGGAGGTGCCAGCTTAGGTTGGCAGCGCAGCAGGGTTCTCCCAGGTTGGAAGTATGGGAGATAATTTCATATTTTACCCCACACTTCTCTACATGGTTCTGTCACAGATTATGCAGAAAATGGAAAATGCATTTTGTGGAGATTTTGGCATTTGCTTGCAATCCTGCTAACAAAAATCCCCACCTTTGTGTCAGGAATTCTGAAGTCGTTGGTGACAGAGACACTTAAAAGGAAATTTCTGTTGATTCCAGTGCTTGACAAAATCACTATTTTCATTTTTCACATGTAAGAGATTTAAATAATAATATGGAATAATAAAAAGGAGTCAGACAGAAACTTTCCTTTTAAAATGTCAGGGTGCTGGGTCTGTGTTTTCTGAGATTTATCCATTGACTTATCTGCACCCTCCACCCCTTTTCCAAGTGGAATTCTCAGGGAATGCCTTTTGCAAAGCCTTTCCAGGCTGTGACTGATGATCCGGTGGGATTGATCTGGATGAGCTCTTTTATATAACTTCTGCAGAACCATCAGAAACTGCTCTTAGAAAACTAAAGCTGACAAATTATTATGGTGCCCTGGGTTGTTTGTTTAAGTTTTAGGCACCTTGAGACTCTCGAAGAGCACTGAGCAATGGCTGGATGCTCCTTGGAAGGGTTTGTGCTGCAGCATAGGAGGAAAGTCTTGTCCTTATTTCGGTGGTATTTTTGCTACAGGAGAAAAGGCATAATGCAGCTATATTAGAGAATATTACCTGTGAATTCCTAAGCCAGTTGGAATTATTACCTTTTTTCCTCCACGAAGATATTAAAATAATACTTAAAAACTAGTTTTACCTCCAGGAGCACTTTATTGATTTCCTCTGTGGTTCTGCTGTTCTTTGGTCATTGTGAATGTATTTAAAACTTCCAAAGTTTCTGTGAATTTGGACATAAGCCACAACTCTTAAAATTCAGTGTAGTGTGGGTGGTTTTTTGGATGTTTTTTGTTGGTGGTGCTGCATCCCCTCCTTGTCCTGTGTGTTGTCCCCCATCCTTACTGCCAGCAGCAGTCTCATGCCAAACCTCGGACTGGCCCTCTGTTGGTGATGCCAACCAAAGCGATTTGGCAGCTGGGTGGGAATGCTGGAACCCTTTCAGGAATGAGGATCTCAAAGGCAAACTACTGAATACATGGAAATGGCCCATTTGATTCTCAGAGCCCTGTAAAAAGATTTTGATTGGAGCCATTAACAACATTCCAGGGAAAGATGCCTTCCATCCCTGCAGAGGGATTGATTCCAGAGATGAGACAGGATGGATGGGAGGGACCTTAAAGCTCACCCAGTGCCACCCCTGCCACGGCAGGGACACCTCCCACTGTCCCAGGCTGCTCCCAGCCCCAATGTCCAGCCTGGCCTTGGGCACTGCCAGGGATCCAGGGGCAGCTGCTGGATCCTGGTGGGATGGACACTGTGTCCAGGTGCCCTGTGCTGGATCCAGGTGGGAAGAGCCCTGTGAGCAGTGCTCTGCTCTGCTTGCAGGTAGGTGCCAACCCACAGGCATGCTGCTTCCACTGCCTCTGCTCCCTTCCCATGTGGAATTGCTAGCTCTGGGATACAGATCGAAAGCACCAATTCTCTTGGAGTTTATTTTAGTCATCCAACTTCCATCTTTTGTCGCCAGCGGGAGGGAACGGGTGCAGGAGAGTTAAACACACAGAAGGAAATGAAGCAAAAAGCCAAGTGTGAAGTCTGGGAATCAGTCTTGAGTATTTGTGCAAACTGTTGAAGGAATACTTGCAAACAACAACTAAATTTAGCTTTTTTGAAATGGTTCTAAACAAAAATATGCAGCTGAATTAGAAGGAATTATCATATGGCTTTAGCAGGGCTGGGTTGGAAGGACCTGGTGCTAAAACAGCCAAATGCAGTCCAAGTGAGCGGGAGCTGCCTGGAGGGAAAGTTTGTCTGCCCTCCATGGGGAGCGTTCACTCGCCAGCCCTGTGCCCAGGTGGCCAAAGGCCAGTGACAGCCTGGCCTGGAGCAGAGCAGTGTGATAGCAGGACAGGGATTGTCCCCCTGTGCTGGCACTGCTGGGGCACCTCCAGTGCTGGGGACAGTTCTGGGCTCCTCATGACCCGACAGAGCCCGAGGGGCTGGAGCGTGTCCAGGGCAGGGAATGGAACTGGGAAAGGGGCTGGAGCCCCAGGAGAGGCTGAGGGAGCTGGGAAGGGGCTGGAGCCCCAGGAGAGGCTGAGGGAGCTGGGAAGGGGCTGGAGCCCCAGGAGAGGCTGAGGGAGCTGGGAAGGGGCTGGAGCCCCAGGAGAATTCCTGAGGGAGCTGGAAAGGGGCTCAGGCTGGAGCAAAGGAGGCTCAGGGGGGACCTTGTGGCTCTGCACAAGTCCCTGACAGGAGGGGGCAGCCGGGGGGGTCGGGCTCTGCTTGCAGGGAACAGGGACAGGAGGAGAGGGAACGGCCTCAGGCTGGGCTGGGGAGGCTCAGAGTGGACATCAGCAGGAATTTCTGCATGGAAAGGGTGGTCAGGCCTTGGCAGGGGCTGCCCAGGGAGGTTTGGAGTGCCCATCCCTGGAGGTGTCCAAGGAAGGGCTGGAGGTGGCACTCAGGGCTCTGGGCTGGGGACAAGGAGGGGATCGGGCACAGCTTGGGCTTGATGGTCTGGGAGGGCTTTTCCAGCCTCAGTGATTCTGTGAAATACTTTTTCTAGGTATGCACACATTTGGTGTGAGATTTTTCCTCTTTTATTGTGTTCCTCCCCCCACCCCCCCCAAATTCTTCCTGAGCTTGGAGAGGAGGTGGGGCAGATTCCGATGAAAGAATTCTGTCACCCGACCAGCTCTGATTGGCACAACTGCTCTTGGCCCCTGACCTGCTCATTTTTCCATTGATCTGCAAATAACAGGAAAGGCAAGATATGAATCTAAAAATGAACAAAACAAGATAAAAAGCTTCATCTTTGCTATTGTTGATTGAGATTTATAGGATCTTTTGCAACATGAACAAATGGTGCTGGGGAAATGTCTTTTGTCCTGCTCATTCAAAGAGGAGCAAATTACTTGATTGTTTGTTAAGGTCAAGTAAAAGCAACATCATTGGACTCATTAAAGGTTACAGAGCTCTCCCTGAAATTAGATCTGGGCTGTTACATCCCGACTCTCTCTGGTTGAGCTGAGCACTGGATGTACCAGAACATTCAAAGGGCTCCTCACATGACAGCCGTGTGAAGTTTGTCCCATCCAATCCCCAAATCCCATGTGGGTCCTGCTCTTGATGCCAGCACAGGGAGTTTGCAGGGATTGCATCGGAACTCAGAGAGGTGTTTCCCAAAGTCTGTGGAATGGCACCGACGAGCACAAGCGTGTTGATAAATGTTCTGCCTCAGGAGTGAACCGGTTTGGCAAATTCTGAGCTGTTCCAGCTTTACAGGCCTGGTAGAGGAGGAGCCATGTTTCACTCGGGATTGCAGCTCTGCAAGACAGGAGTCTGCTCTGATGGATCAGAACTCTCCTGGGGTGCACCTCCCTTTTTTTGTTACAAAATTGTTGTGTAAATGGCATTATCTAGTTTGGGTACATCTCTTAGATAGTGGGATAGAAGGAGGAGCAAAAAGCCTTGAGAAACAGGTGTGGGAGTTTTTGCTGGTGCCCTTGTCACTACGTGCCCTTGTCAAAAGCCCTTGTCTGGGTTCTTGAAGCCACGTCCTTTAGGACACTTCCATTTCCAGCTGTTTGGTGCGGGATGTGTTTGGTTGCTGCCTCGAGAAGCTCCTGGGTCTGGAAAGGGGCTGGGGGAGGTCACGGTGAATCTCAGAGTGGGTGGTGGTGGCAGGGTGAGGGGTGGGGCTGCTCCACCTGCTGTGAACAACTCGGTGTTGGTGAGAGCACCCAGTATCCTGTGGCCAGCTCATTCCCAATGGCATGGAAGCGTTCCTAATGATATTTTTGATACTTCATGCTCAACTTGTGCTTGTGAGAAGCTCCTGCTGCCGTGTTCCGAGGGCTGGGCAGTGCAGGCTGTGGCAGCTGCGTGTGTGACACAGGAGTTGTGTCACTGGGCACTTGTGCTTAACATTAAAAGGCAGCTCTGTGTTCCAGGCAGTGCCACCGTGAGGGAGCCAATCCCTCTCTTCCCCTTCTCCTTCCTTATCAAGGAAACTCTGTAGCATCGTGTGCCGCAGAAGAAGGGGAAGAATTCCCTTTTGTGTACACTCGGATTTCTTCTGGCAGCTGGGAAGGTCTCACGGGATGTGGTAACGAAGGAAGAAGCTTCCAGGAACAGGGATCTGGCTTTACCGAAAGCGAGCGGTAGAAGCATCCTGATTATTAAAGATGTTTTTTAATTGGAACATTCTACTCCCAAATCCTTCTGATGCAAACTGTGGGTGGGGAAGGCCGGCGCACGGAGGGATCGGCACCCTGGCAGCGGCTGAGAGGGAGCCAGCGTGGCACATGTGGGGCTGGGGCTGGCAGCACGGGCGGCAGGGCTGCGGGAGGGACAGCGGTGGCATTGTGTGGGCCAGATGTGCCCGAGTCGCCGTGGGAATGTTCGGGGCGGCCCCATGGAGTACTCCTGGAACTCCTGTTCCACAGCGGCGCTTATGCAACTTCTCTGGAGCTATGGAGGAGAGCAATTCCTGCAGGGATCCAGGCTGAGCCCAGCAAGGTGCAGCCGGGGGTCTGGTGCTGAGTGTTTAACCTGGAATGGGGGAGTTTGGGTGAACACAGGGAGCAAACAGAACTCCCTGCTCCACGTGTTTGCCAGTCTGGCAGAGGTTTGTGTGTGCATTGGAGAAGGCCCCTGGGGGGACAGAGGCTGCTCATTCCTGGCTGCTACAGGGAGTTCCTCTGTCAGGGGGTTTTTTGCTCCTCATTGAAGGTCTCTAGGTGTCCCAGCAGAATTTTGTGAAATAATCTGTCAGTGGATTTCTGTTCCTTGGTGAAAGGCTCTTGATGCCCTGGTAGAATCTGCCAGGGAGGGTTTCCACATGCCCTGTGAGGAATTTGGGGAAAAATATAGATGGTTTATCACTTCTTGGTGTGAAGGTCTCTGGCTGTCCTGGTAGAATTTTGGGAAATAATCCCGCAATGGGTTTTTGCTCCTTGGTGAAGGCTTCTAAATATCCTGGAAGACTCTTTCAGTGGATTTTAAGTCCTTGGCAAAGGGCTCTGGATGCCCTGGTAGAATTCTGGGAAATAACAGATCAGTGGGTTTTAGCTCCTTGGTGAAGACCTCTGAATGTCTTGGGAGAATTTTAGGAAATAATCCGTTGGTGATTTTTCTTTCTCCTTGGTAAGGATCTCTGGCTTTCCTGGTAGAATTTGGGGAAATAACCTGTCAGTGGTTTATTTGCTCTTTGGTGAAGGTCTCTAGCCTAGAGTCTTTTTTTCCTAGGTAGAATATTAGGAAATGGAGGTACCAGAGTGGCCCTACCCTCTGTTCCAGAAAGGTCTGGAGCTTCCAGCATGTCCCAGGGGCCCCTGACTGGGGCTGCTGGTGCCTTTTCCAGCGCTGCTGCCTCAGCACGGGCTGTGACTCTGCGCTGGCTTTTGGCAAAGTGGCCAATTTCCATTAAATATTCCGTGGGGAGAGCGGGACGAGGAGCCGGGACGAGGATCGGGATGCGGCACGGCGGGAGGCTGGCACGGGGGTGCCCGTGGGCCGGGATGCCGGGAGGGCGGAGCGGGAAGCCCGGCAGAAGGGGCCGAGCATCCCTCGCCGCCGGGCCGGTTGCCAAGGCGACGGCTGCGTGGCAACGGGCTGGCAGCGGGGACCGCCCGCCGCCGCCGCGGAGCCGCCGCGCAGAGCGGGCGCGCTGCCCTCCTCGCTGGATGCTGCGGCGGCCGCCCGGGAGCAGCCGCGCTCCGCCGGTGCCCGACCGCCGCCGCCGAGCCCGGGCCGCCCTTCCCGGGAGCAGCCGCGCTCGCTCTCCGCTGCCGGGGCCGGCGCGGAGCGGAGATGGTGCCGCTGGTGCGGAGCGCCGGGGGCTCCCACCAGTGGCTGGCGATCGTTTTCCTCGGCCTTTGCTGGTTCCTTCCTCCCGGGAGATTCGCTGCGCCGGGCGGAGACTTCCCGGGCTCTGCCGTGGACAATCTGGTGGTCAGGAAAGGGGACACGGCGGTGCTGAGGTAGGAGGCGATCGCGGGCGGGAGGGATGCGAGCGCGGAGCGTCGCCGCTGCTGCAGCAGCATCCCCGAGATGCCCGAGGCTCCGCCGGAGCCCCTGGCCCCTCTCGGGGACGCTGCGGCGGCGCTCGGCCCCAGGGCTGCCCGCGGGGTGCCCCGGTGATGCGGGAAGTTGTCCCCAGCGCCAGCCGGTACCCGCATCCCTGCAGCTCCGGGCCGCTCGCCGGCCCTCGGGGTGGTTTTGTTCTGCGGTTTCCCCTTTTTAAACTCTATTTAAGAAGCCCTGGCTGTTGCTGAAAGTTCAGAAATGGGTTGTTGGGGTGAAATGATGCAGTTTTGGCTTCCAGCAGCAGTTTGGGGGCTCTGCAGAACGAGCGGCGTGGGGCTGTGGCAGGGAGAGGACTATTGCACCCTGCCAGGAGCATTAGCATCGGTATCATTTATTTTGATACATATTTCTGTGTTTCTCAATGATTGGAGTACTGGCTCCATGCCACGAGGAGATTTTTGTGCTTCCCGTGGCTCTGTTCCTGCCTCTCCTGATGGACCCTGTGCTCCCGTATCTCCTCATCTCTTGGCTGGAGCAAAATTTATTTACCAGCAGTCAGACACCAAAATCGACTCGAACCTTTCGTTCTGGTTTGTGTTCGGCAATCCTCTGCCTTGATTTGATTATTCCCCAGCCCCCACTCTAACTTTTTATCCATGTGTTGTACTTTTGCCTTGATCCTACTGTAGTTCAAATCCTCCCATTTTCTCCTTCTCTGGAATACGATTGCAGTTGGTTGAAGCTCCTGGCTGGTGAGAAACCTCTGATTTAATTAGCAGCACTTCTCAGCTATGAAGTCTCTGGCTGTTATTATTTTTTGTTGGGCTGTCAGGGAAATCTCCAGGTTTCAATGCATTTTATCCATAAGCATTTTTAATGATCCAGCAGCGTGCTGTAAAATGCTGCATGAGGCATTTTCGGTAGGGATTTGCAAGTGCTTTTAGGCTGCTCCTGTTGTAGTAGCTCCTGAAAATACAGTAGATGTCTATGTAGGGCAGCTGACAAGTGGTTTTTATGTGTACCTCAATTATCCTCTGTATTTTGAGACGTGCTCAGGTCCTCGTGCTTTCTGTGGCACAAATGGAGAATCAAAGGAAATAATAATTTAAAAGTGGTTTATTTGTACTGTTACAGGTTTACAGGTTGCAGAGAAAGTAACTTGGTGGGTTCACAGGCTGTTAAGACATACTCAGCCACTATTAAACGCTCTAAGTATCTAAATACATTTAAAACCGCGTTATTAAAAAGCGGTGTGATTGCTCCCAAGGTTACCTCCTGGAGGGTTCAGCTGGAACACATCCGGGCTGCCAGGCCTCAGGCTGGGTTTGGAGCCCGGTGCTGGTGCAGCTGGGTGGGTTACATAAATGAAATGGGAGCTCTAGGCTGGAAGCATCGCTCGGGTCTCACTGGGGAGGGCCAGCGTGTGTTTTGTAAAGAGAGGCTGCTACAGGAAACGCTGGCAGCGCTGCCGAGCCCCGGCATGAGCGATGGGATGCTGGAATGTTGTGTGCTGCAGCTGGGTCTCCTTCCTCGTGCCCTCTGGTTAACTCCTTTCATTTCCCGTGCCCTCGGCAGGCTTGCTTTAAACCTGGGGTTATCCTGTTTTAAGCTGGTAACTTGAAAGGGGAGATGCAGGATCACAGGGGGAGAAAAAGAGAGAGCAGCAGCCTCAGGCTCCTCATCCCGGGTCTCTCACTGCCCATCGTCTCTGCTCCTCTGAGGCTGTCCCTCGCTGGGTGCTTGTATTGTAAATATCTCCCAATGTACATTAAAATAATGGCTGTAGGTATTGGCAGTATTGGAAATTGGCTCTTATTTAAATACAAACTCCAGCGAGCTGGAAAAAGCCATTTGGGTGCTGAAAAAGGAGTTTGTTCCTCCAGCTCTGGAGCCACATGAATCCAGCTCTTCCAGTGGCTGTGCCTCGCAGCACCCAAAGTTGGCTGTGCTCCATCGTTCCAGCCGCTCGTGGCCGGGTGGCCGTGGGCTCCTGGTGGCCGTGGGCTCCCTGTGGCCGGCACGCGTTGATTCCCCGTCCCTGCTCTGGGCTCAGCTGCCCTCTGCCAGCCAGGGCTTCGGAGTCCCCCGTCCTTGGGTGCGGAGGCAGCGCCGTGCCGAGAGCGGCCGGCTCCTGGTGACACCGTGGCTCTGGGGTAGGGACGGCTCTGCCGTGGCTGCGGGGAGCCCAGGGTGATTTATGGGCTGGGGGCTGAGCCAGCCCGAGCCAGGGCCTGCGGGTGCCCTCGCTGGGGTGCACACCCCGAGCGGGGCTCACACCCCGAGCGGGGCTCACACCCCGAGCGGGGCTCTGGCTGCAGCTGGTCACATCAGCCCGTGCCCTGAGGGGTTAACGGGGCTGCCCCGGTGGAAATGAGGACAAACTTTTCCTCAGGAGTCCTCGTTTGTGCTGGAATACCAGGGGAGAAGGCACAGAGTGCCTCTCGATGAGTCCGGGGCCACGGTGGGTGAGCCGGGCCCTGGCCTCAGCTCCCACATCAAGGTTTCGTTGTCTTGCCTGAGGATCAGGAATAAAGGCTCCTTGGAATGCTGACGACTTCCAGGAAAAGCCTCTGTGTGCTGGCATAAAGTAAAATAAGTAGTCCAGCTCCCCCATTTTAAATAGTTAATTCATATATCAGTGTAATTAACCAATTTTGGATCAAACACACAGCATTTTCCTAGTGCTGCAGCAGCAACACTGTGAGGACCATTCCCTCCCTGGCACCCTGGAGCATCACTCCCTGTGTGCTGCTCTTGCTCAGCCAGACCCCCACCCCTCCCCCTCATGTCCCCCCGAGGGGTGGGTGTCCTCCCCAGGCCCAAGGTGGGGCTGGATGGTGCTGTGCTGCTGCCCAGGTGGCACAGGGGTGCTGGGATTCTCCCCTGGCCTCCCAGGCCAGCACTCCCCGATGCTGGCAGAGTCACAGTGCCCAGGTGTCCCTTCCCAAGGGACTGATGGAAGAGAAAGTTTGCCAAGGATGTCACTGGGCACCTGTTTTGGTACAGGATGGGGATCTTAAAGAAAATCCCTCCTTAGCCGAGGAGTTCTGTCTGTGATGAGTTATTTCTGCAGCCTCAGTAATTAAAGCCTGGTCCCTTTTGTTTGGTTTCAGAGGGATCCCCACAGTCCCGGCACTGTTTGTGTTTGTTGAAGTTCTAAGGAATTCTGTCAATAATGCAGTTGTTTTGCATGGCAGAACAATTTTGGGAAGCTGCTACTTTTCAGCAGCAGAATTCCATCCAGCAGCCTTTCTATATTCTTCCCAGGCAGCCGGTTAAGATTTCATGAGAACACATGAGGAAAGAGAGAGCAAGTCCTAAACCCATGATTTTATTAAAGGAATAAATTGCTGCGTTGCAGGCTGGTAGCAATTCAGGAGCCAGGCTGTATTTCCAGAACCAGGCTTCTCCCGTGACCCTTCACAAGATCCCCTGTTCGGAGAGGGATCACCCTGTGTTTCAGCAAATCCATCTCGCTGACAGCACGAGCAGCAATTTCGGGAGAGGAGTGTTTCAGGAGAGGTGACAAATGCAGAGCCCTTGGCAGGGAGCCGGCAGGGGCAGCCCCTGTCACCACCTCCCGGGTCACCTCCCGTGTCACCTCCCTCCCTGCCCCGGGAGCAGGGCTGGACACTCAGGGCAAACAGAGACTGCTTCCTCCTGGGAGGGGGCTGCTCCCCCCTTCCCAGGGATGTGGGGAGGACAGGGGAGAGCTCACCTCAGGATGGCAGCAGGAGGCATTTCTGCTGCTGTGGAAAAATAAGAATTCCCCTTTTCCCGCCGCGCTGGAGCTGCTGCGGGCACGGCCGATGTGTGCATGGGGCTCTCCTGGCTTTACCTGACCCGGGGGACAGCGATGTGTCAGCAGTGCCTGCCGACCCCGCCTGCAATTTGGAACCCAAATCCCCCTGGAGATCGGAATGTGCAAAGCTGAAAATGATCAAAAGGGTTTTTCTAGCAAGTAAGGGTTTTTATCGTGTGTTTTGTTTTCCTCAAAGCTCACGGATAATGAAAACAAGTCTAAGTGAGAGTACCTTTATCGTACCTTTACGTTGTGTCAGCGCAGCAAATTGGGCTTTAGAAGTTGTCATGGTTGTTAAAAAAGCAGAAGATCTTTTTACCAGCAGATGATTATAGAGGAGTTTAGGGAATGTGTGCTCTGCAGTCTGTAAAATATTGTGGGTTCTTCACTGCAAAGGGTTAAACCTTGAGCTGGAGTCCCTGGGCCCGGGTTCCTGAAGGCTGGCAGTAAGGAGCAGGGGGAGCTGTCCAGCAGATACCGGGGTCCGGCTGTGGTCACAGAGAGGGTGGGTGCTTGTTGAACCTGGCTTGGAAATCCAGGGGTCAGTTCTGGGCCAGCAGGTCAGTGAAGTGCAGCCACGTGTGTTTGGCCACAGTGGTCCCTTTGGCCACGTGGGGTGAGTGTTGTCTGAGGCTGGGGCAGCCAGTGGTCACCTGAGAGGGGTGGTTGTAGGAAAACGCCTTTTTTTGGTCATAGATCAGGAGGTTTGGGGCTTTTTGGTTTGTTTGCTGAGTTGGAAATCCTTTATGTGTGGCTTGGCTGCTTCTGTGCACCTTGGAGAGTTCCAGGTCCGTGTTGTGGGCAGTGGCACTGTCCCCTGCTGTGGACACCTGGGGCTGGCACCAAACACCTGGGATGAGCCCCAGGTGAGGCTGGACGGGCTGTGCCTGCAGCCCAGCCCTGCCCAGGGCTGTTTTACTGCTGTGCAAAGGTTTGGGCACACGGGAAGTGGCTGCTCTGAAACTCTGCCTTTTTCGGTGTCTGCTCTTCGAGTTTCTCAACTTCTTCTCTTCCTAAGTTCTTCTGCTTGTGGGAGAAGTTCCCATTGGAGGAATGGGAGGAGCAGCTCTCGGTGTCCTCATGGCTCTTGGTGTCTGGGACCACCGCTGCCCCAAACATGGGGAGTGTGACGCTGTGCCCCCCAGAGGGACCGTGTGCCCTGGCTGTGGGGCTGGGGCAGTGCCAGGGCAGTGCCAGGACAGGCTGTTCTGTACATTCTGGGCCCTGACTCAGGGCTCCGTGTGGCTCCCTCCAGCTCACTGCATCACAGCTCTCCCTGCCTGTTGAACACGACTTTCCCAGCTGGGAGTTGTCTCCTTCACTCCTGCAGGAACACAGGGGATTCTCCTTGTTCTCTGCAGTGGCTCTGCTCCAGGGGATGTTCAGGGTGGTTCAGGGGGGAGAAGCCCATCTGCCATCGGTTTCGTAAAGCAGGGCCCTTTAGGGGTCCCGGCTGTGGGGCTGACACCAGGGGCAGCTTCATAGCTGAGAGTCTTTGCCTAGGGAGTGATGGTGTCCTGGAAAACTGGTGCCACATCTGTCAAACATCCATCCATTGTCATTGGTGTTACTGAGAGCTGAGCATTTGGAAAGGAAGTTCTGCAGCAGGAAGAGCAGGTGGATAAGGAGTTTATGCAGCAATTGGAATTTTGGGATACTCTGTGCATCCCAGCATTGCAGTGCCCCCAGTGCATGCCCGGTGCTGGGTGCAGCTGTGAACGTGGGCAGTTGTGTCTGTGGAGAGTGTAATAAATAGAAAAGTTCCCTTCTTTCCTTTGTGACTTCAAAAGGTTCCTTTCTTGACTTCCATACTCTTGATATTCTGGTGCAGTTTGGGGTCATAAATCCTTCAGCTCCATGGAACTTCATTCCTGAAATGTGACCATGGGATGTGCAGGCTCCTGTGCACACCCCCAGTGAATGAAGTTGTTGTTTGCATAAGAATTTCCCATTCCCAATCCCTGCCAATTATTAAACAAGCACATTATGGCACTTGCCTCTTGTCTGTGCAGCAATAATAAATAAAGTCAGCGTAAATTAAAATAATTTATCATTTTAAATAATGGTGAATGTTTCAGCTGTTCTGCAGAGCAACTAACAAAACAAGGAGTTAGTAAGAGACGAAAACCGGGATTTGTTCCAAAGGGCTGTTTTTTTGAGGAGAAAACAGAGACTTAATGACTTTCTTCTTGTCACCATGTGCAAGAGCTGAGTGCAGCTGATGTCCCAGGGAAAGGATCTCAGGGGACTGGTCCCATGGGCCAAGCAGCCCCACAGTGTTGAACAAAGGTGCTGGAATTAGGCTGCTTCTTCTCTGGCTCATCTGGAGAACTCTTGGTAGCCAAGAGGTATCCCAGTGGGCTCTCCTAGGGAGCTGAAACCCTGGCTCAAACGTGTGAGGCCAGGGCAGTGGGCAGTGCTGCGGGAGCGGGGCATGGAGCTGGCCAGGCACTGCTGGGGGCTGGCTGGGCACTGCTGGGGGCTGGGTGGACACTGCCTCGGGGATGGGGCACTGCTGAGGGCTGGCTGGACACTGCCTCAGGGATGGGGCACTGCTGAGGGCTGGCTGGGCACTGCCTCGGGGATGGGGCACTGCTGAGGGCTGGCTGGGCACTGCTGAGGGCTGGTTGGACACTGCTGAGGGCTGGCTGGACACTGCCTCGGGGATGGGGCACTGCTGAGGGCTGGCTGGGCACTGCCTCGGGGATGGGGCGCTGCCGAGCACTGGCTGTCCCACAGCCAAACGGGAATGAGCTGGTTCATGATCCATCAGAGAAGTGGAACATGGGGGATGTGTGGCTGAGCTCAGTCTCTTCTCCTGTTCCCTGTGGCTGCTGCTGCCCACTGGAAACGCTCAGCTTGACACAGGAGCTCCCCCATAACCTTCACCTCCAGTAAATTGTGGTGTCACTTGGTTTCAAAATCGAGCTGTAAATGCAGGATGACACTTTGGTGAGTGGCACGTTGGGATAAAGCTGGTGACACAGTTCAGAACGAGCTGTACCTTATCTCTGGTGCCATCTGCCATCGGATCAGAGTCTCCGTACCCAAATCCTGGTGGTCAGAGGCTGCTGTGGCTGGTGGGGGTGGGAGAGCAGGGAAGGGGCAGGGCTGTGCTCCGAGCAGTGACAAAGGGAGCTGGGAACTGCCTGTTGGAGCCCCAGTTCTTGTCTCAGCCCTTCCCAGTGGAGGACTGGGATGGTCAAGGCCTCCTGAGTTTCTGCTTTTCCAGCCCTGGGCTTGCTAACCCTGAGTCTCCCCTGACAGACCTCGTGTCCATGGAGCATCTCCTGGGTGTGTGACACTGAGCCAGCCTGGCTGGGTGTCCTTCCTCTGGTGCTGAGCTGGGCTCACAGCTGCTCACGTGGGGCTCCAGAAAGGTGTGGGTGAGGTGGAGAGTGAAGCCCGCAGGGATGGGCTGTACTGGGCTCAGCAAGGTGATGGCTGATGCTCAGAGTTCTTTCCAACCCAAATGATTCTGTGATTCTAAGATACAGAAATTCTCATTTTCTCCAGACTGGCTGAATAAATGTCAAGGTTTTCTTCCTGCCATCAGGGAAGAGGAGAAAAACTCCCATGCCGTGACCCACGGGAGCATGGAGGAGAGCAGCAGAGGTTCAACTGCCCTCAGCAAGGGTGAAGGGGTGGGTGGTTTTCCATGCAGCCTTTCTGCTGCCTCCAGGACACTGGAGATGGCAAAGTCCGCCTGTTCTGCACCGAGGGGCTGGGAGCCTGCAGGGCTGGGAGCCTGCAGGGCTGGCAGTGTGCAGGGGAGCCCTGGCTCCTGCCAGGGGAGCTGGGGCTGCCTCTGGCACCCCTGCTTGGTGTGGGACTGCTGCTGCTTTGGTGCTGACTTTAACCAAAGACAGGCACTGAGGTGATACAGCTTTCAAAGAGTTTTCTGGTTCCTGGATTCCTGGATTCCTTTTTTTTTTTTTTTTCCCCCATTCTGGAAGTTGTCTTGAATTGTTTTCCTGTCAGTCCCCCAAATCTTGCTCGTGTAGGCATTTCCTAAGGACTTTTGGGTCTCTTGATTATAAGTGAAGCAAATTTCAAGAGTAGATCTGTTCTAGCAGATTTTTAAATTTATAAGATGCTTTTAGCTTAATTATGACTGAAACTGAGAAAGAGCCCTGAAGGAGGTTGAGCAGCGTGAACACACTGCCATGAATTCCAGGTGAGGTTGTCCTGGACGTGGAATGTTCAGAGGAGTTGAATGCAATTCTTAGTAAAATCCCAAAGCACTTTGACAGAGCAGTGGCAGTGATGAGGTTCCAAGGGTGGCGAGGAGAATGGATGTCTTGGCAAGAACAGGCAGATAAACAAAAGCCCAGCCTTCTGCCTAAACCCAGCCATTTCAGCTCTCTCTGTCTGACCATGGTGACAGAGCAGGTTTTAATGGGGGGTTGGATCAGATGAACTCAATTATTTAAAATGAGCACAACTGGGCATCAAGGTTTTCGAGAGGACTGAGATTAAATTGGTGTATTTTGGGATCTGTGGAGTAGGAAGTATTGAGCTGCTTGTTTACTTTGACAGGTATGAAAGATACAGGAATTTTGCAGGTATTCTGTTGCTTAGAGATTAAAATCCTATCTAACAACGAAAACATTTATTTGTATAATATTCTTACTTAGTATTTTTGCTTATAAATTTAATACAGTGTAATATCTAATATTTATAAAATTATAGGGTGATTCAATAGAAGCATGTATGCATTTATCTTGATGTGTTATATCAGAATTATTTTGAATTACTCCTAGGAATTAAATCTGGAAGCTGGCAAAATCACATTCTTTACATGTGTTGTACAGAAAAGTGTGAAAATGTTTCAGTCCAGGTGCTGCCTTAGGTCTCTCTCTCTGTTAAATGGCATCGTTGGCACTTCAGGCACAGCCTTGGTGATTGGACTCACCCATCCCCTCCAAGCTCCTCATCCCAATCCCACTCCAGTGTGGAATTCTCTTGTAACTCTTGTTCAGACTGTTAAGTAAATCTCAAATTAAATATTAAAAATGTCGTTGCAATGCTGATACGAACAGTGAGGGGAAAAGGCTGGTGAGTCTGAGGTTCTTTTTCAGGTATTTTTGTGGTGGGTAAAACTTTGTGCTTGAAAATCCACTGGGCTGTCTCTGATTCCTTCAGAACTGTGGAACTGAGTTGGGATGGAGCTTAAATCCCACCCAGTGCCACCCCTGCCATGGGCAGGGACACCTCCCACTGTCCCAGGCTGCTCCCAGCCCCAATGTCCAGCCTGGCCTTGGGCACTGCCAGGGATCCAGGGGCAGCCCCAGCTGCTCTGGGCACCCTGTGCCAGGGCCTGCCCACCCTGCCAGGGTTTTCTGGAGATGGAGGGCTCTGTTTGCTCCCTGCAGTGGCTGGGTGAGACAATTCGGTGTCTGTTGTTGTTGTTGTACTCCCTGCTCCTCAGCCAGCCTTGCCCCACCCCGAGGGGTCAGGGTGTCCTGGGGCTGCCCAGCTGGACACAGGGAACCCAGAGCATCCCAGGGCAGCCCCTCAGGAAAATGCCCGGGTGCCACGGTCACCAACCCAATGCTCTTGGAGAGATTTTCTCTGCAGACTTTGCTGTTCTGTCCGTGCCCTGTGGACAGGTGAGGAGAGAGACCAAAACCAGGGGAGGGGAGGTGATGGGAAGTTGACTGGTGAGGGAAGAGGTCACCAGTTCCCAGGTGCAGAGCCTTGGTCACATCCACGGGAGGAGGGGTGGGAGGAAATCTGTTATGAAAGTGGCCTAATTACAATGAGCTTTTTTTTTTGTTTTCCCCCTGGCTGGAGCAAGTGGACTAGAAAATTGTACTAGACTTTTCATTCAGAGACTATTAAAGAGCAGAGGAAGAGAGAGCAAAATATAGCTTTTGTCACAGCTCCTTTTATTTATTTTTTTTAGTATAGAGTCCTGCACATGGTCAGAAATTAGCTTCAGATTAATTTAATTATTGTATTTAGTTTGTGAAATTTTTTTAACCTGTATAAACCTCCTTCCTGTTACATTCCTGGTAGTGTGAAGGTGGAAGCACTGAACACAAACCACAGCCTGGAAATTAAATGTGGATAATGAGGTTATCTGGGGGCACTGCAGCTGGGGGTGGCCCCAGGCTGGTGGGACACACTGGGCTGAGCCTCCCTGGGGAGCCAGGAGTGAAAATGCCTCTTCCAGCCCAGCTGTGAGAGGAGATGGTGGATGAGCACCAGGCAGGAGGGGGGGAATTTTGGCTGATTGTCCCCAGTAAGAGGGGAGAGGTCAGTGCTGTCTGTGGTGGCTCTGAAGGGCTGGGGCAGAGGGGATCCCAGGACATCCTGTGGGAACAGGGGGAACAGCTTTGAGCTGCAGGACGGCAGATTTAGGTTGGATATTTAGGAAGAAATTCTTCAACCCAAAGAAGAATCAGTCCATGATTCTCAGGATTTCTCACAAACTCAGCTTTAGTGACCTTCTCCAGCTTTGGTTTGCTTGGTGTTGAGTTGGTTTCTGCACCTGCAGTTCCAAGCATCACTCCCAGAATATTTACCCTGAGCTGTTCTCAGTGAGGTGCTGGATTCTCCTCAGGATTCATTGTAGCTGTACTGAGCAGATCAGCTACCCAAACGCCTTCTGGGCTCCATGGACAACTTCTGAGTGCCCCCTTCCCACAGCCAGTTCTGGACTCTTGGTGCCTGGCCTGGCTCTGCCCTGAGTCACAACCACCTCAACTCACAGAGATAAAGAAATGCACTGAGTCATCCCTAACCTTCTATTCCACTTCTTTATTTCCATTAATGCTTCAAAACAATGTTCCTTCTGAACCCTCACTTGGTTAATCTTGGAAAATAGATTTGGATGTGTATAAAACATGCAAAGTCACACAATAAAAAAAATGGGTGAAATTCACAGAAATCAAGCTTTTCAGGGCAGTCAGCCCAGAACTATCACACTGGAATTGAAAATAGATTTGGTTACAGGAAACCATCTCCTCTGCTGTTCCCTTTACCAGGCTGATATAAAAGATAGCAGGAGGCAGCACAGCCCATGGCAAAGGGGAGCTTCCAAGGGTTACTGAATGAAATCCCAAGCGTTTACAAGTGTTCAGAGTCAGGCTGTTTCCCTGACTGGAATGATGTTGTTCCGTGGGCAGGAAGAGCCTCACTGCAGCAACATCGATGCTGGGAGAGGAGGCCACAGGCCAGGGAGAGCCAAACGTGCAGGTGGCCGAGCTCCCCAGCGTGCCAGGGATCTATCTTTAGAGAGCCCAGGCACCCTGAGCTACCCAGTATTTATATTGCCACTTGAGCTGCACTGGAACTCATCAAAGCCCGAACTCGAAACGTTCCCTCAGAACCTCTGCACCCCGGGGGGATGAGGCTCACAGGGAGCTCTTTGCTCCTCCAGAGCCGTGGGGCATTTTCCCTCCAGCACCTGGTGCCAGGATTGGTGTGAGCAGGTCACAAATGTGTCACCATGGCAAAAACATAAAATAATTGCTCCCAGATTTGGGGAGAAAACACATTATTCGTAAATTAAAAGCAGATAAGTTACAAGACCCAAGGCACTTCTGCTGGTAAAGAGCTTGGGTGTGGAGGAGAAACCCCTCCCTGGCAGGGTGGGCAGGCCCTGGCACAGGGTGCCCAGAGCAGCTGGGGCTGCCCCTGGATCCCTGGCAGTGCCCAAGGCCAGGCTGGACACTGGGACTTGGAGCAGCCTGGGACAGTGGCAGGGGGTGTTTGGAAGGAGATGAGCTTCAAAGTCCCTTCCAACCCAAACCAGTCTGGGATTCTGTGAATTTCTCCCTGTAAGAATTCTGTGTTTATATAATTGTTTTGTTTGTTTGGGTTGGCTTGGGGTTTGTTTTGGTTTGGTATTTTTCATGTCTTTGTTTGCTTTTACTTTTTCCTTTTGTTTTGTTTTTGGTTGCCTGTTTTGTTCTGGCAGCTGTGTGTAACACCCCAGATTCAGTGATTTTCTGGGAATATTGGCTCTGGCTGCCCCCAGAGTCTGATGTGGCGCTTCCCTCTCAGCAATGCTCTGTGGGATCGACATTCTGACCCTGTCCTGGAGGAGCTTTTTAACATTCCCGTGCCTTAACAAAGCAGAGACTTTTCCTGTAATGGTTCCAAAAACATTTTCACCAGCTAAGAAGTTCTTTAAATAGTCCTCACCGAGTGAGGCTGCTGATTTGCATGACAGCTTGATTAAACGTAACCTGCTTCCACACTTAATTTATTTTGAAACTGCCCAACATTTTCATTCCATGCCATTAATTTTGCATTAGTAGACTGGCTTGATTATTTAAGAAGGAAGGTAATTTTATCTTCTTCGTTGGTGTGAGTTCAAATCCATACTGAAAAATGGTCTGAAAGTGGTTATAAATAACAAAACCCTTTGCTCCACATAAAGATTTGTTGGACCTGGTGGTGTGATGCAGAAGGAAATGAAGATTTAGGTGGTTTAATGATCATCTTTGACTTCAGCAGAGCTTGGGCTGCAAATGTGGCTCCATATTGCAATGTATATTCTGAGTAAGTGGGTTTGGGGACCTGAAAAGGCAATATTTCAGGGTGCTTCTTACACAGGTGCTCCATTTTCCCCAGGAAGTGATATTTTTAGGAAAACTGCATCTCAGATGCTCTGGCAGAACTGTGGCACTTCCTTCTTGCAGTGGATGTGTTACAGAAATGGGCCACAGCTCCTTGCTTTCCGTGATGCTGGAGCTGGGATGCCTTACGTTGGTGCCAAGCCCTGCAGAAAAGGGTTCAGGCAAGATCCTTTAAAACTTATTTCTACATTGATTTAATCAGCTTCTCTTTCCAGGGCAAGACTTTTACAGCAGTTAACAGAATATTTCAGATTTCTTGCAAAAGTGGAGCCTAAACTAAAAATTATTTAAGTTATGGACCATCTGTTCTCAAAGGATGGTTTCATGAATAGGGCTGTGAATGCATTCTTTAAGTAAACCTCATAAAATTCCTCCTTTTTTTAAAAAAAATTTTTCCCCTTTTGAAGAATCCTATTACTCCACATTTTTGCCCTGCAGGCAGGTTCTGGATCCTTCTGGACCCCCATGGATACTCCCTCATTTCCTCTCTCTCTGCTCTTGGATATTTAGCTTGCAGTCTCCATGAGGATGACACAGAGATGTGTTTCAGATTTGCATCCTGGATTTGCAAACTGAAATGTTCATTTCATCTGCTGAACTGTCCTTGTCGATACCTACCAAGGAGCTCAAACATTCCATTGAAAGAAAACAAAATCCCTTCTGCCTCATTCTGCCAGTCCCCAATAAAGGACTTTTCCATCACCATCCTGCTTGGCAGCTTGGTCCTCTCTTGGCTCTCCTGCCCATCCTTGTTCCAAACCTTGCAGATTCTTTCCATGTAACATCCCTGGGAAATGAGAACTTCCTCCTGGAAAGGGCTGTCCAGCCCTGGCACAGCTGCCCAGGGCAGGGTCAGTCCCCATCCCTGGAGGGATTTCAAAGCTGTGTGGAGGTGGCACTTGGGGACACGGGGCAGTGGTGGCCTTGGCAGTGCTGGGGATGTTGGACTTGATGGTCTAAGAGGGCTTTTCCAACCTGACCAATTCTGTGACTCTGTGAAAACTCCTGGTTTTGGGCTTTTTAGTCTTGATTAATGAACAACTTCTCCTTTGTACTTTAAGAAACACCACCTTGCTCTGTGACATTTCTTCAGACCCTGGTGATGAATATTTTTCCAGCCCATTCTCTTGGTATCTGCTTCAGAGTTTCCTCTGCTTCCAGCTTCTCCATCTCACCAGGAATAATGTATTTGTCTTAACACCCAGGTTATCAGGCAGGAATAACCCCCATAAATGAATGTCTGTAATGTGGGAGAGCCCATGTGTGAAGGGACAAGGAGAGCTCCCTGCCAGGCTGGAGCCTCCAGCTCCTCGGGGAAACAGGGAAGGCAGAGAGAGGAACAGATTTCACATTTGAATGAGAGGACCAAGACACGTGACTGTAAATACATTTCTAAATGAGAATTTATTTCCTAAATCACTTTATTTTAGAATTTGAATGGTGGTTATGGATGAACCCCCCACATTCTGTAGGGAGGTGAGTGAGTGTGGCAGAAAACACTCTGGGCGTGCTGGTAAATATTTGTTTGTGATAGCTGTGCCTAAGTGAGAGGCACAGTGCCCCACCCGGGCCAGATCCATCTCGTGATGGAATTTAAGTCTCCACGTTCATGAATTTATGTGTGGCTGGCTGGGGCAGCCTCTGGCACCGGCCGTGGCCGATGGAGGCTGTGCCAGTGCCACTGCAAAGCTCGCTTTCCTGACGGCTGCAATAAGGTTTTGCATTTGATCTTTGTGTAGCAGAACCAGGCTGTGAGTTTATGGCTCTCACAGACCTTAGAGAAATCAACAATGTGGGATCAATGCTGAGTGGGGGTGGAGAGGTTATTTCTGGTGGCTCTTCAGCAGAGAGCAAGGGGGACAGCTTTGGTGTTTGCAGGAATGTGCTGAAAATTCATATGAAATTTAGGGATGGAAACATCTGACAATCCCAGGATCACTGAGGTTGGAAAAGCCCTCCCAGCCCATCGAGTCCAGCCTGTGCCCAATCCCCACCTTGTCCCCAGCCCAGAGCACTGAGTGCCACCTCCAGCCCTTCCTTGGACACCTCCAAACCTCCCTGGGCAGCCCCTGCCAAGGCCTGAGCACCCTTTCCATGCGGAAATTCCTCCTGACACAGGGATGAGTGGAATAGGAGATAATGAAGAGGGAAGCTGCTCAAAAGGGCATCCCCATAAACTGGGTCCATTCTAAAACCAGAGTTTATGTTGGGCCCGAATGCAACACCAGGGCAGAGCCCCCAGGGCCAGGATCCAGAGGTGTGCACAGCTGGGCATGGAGGGGAATCCAAAAGCTTTGCTGATATGGAAACATGCTGGGACCCGTTTTCCCAAAGCTGCTGACAGAGCAGAAAGGGGTAGAGGAGGGAGAAAAATATTGTATGGGAAGTAAAAAATGTTTACAGGGAGAAGCTTCAGGAACTGCAGCTAATTAGTTTGGCAGAATGGCACTGGGCACCCTCATTGTGCTGGGGAATGTTTTAATGTCAAAAAACTCCGAAAATCCAATCTTGGCAAAAACCCCATAATGCAAACTAATGACTAAAAGCTGAAACTGAACAATTCCAACTTAACTGTGAAGCGAGGGTTTTAGAGGCAATTAACTGCTGGAATCAGCTATCAAAGCAATGCAGGGTTTCTCATCTCTCGAGGCTGGTCTTCTCTGCAGAAGATGCATTGAGGCCCTGTTAAGCTGAATGATGTTAGGAAGGGGTTTCTTGGACAGAGGGAAGGGAGAAACTCCCTTTTTTCCAGCCAAAGGAGTGCAGGGCTCTGCTGAAGCCCAGCTCCCCCCCCCCCCCCCCCCAGCAGTGCTGGTGTCACAGCAGAGAACAGCCATGCGCTCACTGGAGGATTCTCTGGATCCAGACCTTCGTTTCTGGGTGTCACTGGGTGTCTCTGTGCAATTAATTCTGATCTTTAAGATACATTAAGTTGTAATTTAATTTTAATGGCAACAGTCTGATTTCTTTAGTGACCCAAAGGAGAGCTGTTGTGTGCAGGAATGGGATGGAGAATATTCTGATGTAGGCTGGAGGTATGGAAAAAAATGCAAAACCTGTTCAAGGGATGCTTGACTTTTGCCTTGTCATTGTCACCCCTGTGGCACAGGGCTGCAGAGGGCAGCTGAGCTGATTCCAGCTCCTCATGGAGCCAAAGCAGTCAGCTCAAAGCACTGCTGTGCCTTTCCCCCCACAGTTATTTAGGAAACAATTTACTCCTGTGTCCTCTGCTCATAAAGCCATAAATCTGTGCTATAAGTAAACGGCTCAATTTAATAGTCAGTTTTATCTGGAAATTGTGAAAGTCAGGACTTTGGAGAAGCAGTGATTTCTGTCAACAGCAGAAAAATGATGCCTCTGTACTCCTGGGTTCCTGCTTCATTCCGGAAAACCTGGCAGCGTGGCTAATTGCAGGGGACTGCACTGGTGGCAATTAGGAGGGAGAGGAGTGGAGCAGATCGATATCCTTGAGAGCAGCCTGCTGTCCTTTGGGGATCCGTGCCAGAACAGGGCTGCTGGCTGTTGGGATGCAGCCCACGGCCAGGGGTGATTAATTTGCTTTAACTTCTATAACTACTGTGTGTCCGAGAGTTCATGCAACAGACTCTGGAAACAGAAATATCTGAAGAGAAAATAGATACAGTTCATACAATAAACTGCATTAAAGATTCAAGCACTGAGTGCCCAGAGCAGCTGTGGCTGCCCCTGGATCCCTGGCAGCGTCCAAGGCCAGGCTGGATGGCTTGGAGCAGCCTGGGATGGTGGAAGGCTGTGGAACTGGATGGGCTTTCTCCATATTTTCTCAGTTGCTGCAAGTTTTCAGGAAGTTTCAGACAATGCACCAAGGGGTCTGGGGTGGGTGACAGATCCCTGTGGGGTCCTGCCAGGCTCCATGGGGTATTCCCAGGGTGATGAGAATCTGCCTGCCTAGCACGGCCCGGATTAATGAAGATATCCCATATCTTGGGGATCCAATTTACTGACTGTCACTGTTAATGAAATCTCTCCAAGTAAAACTCAGGGTTTGACATTCCCACGGACAGAGACAGAATCCATTTCAGGTGAGCACAGAAATTCAGCTTGCGAGGTACCTGCGACTGTCACAGGTGAAAATCTCTGCTAATGAACTGTGTATTAGTGTGAGACAGGAAGAGAACTCCCTCGGTCTCTAGATTTACTTTGAATAATTCATTAGCTCGCACTCCTCACCCATGGCAGTCGTAGGTAAATCCCACACTGGAGCTGCTAATTAAAGTTGCAGGATGAAGGGAAGCTACTAATGAGATGCGAGACAAGTCCTCCAACAATACAGAGGAACTTGTAGGTGCATAAAGTTTTATTGTTGGTTTTCACGGGAGGGCAAAGAAACGCTGAGGAATTCACACTTGTTCCAGCAAATGATCAGATCACTCTGCACAAGTCCCTGACAGGAGGGGGCAGCCGGGGGGGTCGGGCTCTGCTCGCAGGGAACAGGGACAGGAGGAGAGGGAACGGCCTCAGGCTGGGCTGGGGAGGCTCAGAGTGGACATCAGCAGGAATTTCTGCATGGAAAGGGTGGCCAGGCCTTGGCAGGGGCTGCCCAGGGAGGTTTGGAGTGCCCATCCCTGGAGGTGTCCAAGGAAGGGCTGGAGGTGGCACTCAGGGCTCTGGGCTGGGGACAAGGAGGGGATCAGGCACAGACTGGGCTCAGTGATCCTGGAGGGCTTTTCCAGCCTCAGGGATTCTGAGAGGAGCAGGAGGTACCTGTGCCACCAAGATGGGTCCTTAGGGGTCATCCAAATGTGGAAATGAAAAGTAGTGCAATATTTCACATTTTTATTATATATAAAAAGTATAGCTAATAAATCTGTGTGGGTTTTACCAGACACTTTTATGGATAAATACACTGCTAAAGCATCACCTCTGTTCCAGGTCATGTTTTATAGGTTACAGCAAAACCCTGTTATCTGTGTGAGGGTCTGGGCGTGCTCTGTGGGCAAGGGGACCAAAGCAGTGAGCTCAGGGAATGAAAAATGCAGCTGCAGCTTTAGATGGTAGAAATTAATATTTCTGGTGTTTTCTTCTACAACGTGAGATGCAGAAACTGAATGTTGTGTGCAGAGTACACAAAATTGCCTTTGTGTCATTCGTGTTGTCTGGCTGGTTCACTACACGGAAATCTGTGATGTTGCAACACATTTAAATGTGTTTTCTGCTGGTTGGGAATGAGATATCCAGAAGATCTGTATGGGGACATGGAGGAGGATAAAAATACACTTTTAATGATTATTTTCAATGTGCAAATTGCAGCTCGCTGCTCAGAGAAAATCAGACGACTTCAAGCACTTTATCTTATTAAAGAAAATGTCTCCCAGAGAAAAGTGCCGATCAGAGCCTCCCTGAGCCCGGGACAAGTGGGTGTGAGGAGGGTGTGGGGTGTAACGGGAGCGGGACCAGCGCTGGGTTCCCTAATCCTGCCCAGCTGTGGCAGCAGCTCCGGGGGCAGGAGGGGCAGGGCCCCTCTGCTCCTGGCTGGATCGGTCACTGCAGGGACAGGGACTGGAGGCACCTGGGTTTTAACCTCTCCAGACCAGTCCCTGACAGCAAATCCCACCAGAGTTTTGGTGAGGCCCTGGCACAGGGTGCCCAGAGCAGCTGGGGCTGCCCCTGGATCCCTGGCAGTGCCCAAGGCCAGGCTGGACATTGGGGCTGGGAGCAGCCTGGGACAGTGGGAGGTGTCCCTGCCATGGCTGGGGTGGCACTGGAGGGGCTTTGAGGTCTCTCCCAACCCAAACCATCCTGGGATTTTGTGGTTCTAACTCAGCAGCTCAACCCCTGCTGTACCCTGCAGATGGGGTGTGGGGTGAGAAACCCTGGGAAAGATCTTCTGGAGCAGCTGCTTTCCTGTAGAAATGAGGAAATATTAACACTGCACCTTTCTAATAAAGCAAATGGAGATGGAGCTGAAGCACACAGAGCTGTGATTTAAAATGCAAGCAACCCCTGCAAATCAATACTAGCTCTATAAAAAGGGTTCAAAATGATAATGCAAATGAATCCTGAGAAGAAACATTCCTGGCAGGCACAACACGCTGATCCCTGCCTCTCACAGCCTGCTGCTGTCTGCAGCAACATTTGTGGCACTCCTGATAAACCCGTGATGGGAAGATAAGGCTCCCAATTTGAACCAGCACAGCTTTGAAAAAGCCTTAACACCAGGAAATGCAAAGCAACCCCCAGGTCCTGGCTGTGTGCTCCAGTTTGGGGTGAGGGTTCTGCAGGGCTGACCGTGCTGTGCTCAGCAAATCCATCGGATCCCGGGTGGGCTGGGCTCCTAGCTTGGCCTCCCCCATGGCTTTTAGCCTCCCTTGACCTCGGGGATCCAAGCTCAGCTTCCCAGCAGCCTGGGAAAGAGTAACAAAGTCAATAGCTGGAGCTGCTGAGTGGGGAGGGCACCTGGGGGCAGGAGCAGAGGGGGCTCCTCCATCTGGAGCCGGCGATGGTGGCCCAGGGCTGCAGGACACTGCTGCACAGGCAGAGCACATCCTGTGCCACACCAGTCTGGGGGTGACCCCAGCACCTGTCCTGGCCCGAGCACATGGGGCTGTGCCCCTGCTGCCAGGGAGGGGCACGGGGAGCTGTGTCCGTGTGACAGGAAAGCTGGAAACCGCTCCCCACGCGCAGGTGCTGCTGCTGGCTCTGCAAAGATGAAGTCGGTATCTTCTCGCTCGTCTATTCTTCTTCCTAATCCGAGGATTTTAATTTTGTTGATTCATAGGTTATCTAAATATGAACAGGTTCCCATCAATCAGCAGCGCCAGCGCCTCAGAATGAATATAAATGGTGTCTTCAGTACTTCCTAAAAGAATGGCTGTGTCTGAAGTGTAAATCCACATTCCCAGGCTTTGCTCACGGCTCCTGGGTTTGTTTCAAGCATTCATCAATTATTTTGCTCTAGACCTCGAAAGGGTTGGGAGGAGTTTCTGTTCTCTGTGGCATTATGTTCATTTCCAGGGACGGTAAAAGCCGAGCATTTCCAAAAGCACCGTGGTCTGAACTGAGAATTTCTTGCTCATCCATGTTGGGAATGCACGCAGGCAGTTGGGATTTTCTGTTTATTCAGGGGCCAAACTTTAAATTGCACATGGAGATGACTCGGGGTTCCTCAGGGTAACAGATTCTGGAATGCTGAGGGAACATTGTGGTGCATTCTGGATAGTTCTGGAAAATGTGCTGGAGCCACATCCACATCCTCTGCACCATGTGGAGCCTCCAGGGGAAACAGAGCTGATGTGCTGGGAGCTTCCCCTTGGTCATGGCACAGTCCCATCCTTGGCCATTCCCAGCAGGAAAAGCCCCAGCTGTGCTTTGGGGTCACCCCAGGCCGGGCGCTGCTCTGGGGCTGGGTGGGCCCCCCCAACAGCCTGGCCTTGCTTCCCCCCATGGGACCTGGGGGTGTCCTGTGGGGGTCAGTGTGGAAGGGGAGCTGCTGGAAATCCTCCTGCTCCAGCAGCTTGTGCAGGTTCGCAGCATTTGAACAAGACCATGAAGCTTCCTCGTTAGATGCAATGACAAATAATCTGCACAAGGACTCATTAGCAGAAAGTGTAATTATTGCATCTTGCATTGAAAATGATTTAAACTACTATTCTTGACAAATAAAGCAGCTGACCCTTGATTAAAAGAGATGATGGGTGTGAGTAATTAAAGCCACACTAAATGTAATACATCTTCAAAGCATCCTTGTGCAATTTGTCTTCTCTTGCCTCTTTTGAAAGCCTCTCTTGCTTGTTTGAGGCTGCTCCTCCAAGGATTCTGAGTAACTGAATTATTTTGCTGGTTAGTGAATTGGAAAATAATTTCTTAACCTTGATCATAAAAGTTCTGGTAGACACCTGGGCTTCTTCACAGCATGAGAAATCCACTTAGTGGCAGAACTTCTGTCATTTTAAAAAATCTCTTCCCTAGAAGCTGTTGGAAAGAAAGGTGAGCAGAGCTTGTGTTCTGGATGTCAGGAGTGAGGCACTGCACTTCCACGACTGTAGGAAAGGGAATTTTCAGCTCTTGGGAGCTGTCCCTTCTCCCCAGGGCAGGGAACAACACGAAGGTGCTGCTGCAGAAGTCCCTGTCCCCAGCCACAGGGGAAGGGAACGAGGCTGGGGAAGCTGAGAGTGGTCTTGGGCAGGAGAGCTGGGCTGGGGCTGCAGGGCTCTTTGCTCGCTGGAGGCCCAAGGCTGTTGTGTATTTTTAATCAGATGGGAGGTTTGAAAAGCTGGGGAGTTTGGGCTTTGCCTTCCAGAGGAGGGGAAGCCACTGCGATGCTTTTGCTTTTACAATACTCATACTCTGGTAGTGGGGAAATTTGGCTTTCCCATTTAGTAATTGAAATTTGTATAGGTCACAGAGCCATTGGAGGGCTCATTTCTTACTGATCTTAAATGGTTCTCTTGATGTAAATCAAATACACTTCAGTGTGTTTGTGTTCGTGAATTAATTAATTTCTCTCACAGCGATGTAAAATCAGTGTTCCATAATCAAAGCCTTCTCCCTGTCTGCAGTTTGCCATGGTGAAATCTTGATGCCATAGAAACCCAAGGGCACAGGACTCTGCCATCAGATTTTATGAGCAGTGGAAATCTTTGTTCCTCAGATTAGAAATCCAAGGGCTTTCCATCCTTAAAGGAAAAGGAAAATGAAAGTTTTTCCCTCCCCCTTGTCATGCCCAGGAGCTGGATCTGAATCATGTATGGGCAGGATACAGCAGAAATGCCAAACTTGGAATCACAGAATCATCCAATCTCCTGAGCAGGACAGACCCACCAGGATCCTGGAACTCCTTCCTGCTTTTCTCTAGGAGAAAACAAGAATAAAGTGCTGCAGCCTTGCTGGAAAGGGCCAGACCTTGCCATGGGCAGAGGCAGAGCTCCAGCTGGTGCCAGCAGAGCCAGGATCTGCTGCTCTGAGTTACTGTCACTGGCAATATGAATCACGTCAAGAGCAGGAAGGAAAACTTGTTTTGTAACCAGGGCCAAAACAGGACAATAAATTATTCAGGAGACTGGAAGTTCAGTCCTGGGAGCCTTCAGAGAGCTGGTCCAGCTTTCCAGGATGCTTCATCATGGTTTGATCTTGGATGAGAAAACAGCTCTGAGGTCCCTCTTACCTTTTCCTGATGAGATTTCACTCATTCAGTGCATTATTAGGAAAACAAGACAGGGTGGGTGCCTGTGCTATGAGGGACCTTCTGTACACTGGGACCGATTTTACAGCCCTTGAGCTGCAGCTGCCCCAGCCCTGGCTCCCACTGACTTTCCTTTCTGTGCTCCTGCACAAAGTAGTGGTTTATTCCAGAGCTGATTCCAGAGGAAGACAGACACCTTTTCTCTTTCTAAGAGTTGTCTGAGTGACTAATTCGGGCTATTTCAGTGATAAATTAGTCAATATTGCTGAGTAGCCACGTCTTAAATCCCTTTTTTGTTTCTTTAGGCCCTTCAGGTGTTGTTTTTAGTCTGGCCATTAATGTTGTCTGTTCATAGGAAAAAATGCCAGCAGTGAGACTGGCCCTGAAATGTGTCCTTGTTTTCCTTGCCACCTGAATTTTTCCATTTCCTTCCTACAGATGAGAGTGAAGTTTGGTAACACAAGTGGGAGTTTTGACTTGTATCAGAATTAGAGACTAGATTCACTTGATTCTTTCCATCTGAGCCCAAAAGCAGACTCTACTCAGCAGCATTAGCGAAGCAGGACATCTGAGTTCCCATTTTCCTGCATTAATTTCCCAGGCACTCTCAGCAATCTGAAGTAAGTGTGTTTTTATTTAAGGTGGGCGCTTCTGACATGCCCATAAACACTCCCCAAAGCTCTCGCCCAGCCTGGTGATTGCTTTGTGTGAGCAACAGGCAGAGAATAAATAGGAAGAGCAAGACTCCGAGGCAACTTAATAAAAGCTCCTCTGCTGTCAATGCAGTGAAGGCAATTTCAGTGGTTAGAAGGAAAATGGGTGTAAAATATGAAATGGAGGCACCCACAAATCTGAGTCAGTGGCTTCTGCTCAGGACAGCCCTGCCTGGCTGTGCAAGCACAGCTCGGTGCCCCCACCGTGAGCACTGGGAGCTGGGACTGGGGCTGCCTGGGCTCAGGAGCTGGGGTTCCTGAGCACGCTCAGCCAGCAGCAGCCAGGGCCCTGCGCTTTCCACGAGCTGCCCAGGAGGGAGGGAGAGGGGGAATGGGGTGTGCAGAGCAGAGCTGCCCATCACTCAGGCTCTGCTGCCAGCGTGGGACAGGCTGGAGGCAGAGATGGATGTGCATCGAGCTCAGGGGTCTGGCATCCCAAATGCTCCACCCACACGCTCATTTATTTTCGTATAATGTGTTTTTAATACCAGCATTTGAATTTGCCTGCATTTTGAACTGCATTATCTGCATAGCAATGCCTGAGTTGTGGCTGAGTCCTCAGAGATGTTTGGGAGTCTGTAAAGAGACAGATTTATTATTCCTGTTAGTATCACAGAATCCTGGAATGGTTTGGGTTGGGAGGGACCTCAAAGCCCACCCAGTGCCACCCCTGCCATGGCAGGGACACCTCCCACTGTCCCAGGCTGCTCCAAGCCCCAATGTCCAGCCTGGCCTTGGGCACTGCCAGGGATCCAGGGGCAGCCCCAGCTGCTCTGGGCACCCTGTGCCAGGGCCTGCCCACCCTCCCAGGGAACAATCCCTTCCCAATATCCCATCCCTCCCTGCCCTCCAGCTATTCCCCACGTCCTGTGTAATTGTAATCCCAAGGTCTTTGTGCCCTGGCTTAGCTTTAGCTCCAGTGTGGGGCAAGATCTCATTGGGAGCTGTCACAGTGGGGCTCTGAGAGAATCTCAGTCCACCTTGCTTTGAGATGTTTTGGAAAAAAAATTGTTCCTCTCATCATGTGAACAAGGTCCATGGGATACAGAAAAAGTAGACTGGAGTTTCATTTCCCCCTTGGAACTGCAGGGTGCAGTTGGCAGCTGGCTTTGCCCGGCAGTGCCTGCTCCAGCTCACTTTGCACTTGCAATGAGAACAGCTCTCCACGGCTGAGAAAACCTTTCCTGTCACTGAGAGGAGCTTGCTGGGGCTGTGAGGAGCCGTGACAGAGCAGACCTGCAGCAAGGAGGAGGATGAGCTGCTGGCTGCCAGCAGGAACCGAAGAGGCAGCGATCTCCAGGTCCTGTGGGCCCTGCCTCCCGAGCCATGCCCAGCTGCCCAACACCACAGTCCTGCTGATGAGCTCTCAAAACTGCTCCTTGGGGAGCCCAATTTTCAGGCAGTTCCATCCTGAGCTGGGCCTCCTGTGCTTAATTGTGGAATTTATCAGTGCAGCAGCACCAGACGCTTTTATCACCTTTATGTGCCTCTCAATTGAATCTGGAGAGGAATTTATGGGTTTAATAATTTAGGTTCTTCTGAGTTTATCAGCTATCAGAGAGCACTGAGGAGCTCTGGGCCTTCCCCTGTGACTCTGAAACTCTCCAAAATGCCCCAGTTCTCTTGAGCTCCTGCCCACCCTCCCTGTGCCAGCAGCGTCTCCCATGGGGACAGCTCCTGGGCTGGGTGGGAGCGCTGCAAGGACTCCGTCGAGAGTGACTGCAGGGAACGTGGAGCCTTCCTGCCGAGCACAGGCAGCTCCTTCCTCAGTAGGGTCTGATGGGGAAAGGAAAATGTCATGTTTCACTCCGGCACAAAGGCTGCCTTGCCTGGCATTTACCAGACAGCTCAGAACTGAGCAGGAGCTGGTAATTTGGTGTGAGGAGCTGCACTTGCACGGCCTCGTGAGCCCTCCAGGGAAACAAACCCCTCAATAAGAGCTGGAGCTCTGCGTTTTCTGCAGTGAGGCTTCCCCTGCGGGCTTTGTGAGATCTTGCATTTGTCTTCTTCTTTAATTTCACCCCCCTCCGTCACAAACTCTTGTGATGAGCAAAGGGGGGGAGGCAGGTGATAATGGGAGTGTTAATGAGGAAACTTTTGCTGCTGTAGCTCTGGCCAGGATGAGGATGGAATCAGAGCAGAGGGGCTGTGGCTGCCAACGAGGCAGGGCTGAAGGGGAACCACCCTGGCAGAAATCTAAAGGGTTTGCCACCAAGTCCATCTGTATCAGAGCTCCAAAGGAAAAATGCAGCGAGACATCCGTCTGTGTGAAAAGGGAATCTTGGAGCACGGACGAATCCCTGCCCACGGCAATGAAAATGATCTTTATGGCCCCTTCCAAGCCAGGCCATGCTGTGATGCTTGGGATGGTGTTTCTGGTTTTAGGGAATACAGTTTTCCCTCCATCTGCGCTCCCTGCCTCTCCCAGCTCGAGTCTCTGCCCCCACGGGGTGTTTGCAATGTGAATTCCCGTGGTGGCACACGCTGGGAGCCAGCCCCAGCCCTGCCTTTCTCAGCTGGCTGGAGCAGGAACAGGCTCCACAGCCACTGATCTCAGAGCCAGTTTTTCAATTCCTTTCTGTGCTTTCAGGCCCTCACCCATCTGATCCTCATGGATTTGTCATGTTGCCCATTCTGTGCGCCCTTAGCAGGGCTGCAGAGGGAACCTCGTGCATGGCCAGGCAGGATGGGCTCCCTGGATCGGGTTTTTGGCTGGCACAACGCTTTTCCCGCTCTATCATTGCCTCTGTTTCCTTTTCTTCATGAGAACATTTCGTAGGTTTCTCAGAGCCTTTCAGATTATCAGCATGGTTTGGGTTGGTTTTCCTTTTCTGATTTGCCCGTGTTATTTTCCCTACCTCCTACTTTGATCCAGGTTTTTCTTTATTGTCTGATCATGATTAAGAGACGACAACAGAAATCTGTGTGTTACCTTCCTGCTCTCAGCAGGAGCTCTCTTTAGCTTTGAACCATTACAGCAAAAGTAAGCTAAGTTTGTAATTGGGAATCTTTCCTTTATGTGAGACTTCTTTTCCTCTTAACAACATTTGCTCGGCAGCTGTTGGGTCCCCATCCCTGGAGGTGCCCAAGGAAGGGCTGGAAGTGGCACGCAGTGCTCTGGGCTGGGAACAGGGTGGGCATCGGGCACAGCTTGGGCTCGGTGGGTTTTTCCAAACTTACGGGATCTGTGATTCTCTGAATGAAGGAGAAGCTCAGAGACAGGGCAGAGGGAGAGGCACGGGGTGCACTGATGGCTGCCGGGGTGAGCAGAGCAGCCCCGAGCAGGGGCGGCAGCACCGGGACAGGGGTGGGTGGGATGCGCGGTGCCCTGCCCGCAGCAGGATCGGGAGGGGCCATCCCGAGGGGCTGCGTCGGGCTCGCAGGGCGGTCACAGGGCTCGGCTCCCCTCCTCCCTCGGTGTCGGGATGCAGCGCTCCCGAGCTGCCCGTTCAGGAAGGACACAGCAGGCGAATTCCTGCGAGTAGAAGGGGTGGGATGCGGGAAAGCTCAGCGCTGGAGCCTCTCCTCCCGCGGCCCGGCAGCCGCGGCACGGGGACGCGCATTAGGTACAAATCTGCGCATTTAGCTGCAATTTCCGGCTGCTTCCAGCGGCGGCAGCGCTGGGAAGGCAGGAGCACACGCGAAATTTGCTCTCCACAGGGTAAATAAATCCCTTTTGTGCCGGGCAGCGGTGGGAAGTTGGTGTGTGCGCTGCGCTTCCAGCCGGGCGCACATCCTGGATGCTGTCAGATTGCCTCTGATTGCCTCGGAGATGCCGCGGCTCCGCTCGCTGCTGCCAGCTCCTGTTTCCATGGGAGACGGGCACTTCTGCGCCCAGAACTTGAGCTTGGACACGTTCACGGGGCTTGGCTCTGGCGGCAGCTCCAGGAACAACTCCAGTGCCTGCCGGGGGTCGGGGGAGGCCTCCCCGCCCTGGGGCGGTGCCGGCGCCTATTGAAGGTGGGAGCTCTGGAGAGGCACAGAAACATTTCATAGGGGCACACAAGCATTGCCAGAGCCCTCCCCAGCCCCGGGGGCTTGCACGGAGCGGGGAGCATCGGGTGGATGGACAAGCACGGTCCGCAGCGCCCTGGGACGGGGCTGCTCCCGGGGGTCCGCGCTGGGACAGGGAACGGGAGCCCTGCGGGACGGGGCGGCGTTTCTGCGGGAAAATGCGTGCTTTGGTTGATGGTCAGAACCAGTCACAAATAGCTTCAATCTGTCCAGCCCTTCCTCTGACCCTTCCCGTACTTACCCCTTGGATCGGCTGCTTTCTTGGCAGGAGATCCCAAACCCCACGAGGGTTCCTACATCAGTGTCTGTATTTGGTTTCCAGCACACGCTTAAATCAGCTTTTCATCAAAACCATTGGCCCAGTGCAGAGGTCTGCAGCTACCTGGCTGCCGGGATGTGTTGGGTTGGCTGGGTTTTAATGCACTGCAATTCGGGATTACAAAGTACTCATTGAGCAACTTTCTGGATTTTTTTTTTTCTCAACTAGCAAATATTTCTGTATATTTTAGAAGAAATCAAAGTTCATATTTTCTCTGTATCTTTTATTTTCACCTTTACTTGAAGCATGATTTTTTTTAAAAACAAGAATCCTTTTCCAACTTTTTTTAAGGCACATAACAAGAGGTGTATTTGAGCTTTCATTATCTGGGAAAGCAAAGCTCCTCTTGTTTTTTGTTAACCAATATCCTCCTTCATAAGCAATGTGAGCATTTTCTCTCTAACTGTTCCACTATAAGAAAAAGGAAACAAGCAAGAAACAAAACAAATCCCGTGCAGTATTTTCTGCAGGAGCTGGAGCTCCGGCCAGCCAGGAGGCAGCCGGGGCTTTGAGGGAAAGCTGGCGTGACCTCGGGTGTGTTTTGGTGGTCGGGACTGAGCTCTGCCTTGGGAGCCAGGTTTGGTGGAGGCTGGGAGTGTCTGCGTGGCCCCCTGGGCCGGGGGAGGCACTGGAACCTGTGCTGAGCCAGGGACACGCCTGGGAATGCTCTGGGAATGCTCTGGGAATGCTCTGGGAATAGCAGGAGAGGTGTGCTTGGAGGGTTTGCCCCTGGATGTGCACAGCAGGGAGGCCTTTCTGGGATAAGGCTGAGAGCTGAACTCGTCCCTGAGCTTTTCCAGGTGCTTGTTTTCCTCCACAGTTCCAGTTTTGAGCTGTGAGGTGCTGCTCTGCTGCTCTCCCAGCCTTCCTTTTTAATCTTCATGATGCCTCATCTCAATTCCAAAAGTATTTCCAAATCTCCTCCCAAGACAGAGTGAGGAGCCACGGAGTGTGGTTTGCTCTTGGATGTGCTGTGCTGCAGAGCCCAGTCCCAGACACATCCATTGTGCCCTGGGGGCTGGAGCCCCTGGGAATGCTGCAGCTACTCTCACCTGTGGACTGTGAAATGAAGGCAAGCAAGAAAAAGATTTCTTTCTCTCCTCTTCTCAAAATACAATTTTTTTTTGCTTAACTTCATTTCCCAGCTGAACACTTTGGGAAATTTAAAGTATTTTTGATGCAGTGTGGTAGCGAGCAGAGTTATCAGCAAATGGCCTGTTCCTGTAGCAGCAGTATCGTTCCTGCAGCAGCACCTGCCTCTGCAGCCGTGGGAGCAGCTGCTGGGGCTGGGAACAGAATTGAAACCTTGATGGTTTCACACCCCCTTCCCTCCGTGCTGCTCTGGCACAGCCAGCGCTGTGTGACATTCCAGAGCTGGGACAGGCTGTGTTTGGGAGGCCTCGGAGCAGCCTCTGCCTGCAAAAAGCAAAGGCACCCTGATTTTTATGTAAAGATTTCAGTGTGGAGTTTCTCTGCGATGAACAAAGTGTGAAGCTGCAATGAGACAATTTCATGTCCTGGGCTGATCCCACAGCCTGGACCAGGGAGGGATTGTACCCCAATGCTCCAGGAAGATGTGTAGGGACAGGACACGGGGAATGGCTTCCCACTGCCAGAGGGCAGGGCTGGATGGGAGATTGGGAAGGAATTGTTCCCTGGGAGGGTGGGCAGGCCCTGGCACAGGGTGCCCAGAGCAGCTGGGGCTGCCCCTGGATCCCTGGCAGTGCCCAAGGCCAGGCTGGACATTGGGGCTTGGAGCAGCCTGGGACAGTGGGAGGTGTCCCTGCCCGTGGCAGGGGTGGGATGAGATGGGATGGGGTTTAATATCCCTCCCAACCCACCCCACTCTGGGATTCTCCCCTCCTGTGGCTGTTGCAGGGGTTGGACTCGGAGCTGTCGGTCCCACGTGGCTCTGCCCAGGCAGCTCCTGCTCGGGGTTTTTCCTTCCAGCTCCGCTTGACCCCAGTTCCAGCCCAGAGCCCTGAGCACCAATCCCAGCTCATTCCCTGCCTGTACGCACCAGGGGCAGCTCCTGCCAGCACAGTGCAGTTAAACACTGCCCTCGACGGCTTTGCAGCTTTGTGTTCTCTCCTAAAACCCCACAGACTCATTCTGACAGACTCTGATACAGGCAAATGGAGCCAAAGAGATTTTTCCTCATTAGGGTGATGCCTCATTCCTTTTCTGTTGCTTTTCACTCCAGCTTTTACAGCTTGCTCTGAGAAGACGGAGTTGTTTTATTCCTACTCCATTAAAAAATAAAACACTGGTGCAAACTAAGTGTTAGTTTGAGAAATAAAGTGTGAGAAATTGGCTGTGATTGCACTGTGGTGGAAAAACTTCCTATTTTATTAAGACATAATAAGTATGGATCAGTTGTGCTGTGAGGAGCAAGCTGCTCTGATCAGAGCAGCCCAGGGACCTACAGCCAAAGGGAAAATGTTCGTGGAAAGGCTGCACAGGAGCCACTTCTTACTTGACCCAAGTTGGATGTTGTCCTTATTTGCAGCCTCTCTGATAAAAACAAGTCTAGAACTGCTCAGTACTCGGGCATTTCCCAATAGTCCCCTGGATTTCTCATGGAAGACTGAAACACAAAGAACACGCTTTAACATTATGGCTTTGATGTTACGTTTGACATTAGAAAAAGAAATTCCGGACTGGGAAATTTTCAGTGACCAAGAAACTCACTCAAATGGGACCTAAAATTTTCCTGATATGGACTCAGAAAATGTTGTCCTTTGAATCCAGGTCCCGTTCTCTGCAATGCCCATAAACCTGGGTAGTGCAAAGTTTTCCTGTTCCAATCACTTACCTCTCCAGCATTAATGGAGAAAGCTTGGCCAGAATTCTTTTCTCATTATGCATTCCTTAAAATAACAAACCCCAAACCCACAACTAAACAGCTTTTTCTTCCTGAGTCCAAGTGTGTCAGTTCCAAATTCATGGGATTGTTCCAGGTGGAAAGGTTTGTTCCTCCTGACAGCTGTCAGCTTCACTGGGGATGCAAATTAATATTAAAGGACGACAAATGAGTGACAGAGGAAATCTTGAAAATCTTCTCAGCCCAAGACATTCAGATGCAGACTTTTAATGCTCTAAAATATGAATTGCAAGTAGGCAAATTACTGGTGGATTCAGAGTGTTGGTTTGTGAAGGGAATGAGGAGAAATCCCTCTGACAGGCCCAGAGAAGACAAAGCAAAGCATTGCAGAGGCCACCTGGACAAACAGAGAGCTCCCAGACACCGCTGGCACCTGGGCAGTTCAGTGCAGGAAGTCAAATTTCTGTCGTTATTCCTCAGTTACTGCTTGCTACTTTTCACAGCTAAATTATTTTACAAATATGGGCCTCTCCTGTGTGGTGAGAGGGAACGGCCTCAGGCTGTGCCAGGGGAGGCATGGCCACATTCACCCTTTTCTTTTTTTTCTGTGAATTTTTAATGATTGGCCCAGTGTCCCTGGGAGAAGCTGCAGTTGTCAGAGTACTGGTTGTAAAGATTTACTTCTGCTGGAGTCCTGTGGTACTTTGTGCTATAAAATTCCGGATTGGAGAACAGCACAGGAAAATTTAGGCTGAGTAATTTTTCCGGATCAATAAATGCATCCGTGAGTGCGGCTGCAGATGGGGCTGGAGGCTGACGGACCCCATCCATCACTTATCCTGGAAGCCAGTCAGGGACACAGAGCTGTGTCATCCCAGCCCTCGTGGTGGGGACAGCGCTGCTCTTGCTTACAGAAAATGAATTTATTGACAGCTCAGCCTGTATCGATTAAAGCCCAGCTCTTCCTTGGGCAGGCATTTCCTGTTTGTTAGCAAGGAAATGCTGGGCATGGGAACCTGGAGCAGAGCAGAGGTCTGTGTAATTGACAGCCCTGGGCACCTGGCAAATCCATAGGTCCAGAGGTAGCACATCTGAGAGTTTTCATTCCACACTGTGTGGAGAAGACCGATAAATAATAAATAACAGGAAAGGTCCCTGCCCACTGCCAGGCTGTGGAACTGTCCGTGGCCATTCCCACACTCTTCCCACACACCAGCTCCCTGTCCCAGTGCAGCCCTGTGGGGCTGGGAAGCAGAATATTACACTGGGGCAGGAATTTCTGCTTCTGGTCTCCAACAGGGATCAGTTTGCAAGAAGTCACTTTTGCACAGCATTCCATGAATATCCTGTTTAGCTTTTCCTGATACATTTTTAGTAGTATTTTTAGGTGTAATTCTTGGTTTGCTTCTGGTCAACACGCCCTTCTCAGTGCTGGTTTATCTTTTATGTTTCATAGAGTGAATTAATTATAACAGGGAAGAAAATCTCTTGGAATGCAGTTTCTGCATGTGTTTGTCACAGCGATCTGTTTAGGGAGACAAAATTAAATCAGGGGAAATCTAATGGAATAGAAAATCAGATCTCCCCAAGGGGACTGCTTTGGTTCCTCGGAAGTTCAGCAGGAACACGTGCATGGCTAATCCCAAGGGGTTAGAAATAAATAAAAATAAAGTTACTGCTGCTCCATGGGAAGGGGCTGCCCGGGGCAGTGATGGAGTCACTGTCCCTGCAGGTGTTCTGAAAACGTGTGGCAGTGGCACTGTGGTGTTCCAGTGGACATGGGGTGTCCACACAAAGTCTGGACTTGATGATCCCAGAGGGCTTTTCCCACCTTCCCATTTTGGGATGCTGGGATTCATTGTCCTGCTCGGGTCAGCCTGGTTTGTGAAACATTTGGAGTATTTCCAGGTGTTGGGAAGTGTGGTCTGGAATGTGACTTTGATGCCCATGGGGCAAACAGGGATTTGGCTCAGGAAAGTTCCAAAAGGATCACAAAGTTATTAAAGCTGGAAAAGATCTCCAGGATCATCCAGCCCAACCTTTGATCAGGTGCCACGATCCCCACTAAACACCTTCACTCTGACTCCTGGCACACCGATGAATTCTCACCCATCCATATGAAACACATCAAGTTAAACCTGGACTGGGGGCAGAGGGGGGCTGGGGTGTTTATAAGGCACGTGTCTCCAGCAGTGCCAGGTTGGACTCCCACAGTCCCAGGCAGGATGGAGAACCCAGCACAGGGATGTGCTCGGCTCCTGCCCAGGCTGCCAGGACAGGTTTGCTCTCCCCACCTTTCTCCTGGTTCCTCTCCTGAGCACTGAACTTCTGGTAAACTTTGGGAAGCTGAAAGCCTGGCGGTCACTCCCTCCTGCAGTGGGCAGGAATGTTCCAATCCCTTGGAGTGACCCTGGAATCCCCGTGGGAAGGGCCGGCCTCAGATTGCATTATGTATGCAAATCAGGTAATTAGCCGGAAGTGTGTAATTGCACAGTTTTGCACGGTTAATTCTGCACACCGGGCCTCAGGTGTGGAGTGCTCATCGTTTTCCACACGTGCCACTCATTTCTCTCTTTTAATGCCTTTTTCCACACACAAATCTCTGTGTGCCTCGAGAGCAGCAGAAACTCCCATCCCTCGGAAATGCAGGGCTGTGTTGCATTGCAATTTCCCAGGGGAGGGGAGAAGAGTTCTCTTTATTTTCACTCCACAGTTTGTTTATAATGGGAGTAAGCTCTTGGTGTAGAATATTTGCAATAAAAGCTTTGAAATTGATTAAATGCCTGAGGTTCCTCTTGGCCATTAACCAAAGTTGGCAGCCATTTATTGCTTGAAACAGAGCAAGGCAGCAGAGATAATCCCTTCAATGGAGTAAGTGCCTGCGATAGAATGGAGTGTAAACTGCAGCACGGTGATGTAAAAGTTCTGGATTTTAGGAATGATGTAGGAATGTTGCATTACCAGCAGCAGATGCTCCTGCTTTGGAAATTTCCGAGAAACAGAAATTGTTTGCCATTTGTGTGCTGGCAATTTTTATTCAAAAAAGACCATCCCTGTTACTTCCAGTTAGCATCAAAAAAAAAAAAAAAAAAAAAAAAAAATTATTGGATAACTAGAAAGAGGAAAGATCTGATCTGTCAGTGTGGGGCTGCCTCCCCACTCCCAGTGTCTGCCAGGTCACTGCAAAGCTCCGTCTGACCGTGTCCCCTCCTCAGTTTTGGAGAACAGCCCTTTATTTCCCCTACTGGGATTGGTCACCATTTCCTTTCTGAGGACAGAGCTGCAGCTCAGCAGCCTCTGGATTCTGGGCCTTTGGTCCTGGCACAGACCCGCAGTGCCCCCACCAAATGTGCCAAGGAGCCCTATTCAGTGAGGGGGGAGCGTCAGCAGAGCTCCCTGTGTGCTGTGCTGGGGGATATTTCACAGAATCCTGGCACGGTTTGGGTTGGAAAGGACCTTAAACCCATCCAGTTCCCCCTGCCAGGCAGGGACACCTCCCACTGTCCCAGGCTGCTCCCAGCCCCAATGTCCAGCCTGGCTTTGGACACTGCCAGGGATCCAGGGGCAGCCACAAGGAGATTGTAACACATTTTTTGGGTTCTGTTCCATTGTATTGCGGCAAAACGCTACCAAATATTTTAAAATACACGTGAGTCTGTACAGTGAACGGATTTAAATGCAAATACCCCCAGAAATTTTCCTGCAGCAGTGGGACACTGTCTCCATCTCTGGGCTCCCCAGGAAGCATCACCCACACCCCAAACTGCCCAGTTCCTGTCCAACTGTGGACAAAAATTCCCTTTCTGGAACATGCACCAGAGTTCATTTTCCACTGGAGCTTTGGGGTTTTCTAGGCCATTTGCTTACCCTAAATATTCTCCCTTTGCAGTCTCTGCCTGTTTATGATAGACCCAATTAGTGAGATTTCAATCAGCCGAGCTCTGGCCCAGGTTTAATGATGGCTCCCTTTGAAGCTGCATCATTCGAGCTGAGACAGAGGCACCGCTCCCTGTTCCCTCCTTGGGAGAGCTGCTCCAGTTCTTTGTACCAGTGTTTGTCCTCTCTCGGGATTTTCCTGCCATCCCAAAGCTCCTGCTTCTCATCCAAGACATTGGGATGAGCGCTGGAGTTTGGTGTGGGAGGTCAGACCCCCTCCAGTGGCGTTCAGGGGATGATGGTGTGGTTATGGGATGGACATTGTCCGTGGCAGGAGTTCCTTCTGCTTCCCAATGCCCACGGCACTTCCAGTGCTGCAGGAGCCCGTGGTGGGCTGGGATCCCAGCCCCTTCAGCAGCAGGGTCTGGGGGGTGGCCCTGGCTCTGCAGGAGCCCGTGGTGGGCTGAGAACCCTTCAGCCCTGGCCCTGCAGGAGGTGACTGGGCTCACCAGGACATTTGGGGCCGTGGTGTCCCTGTCCTGCAGCTCGATCCCTGGCTGGAGGCTGGGGCAGCCCCAGGGCCCAGCCGTGCCCGGCTCCTCTCGGGCTCCCGGGTGAGGTGAATGGTTTGAGGCAGTGTAAAGCCCTTAATGGAGTATTTAGAGGAATAATCTGGGTATCTCCAGGGATTATCTCCATCAGCGGCTTCTGCCCTTGTGTCAAACAGGGGGCTCTGAGCAGCCCTCCTGGGCAGTCCCTCAGCTCATGGGGGGCTGCACCTCTCACCTGCTTCTCCCTGACTCGGGAGCTCCTTCTGCCATCGCTGTGAGCCACCTGGAGCTGGGCTGGTGCCACTCCCGGTGCCAGGGGTGCCACGGCCCCACTGTGGTGGCACAGCCAGCCCGGGCTGCATCCCTGCCAGCCCCCAGCACGCTCTGCCCACAGCCCTCGGCTCTCCCTGGGTGTCACTTATGCTGCTTTGGCTCGTGGCACGATCGACTTCTTCATCCTGTGTTCAATTCTGTCCTGGCTGGCCATAAGGAGCCCTGGCTGCTGCTGGCAGCGGAGCCATGGCAGAGCAGAGGGTTTGTGAGCTCAGCAGCTCCGTCAGGCACGGCCCTGCTCCGCACAGGCACAGCTTCCACTCCAACTAAACTTCCTTCAAATACTTACAATGCAACCAATGAAACTCAAGTCTGAATAATAATAATTGAGCTGGAGAAAAATCCTAGCCCTGTGGCAGAGATAAACTTGCCTGTCTTGAGCTAAACGTGAAAAGCAGGATTTATCAACGTGTGTTTGATGTGTTTGCAGTTCTGTGCGGACAGAGGGTGAAATCCTGGGTGAAATTTTGTGTTGCAGTTTAATTTCACGTGTGTCAGGCTGGGCTCCTCCCTACAGCTGCTTGGATAAGCTGATGGATTTAATTGAGACAAATATCACCTTCAGTGAACAGTGCCAAGCTTCCTGCTTCCCGAGGAGGTTGGCTGCAGCTTTCTCCATCCCTCATGGCATCAGTGCAGGGTTCCCAGCAGCACAGGCCTCGAGCAGGGATCCCCTGGCTCTTAGGGGACACAAATTCCCTCATCCTGCTCCAGAGGGGACAGGGCTGGCAGTGCTCAGCTGTCCGAGGGCAGAGGCACCCACAGCCCATTTTTGCTCAGATCCTGGGTGTGAGGGGCAGATCTGTGCTGGGGTCAGGGTGGGACTGTGGGGCTGGGGGTTCTCCAGCAGCAGCACCCTCCTGGCAGCTGCTGAAAGGCTTGGGGTGGCCGGGTGTCCTCAGGCCAGAGCTGCCTCTGCCCCGGGCAGGGCTTTCCCCTGCCTGTTGTTTTCTCCTCTGAGGTCTGACATGGGAATAACCTGTCCCTTTTAAACAAGTTCCCATAATTCATCTTTTACTTCTCCTCTCACTGTCAAATACATTCCTCCCTTCAGATCTGAGTGCTGGCCACTGGCTGGCACATGGATATTGTCTTGGAATTTTAGGGATAGGAAACGTGTTGGTTCCAGGTCCAGGAAATCCTTGGGAAAACTTAGAAGTTGCTTGTCTGAGAAATTAAAGTCATCACCTGGACAGGACAATATTTACAGTATCTCTCTGGTTCTATTTCACAGCTTCAGTGTAAATCCTTACTTCCACACAAATTTATTATTTACCTTTGTCGCTGGGGACCTTGTCTGGCGTTATTTATCATATATATTGTGTGTGATTATATTTCAACTTCAAATTATTACTGGCAGACACGACCGTGCCTTGGCATCTCTCTTTATTACACTTTGTGCTCGGCAATTCATTCTGCCTGATGGAGCCAGGGTGTCACACGGGCAGGTTCCATGATTTATTGCTGTGCTTCCAGACTTTTTGTCTCAAGCCTCCACCTGTTCCCCAGCTGTTATTGAAGCATGTGTCTCACTTTGGGAGGGTTGGAGCTGTGCTGGTAAAGCTCTAATGAAATTCATCTCAGTAATCCCACCGATTACGTGGGGCTCTGTAATCATTACTGGTAATCTCCTCTCCTCTCTTTTGTCTGGATGTGTGTGCAACCCACAGCAAATTGCAAATGCTCTCTGCTCTGCTTAGCTGGGACATGCAAACTCTGGGACAAGCAAGCTCTGATTTAAGTACAAGTAGCTCAGAGGTCAAACCTAAAGTGTGTAGGAACCAGTGAGCAGTGGCACTGTAGGATCAGGGAATCCCGGGCTGGGCTGGCTTGGGAGGGACCTTAAACCCATCTCATTCCAGCCCTGCCATGGGCAGGGACACCTCCCCCTATCCCAGGGTGCTCCAAGCCCCGTCCAGCCTGGCCTGGGGCTCTTTATCCTGTAAGCTGTAAGCCTAATAAGGTACATTTGTTCAAGTGCATCGACTCAGTTCGGGTATCATTCTAAAACTGGGCTCTATCTTTAGTCGTTCATCCTAACTCAACCTGTGACATGTTCAAGGGAATTCTTCTATAAGAGGAAGATTTTCTTCCCTCTCGAAGCGTTTCATAATTCTGATTGCATTAGTTCATGTATAGTCAAACTGCCTAATTTGCGTCTTCAGTGAAAACATTGCCTCGAACCAATGGCACCCGTCAGGGTTTCTGCCATATCTGATCAAGAAGCTGATGGAGTTTTCTCCAGGGGCTTTCTGTTATTTGTCCCTGTCATGCCAGGGTGGGGTTTTTTCAGGACAGGGGCTGACTTTATGCAACAAAAGGAAAGAGTCTGTTTTGCAATGAGCATTCTTGAACATCCCAGGTTTGCAGTAATTGTGTAAGGATTTTGGTGTTTGGGTTCCATGGAGAATGAAAGGATTGGAAGGAGATGATCCTTAAGGTTCCAACCCTTCATTCTGTGATTTAGGTGAAGTTCTCTCCTCATAACTTTATAACAGTAATGCTAATTATTTTCAACCACACAGTCTGTAAAAGAACAAAGATGATTTCCAGGCAGTTTAGTGTCCCTTTGTGCAGCAGTGGGGCTGGGCAGGGGCTGCTCCCACGTCGGGGGTTCATTGTTGTGGGGTCCCGTCCTGGACATGGGGTTGGGTTGGTGGGGAGGGATTTGGGCTGAGCCTCAGCTCTTCCCAGTGGCATTTGGCCTTGAGGCAATGATGGCTTCGCTCACATTTGGGGAAATGGGCTCAAATGCAGATTTTGGAGGCAATTCTGCTGAAAATTTGCACATAAAAATTGCATTTTCCACTGGGCAGTAAATGGTGTTTGGTCCCTTTTGAGTGCTACGGACACCGTTCCGTGTGTAACAAAGGTGTTTCCTGCAGGCGTGGGGGGGAAGTTCCCTCGCGCTTGTCAGGTATTTCCTTTAGGATCGTTACTATTGCCAGGTTTTATTCCCACAAGGAGCGTGGAAGAGAAATTCCCAGAGAGCCGGAGCGGGGCAGGGACTCAGCGCCAGCAGCTCCGGGGCAAACGGGGACAAACCACCGAGCATCGGCACCGTCCCGAGGAGCCGAGCACCGAGGCTGCTCTGGAAGAGTCAGAGCTCCCTCTGCTTGCAGGCAATTAGCCATGGCCTTAATTACACTTGCACTGGCGTTCCCCGTGGAACAGGCAATCTGTGTCTCCCTGAAAGACAGGAACCGAAGAAGAGCAAGAGCAGGGGAAACCAGGATGTGTGTGGTGGTTGGGACAGGATGTGAGCATGAGGGTCTCCAATACATATTAGGGCTTCCAGTAAATCCAGTAAATTTTCCAGGAAAATTCCTCTCCTTATCTGTGATTTCTTAGTTCTTATCTCTTAGTAAGAGAAGTTATATTACTTATTATTTTATATATGTGTGTAAATACATATAAAGTAATAATACAGCAATACAAATAATATTAGGTAAAATAAACAGCAATATGTTCTATCAGTCAATTTAAATCAGCAGGGCCAAACTCGAGTCTGGTGTTAAGGCTGACTCTGGTGATATGGTGTTTAATACCAGCTCAGGGTACTGCCCAAAATTTCCTAAGTTAGGGATTCTTTCTTTATCTCGAAGGAGAAGAGAGAAATATCATGTTGAAACAATCTTGTTGTAGCAGATTGGAACTGACTCGTGTATTAAACTTATAAGAGGAGCCTTTCTTGGGATTTAATTGCACAAAGCCCAGGCAGCCGCAGCGCTGTCACTTTGTGTTGGGTGCAGTGACTCCTCTGGATTGCTATCCCAGTAAATCGGGAGTAATTGAGCAGGGATTATCCCGGGCAGGGGAAGCACAGCCATTCCCTTTGTTCAGCCAGCTCCACAAAGGCGTTTTTGTGAATAAGCACAAAGTTTGTTCAGAGGGCTGGGACTGGGATCCGCAGCCTCTGCCAAGCGCTGGAACCGCGGGGTTCTGTGAGTGCCTGCGAGGGCCATTCCCTGAAAACAGCATCCCAAGGGATCCGCAGCTGGAGCTGGAGGGATCGTGTGTTACAGAGCTGGGAATTCCCGTTTGCCAGCACTGTGAGAGCTCTGTAGTGTGGATGAGAACAGCCAAGGGCTGTGGCTTCCCCATGTCTGGGAACAGCTGAAGTCAGCTTGTTCTGGTAAATTTGCTGTGATGTCTGAGAGCAGGTGGGTGGCAAATGTGACACTGCTTCCATGCAGGGAGAATCCTTTAATTCCTGCTTTCTTCCCGAGGCTGGGCAGAGAGGATCTGTCTCAAGTTTAACAAAGGCCAGTGCAGGGCCCTGCACCTGGGGAGGAACAGGCACAGGCTGGGAAGGACCTGCTGGAGCAGCTCTGGGGAAGGACCCGGGGGTGCTGGGGGACGGCGAGCTGTCCCTGAGCCAGCAGTGCCCACTGGGATCCTGAGGGACGGCGAGCTGTCCCTGAGCCAGCGGTGCCCACTGGGATCCTGAGGGACGGCGAGCTGTCCCTGAGCCAGCGGTGCCCACTGGGATCCTGGGGTGCATTGGGAAGAGCATTCCCAGCAGGGCAGGGAGGGATCCTGCCCCTGTGCCCAGCCCTGGGGGCACCTCTGGGGTGCCGTGCCCAGCTCTGGCTCCTCAGCCCAGCAGGGCCAGGGAGCTCCTGGAGCGGGGCCGGCGGAGGCTGCGCAGCTGAGGAAGGGCCTGGAGCATCCCCGTGCCCAGGACGGGCTGAGGGAGCCGGGGCTGCTCAGCCTCGAGAGGAGCCCCAGCTGAGAGGGGCCCTCAGCCCTGGCTGTCCCTGGCTGCAGGGAGGGCTCAGGGCAGGGCCCGGGCTCTGCTCCGGGGCCCGGCAGCGGCCCCAGAGCCACGGGCAGGGCCTGAGCCCAGGAATTGCCCTGCACAGGAGGCAGAACTGCTGCCCTGGGCAGGGCCCAGCCCTGAGCAGAGCCCAGAGAGGCTGTGGGGTCTCCTCCCTGGGGATATTCCAGACCTGTCTGGACTCAATCCTGTGCCCTGGGCTCTGGGATGACCCCACTGGAGCAGGGAGGTGGCACCAGAGGAGCCACTGTGGGCCCTTCCAGCCTCACCCAGTCTGGGGTTTCTGCAGAGATCTGTGAATGTGTTCTTGCTTTGCAGTAACTCATTGATGTTAAATTCTGAAATGCTTTTACAGGGGTTGGTGGCAGCTGCAGGAGGTTCCCAAAGGAATGCACCGGTGTGCACAGCAACAGCCATCCCCTGACTGGAGAGAAAGTACTGGAAATCGGGATATTGCTCTCATTCTGTACTTCTCCATGCTAGGACTGTTTGGGGGTGGCAGCAGCTCCAGAGATGCTGGTCCGTAGAACAGGAGTCATTTACTGGGAGACAAAACAGGTCCCTTATTATTACATAAAAACCCCAACACAGATCTAACAAAAAACCCCACAAACACACAGAAACCCCCAATAAAAGTCAACAAACAGAGAAACAAACAAACAAACAATATCAAACCCACCAAACAAAAAATAAAGGCACAGAGAGAGAGAGGAAAAGGCTCCCAGGTGTGTTGTCAGGAGGAGGGGGAGGTAGCCCCCTCCTGCTCCTGCCTGTGGCTTCTCTCCAAGAGGGAACTGTGGCCCTGCCACGGGTTGGGCTGTGTTAACTCAAATTAGGATCATCTGAACCCTCATTTCACAGCATTAGTGTTCTGCACAGACTCTCACACAGCTCATGGCACAGCATTGCAAGGTTACCCTTGGGAACAGGGAAGCCAAATTGGATGTGACTGTAGGTAAACTGCTGTCTCTGGGGTGAGGCTGGTGGGCTCGTGGCAGTTTGGGAGGCGAAGGGCTCCGTGTGCAGCGGGGAAGGAAAGGAGCTGCAGTAAATGAGGGAAATGCTACATGCACAAGGAAATTCCAAGAAAATTCCTCTTTTCAGGCTTAGGAAATAAGTGCCATGGAGTTAAATGTATCCTTGATTTCCCAGCCACACAGTAAGGCTGTGAAATACGGATGTGGGGTCTGTGAGGGATGTGTGTGACCTGAATAGGAATTTCCTGGAACAGCTGAGGCCAGCAGCCTGCACTGGCACTGAACTGAGGGGAACACCGAAGTGCTGGGAGGCAGCACTTCCCTCTCCCATTGGAATTCAGGTCAGGACTCTGCAAAATAACAGGAATGGGGCACAGTCCAGCATCACAGGGCAGGAGAGCTGCTCCCCACTAGAAAAGGAGGAGAGGGACTGCCCACAACCCTCACCAAAATGTGCAATGCCAGTTTATATCCAGAATTATAATGGTTATTAGATGCCCAGTTTGTAACCAAATTTACCCAATCTCAGTGGGGTGGTCAGTTAATAATAAGGTTATAACTGATCTGCACTGAGAGATATTAAAATGGGGAAGACATGGAGAGAAAGAAAAGAAAATAACAGCAATCTTTCCTGCAGGTGTTGTTGTCCATAAGTTTTTGAATATTCAGGTTAATATTCAGTTGTGTGGCCACAGTGAGCGAGGGCTGGGAGGAGCAGCAGTGCCTCAATGCCAATAAATCTCCAAAAAAGGACCAGCTTCCCAAATCCTTCCAGTTAGAAACAGGTACTCATATTGGTTTCCTTTTAACTTGCTTTCTTCCGTCTGAAATACTTGGTGTGCTGCTATAAACCAGTTATTTGGTTCATTTCTGCCTTTTTGCCATCTGCAAAACCTGATGTACATAGTAGGAAATAGAAGTCTCTTGGAAATGCTGTTTAATTTCCAGCCAGCTATTGCGAACTCTGCATGCAGGGGGGATGCAGGGAGGACTCTCCTTTGCTGTGGTGGATTCCAAGAGGGCTTTCCAAAGACCCTGAGAAGGTGCAAGGCACAGCTCCTTCCAGAACCTCATCACGCTGAACCACTGAGGCCTTAAGTCAGAAAACCAGGGAGTAAACACGAGTGCCCTTAGCCTTTTCTGTAGGTAGGGCAGCTTCTCACCTCAGGTGGCTTTTGTCCTTGTCACACAGGGCTGCATAGGGCAGGCTGGCAGGAGGACATCAGTGTCCCCTGCACGAGTAGTGGTGACCACTGGTATTTGCTGCACAAGCAAAGGTTCCCAGAAAAAATTTTAAAATGTCGTCAATGGACACCCCTGAGCTTTCTGAGGAGAAAAAAATTCCGATTTTTACGCCAGTTTAATTGTTCTCCAAGTGGTTGTTAGTGAAGAGGTAATTCAGCCTCAGCAGCGAGGAGGCTGAGCACAAAGCAGTTATTTGCCATGGTTACCCCGGCAGTGAATGAAGGGCCAATTATTCCTGAGGTACTGGAGATCCTGTTTGCTTTTCCATCCTTCAGAGGTGCTTTCTCCACTCCTTTGTGCAAACAACCAAAAAGCCAATTAGGTGCATTTATCCAATTTTAGAGCACAGTGTTTGTAATTAAAGAGTTTGCTGCTGGCCCCGGGCTGGGGGTGAGCGGGGTGCCAGGGACAAAGGGGGTGCCAGGGGGTGCCAGTAGCTGGCGTGGAAAATCCGAGTGCTTCCCAGCTCAAGGCCTGCAGGAAGGTCTGATCCCGTGTGTTCCATAAATCCAGGGGAACGCAGGTTCTGATCCCATATCCCAGTCTTTATTCTCTTAGTGGTCTGCACATGTCCCCCCCAGGAAGACATGGGGAATTTCAGCGGTGGGGGAACCTTTGGGAGTTTTGGCAGGGATGAGTAGCAGCTTCTTGGGATGAAACACGTAGGAACACCTTAACCCAAAGGAAAACAGGGGCATGGGCCAGGGGTGGCCTTGGCAGTGCTGGGAACGGCTGGACTCAATGCTCTGAGACGGCTTTTCCAACCCGAACAGTTCTGTGATTCTGGATTTGTTCTTGGACTCCTTCTCAAATTGTTCTAGGTTTGAAGCCCCCAGCACCAGCTGCTGTGTGTGTAGATCTCCCTTTTTGTGTCCAGCCCTCCCACACAGAATCCTGCTGTCCTCTGCTGGAAGAGCAAATTCCTGTTGGTCACACCTCCAGCTCAGTGGCAGCCTGGAATTTCTGCTCTACCCTGTGTGCCTGTCTCTCCCGATTCTCTTTCCCATTCCCGTTCCCTGTGCCATGAAAACCGGCACCCCTGCCTGGTGCTCCTGGGGAAGGGCAGTGCCAGCTCTGGGTGCCCCTGGCTGTGCTGACAGAGGCTCGCAGGATGCAATGATCCATGAAAGCTCTCCTGGGTGACTTTGCCATTGAACACAGAGCCTGGCTTTTGGGCAAAGGCTTCACAGAATTCACCCATCTCTTGTCTTGCACCCATGTTCGGTAGAATGGGTTTGATCAGGGTCACTGCACACAGAGAAATAAAAGGAGCTTTTTTCCTGAAAGAGAAAAAATATTAAACTCATTGTATAGGAGCAGGTAAGGGGCAGGATTTCAAAGGAGCTGCTCCCTTTGGTGACTCCTCCCCTTCCTCCTGTGCACGTTGTAGTCAGCAAGCAGAGAAAAGGAAGATGGATTTGTCAAGCAAATCTGAATTATTGGGTTCTGTGTTCTCTCAGTCAACAGGACCCTGATGGTTTAACGCTGTAATTAAGTGCTGTTGTTATCCTTTGGTTTTTCCCAAGTGTCCAGACCATTTCTGTCGCTAAATGCTTTGAGACAGAACTAAGTAAAATATTAGAATGGGTGGCGACTTTTGCTTGGCTTTTATCTTCTAGAAGTTTTGCTTTAATATTTAACAATATTTTAATATTTAATACAACTGGAGCTGTTACACCAGCTTGTTCTCCTGGCCCCTCTGGTGCTGTGCTGAGGAGCTGCCCAGCTAATGGCATTGTTAGAATGGTTGATGAGTTGTTGTTGGGCTGTTACTGATGGAGCTGGCTGGGAGCAAAGCGAGGCAGAGCCGACCAGGGGGCTGCTCCTGCTTCCAAAGTTCCCTCCTCAGCCTCCCTCTGATGGAGTTGGGCTTTTGACAAAAGGTGTTCAGCTGTGACTGCAAACAAAAATGGGGCTGTTCTGTCCTGGATTATCGAAGGTCAGTGAAAAAACAGCCTCCAGTGTTCCTGGAAAAACTCTAGGTATGTGTGGGAGTATTTCCCGACTAGAAAACCATGGAATCCCAGACTGGTTTGGGTTGGAAAGAACCTTTAAAGCCCATCCAGTGCCACCCCTGCCATGGGCAGGGACACCTCCCACTGTCCCAGGCTGCTCCCAGCCCCAATGTCCAGCCTGGCCTTGGGCACTGCCAGGGATCCAGGGGCAGCCCCAGCTGCTCTGAGCACCCTGTGCCAGGGCCTGCCCACCCTCCCAGGGAACAATTCCCAATTCCCAAGATCCCATCCAGCCCTGCCCTCTGGCACTGGGATCCATTCCCCCTTGCAGTAATGATGAGTGCTTGTCCTCCCAAGTGTTTCTTGAGCTGTGTTCCTCCTGCTTTGTGTTTGGAAGCTGCAGGGAGTTGTGAGGGAGCTTTATGTCCGAGCTGGACTTGTCGAAAGTGGCACCTTCAGGATTTAGAGCACAATTTTGGCCCTCTTGTTTCATGTTTGGTGGGGACAAAGGACAAACAGAGCCACGTGAGGGCTGCCAGGACGTGTCCCATCAGCAGGGCGTGCGGAGGGAACAGTTCCCGTGGGATGTGTCTGCAGCGCTGCTCCCTGGAGCTGGAGCGGCTGAGCCCTTCCTGCTTTCACAGTGGCAGAGCACAGCCCTGGGAAGAGGGGACGGCAAAGGCTCCAGACCTGTTATCCTTCACCAAAGATGCATTTTCGCCTGTGCCAGAGCAGTGCTGAGCTCTCACAGCCTCTCCCCTCAGTGCTACCTTTCCCTGTTAATTTACAGCTGCGGGGGTCATTCCCTGCAGTGCTGCTGGTCCTTACACTGCTCCATTCTGGAAGTGCCAAAGCCACGAGCCATTTAAATATCTTTTACTAGGAAAATATATTTATCTTTAAATATCTTTTACTCCAGGAGTGAGCCCCATCTGACAATTCAGGCTTAACTAATTTCAGACAGTTTAAGCCGATATTCTCTTCCCCAGATATGGAAAATAGAACTAATTTCAACTAATTTCAAATAGTTTAAGCATCTATTTTAATCCCCAGGTGTGGCAAAGAGAGAAAACTACAAACAGTTGCTATTTAAAATGCAATTGAAAATAAAGCTAAAATGATGATGATGATAATAATAATAATAATAATAATCAGTCTTTGTAAGGATTATGTGCATAATAGCACAATAAATATTCAATTTTAGAGAGTTTGCTCGTATTTTCTGACTTAATATTATTGATACTTTTTTGGAATAATGCATGTCTCGGACTGACACGGACAGGTGCAGGCAGGGAAGTGCATAGGAGAGCACAGAGAACATACAAGATGCAGGGTTTGGAGGGGGATAACCCGGGCCTGGTGAGGCGCAGGCAGGGCTGAACACCCTCCCTGTGTGCAGAGAAGGGGCAGCACGGACACTGCCTGGGCTGGGGCTGATCCAGGCTGCCTCAGCAGGGCTGAGTTTATTTTCCGTGCAGCAGGAACTGGGTTCCCTGTGAAAATCACAGTTATTGATTGGGGACTCTCCTGTCCCTTCCCAACTTTGGGCACAGACACAGACCAGGACTGGCTCCACCCCCGTGTTTCCCACTCCAGACTCCCTTTGCTTCTCTGCTCCAAAATATGAAATGGTTTTCCTCCTTGACTTGTAGCAAGCTATTCTCAAATCTCCCTTACAGTCAATTAAATTCATTAATTAAAAGCAGATAAAGATCAGTGAGTAAGGGCTGAGCTAATATATGCCTAATATATTGTTGTATCATGCTTTGTCAAACACACTAGTAATTGCTCATTTAATTTATTCAGCATTACTGATTTAAATATCTTTCTGGACGTTTTGGAGTCAGTTGTCATTTCCTTAATGTCTGCTGGTTGCATATCAAAATGTCACTTTATTATTTCAATACATTATCTATGACTTTGGTTTCCTTAAAACCTCTAATTGCTGTGACAGTGCTCACAGAAATATAGGCCTGATCTGAGAATTATTTCAATCTTAATATGAAAAGGCAGCTCCTCTTGCCTGGAGGTTTTATTTATATGTCACCTTTGCATAATTGCAATGTCATGGGGACTCTTCCCCTCAGCTATTCCCTTATCCCAGAGCTGGTGAAGACATTCCTAGCCTGCACGAGGGCAGGAAGGGAAGTCCTGCAGGTAACTTCTGCTGCCAGGTCCCACCAAGCCAAGCCATTGCTGTCTTGGCTCACTGTTTGTGTGCAGAGGAACAGGAACCACATCCTGCTGCACAACCTGGCCATGGCCAACAGCTCCTGCAGCCAGAGCAGCTGGAAATCTCCAGGGTTGTGTGTTTGAGGGGTTGTGTAGGTTTGAGTATGGGAGAGAGAAATCAAAAGTTTCGGGAATGATTTGGATCCTCATGAAACCTGAAAGTGAAGAGAATTGCAGTGGCACCTCTGAATGATAATGATCTGAAAAGCTTTAATTAAATATATAAACTGGGGAAAGATCTGCCTTGTGCTGGGAGAATCAGAGAATCCCAGCATGGTTTGGATTGGGAGGGACCTCAAAGCCCATCCCATCCCACCCCTGCCAAGGCCAGGGCCACCTCCCACTGTCCCAGGCTGCTCCAAGCCCCAATGTCCAGCCTGGCCTTGGGCACTGCCAGGGATCCAGGGGCAGCCCCAGCTGCTCTGGGCACCCTGTGCCAGGGCCTGCCCAGCCTCCCAGGGAACAATTCCTTCCCAATCTCCCATCCAGCCCTGCCCTCTGGCACTGGGAAGCCATTCCCTGGGTCCTGTCCCTCCAGCCCTTGTAATGGTCTTGAATGCCAGATCTCATCCCAGCCTCAGAAAACATCCACCAGAAATCCAATCCACAACAAAAAGCTTGACCTAAAATGTTAAAACAATTATTTTTGCAGGATACAAAAGAAAAAAAAGGATTAAATATTTGGTAAAATGTCAATTTCTAAAGGTCTGCAGACAAATTGATGGTTGGAGCCCAGTGAGTTCAGTGTAGGAGCCAATCATGAGGAGACTCAGAGGGGAGCTTTAGGACAGGAGTCAATCTAAATTCCATATTCTCTCATAAGGTTTTCACAGAAGGATTGGATTACAAACTCCATCAAGAGGTTGTGGAAATGGTGTGTGTGTGTGTGCACGTGTGTGTACAGATACAGAAATAGATGCACAAATTGTATTTCCTGCTTCCCTGCGTGCTCTGTCTCTACTGCTTTGCACTGCTATCAAGCACTGATTTTAGCCTATAATTCTTCCTGCCTGGGGTTTTGTAGAGCTCTGTGAACAGAGCTGGTAGCAGTTGTTGGGCACAGCAAAATATTTCAACAGTTGGAGCTAATTAACGATTGAAGAGGGGGTTTGTTAACAGTGAATGGTGGTGGTTTATTCATTCTCAATTTTGTAAGATACTTTTTTAGTTACCAATAACTGTTACAGGAACAGTTTGGACGACTGTCAGTTTGGATGGAATGCCATATGCCCGCTCGGCTGTTCTGTGTAGTCCTCTCTAGCTCTCCTCAGAATTTACTGGAGCTGGGAAATGGGCTTGGCTTTGTTTTTAACTGGCCACAGGAGCACCTAGGAGAGGAGCAGTGGCCTGGTGCTGAAGGGGCTGTCCCAAGATCAAGTATTTTTTCACAAATGTTTATGGCAGAAAAAGAAGAATATTGATATTAAAAGGAGTGTGTGGTGGTGAGGGAAGTGCTGGAAATGAGCCCCAGCTCAGGTGACCCCCCTGAGCATCAGTGCCTGAAGGGAACCTACAGGAAAGAGGGCTATTTCCTGTGATATATTCAGGTTATGGACAAAGGCAAATCTTATCCAAACAGGTAAAATTCTGTATGAAATCTGACAGAAAAGTTAAGAAGGGATCATAGGCATCTAAAACTGGGTTGTGCCATGGTTCCTGTGCTTGGGCTCCATTAACCTCAGCAATTTCCATTTTTTCTTTGAAATTTTCAAGTCACTTCTAAGCTTTTGATTAGCAACTCTTAAGAGAGGGAAGCAGTAAAAACAGCCTCAGTGCTCTGTTCGTGGTAAGAGAAATTTGATTAGCTCTGAGAAAGCAGAGGGTGGCATAAGGGCTCCCCACAAACACAGGAGCACACTGCGGGGTGAAGCGCCGGGTCCCTGCTGGAGCCACCCCAGCGCCAGCGCTGGGTGCAGCTGTCCCTGCCACGGTCACTGAGATGTGCTGGGAATGGCAGCTCTCATTTCCCTTCCCCTCCCCGGGGGGATGAAGCTGGGGGGAAACAATTCCTGCTGTCCTGGGCACGGAGCGCTCAGCGCGGATCCTGCAGCCAGGGCTGAGCCACGTCCCGAGCTGCCGTGGCTTGTTGTGCCATCAGAGTGATTGATGCACTCCCCTTGCACCTTGCCTTGATTTTTATGTCTTGGAGGTGGATTACACCCAAGGTCACCCTCACACTGAAGGGTTTGCTCACAGAGTATTTTATTTTTCTCCTTTACCCTTGGCTGTGTTAATCTGTTTCCTATTAAACCCAAGCATACCCCTTCCACTGCCTCTCTTCCTTTGAAATTGGCATTAAACTACCACGGGAAAAATAAGAACATTCAGACATCAACTTGGAAGTGTGAACACTTTGTTCTCTCGGCTGCAAACACAGTATTTGTGTTATTTTTGTTCTAATTCTCACTTCACTCCTATTAAGGAACAATTTCAGCACATTCACTTCACATTGCTGCCAATTTTCGTGGCATTTGAAAAAAAAAAACAGGTGCAAACCTTGCAGGAGTCAGTGTAGTTGGCTCATGGCTTAAATCGGTTACATGGAGTTCTACATATTGTTGGGAATTCTGCTGGTGGTCTCAGGGACTTGGAGAGTCATCCTTCCGCCACGTGGGGAGCCTCTCCTGTGCAGTGCTGTGCTTCCACTGTGCTCAGCATCGCTGCCTTTGAGCTGCTGATGGTGAGTGAGAAGTGAGTTCCTGAGGCTGGATTTGTAGTGAGCAGCCAGAGGGACTTTGCCACGTCCATCCCGTTTCAGGCGTTCATTTTACCAAGAAAGGCTCATTTCATGCCAAGTGGGTCCTGTGTCCTCCGCTCCTTTTTCCCACCCATTGAAACATTCTCACTTTCTTCCTTGTGATCATTCTCACCTCCTCTTCCATGAGATTTTCCCATTGGGAGGAGATGTTTCAATCTGGAAGTGCAGGGGTCAGGAGGTGCTGGGAGCAGGATCCACTTCATTCCTGAAAACAGGGAAAAGTTGTGCTTCCCAGGTGACTGTGGAGCACCTGAGGAAGGTGCCTCCTCCTGGAGCTTGTGCTGCTGCAGAGGTGAGGGAACCACGACCCTTCCCACGGGGCTCCCCTAAGCTGCCCCCAGTGCTGCATCACTGCTCCTCAGTTTGCTTTCTGATGGTGGATTCCTGAGACAGATCGTCTCTGGTCCCCGGGAGGAATCACAAAGTGATGCCAACACCTTCAGAAAATGATGTGAGGTTACTAATTATATTTATCCAGGGAATTGAAAGTACTGGAGTGTCTGCTTGGGACTGTTTTGGCAAGGTGCTGATTTGTCAGTAATGAGAAATGTGCAGTGCTGGAATTTTTCTTTCAAATGATTCCATTAAGAAGTTGTTCCAGGATAAAGTTGTTGTTGTGTAGGGAAGGAATGAACATGAAGGCAGGGCTGCAAGCTCAGTGATTGGTATGGATTCGGGAGATGATAAACGATAGGATGCAGAGCAGCAATTCAAACCTTTGACAGTGTTTATAATAAAAAGACAGTTCATCCTGTATCGAAGGCCTCTGGAAAAACATTTAACAGCTCTGGAAGCAAGCCAAGCACTCCTTAAAAAGGAGTGGAGTGTTTGATTCATTTGGATGAGGACAGCCATGGAGTAGAAGGTGGATGCTGAAGGGTCTGTGCCAGCTCTGCAGGTGACACCTGTGTGACACCAGCGCAGGGAGTCCTGGCTGGGGTGGATCTGGACATGGATTGATGGGGACAGGGCAAAGGGTTGCCGTGAGGGATATGGAACGGGGATATGGACAGGGCCAGTGGGAATCTGGCTGTGCTTTTCTGGGTGTGAGTGAGTGTTTGGGAGCAGGACCAAAACACTGCCAGTATTGGTCGTTGTTTCTGTGCTAAAAGTATCGTGTAAGTGCAAAAATTGCTTCCATAAATCACAGCATGATTTCCATAGATATTTTGGAGGTGTGTTTGGGTTAGGCCATCCTATCCTGGCCAGCTAAACCTGATGTGATTTGGTGAAATCACAGAATCCCTGAGGTTGGAAAAGCCCTTGCAGGGTATCGAGTCCAAGTTGTGCCTGATCCCCACCTTGTCCCCAGCTCAGAGCCCTGAGTGCCACGTCCAGGCCTGCCTTGGACACATTCCTTGAGTCAGGAAAAGTCCATCTGCAATCCATGGGTTTGAATCACTGTGCCACAGACCTGAGCAGACTGGAGGGTTTCAGGCACTGCAGCCTGCCCATGGACTGTCCACAAGCACAGAGTAGCTGTGGAACGCATTCCCTGGAGACACTGAAGTTTGGTATTTCAGATGAAATCCCATGGAAGAATTAAAGGTTTAATCCAAATATGAAAAATGGCATTTATTTTGCCAGGCTATCCTCAGGATGAAACGGTATGTTGAAAAACCAGTCCTTTAAATCCATGATGACAAGAGGCCGGTCTCTAGGAATCACTGACAGAGAAGGAAGTCCGGGCTGAAGGGGTCACTTCGTTGATCTTCCTCAGATCATGAAGCAGTAGTTGACTTGATTTGTGCAGCTGCTGCATGACAATCCTTTTTCATGTGACCAGGCTTTCCACAGTTAAAACAAAGCCCCTTAGCAGAGTTCAGTTGTACAGCAGCAAGAGTTTTTTCCATGATTTTAGTTTGTGCCTCTATGATCTTTTCAAATTTATTCCCCAGGGATTCTCCCAAGGCATCTTGGGATTTTGCAATCTGTTCCCCAAGAGCGTTAGCTGGTACCCTAGCAAGACACTGTGGAGTGTCAAGCCTGCTGCAAGCTGAAAGCATTTGTGGGACACTCGGGGACTTACCAGGCAAAGCTAAAATGACCTTTCTGCACTCTTCGTTTGCATTAGCCAGGGCAAGGCTTTTAATAAGGTATGGGTGGGCCTGCTCGTCAGGGCACTGCCTCTCCACAGCCTGTGTTAGCCCATCTAAAAAAGCTCAATAAGCCTCATTTTCACTGTGTCTAATTGTGGAATATGCATTCATGTGGCTACCTGCTGGCTCAACAGAAAGCAAAGCTTTCCTGGCAGCATTCGTATATCCCCTAGCACATTTCTAGGCAGAATTTCTGCCTGGTCCTCAGCTTTGTCATATGGACTACCTCCAGCTATCTGAGCAAGGGTAAAGTGGGCATAAGGAGTATCCCCATAATTATCTATCAACTTGGCAGGAAGTCTTTTCCACTCCAAGTCACATAAAATGTATTGTGAATTAGTCAAAATCATGGAAGCTACGTTTTTACAATCTGCAGGAACAAGGTCATGAGAGTTAAGAACGCTTTTCACCAACTATTAAAATACGGAGAAGACAAGCCACTCTCTTTCTGAGTTCTTTAATATCGTGTACGACAGAGATTCCTATTTTGGATTGTGACTATTTTTACCATATCTCACAGGCAAAACAAGAAGCTGGCCCTTTTTAAGGAACCAAACCCTTCGTTCTGCTTAGCGTTCCGTTGAATTTCAGACCAGTCCAGGCTTAGTCTCCGAATTTGCGTCTGTAATTCTTTCCGTTTGTGTAACAGGCGAGAGGGGAACCCTGGCTCAGCCAGGAACGAATCAGGATTCTGTGTTTTCTGTGTACCTGCATTTGTGTTTGCAGTGCCTGTGTCTGTGTGTGTAACCTACAACAGCAGCTTCTGCCTGCCCCGCCGGGCGCGGTAGCGCAGCCCCGGGCAGGACGGGCGCGGTAGGGGCTGTGCCGCTGTGTCCCGGGCCGGGGCCGCCTCAGGAGCTGAGCAGGGCGGTGCCGAGGGCTCGGCTGTGTCCCGGGACAGCAGCAGCGGCTGGAGCCGCTCCGGGAGCTGCAGCGCGGGGCCCCGGCCCCACAGCGGGGAGAGCGGCGGGGTCCCCGCCAGGGGCGCGGGGGCAGAACGCTGAACCCAGGAACCCAGCCGGGGGCCAGGGGCCACCCCGGGGACCGGCAAAGCTCGGAGCAGCGGCGGGGCTGCGGAATTTGGGAGGGACGGGTCACCCCCGGCCGTGGCCGACGGAGCTGCCCCCGCCCGCTCGAGAGAAATCCCGGGGGGTTATCGACGGGCTGCGTGGAGCGTCTGGCGGGGCTGAGCCGCCAGGAATGTGTGACAGGGCTGGAATGGGGCGGCAGGGACGGCCCGGGGGTCGGAGGGAGGCAAAGGTGCGGAGGCAGTGACGCAATGAGCTTGCGATGGAGGAAAACCTGGGAAAACGGGAGATGTTAGTGACGGGAAAGCGGGGACATCGGGAACCGGGGATATCGCGGTGGAAGGCGAGGGATGGGGGTCGGGGAGGGTCGGGAGACTGTTTTGGGACGGCGGGGAGACCCGAGGGACGCTGCAGGGCACGGCAGGAGCCAGTCCGGTTCGCGGGGGATGGTGTGGGGTCGTTTCCAACCAGAGACGCGCGGGCAGGATGCTGTGGGGTCAGCTCGGAACCCAGGCGAAGTCGCCGGGACGGTCTGAGATTTAGGGGAGACTGTAAATTCCTCCTGGCATCCCGTGTTTTTAAAAATCTCCATCAGTATTCTACACATGGGAAATAACTTTGCCAGTGTCTCATCCCGGTCCAAAGATAAAGCAGTATATAGTTTGCAGTTCACCATGTCCCAGAAACCATAGGTTAAGGCAGGTTTTGGATTTATAGATGGAAAGTTTTTGTCAACCCAGGCCAGCAAGTCTGTCAGTTCTTTTCTCTGGACACTGGTGTAAGACTTCTCTTTTAAAAGTATCATAATCTGATGGTAAGCATCCCATTTATTTCTGGACAAATATTGTCCCATCTCTAAGTTCCCCACAGATCCCGTGTCTCACCTCACACCGGGCTCCAGGAAGGCGAGGACAGGAGAGGCTCTTCTGTTCCAAGGGAGAAATCCGTTTCTTTCCGCCGGCTGCTTTTCCTGTGTGGGGCTTCCAGCGTGGGAGCTGGGCAGGGCAGCTAAAACACATCCCCTGCCTCACACTTGGGGCACCAACTGCGTGAGTCTGACTAGTGGGAGGCACAGTTTGGAGTCATCAAAGCCATTCCTTCTGGAAGTCATGGTTCTGGCATTCCGGAGGACAAGAGTGTCCCTGTGTCCCAAAGCCTGGCAGTGCAGCAGTGGTGACCTTTGATGTGGGGAGTTCCTGGTGCTGGAGGGAGATCACTCCGTGTCAGCCCCTCAACAGAGGCTGAACAAGTTCGTCTTTATGTCCCTCTTCTCAAAGCAGGGCCAAATCATTTCCTTTTGTCTTTGAAGTGCTTTTAGAGAGATCCGATGCTTCAAAAATAGCAGAAATTTCTTTCCTACAAAAGCTTTTAGTATTTGATGTCCTCAGCTGATCCCTTTAGAAATGCCATTCCTGCCTTGCAGATGGGCAGCCAATGGCACGTGGGTCTCACTTTGGGGAGCAAACTTCAAAAAAAGGAGAAGGGAGATGAAGAAATGAGCTTATCATGGATGTGCACAGGTCTTTGGAAAAGCAAATACCGGTTTGATTTTACACCAATCCTGCCCTCAGCCTCAAAGGTGGAAACACACAGAGGGATTGTTGGTGTATGGCAGAAATCCATGGGATGGTGAGAGTCCAGTCCAGGATTGAAAGGAGAAGTGATGGAAATGTGACAGCCCTGGCAGAGGGGTGGGTGTGGGACACTGGAAGAGCCTGGAGACAGCCAGCTGGAAAATAGGGGGGAGATTTTTTTTACATTAAATATTATGAGAGGACTGTTCTTTCCAGGGAAAAAAAAGAGAAAACCAGCCCCAAGGCAGTAAGAGGACACCTTAGGAGGAGGTGCAATAGGGAATCAGATCCTGCAGGTTTGTAGGGGTTGGAGGTGTTTCTGTGGGGGCTGTGCAGTGATTCCCCTCAGCCCTGTGCTGTTACACCCCCACTCCTGGAAGCACTGGGGGGATTCATTCCCAGCCAGGTAAATTCCGTGTGATTGCCTTCGATTAATTTCTGAGGGAACATGCTCAGACCTGCCCAGACCAGGGCAATTATGCTAATGACGTATGTGAGAAACTAATTTAAAACATAAATAATGTATTATTGACCATAAGATTTCCCTCAAGCTTAGATTTGATTCCTTCTTCATCATTTTGCTGCCGAGGCAAATTACCCTTGTGGAAGGAATAATTTGGGTCCCTTTGGGATCCTGGGCTCTGCCAGGAATGAGTCAGTGCCACCTTCCCAGGAACTTGGGGCATAATTGGAGGGACATGAAGTTCTGGACAAATGTCTCTGCCCTTGGAGGGGAAGTGGATGAGGGTCTACAAATCACTGCAAAGAGCTGCCAGCCCCAGCTCGTGCCACGTCCACACCTCCCCAGGGAAGGGACCTGAGGCAGGTCCTGGGAAACCCATCCCGATCCCTGTCCCTCGGGACTGTGCCCAGGGCTGTGCCAGGGAAGCTGGGGCTGTGCTCTGCCCCCAGTGCTGTGTGAGATGTGGGCACAGCCGGTGCCAGGCCCTGCCCTACAGGGTTGATCCAGGATCCAGAGTGTTGAGGACGGGAGCTCTGGGGTCGGTGCTGGGTTCTGTGGGTTTGAGGTGCCCCAGAGCCTGCTGAGGCCTGGCCCCCTGAGCAGGAGTCTGTGCTCTCTCTCTTCTTTCCCAGTGCCCACCTTTCCCTTGCTGAAAGGCATTAACAGAATGTGCCAGGGAGTGCGTGCTCAGCGCCTGGAAACTGGAAATGATTTGCTCTGGACCATGCAAAATGTTTCTTTTCCATGCACGAATTCAGAATTTAATTAACCTGTAAGGTGTGCACACACCCCCAGCCGGTTCTGCTGTGTACAGAGATGTTTGCTGGGCTGTATTCCGATGTTCTCTGTGAGTTGCCTCATGGTACAGAATGAACGTTCCCTCCTCACTCAGCGTTTGTTGGTCCCCACCGATTCCCTGCTGTAAATGGAGGATTCATTTGGTGCTCTCGCCCTGAGGCACAGGGTGAGAAGGCACGGGAGGAGCTTTACCCTGCCAGGACAGGGAGGTTTAGTGCCCACTGAACAGGGGAGTTCAGTACAGAGTGAAAAGTTTGGAAATGCAGGAGAATGATCCTTGGTTTTCAGGAATTAGGGGATTAAAAGCTTTGTGTGTGTGCAGTGCTTACCCCTCACTTGTGCTGCAGGCTCTGCACACACCAGCAGTGTTAGCATCGTTTCAGTAGGGAAATCTGGATAAAATTTTAGTTAGAGGTAATAAACTAGTCTCTATTTTGATCTCAGGAGGGAGGAACAGCCAGTTAATGGCCAGGATTGTCAGTGTAATCCTCCCAGGAGCGGGGCTTTGTTAGTTCCAACCTGATGAACACCAAGTACATCCCTGCTGCATTGTTTTGGTTATTAGGATTATGTTTTGGGTTTTGCTAATAATTGTAATTGCAGAAGTGCACAGACGATGGTCTAATTACTATAGACCATGAGGCAGAGAGAAATTGGGCTGGGTTTCCCTTCCCAGTAGCCTGTGCAATTCCATTCCATAACGTGCCTGATGGACCACATCAGGGTGTGGCACCACGTTACAGAGCCCAGGCTAAAGGGTGCTTAGTCCTGCCTTAGAACACTCGAGTTCCAGAGCCTTCTGAAGCAGAAAGAGCCACTGTTACCCAGCTGGGCCCCAGCTCTGCCCGGCTCTCCACAGGACCAGCTCAGGTCCAGGGATCACATCATCACACTGCCTTTGCTGAGTCTTGTCAGTCATAAATCCTGCAATGTCCTGAGCTGGAAGGGACCCACAGGGATCACTGATCAGCTCCTGTCCCTGCACAGACCCCCCAACAACCCCACCCCGGGCATCCTTGGCAGCGCTGCCCAAACGCTCCTGCAGCTCCGGCAGCCTTGGGGCCGTGCCCATTCCCTGGGCAGTGCCCAGCACCCTCTGGCGAAGAACCTTTCCCTGCTCTCCCTGGTTAAAGCCACCATGAATATTCCAGCAGGAGTACTGGAAACACAAACTCTGTTTGGGAAGCACAGGATCAATCCAAGCTGTTTCATTCCTGCCGTGGTGGCTTCGAGCAGAACTCACGTGGATTCTTTTGGGGACTCTCTCAGAACAAGGGTTCATGTTTGGGTGTCACACTTCTACATCTGAAGAATATTTCAGCTTTTCTTGACATCCTGAAACTTCTGCTAATAATATGGAAAGACTTCTGCTGGTCTTTTGAAATGGTTTGTTAATTTCTCCCTCCCTAACTGGTCACTGTGACCAGGTTAAATTGCAACAAGATAATTCCCAAAGGTGGTGATAATTTACCCCAGCTCTGGCTGGGAATGAGCCTGTCAGCCCCCCAGGCTCTGGAGCTCAGGGGCTGAGATGTGTGCATTTGAAATCAAAGCCTTTGCAGTGCTAGAAATGTCATTCAAAACTCCTCTTTTTTGATATTTTCTTTAGGAAAGAATTCCATTCAAACAGAAATGTTCCAGAGAACAAGAATGAAATGTCATCTTTTGTATCTCCTAAAGCCCTATATTGTGAGCTTGTAATACAGCCACTACAACCCTTCAGAGCCAGAAAGTTGCTGCACATCAGAATTTTGCCGTGGAACATTGTATATTGTCTTCCCTAAATGTCACCCTTTGTGCACTCGGGCTGGACTGAGGCTGGAAATATGAACAGGCTGAATTAATATTTCATTTGATGTTCCTGGTAATTACAATCAGGATTAATTCCTTCAGCCTGAGAGCAGATTATGGGCACTGTAAATTATTGATTTGTGAGTGGCAGAAGGAGGGTGGCTGAGCCACTCTGCTGCAGGGTGTCCAGGGAGGGGAGCAGTGAGGAAAGAGAGCTCCAGTCCCAGGAGAAGGAAGTCACAGATCCCAGAAAGATTTGGGTTGGAGGGACCCTAAAGCCCACCCAGTGCCACCCCTGCCATGGCAGGGACACCTCCCACTGTCCCAGGCTGCTCCCAGCCCCAATGTCCAGCCTGGCCTTGGGCACTGCCAGGGATCCAGGGGCAGCCCCAGCTGCTCTGGGCATCCTGTGCCAGGGTCTGCCCACCCTCCCAGGGAGGGATTTCTTCTCAATCTCTAAAGAGCTTCCCTTCAGTTTCAGGCCATTTCCCCTCCTCCTCACGGGCCCCAGCTCCAGAGCTGCTTCCCAGCTCGGGCTGCACCCTCTGCTGCTCACCAGAGCAGTTTGGAGCTCGGGGCCTCTTCCCAGCCCTCCATCCCCCTTGGATCTGCCTGCAGACCTTCCTCTGGCCCCAGGCAGAGGGCACAGACCGTGCCACGAGTGCAGCCCCCTCCCAGGCAGGGCAGGAGCCTGGCACACGCTGCAGGGGTCTCTCGGGTCGGGGCACATCTCTCAGCGCAGCAGCACTTTGGAGAGGGCAGGGAAACGTTGTTGTGCCCCAAACCTTTCCTGCTCCAGTCACAGCTGCTGGGCTGCAGCTCCACGGCCTTCCTGGGCAAAAGGAAAGGTGGGATATGAAACGCAACCATTACTGGGGAAATTTCAATTCTGCCAGGGCTAGAAAGCAGCATTAAGCTATAATTAAAAAGTTATTGGAAACCTCCACGAGGCTCCAGTTCCATTTAATGAATGCAGCTCTCTGTCCATCATCAGGCACAAACGTTCCAGAGCCATTTCAGGGGGGCACAAACCTGGATTTTACCTATTTAAATACTGGATGTAATTATCATATGCTCATATCCATACCAGAAGTGGAAATTCTACAAAACTGGAATTTTTACATTTTATGCACTGAAGTTGTTCTGCTTCAAACCAGGAGATGACCCAGCTTGTGCAGGCCTGCAAATTAATTTTAAAAACTCAGTTATGCTGTTGAAGCCAAAAGTGAAACCCACACTTGCTGAGTATAAACCCAAATACACAGAATTTAGCGGGAGCATTTTTTATTTACTTATTCCTAATCAGCATTGCAGAGATGTTAGACAAAAACTATCAAAAGCTTTTATATGGCAGATCTGTGAAGAGCTTTACGGTATTAAGTTATAGCTGTATATAAAATCAATGGAACTGTTTAGAAAATCAGAGGTACTATTGTGAGAACAAAAAACTAATCAGAAATAAAACCTTTTGTTTAGTTTAAATTAGAGAATACCGCTGGTGGGCTGCTGTTTGCATTTGTATTTTTATGCACCCAGAAGGCCTTACAGCATTTTCCTGCCATGGCTTTCCGAGGTACAGAACTGGAAAATGGGATTGGGACATAGCACTGGTGGGAAGTCCAGAGCCTGGGGTATGTTTGTGGGAGCAGAAGGTTTGCCAGGAGCAGTATTTTAGATTTCACATCTTCATTTTTCAGCTCAGCATGTCTCAGAGTCAGCTCCTCCTGCTGGAATTTACAAATTAAGATAGAAGTATCCAATGGGCAATATGTTGTAGTGAAAAATGCTCATGTACACAGGCAGGGTTTGGAGCTGTAATTTTTCCCTCCCTGTTTTGCTTTTCAGTGGGTGCCTGTAGAAGGGTTTGCATTCAGCTCTCCTCACTTGGGCAGGACACAGTGTTGGGAATCCAGCACTGATATTCGTTGTTATTTTATCCCTGTATAAATTCTGACTTACAAGAAGAACCCTTTTGAATTCAGCATCTTTCTTTAAACGTGGCAAAGCAACCCGAGCTGTAATTTTTTCCCCCAAGTGCAAACACGCCAGCACAGTAACAGCGTGCAGTGTTTGGGCTGTGCTGGGAGCTCAGGATCTCTCACTGTCATCAGGGAAGATTTAAAACTCTGCAAAATTCAGTTCCCTTCTCTCTCATTTCTTTAATAAGAAGCAGAAAGAGCATTTATTGTTACCACATAAGAAATACCAACATGCAGCCCCAGGGTGTGTTTCCCACTGGAATAGAGATGGAAATGTGTTCTCGCCAGTGTCCTGCTGCTGGGAGGGACTTGCCTGTGGCCAAGGCGAGCTGCAGGGAGCTCTGCTCCTGCCTGCCAGGAGGGGCCGGGGGGTTCGGCCTCTTCTCCCAAGGAAAAAGCAGCAGGAGAGGAGGAGTCACCCTCCAGCTGTGCCAGGGGAGGGTCAGCTTGGGTATCAGGGAAAATTCCCTCCTGCAAAGGGCTGTCCCCATCCCTGGAAGGGTTTAAACCCCTGTGGATGTGGCACTTGGGGACATGGGGCAGTGGTGGCCTTGGCAGTGCTGGGGGGCTTGCTGGGCTCAGTGGGCTTTTCCAGCCTGGGTGACTCTGTCACTCAGCTGAAGTTTTTAACAGTCGGCAGAGTTTTCATTTTTTCCCAAGTGTGGCATCTTCCAAGCTGGCATTTCCAGTGTTTTTTCCAGTGAGTGTTCACCATTGATTTACAACCCCCTTGGTGCTCGGTGAGGGTTTCGTTTCCCTTTGTGTTACACACGGCTGCCGCTGCAGGGGCTGGGAGGGACCCCCATTCCCGGCCATTCCCGGCCATTCCCGGCCATTCCCGGCGCTGGCTGCAGCCGCACAGGCGGTGCTGCCTTTGCTCTGGCTCTGGGAAATGGCATTTCCAAGATAACCACGGGAAGAGAGAGGTGCTGGTGTGGGTTTGTCAATAGTCCTATCCATGGCTTTGTGTTAAACAGGCTTTGATGGACTTTTCTTCCATTAATTTGTCTAATTGCCTTTCAAATCCATTTATGTGTCTGGCTCCCACGGCATCCTGTGGTAATGAGTTCCACGCTTTAATTATGCACTATGTGAAAAATTACTTTCTTTTCTTTGTTTTGCACCCACTCTCTAATTATTTTCTGACAACCCTTTGTTCTTGTGTTTTGAGAAACAACAAATAATTGTTGGCCACTTCACACTTTTGCTGCCATCCTGGTTTTCTCTGCTGCTCCTCTGGCCTCTCCTCCCTGAGCAGGGCTGGGTTTGATATTCCTTTGATCACAGCCTCTGCCTGTTCTTCCCGGTGAGGGTGGGCAGGCCGTGGCACAGGGTGCCCAGAGCAGCTGGGGCTGCCCCTGGATCCCTGGCAGTGCCCAAGGCCAGGCTGGACACTGGGGCTGGGAGCAGCCTGGGACAGTGGGAGATGTCTCAAAGCCTGGGCTCTGGGGCTCTGCACACAGATCACACACTTCAGCACAGTGAACTTTAGAGTATTTCTTTATATCTTTCAAAAAAAAAAAGTCAACATTTTCTTATCTTCTGAAACCAAGTTCCCTTCTTAACACGATGAACTTTGTGCATGACGATCGCTGTGAGTTTGGCTGAAAATCCTCATCAGCCTGATGAGTCACCAGCAAGGACAAGATCATCCAGGAAAGCACGGCATCTCTTGTTTCACCCAAGGAGCCCTTTTGGCTGATTGGCTTCCACCCCTGTTTGCTCTTACCCAGCTGGGCACTGGGGGAAGGCTCAGGGGGACCCTCCGCAGCTCCCTGATGGGGGGACAGGCCCTGCTCCCAGGGAACAGGGACAGCACAAGCTGTGCCAGGAGAGGTTCAGGTTGGGAAAATGCCTTCACTGGAAGGCTGGCCAGGCTTTGGAAGAGGCTGTCCAGGGCAGTGATGGAATCCCCAGCCCTGGGGTGTTCAGACAAGGAGTAGGTGAGGCACTTTGTGGTGGGTTAGTGGGCACGTTCTGTCAAAGCTGGACTTGAGGATCTTGGAGCTGTATTTCAGTTTTGATAATTCTCTGATTTTATGATCTATGACATCTTCCCATGTTCCATTTGCTCTGAAAGAAGCCATAAAGATCACTGAGTTTTGTGCTTTGCGTGGAAAGGGAAGTGGGGTGGGACCGGCAGTGTCTGTCCCTGTGTCCTCCTCCTGGCCCTGTGAGCACCAGCTCGAGGCTGCAGCCAGGAGCTGCTGGAGGTGTGCGAGGCGTGCACACCCATTTTTATCTCTCCCACGGGCTTTATCCCATTTTTATCTCTCCCACGGGCTGGAGCGTGTCTCAGCTTCACAGCACAGCCAGAGGGGACTGAGCCTGGAGAGCACAGGGTTAACTGGGCTCACTCCTGTTCCTGAGCAGGCAAGTGTAAATAACACGTTTATGAAAGCTGGCTGTAAACAATGCAAATATCTCATTAAATGTTCCCAGACAGGCAGCAAGGCTCACCTCGGAGAGATTAGAGGCTAACTTAGAGGGTAATTGTGTTTTGCATTCACACGTAATAAAGTTCCCCTGTCAGGGTAGGAGCAGCCTGGGGAGCTCGGGGAGATGGTGCGGCTGAGATGCTGGATTAGCCTGCTCATCCCTCAGCTTCCTCAGGTGGAAGCTTGGACTTCTCATCCTGTTCCCTCCCAGCACAGGATGGGTGCTGGGGCTGCAGCCTCTGAGACATTCAGGACATTGCACCACTGCCAAAACAACTTTGTCTGTGTTTCCCCCTAGTTTTATTTCTGTTTTTCATAGTTATTTTTCATTCAAGTTAAGCTTATTTAGCAGACTTCAAGAGAGAAGAGGAGGCAGGACGAGGCAATAGTGCTTCCCATGCTTTTTTCCCCTCCTTTTCCTCCCATCCTTTCTCCCCCCCCACTTCTCTCCTCACTGTGGTACAGAGCAGGTGACAGATGGACCGGTCATTTCCAACTCTGTGCCTTGAAATCCACGGTTTCAGGAGGACACTGAGATTGTTAAGGCTCATTTAGTAAAAAATAATAAGTAAAGTAAACCCTGTTTTAGATCCTAATCAATATCAAGACCTTTCTGCCCTGTCCCTGCAGAGGGATGGGGTTTCCTTCTGCACAGCTCCTAATCTGGGCTTTAATCCTTTGCCACAGTTTGATCCTAATGAGATTAGAGACTGAAAATGTTGCAGCGTTGCACTGTTTAACACCCGAGACAAGTGCTGTAACCATGGTTTCATTCACGTGCTGTTCCACAGGAGCAGGAGCTTCCCTTCGCAGGATAAATGTATTTGCAGGAGGTTGGGATGACGCCTGGATCTGTCCGTGTCGGCGTTTGTAAACCCGGTGTAAAGCCCTGCACAGAGCCAGCCGAGCTTCCCCAGCCCAGGGCCCCGCAGGAGCTCTGTGGTCCCTGAGGGAGGGGGAGCTGAGTTCATGGAATTGCCATTTTCCCATTTAATGAGTATTTTTACAACCAGGAAAGCTCTTCTGGGCGTTTGAGAATGACTTTATTTTGCTTTGCTGTTGCAGAGCAGAAAACCATTGCAGCGTCTTCCCTCCTAAATTTAAGAGCAAGCCGCAGTGGGATTGTTTCCCGTGGTCCTCACTGTCCCCACAGAGCCCCTGTGCCACGATGTCGCAGCCCGGCTGGGGGCAGGAGGGAGAGCACAGCGCTGCTTTGTCCTGCACAGCTCAGCCCAGCGCACAGAAAAAGCCCTGGCAGGCCCTCGGGAGAGGCTCTGAAAGCACTCCGAGGCAGGTGAGCCACTGTTTCCCACACGGGAAAAGAGGACTTCATCCATCCGAGCCGGAGCTGCGGCGGGCGTGGAGCAGCTCGGCCGGGCTTGCTGAGGGCACGGAGGGCGCCTGTGCCAAAATCTCCGGCGGATGAGGCTGGCATGGGCACAGATCCAGCGGCAGCAGAGGCTGTCCCACGCTGGGACCGCGGCGTGGCACAGCTGGACCTCCCCAGCCTGGCCACAGCCATCTCCTGGCGTCAATTTTCTTTCCCTCTCGCTGAAGGAAATCTCGAATTCCCCGTGGATGGAGGTCTGCGGGTGCGGTTCTGCAGTTCCTGCCGAGGCCTCTCCTTGTCACCCTTCAAAGGAGGTGCCAGGAGACATCATTGCCATTGCACCCACAGAGCTCTCAGGGCGCTGCTGGGTGCCCTGCGAACTTTAAGGGGCTTTCCATGTGCATTCTGCAATTTTCTCTACTTCTCTCATTTATTTCTTTTTCTCCAGGAAACAAACTTTACTCTGGCTCAGCTCCCATCTCCTTTCTTACCTGGGCTGTTGTCCTACTCTGGCTTCACTTCACTGCAATTATTGCTTCTCTTCAGAGGGCTTTTAAAATGGCTTTTAAAATGGCTTTTTAGCCTCCAGTAACTGCACTTAAAAGCTGTTAAGGACTGATCTCCCTGGGGGTTTCTGGGCTCCCAACTCCCCTTGGCTCCTGGCTCTGCACATGAAGTGTTTACTCCTTTGTAGTGCAGCATAATTTAGGAAGAACAACAGATTCCGGGCGAGGTGCATGCAGGCGTTTTCTGCAGATGAGAGGCTTAACAAGGACAGATCATCGCTGTCCCTGACACCTCTCTGCTCCTGCAGCGCGGATCTCTTAGAGCAGCAGGACACGGTGGGTCTGGCCGCAGCTGTCACTTGCTGGAGTCTTCATTAAGGAATTTGTCATCGCTGACATGTCAGCCAAATATCAGGGCTGATTTCTGAAATAATTATCTGCAGTGGCTCCCTGGTGCACGTCCGGACACTCCTGCCTTGTCCTTGTCACACCAGGCTGTGCTGCTCTCCTGCCTGTGCCACCCCCTCTGTCCTGCCCTGGGGCTCTCGGGGGTTCCTGAGGCCCAGGGCTGCCTTAGCAGGTGCTGGGGCAGCGGGACAGGAGCTGGAAAGCAGCTTGGCCAAAGAGCCTGGAATCCACAGGCTGTGTCCTGCAGCTGCTGCTTTGGTGGCTCTGGTCAGTGCCCTGTGCTCCTGCCCACCTCTGGTGCCCTCGAGCACCTCAGAATCACAGAATCTCTGAGCTTGGGAAAGACCTCCAGAGCCATCAAGTCCAACCTGGCCCAGCTCAGTTTCTTCTGGAAGCAGCTGCGGTGCTCTGTGCCCTCTCCTGGTGTGCCCCAGGAGGTGACAAAGGGGCGGCTTCCAGGGGATCCTCTGAGTTCTCCCCTGATCCAAACCAGACCTCCACGTGGACGCACGTAAAACGTGCCCCAAACCACTGTCATGGGACTGATTTATAAATTTTAAGCCCTGAAGAAACCATTAATGATCATCTGATCTGATGTGCTCTGGCAGTGCAGTTGTTGTATCCAGTCCCAGCTTCTTTCAGCTAAAACACTCCTTTTGTGAAAGAAACCCGTCCTTGCCTGAGGAGCAGCATGTGCTTCAGGAAACCCGGCATGAACTCTTCCGGTGTTAATTTAAACTGGATCTGTCTTGAAATCTCAGCCAGTGGATCTCTGGTTGTCTGGGTAGTTTGAGGAGCTGTCCCCTTTCAGAAATGTTTTCCCTCAAGTGAGCAGGTCGGGTTGTACCAGCTCATTCCCTGTCAGGTTGGGCAGATCCGACATCCCCGCCCGAGACAGGAGATGTAGGAGCGCTCTGAGCAGTGTGATGGCACCCTCCAGACACACCTGTAACTCTGTGCTCTCCTGACATCCTTCTCTGGGCACTTGTAAAGAAAGGAAAAACTGGGATTAGCTGAAGAAAGGTTTAGACAGAACAAAAAATATTAATAATAAGGTGGAAGATTTAAAGTTCTATGATTTTGGCCTGGAACAAAACAAACTTGAACAAACCTGTCCCAGTGTGGGACAGTCCTGGATGGAGACCTGGGCCCCTGAGATGTCTGGGACAGATTGCCCAGAGCAGCTGGGGCTGCCCCTGGGTCCCTGGCAGTGTCCAAGGCCAGGCTGGACATTGGGGCTGGGAGCAGCCTGGGACAGTGGAAGGTGTCCCTGCCATGGCAGGGGTGGCACTGGGTGGGCTTTGAGGTCACTTCCCACCCAACCCATTCCATGGTTCCGTGAAAACCCAGTGGGGCTTTGGAGGATGTGTTGTGGGAGTGATCGAGGGAGATCCACCCCTAGACATTCCCAAAGCTGGCTGGGCTCCCTGAAGGCCACGGGGATGGAGGGGCAGTGGAGGATGGGGCAGGGACAGGGCAGGCAGGGAGCCCGTGGGCATTGGGAGCTGGTGGATCTGGGTGCCCCCACTGGGAAGTTCTCCCCGGAGCTGGGAGCAGCCCCTCGGGGGCCGTGGCTGAGGGGACACAGGTCACACCTTGGGGATCAGCTGGGTCACCGTGGGCTGGGGCTGGGGGTCTGTGCAGGGTCAGGGCTTGGGCTCCGTGATCCCTGTGGGTGCCTTCAGGATATTCCATGATTCTTCCTAATCTTATCAAGTTATTTGCATAACTACCTAATTTCCAGTGTTCTATTTGCATTAGAATAAGGGAATAAATATGCATAAATAAAAGTTATGTTCAAATAAAATGAAGCCAGCAATGATTCCTTCCCAGTGTTCCAAACCAATTAAAAAGTTAGACACATGTGTGGCTGCTTTTCCATACAAGAACTGTCTAAAACACCTTCAAAATCTATTTAAATTCTGGCTTGTGTATTATATTAGTTCATTATAAAGCCTTTTAGTTAATTCACTTTATCCTTAAAGGCTTAAAATTCTAATTAAATTTTATATCATACCCCACATTCATTAATATATTCCTTTAAAAGCGTTTATAATTCATTGTCTTTATCACTTTTGCAATTTAAAACGTTACTCTAGTTTGGATCTCAGTAACAAGCAGCAGCTGCCTCTCCAGGCAACGCTAAAAAGACACAGAGAAACCTTATCTCAACATTTGTTTTCACTCCTTGTATCCCAGTCCTGCTTCCAGAGGTGGCAGTGACTCACCAGAAGTCTCTTCAAGGCAGGGTCATCCCTGCCCCCTTCCCAGTTCTCCCCATTCCCGTAAGCCCTGGAACACTGGCAAAGCAGGCAGTGGGAGGCTCACAGACTTTCCAAGCAAACAAATGATTTAGAGGATTATTTTTAAAAAATCTGCTCTTTTCCTGACCATTTTGAAGTGGGTGCGTTTGCAGGAAGCTCTGCCCTGTCTGGGATGGCTCCACAGCTGCTCAGGTCCTGGCCAGAACTCCATTTGCATTATTAATGTGTTTTTAACAAATGATCTATAAGGAGCAAGCTGTGACTATTGAGCACAATTACCACTCAAATGAGAGTTAGAATATTGCAGCATCTGGTGGTGTTGCCAGTGGCCAACTTACAGCCTCCCACCAAGGCAAATCTGTGCAGCAACCAGGATCCCTGAGGTGGAAAATTCAGGGGAAAAGAAAGGAAGGATGTGCAAGTCTTTTGTGGGGTATAGAGACAAATCCCAGAGAATTTCTGGGTAAATTTAAATGCAGACGGCTCTGGGGCCAGATAAAAATATTGTGGGTTTAACGCCAAAATTCAGAAGCATAGTCAGGGCCGGGACATTTGTGTCCCTGTCCTGGAGGAATCAGGGGAGCATGGGTTTCCCATCCCTGCACTCCAGGCACTAACAGCCCCACAGGAGCCTCTCCAGGCTGGGTTCCTCATCCTCCCCGTGTGCAGCAGGGACCCCGCTCCTCCCTGGGGCTGGAGCTGCCAGCAGTGCCCATCCCCACGGCAGGACTGTCCCTCAGCCTCTGCTCTCCCCTGGGCTCCTTTGGGATGGTCTGGGCTCAGCTTCTGCACTGGCAGGTGGGGATTAAACCTGGTTAATCTCAATGTTCTGATGTCCAAAATCCCCCGGCCCCAGCCCAGCTCTGGCTTCAGGGAGGGCACAAACTCAGGCGCTGCAGTGTCCAGGGGCAGAGCCAAGGAATCACTGGGCATCATCCTGGAGAGGGGAAACCGAGGCAGAGGAGTGCCCGATTCTGCAGCGCCCTGAGGTGATACACCCAGCCAACAGAGCTGGTTTCAGGCAGTGCTTCTTAAAAAAGATTCACTTTGTGGGCACTTGGATGATCTTGGCGTCCAAACGAACACTGGTGCCATGTTGGACACACACATTGCCTTGGGTTGCTGGAAGCCCAGAAGATAATTGAATTCCAGCAGCGGCATCCATCTGATCCGTGCTCTAAATGGACACCCCAATTAGCATCTTCCCGAACACGCAGTAATTACGCCAGAAATTAGAGACAAGATGCTGGTGTGTATTTGCGTCATATTTTCAGCCTGAGGGGCAGAGCTTTTCTGAGGCCGTAACCAAGAGCCTGGCTGGGTTTGGAAAGGCTTTAGCTCTTTGTTTGTGGCCATCAGGTCCCACAGAGCCGGTCTGGGAGAGCCCTGCAGGAGGAGCAGCACCGACTCCATCGGCACTGGGAGCTCGGTGTGGGTTTACAGCTCTGAGAACGTTCTCGGTTTTCTTCTATTGCCACCAAATCTTTTATTTCTCAAAGCCACAAGAGCTTTGCACGCTGTTTTCTTCCACAGATGTATCGAGGCAACGCTTTCACTGCTGCACTTCAGGATCTCATTTCTTAAAACTGTAGAATCCAGACTGAGTTGGGCTGGGAGGGACTCAAAGCTCATCCCATTCCCACCCCTGCCATGGGCAGGGACACCTCCCACTGTGCCAGGCTGCTCCCAGCCCCAATGTCCAGCCTGGCCTTGGGCACTGCCAGGGATCCAGGGGCAGCCCCAGCTTCTGTGGGCAGCCTGTTTGTAATTACATTAATTATCATAATTGCTATTCCAAAACTGGAGCTGAAGAAATTGCACTGAGCCCACCTGGAAGCGCCTTCCGGGACTCTTGGCTGAAGGAGGATGCAGGTGTTGGCACCCACCTTCCTTTCTAGCCTGCAGTGAGTCATTCCAGGCTTGTGTTTTTGTCTTTCATTTTCCCCAGATTTTGTTTGGGTTTGTTGTTGGTTTTAACTATCATCAACCCCTCGGTTGTATAACCCTTTTCCCAGTCTTTTTTGTTATTTTCTCCTTTGCTGCATTAAGATGCAATTATGTACTTCAGCTAATTGCCAGTTACTTAGTGTCAAAATGCATAATGTGTCTGAAATGTCCTCGCCTTCTCTCTGTCAGAATCCTGTGTAGAACAGGGAACAGATACGAGCTATTAGTCTTGTCAAGAATTTACCTGAAAAGATTTTTTTTTTTTCCCTTGATCCATCACATTTTTGGGCGCAGTGTTGTGATTGTAGGCATTTAAAATGTATCAGCTTCCTATTACAAATTATTAGTTCTTGAGGGAGTCTTTGTGCAGGACTTATTTACTCAGAATTATAAATTCACATTTGGTTTGGCACGGACTTGGGGCTGATAAATCTGGAAACATTTTTACAGACTAATGTAACTGGACAGCAGCAAGTGCCAAAAAGCATTAGGAAAATGGAAATGTGCTTCAGAGCTGAATTTACCCTTTTAGAGACACTGAATGTATTTGAATATTTTATTTCAGAGATGTGTGAGGTAGTTGGGAAAAGGTTTAAATTTTAAAAATGGCATAATTAGTGGCAGAGCTAATAATGGCACACCTGGCTGAGGTGTGTTTGCTTCTAAAAAAGGAGCTTTTTCAGTTCACATTGGCAGACTGTCAGATTTTTATTTTAGAGCTCTTAAGTCACATCATTTTTGGCACATGAAAATTATTTTTAAAAGAAAATCAGAAAGATCCAGAGTCAGTATTCGGGTGAGGGAATGCTGGAGGAGTGGGCCTGGAGCAGTTTGACAGGGACTGTTGTGCCAGGAATACATCAGGAATAGTTTTGAGTTTAGCTGGAACTGTATCAGTGCCTCATTTAAATAAACCCTGTTTCATAACCCAGGTTACAGAAGGCACATTTAGGGCTGAGAGGGAAAAACAACTTAAATCTGTCCTTTCCATCATTTTTGGAAATGTGGCTCCTGTGCCAGCATCTCCTGGGGACAGTGACATTCCCCTGGACACGCCCAGCTGCCCCTTCGGACACTTCCTGGGATGGTTTGGGGTGGGCAGGGCTGGCCTTGCACAGGGGCTGCTTTGCAGAAGGACCAAAAACCCCTCTCCCAGTAAGGTTTGAAATGACCTGCAAGACCCAAACTGTCTGTGGGTTGGAGTTCAGCAACTTATGGGACTTTGGGAAACAGAAGAATTCCCGTTTCTGGCAGTTTTCTTCCTTCAAGCTGTAAAATGTGAGTCTCAGAAAGGCAATGGGGCTTTACCAGGCAGGGTTTATTGTGTTCTTGGACTCAGTTTCTCTGAAGAAGAAATAGTCCCTCAGAGAAAATCTGTTTAATTCTGTGGCTTAATAAAAAATTACAGGAAATCTTCAGAATCTGGCATTCCACAGCTTTCTGCCAGTTCATGAAAAGTTTAATGAGCAACCTCCCTTAAAACATCAACCAAATGAAAAGCACACAGGGAGTGATTGTGCCTCAAGCCTCCCTCCACTCAGCTGCTCAATATTTGCTAGTTTGGATGATGTTTGGCATGAGGAAACAATAATAATAAAATGTAGTTTTGCCTATAGCTCTGTGTTACAGGACCGTGGAAAGGGATTATTGCAAATGCAGCTAAGAGGAGCCAGGAGAGGGAACGCTGAACACTCAGTCCTGCACTTGGTCTCCTCCCTGGGCTCCCTGTCCTGGGCCAGCAGCGCTGCTCCTGTCCCCTCTGGAGTTTCCTGGTCCCTCAGCACAGGGAGAAGCCATCCACTGGACGTGCCCAGTCCCTGGCCTGGGGGGACACTGGTGCAGCCCCTTCCTGCCTCTGGAGGCTTTGGGAGCTCTGGGACCTCCCTGAGAAGTGCTTGGCCACCTCACTGCAGGGCAGGGCCACCGTGGGCTCCTGCCCTGAACCCTCCCCTTTAATCCTCCCTTTGTCCAGTTGACTTCCCCTGGAGCCCACGCCTGGGCCAGGCTTGGGAGGACTTCAGAGGGTCCCTTCCCTCTCAGAGTATTCTGGGATTTTGGGACTCCTCAGTGGCCACTGGAATGAAGGGCAGCCAGGAAATAAATCACACACAAGTTCTTCCTTTCGTAGGATTTTGCAACCCCACAAAATCACGAAATGTTACTTAATGAGCCCAACACAGGCTCTTTGTCACGGCCAGGAGAGTAGGATTTAGTGGAAATAACCCAAAAATGGGAAACCCCAAGAGTCTGCTCCAGTTCTGGTGGCTGTCCCTGCTGGTCCCTGCTCTCCTTGTCTCACTCACTCCTCTCCCGGGCTTTGTCTGCCCCAGTGTGTGTGAGCAGCTTCTCTGGCTGCCTTTCCCCCACTCCACTCGAGCTCTCCTCTCCTCCACGGCTGATTTTCTCCTCCCAAGCTCCTTTTTTCCTCCTGTCTCCTTCACTTTCTCATTAAACTTGCCTTGGCTCTGTGCAGCCTGACCTGGTGTTTGGCTGCCGGGGTGTGTTTCGCTGGCTGCTTCGTCTGCTTCGAGTACAAAAATATTGATATTTACAGAGCTTGTTGTTAAAATCAATACTGCAGGAGCAGAGCGGAGCAGCTGCTGTGTGAGGAGCTGGTCCTGCCACAGGGAGAGGGCTCTGGGAAGCCGAGAGAGGAGGGAGCAAACCCTGGTTGTTGGTCTGAGAGCACGGTGCCAGCACGGTGCCAGCCCTGGGCTGGCTGGCACAGAGACACTCTGAGTGTGACCCAGGGAAAGCTGAGAGGGCTGGGATTGCTCAGCCTGCAGAGGACAAGGCTCCCAGGGGATCCTGGCGCAGCTTCCCAGTGCCTGAAGGGCCTCCAAGAGGGATGGAGAGGGACTCTGGGGCTTGGAGCAGCCCGGGCCAGTGGCAGTGTCCCTGCCCACGGCACTGGGTGGGCTCTGAGGTCCCTCCCAAGCCACACCACTCTGGATTTTATGATTCCACGCTCTGGGCTGTCCGGCCATTCCCACAGGAGACAGCAGTGCCTGGTGCTGATCCCGGCCGCGGGAGCTGCCACAAATGGGGTAACTCGTGGCAGAGACAGAGATTTTCCCAATGGATTTTAACAAAAGCCTCAGGACAGGAGCTGAGAATTACATGGACAACAGTTCACCTATTTCTTAGCCGTGTGGGAGAAGGTTAATTGCTGAGGAAATGTGCTTTTCCCCCCATTCATATCCTAGGATTTAAAGGGATAGGGAGAGCCTGGCCTCTGAGCAAATCCTTAATAATTACCAGTACCACAATATATATATGAGATTCAACCTTCATCATTTGCTAAGTAAGTCCAGATTTCTCCATTTGAAGCTGCCTTAGGGAAGCTTGAACTAAGACAGTTTTTTTCTTAATTTTTCTGAAACACCATTGTTCAGGGATAGGAGCTTCCTGCTCATCCAAGTTACCTCATGAAAATGAGATGACGGTGCTCCAGCCACACTTCCCAGGCTGCATTATGCAAACATGATTTGTACACAACCATTCCCTTAGGAACCAAGTCTTTAAAGCCTTTAAAGTCACAGAAACTTCCTCAGCATTTGGCTTTTCCAGCCATGCCATCACCTGGTGGCTGGATCCTGTCACGGCAGGAGCCTCTCAGATTTGTCACTAATTCCCTTGATTAATCTCTACAAAATTTGTTTGCAACTGTAGAACACTTGCTGCAAATCCAAAGCACTTCAAGACCTGCTAAATATTCTCCAGGATGTGCCGCCCTGTTCCCTCGGGAGCCTCCCCGGCTGGGATTTGTCACTCCCAGAGCACCTTGGATGTGTAAATTCTGCCGAACTCCTCTCTCCCCAAGGGCTGCGTGGGGCTGGGGCAGGCTGGCTGAAAGCAGGAATTGTTAGGTGGTTAGCTGGGCTTCCAGAAGGGAACGGGGGCAGCAGGGCCTGGGAGCTGCAGGAATCTCCTGCTCCATCAGGGAATGCCAGGGAGGGACGGACAGGGGGATGAGCAGCACAAGGGTTCGTGTAAAGCTTGATAAGGATTAAGATAAGGGTTCTTGGTGGGCTCGTGTGGCACTTCTGGAGCAGAGAAATTGAATCTTACTTAGGAATTCTGAATGTCCTTTAAATTAAAGAAAAAATGTAGACAACAGTTAGGCACTATAAAATAGTGCATAGGTTTGAAAATGGCTTCTCTGATTTCTCTGTATTTTCTCCTTTCTGTCCCGTCCTATCCTGTGACATTTGTGAGGTTTTATGCAGAGGAAAGTTTGGGATGTGCTGGTGCTCTCTGAGAATTTGGGGAATTGCAGTTTTAATTATTTGTCAAGGGCAGCCAGAATCTTAGAAATGTGTTATTTTATGTTTTATAGGTTGCAATCGAAATAAATAAATGGGGCTGAGAGCTCAAATGAGTGTCTGCACAGTGGGCAGCAGCACTTCAAATGCTTGGGAGCATTAGGAGGCTGGAATATATTCCAGCAGCATATTGAACAATGGGAATCTCATCTGGAGCCACGCAGCCAATTCTGTTTGCCTACCCTCAGCTCTAATTAAGATTGACAAGGTTATCCAGAGCAGGAGAATAAATATTACAGGAATTTGAGATGTGTTGACACATGACTAAAGAACTACACGAAATTAAATTTCTGGACAGGAAATATGAGCACAATTAAGACAAGACTACTTGAGAAAATGTAGGGAATATTTGTGAGGGGATTCTTGGGCTGTGAGCTCTTGAGCTGATTTTGTGCCATTTTCCCAGGATCCCAGACTGGTTTGGGTGGGGAGGGACCTTAAAGTTCATCTGGTGCCACCCCCTGGCACGGGCAGGGACATCTTCCATCATCCCAGGCTGCTCCCAGCCCCAATGTCCAGCCTGGCCTTGGACATTGCCAGGGATCCAGGGGCAGCCCCAGCTGCTCTGGGCACCCTGTGCCAGGGCCTGCCCACCCTGCCAGGGAACAATTCCCAATTCCCTGCCCTCTGCCACTGGGATCCATTCCCCCTTGTCCCTTGTGAACAGCCTCTCTCCATCTTTCCCGTAGCTCCTTCAGGTCTTGGAAGGCCACAGTTCTGTCCCCCTGAAGCTTCTCTTTTCCAATTGTTTTTGGCTGTTCTTGTTCAGAGGCCCCAGTGCAGCTCCCAGCAGTGGCGGTGCTGGAGCTGGTGTCAGCTGGGACGGGAGAGCAGAGGGATGAGTGCTGTCAGTGGGCCGGGGAAGGGCTGGAATCTTTATCAGTTGCACGTTTTGCTCAGAGATAACGTGGTATGAAATGGCTTTGGTACAGCTGCAGTGTGTGCAGCTGGCTGGGCAGCTTTGGGCAGTGCTGTGTGTGTGTGACACCGTGTCCCAGTGCCACTGTCCACCCCCCTGGCGCTGCAGCCAGGCCCTGATGGATCCTGCTGGGATAAGCTGCTCCCCAGGTGCCGCAGTTCCACCCTCTGCCCGTCCTGGTGCTCCCTCAGCAGAGCAATGTGTTTATTATCAACCATGATTTCCTGCATCCACCCCCTCCATGGCCTTGCTGGGGTCCCTGGCCCTCCCCAGACGCTCCCAGGAGCTCGCAGGTGTTCCCAAGAGCTCCCAGATGGGATGGCCCTGCCCAGCACTCACCAGAGGGATGCAGAAACGTTCTCCCCATGGAACCCCATCTTCCCTTTCCCCCCGTGCTCCTGCTGGTCCCTCCAGCCCATCTGCTGCGGTTTTTCCGTGCTCAGAGCCAGCACCACGGACTGAATCCCTCATCCCCCCCTTTCCCCCGAGCTCCCTCCCTGTGCTATTTTAGGATCCGTGTTCAGCTGGCTCTGGCACTGGGCAGGAGATCCTGCACTGAGTGCTTGGGTCATTTCCCTGCAGTGTCCATTATGGATAATGTGCAGTCAGGCATCTGTGGTGCTGTGGGCAGCCAGATCCCCGTCATCCTGCGGTGCTGGAGAGCCACCAACACCCCAACAGAGCCTCCATCAACAATACCCAAACCATTCCGTCCAGTTCTCCCTGCACACCAGCCCGGGGCTGCAGGGGTTATGTGAGCTGAGGGTGAGCACCAGGGAAAAGCTGGGCTTTATTTTTTACAGTGGTCTGGGAATGTGTAATTTATGCCATTGTGTACATAAATCAGTGTGTTCTATGAACAAACCAAAAATGGCCAAACGCTCTTGCCTTTAACAATGATGAGGGTCTGATTCTCTGCTCTCTCGACAAGGGATGCTGTCCCTTGGGGGCTCTGTGCAGGGCAGGAGCTGGACTGGGTGATCCCTGTGGGTCTCTTCCCACTCAGGGTATTCCCTGATTCTGTGACTCTCATCTCTGAAATGCAGAATATGGATACAGCTAAAGATTTTGTATGTGGTACACACAAATGGGTTTGGTCCATTTTCTTGGTATTTCCTTATCCTGTTAGGCCCAAACCATTCCTCATTCTGGATTTGGCTGCCTGGACTGTCAGTCCCATGGGAGTTTGAAGATAATTGTGGCAGCTTTGAAGTTTTCAGCTTAGACAGAGGTGGCAGAGGGGGAGCTTAGAGCTCAGCACAGGCAAATCCCCCCTGTTTGGGAAAAGAAGGCTGATTTTCCCAGGGAATGGTGCAGTGCTGTGCCCAGTACAGCCCTGTCCTGGGTTAAGTCTCCTTTGGGACACCCCACGATGCTGGGGCAGGGACAGAGACCTCTTCCCTCTCACTGCCCTGATCACTCACTCCTGCTAAGCCAGGAAATTCCCTCCTGAGCTATAAATCAGAGTAAATGGTGGATGTTTGTCTCATTGTGTGGAAAAGAAAGCTGTATTTAAAAAATGTGTGCTGAAGATGGATTCTAAGACAGGGACAAGAATGGCAGGTGTGTCCTTCTGGGAGTGCTTTTCTCCTGGAGCTCAGACACTGCTTGGGAGAAGAAGGTGATCAATCCTGGCTGTACGTGGCTCTCAGGGATTGATAACCGCCGTGTGATTCTGGCTGTTCATGGGGCAGCTCAAATGTTTGGGGGTTTTCAATACTGAAAGATGCAGAGCAAAAGTCTTCAGCTATCACAGGTCAGCTCCTGGACTGACCACGTTCCACCTGCTCTTGGAGGAGTTGCTTAAAGCCAGCTGGATTCCCAGTGCTCTCAGCAGCAGCTCTGCTGCCAGGGCGTGGGGAGCTGTGGCACTGCCTCCAGGATGCCTCTATTTTCCTTGGAGTTTTTTATTCCATGGTTAGAGGAGGGTCTTTGACACTTATTCCTACAGAAAAGTGAAACATCAGGACTGGCACAGAGTGCCCAGAGCAGCTGGGGCTGCCCCTGGATCCCTGGCAGTGCCCAAGGCCAGGCTGGACATTGGGGCTGGGAGCAGCCTGGGACAGTGGGAGGTGTCCTTGCCCATGGCAGGGGTGGGATGGGATGAGCTGTAAGGTCCTTTCCAACCCAAACCATTCCAGGATTCTGTGATAATTGCTTATAAAAGGACAAAATCCCTGTTCCTATTCTGTCACTGTTGTTCCCAGGGACAGTGAGAATCACGACACAAATTCAGGTCTAGGATGAAGAGGATTATTTAATTAATTATCACCTCGTTTATATAACTTGGTTTGCAACAGAGAAATGACATTATTGGGTGCTTGACCATACACCTCCCAGAGTGATTGGCTGAATGCTACAATGCCTATTTCAAAATATTTTCTTCAGTGAACCAAAACAAGACTGTGCAGGTGCGAGATGGAGAGTTATTTACAGAACCATCTTTCGCTGTTTCTCAGCTAAAGCATGAGAAGGGAGAACTTCACAAAATGCTTCAGCAGCTGGAAAATTCCTCTGCCCCTGCTTTTTAGCCTCTACACTACTCAGTACAAAAGCCAAATCCTGGGCTGATTCAAGGCTGGCAGGGCACGGGGTGTGATGTGGGAAGAAGGTTGGTGCCTCTCCCATGTCGAAGGACACTGTTCCTCGATGGCTCTATCCCGGAGCGATCCTGTCTCATCCCCTGGCTGCTGCCTCCATGAAACCAGCACAAAGAAGGAAACTCAGGAATCTAAAAATGGCTCAGAGCGGGCAGGGAGCAGCTGGAACATCGCTAAGCTCCTGGCAAGAGCATTTAGAGCATTTGTCTGGGAGGGAGCGGGAAAGGCGGATTAGCAATCCCGGGAATGGAGTTGGCTTTAATGAAGTCACTCTTTGCAAATGTCGCCGTGAGGTTCCACCTGTAGTTTCAGTTATTTCTGCTCCACCACGGTCAGGTCTGGGGGCGGTTTGTTTGATTTTTCCTCTCTCCCAGCACTGTGAGTTCAGCTTCCCTCAGGGAGTCAGTGGAATTCTTTCCAGTTGCATTTACTCCAGGAACAGGAGCTGGTTGTGCTCTGCAGGGCTGGGACCCCCAGCACTGAGCAAACCCTGCTGCTGGGGCTGTAGGTGCAGCCCAGCTCTGCCTGCTGACCCATGGCTGCCCCAGGGAACTGGGAAAGGGAGCAGATTTTCCCATTAATTTAAATAAACACTGATAAATAGCTGGGGCTGTACGTGTGGGATGAATAATTAAGTGAGAGGATGTTGCTGTGCAGTTCTTTTCAGAGCAATATTCCCGTTTCTCCTCTGGGATGTTCCAGCCTGGCAGGAACAGGGCAGGCTGAGGGCTTGGAGTACAGAAGGGACAGAACAGGTTGAGGGGAGGGGGTTGGAGGACAGGAGGAATGGGGATTAAGGGACAGCAGGGACAGGGGTTGGAGGACAGCAGGAATGGGGACCAGAGCACAGCAGGAATGGGGACCAGAGGATAGCAGGAGTGGGGAGCAGAGGACAGCAGGGATGGGGAGCAGAGGGCAGCAGGGATGGGGAGCAGAGGGCAGCAGGGATGGGGAGCAGAGGGCAGCAGGGATGGGGAGCAGAGCGCAGCAGGGATGGGGAGCAGAGGGCAGCAGGGATGGGGAGCAGAGCACAGCAGGGATGGGGAGCAGAGGGCAGCAGGGATGGGGAGCAGAGCACAGCAGGGATGGGGAGCAGAGGGCAGCAGGGATGGGGAGCAGAGGGCAGCAGGGATGGGGAGCAGAGCACAGCAGGGATGGGGAGCAGAGGGCAGCAGGGATGGGGAGCAGAGCACAGCAGGGATGGGGAGCAGAGGGCAGCAGGGACAGGGAGCAGAGGGCAGCAGGGATGGGGACCAGAGCACAGCAGGAATGGGGACCAGAGGACAGCAGGAGTGGGGAGCAGAGGGCAGCAGGGATGGGGAGCAGAGCACAGCAGGGATGGGGAGCAGAGGGCAGCAGGGATGGGGAGCAGAGGGCAGCAGGGATGGGGAGCAGAGCACAGCAGGGATGGGGAGCAGAGCACAGCAGGGACAGGGAGCAGAGGGCAGCAGGGATGGGGAGCAGAGCACAGCAGGGATGGGGAGCAGAGGGCAGCAGGGACAGGGAGCAGAGGGCAGCAGGAATGGGGAGCAGAGGGCAGCAGGGATGGGGAGCAGAGGGCAGCAGGGATGGGGAGCAGAGCACAGCAGGGATGGGGAGCAGAGGGCAGCAGGGACAGGGAGCAGAGGACAGCAGGGACAGGGAGCAGAGGGCAGCAGGGACAGGGAGCAGAGGACAGCAGGGACAGGGAGCAGAGGACAGCAGGGACAGGGAGCAGAGGGCAGCAGGGATGGGGAGCAGAGGGCAGCAGGGACGGGGAGCAGAGGACAGCAGGGACAGGGAGCAGAGGGCAGCAGGGATGGGGAGCAGAGGGCAGCAGGGACAGGGAGCAGAGGGCAGCAGGCTTTGTACACACAAAATCCCGAGTGCCTCCTCTCCTCTCCTCTCCCGTGCCGTGCCGCCTGCCCTGCTTTTGCCGGCCGCTCGCTCGCTCGCTGTCGGAGCGCTCAGCACAGCCTGGGGCTGCTGAGCTGCTCGGGCTGCGGGGCGCTAATTCCTGCCGGGATTTCCTCGGGAAGCAGGGAGTGGTGCTGGTGCTGGGGAAGGCAGCACACACAGCCCTCAGCGCCATCTCCCAGGACAATGTAATCCTGTTAATGTTTGGGCTTGGCTGGAGCTGAATTCAGCCTTCATTTCAAGGCCTTTCTGGGCAGGCTGAGAGTCACCCGTGTTTGGATATAATGATTTTACAGTGATGGATGTACAGCGCACGATCATTTTATACCCACCGGGGTTTATAAAGCAGCGATCTCATCCCACTGGGATGTGGGATCAGGTTGTCCTGTCTGGGATCACCCTGGACCGGAGTGCAGGGGGGGAGAGCAGGAGGTGCAGTTATCGAGCCGGTCATTCCCATCATTGACTGTGGGTTTTTCCTGTGCAATCCCAGCGCCTCCCAACGCCAGGGACTGCAAATGCTCACCTGGGAGGGGCCGGCTCTCGTCTCACATGGGCGGAATAAATGCCCAGTGGATTATAAATGCTTTTAACAGTGCTCATTTAGGGATTGTTTATTAAGGAAATGTCTGCTCGTCCGTTCTCTGGCCAACAGTTATTTGCTTGTCAAACCTGCGTAATTAAACCTCATTACTGCCACAGGGTGCCCAGAGAAGCTGTGGCTACCCCTGGATCCCTGGAAATGTCCGAGGCCAGTTTGGATGGGGCTTGGAGCAGCCTGGGATAGTGGAAGGTGTCCCTGCCTGTGGGAATGGGATGAGCTTTAAGGTCCTTCTGAACCCAAACTATTCCACGAGTTAACCTAAAATCTTACAGAGAGAAGTTTGCAGATTTTTAATGTAAATATGAATTTTCATGTGAGTTGTGTGTTTTCCAGTGATTCCAGTGCATCGTTCCCACCTGTTAACATGTTCGGCATCTTGCCACACCTCACACAGAGGTTATCAATAATCGATAATCGATACAGTTTATAAAAGTCTGTTCTGATGGGAAATTGTTACATTTCAAAAGATTAAAGCCAGCTGGATTCCCAGTGCTCTCAGCAGCAGCTCTGCTGCCAGGGCGTGGGGAGCTGTGGCACTGCCTCCAGGATGCCTCTGTTTTCCTTGGAGTTTTTTATTCCATGGTTAGAGGAGGGTCTTTGACACTTATTCCTACAGAAAAGTGAAACATCAGGACTGGCACAGAGTGCCCAGAGAAGCTGGGCATTCCCATTCCCATACCTTCCCATTTCTTCTACGACGAAATGAACAGCCAATGTAATTTGAACATGGACATGGAGTCTGGCTATGTTTTCTTCAGAGGGAAAGCGTAAAGAGAAAAGAAAAAGAGAATTCCCACTGGTTGTTGCTATTAAAGAGCTGTTTATAGGTGAAGTGCTGAAGGAAACGGCTCCAGAGCAGCCCCCGGTGCACACGGGTTATGCAAATGTTGTCAGTGCCTGAGAGCAGTGCAGGAAAGGGAATCACCTGGGAAGGGACTCCAGGGGCACGAATGGGCTTCCCAGGAGTTACAAAAACAATTACACACAGGCAGGCAGAGGAAGTTTGTTAGGGTAGTCAGTGAGGGATTTTTGGGTAATCGGCGAGTGATTGTTGGGCACTCAGTGAGGGATTGTTTAGGTGCTCAGTGTTTGTTTAGGTGCTCAGTGATTGTTCAGTGTTTGGGTGCTCAATGATTGTTTGGGTGCTCAGTGGTTGGTTGGGTGCTCAGTGGTTGGTTGGGTGTTCAATGATTGGATGTTCAATGTTTGGGTGTTCAATGTTTGGGTGCTCAGTGGTTGTTTGGGTGTTCAATGATTGTTTGGGTGCTCAATGTTTGGGTGTTCAATGGTTGTTTGGGTGTTCAATGTTTGGGTGTTCAATGGGTGTTCAATGTTTGGGTGTTCAATGTTTGGGTGTTCAATGGGTGCTCAATGTTTGGGTGTTCAGTGTTTGGGTGTTCAATGTTTGGGTGTTCAATGGGTGCTCAATGTTTGGGTGCTCCATGTTTGGGTGTTCAATATTTGGGTGTTCAATATTTGGGTGTTCAATGTTTGGGTGCTCAATGTTTGGGTGTTCAGTGTTTGGGTGTTCAGTGTTTGGGTGTTCAATGTTTGTTTGGGTGTTCGATGTTTGGGTGCTCAGTGATTGTTTGGGTGCTCAGTGGTTGGGTGCTCAGTGGTTGTTTGTGGTGGTCAGTCAGGACAGTTTGTTTGGAAAGGCAATTGGTGAAAAGTTTGTTTGGTAGTCCGGGAATGTTTCTTTGGGCAGGCAATCAGTGTTGGGGTTGTCAGTCCAGAATGTTGCTTGGGAGGGTTGTTCCTCCATCCTCTGAGTGCACCATCCCCTGAGTGTCCCAAACCCCCTGTGCTGAGAATTGCCATTTGTCCCACCCACCAACGGGTGTATTTAATTTCAGAGGGGACTGAAGCTCCCCATTTGGATCCCTTTTCCACAAAAGGCTGGACCAGGCGACTCTCGAGGTTGCTCCCAGCGTGGGCTGTTCTGTGGTTTATGAACTGGCTTCCAGCAGCCCGATGTGAAGGGCTCAGGGCAGGGCTGGGGCACAGCTGCACCGCCAGCCCCGGGCCCTGGCCCTGCACGCTGGGCAGTGAGAGCTCGGCTGATATTTTCACCCTCCTGTGGGCACTGTTCTTGCAGATCTGGGGTGAAATCCTGGCCTTGCCCAAGTGTTTCCTGGGCTGTGCTCTTTTATCCCGAAGTACAGCTCCTTTTCTTGCTGCACCAGGTGGTGTGAGGAGCAGTGATGGCAGGGGAAGGACAGGGCCAGCCCCTGGGATCCCTCCCCAGTGCTGCACTGCTGGGGTGGTCCAGAGGGGCTCCTTCCCGCCAGGATCTGCCCCCAGGGAGCTGTTCCACAGTGTTATTAATAATGCATTAGTCTGGAGCAAGCAGCTGGGAGGTTCATCCAAAAATCTGACTGTTGCTGGCAAACGCAGCCCGAGCCATCTGTGCCAAGTCCCTGTATTTACATCATCCATCCACAACCAGTTCCTCCTCTTGTAAATCAAGAGATCATTGTGATTCTCCTGAAAGATTCATTGTAGTGAAAGACTGCAGCACAATTAAATTTACCTTCTTTTATTATTTATCACTAATATTCCAACCAGTGGTATATCAACAAAGTAAATGTTCCGGGAGATAAGCCCAGATGAAATCATGGATGAGCCCTGGTAGAAGGGGGAGACAAATCGAGTCATTTAGTCATTAGTTTGGGCAGGGAATTCTATTTCAGCAGAGCCTTTGGTATTCTGAAATTTTGTTTTCATTCCCCCGGGGGTTGGAGATTGCTCCTGAAATATTCTGACAGAAATGGAATTGTAGGAACGGAGGTGTGTGCCAGCAGCACTGTGTGACATAGATTGTTATCTAGTGACCTGCTGGGGGACACTTCTGTGGAACCTGCTCTGCCTGCCAGAGAGCAAAGATCTGCCATAGATCATCCTGGCTTTGGAGCAGGAACCGACTCTGCTCTGAGGTGATGGCAGAGACTTTGGGGACACAGGAGCTGCTCCTGATCTGCCTTGTGGCTGATTTTCATCTGCTGGAGAGGCAGCAGAGTGGTCCCACAGCTCACACTGCTGGGGGAGAAAGTGCCACAGAGAGAGGTGGGGTTTGTCAAACACCAAACGCCTCACACAGCTCCAGAATCTTTTCATTTGGCTGCTTCTGCTCCTGTGCATCCTTGGAGAGTGGTGACAAAGCAGTGCGTGGGTCCAGTGGATGGAAGTGTTTGGGGGGGATTTGGACTCCTTTGGTTTGTTTTCAGCCAGGTTTGGGTGTTTCTGCACCAGAAGCTGCAGGCTGGGAGCGGAGCTGCTTGGTCAGATGTGTGGTACCTCTGGGGCTGGTTATTTATTTATAAACGTGCTGTCTCTGCTATAAAAAGCTTTGCAATGGCCAATAATAAATGCATTCATCACCACATCTGCTGTAATCACTGCAGCTCCTGAGCTGCTATTTGGCTCTCATTAGCTGCAACTCCCATTCACCTATAATTTCGGAGAACACACAATTATGTGTTATCACTCCTTCAAGTGATTACTACACTGGATGTTTTTAAGATAATGGCATGGAACACGCCGTGATGAATTACACCTCTCCAGGTAGTTTTGCTTCTGTCATTAACTCTATTATTTTACTTAAACCAGCCTGGAGGAGCTCTGGGGCAGGGTTGGCATCACCGGCTCCAGGAAGGGTCCCAGGTCAAGGCTGATCCGATAAAGGATGTGGCACAGCACACAATTATCTCCCTCCTGTGTGTCCTCCCCACTCACACTGGAGATATTATTATGAGGAGATTGTAAAACCCAACCGGTTTGCATCTGGAAATGTCTTTTTTTCATTAAGCTTTGATAGCTATAAAAGCCTTTTCAGGGACAACATGGGAAAGAACAGGAATATTGAGAAATCCCTGGAGCCCGGGTAGCAGCAGCCTGGGAAACAAGAGGTGAAGGTACCCCAGCTCTGCTGAGGAGCAGGAGCAGCCACACCTCTGCCTGCAGCTTCTCCTCCCTCTGTTTCCCCCTGCGCTGGCACTGCTGAGACCCCACCTCAAATCCTGTGTCTGGTTCTGGGTCCCTCAGGATGAGACCCCGAGGGGCTGGAGCGTGTCCAGGGCAGGGAATGGAGCTGGGAAGGGGCTGGAGCCCCAAGAGAGGCTGAGGGAGCTGGGAAGGGGCTGGAGCCCCAGGAGAATTCCTGAGGGAGCTGGAAAGGGGCTCAGGCTGGAGCAAAGGAGGCTCCGGGGGGACCTTGTGGCTCTGCACAAGTCCCTGACAGGAGGGGGCAGCCGGGGGGGTCGGGCTCTGCTCGCAGGGAACAGGGACAGGAGGAGAGGGAACGGCCTCAGGCTGGGCTGGGGAGGCTCAGAGTGGACATCAGCAGGAATTTCTGCATGGAAAGGGTGGTCAGGGCTTGGCAGGGGCTGCCCAGGGAGGTTTGGAGTGCCCATCCCTGGAGGTGTCCAAGGAAGGGCTGGATGTGGCCCGTCACCATTTCTCCCTCAGCCTAGAGCAGCTTTGCTGTCACTTCCCCTGTGCTGCCCCTGCTCACCCCTGTTCAATCTTCTGAACCACCGGAGCAGAGGTGCAGAGTGCAGGAAGAACAGGTTGATAGAGTTTATAGTTTCTCCTGAGCCCATCTGAGCCGTGTCAGTCGGGGCATTTCTCAGGGTTTGGTGCACCCTGGGCATCCAGCCCCCATTACCCCAGCCAGGGCAGGGCTCTGTCACAGCCTCCCCCTGCCACCCCTCAGGTTTGTCAGAGCCACAGGCTGGGGAGGAGACCTTGATTTCCTCTGAGAATTAAAAATAAGGACCAGTGTAAGTGTTTCAAAACCAAAATGAAGGCGCTTAATGACTGTTCTAATCCAGCTGGATATTTCTGGGTGCTAAGAGCCCTCAGTGATGTGCTGGGGTATTGGAAATTCGGGAAGTAACAGGAAATGTTTTCTCCTTCTCCAGGCACGGCCCTTTGCCTCACCGTGGTCTCAGAGCTTGTGGTGCTTTTTATCCCATTGATTTGTGTTTCAGTGTTGTGTGGTAAAAAAATCAGGGGAAAATTGGCAGCTGGGTTGGATTCCACCATCAGCAGAAGCCTCTGACTTTGGTAGTCCTATAAAATAAACACAATCAGCACCCAAATTTTCCAAGACCCCTTTCCCATAGGAAAAGTGCAAAACCATGAAGACAAAGCCATGTGATGAATTGTTTCCTTACTTTTCTGCATTGGTAATGCCTTCTTCATGATTTCTGGAAGTCAGTGTTTCTCTATCATAAATCTCCATGAATTAATAAATATCAAATGCAGCAGCCAGACCCTTTTTAATATTTCAAATAATGTGATGAATTTAGGAGTTACTCTCTGAAGCTGAAACCAAGGTTCTCACACCAACAATGCTGTGGGGTATTGTTTCTAAGCCTTCAAAGAGAAAATATTATGGGGTCCCATGAAGGAAGTGATTAATGACTATAAATTCTGGGCTTTACACTGCAGTGCTTTGTCCATTTCTCTATGAAAATATGTCGCGGGGGGGGGGGATTTTTTGTATAATTAAAAACAACAAATGAATTTATTGCAGTTGTGGCAGCAGCAGTTTCTCTGTCCTTGCCATGGGAAAAATCCATTTCTTGGTAGCAGGAGGGAAACACCCACTAAGGGCATGGCTGGGGGTTGTGTGCCAGGAAACCCCTGGGAATGTGGAAACCCCTGGGAAAATGGGCTTTCTCCTGGCTTGGATGGACTGGCAGGTGCTGAGGGTGGAACCCATAGAGATCAAAGGTCACACGGCATCAGCTGTAGGGAAAATTAATTTCAAATCTTGTAGAGGAACAAACACTTTTCCTCTTAATTACTAATATTCGACTGATTTTCCATTTAGAGTGTTTCAGATTTAGGGATTAATCCCTGGTTATCTGCAGACAGATTTCCTGGAGTATCTCGAGGCAGATGGGATTATAAAATCCAGCAGCTGGAGATGCCCAGTGCACAAAGTCCCTCCTGTCCCTGTCCTGGTTTCCCTCTCGGCTGTGTCCCGTGTCCCACCACAGGCACCCGGCAGCTGCAGCTGGAATCTGAGGAGTTCCCGTGGCCAATAAACAATCCATCAGTTCTCTGGAGCAGTGGAGGAGCTGCAGGAGCAGGGAGGGAGGTTAATGATGCTAATTACTCAGAACACTCTGGTAGCACAGCACCCCTTCTGTTCCAGGCAGTTTGCCAGGTGAAAACCTCATCCCGCTACCTGCTCCTTGTGCAGAAGTCCATGGATCAGCAAATACTGATAGAATTATGCTTGGGGCAGATACCGGGGTGGGCACGGGGGTGGTGGGACAGCAGGACACCAAGGGTCGGTTCAGGGCACCAAAGAGAGCCCGGGGTGTTTGCAGGACCTGCAGGAAACGCAAAGTTCGCTGCCAGCTGGGGGCTGTGCAGGGGGACAGGACTGAAATCCACGTGGGATCCATGGGAGCCACCTCTCCTCAATCCCCGCTGCGCGGTGCCACCCGGGCAGGCAGGATTCCCGAGGGTTCGGTGTTTTTTGGGAGCGGCAGGGGCCGGGAAGGTGCGTTCGCTGCCCGTCCCAGGCAGGCGCTGCCCCCGGCCCCGAGCAGAGAGCCCCGGGCTGGCGCACACGGGCGGCTGCAGACACCGCAGCGTTTGTGCTCTGCTTTGGCTGCTGGCAGACAGAGTTTCGGGGTTCTGCTTTAAACCCTGCTTCAGAACATCGGCTCATCTCCCGTTTTTACATAATTCCTGTTGTCCAGCCCTTCCAGGAGCCGCCTGCGTGGCTCTGGGGTTTCTGTCCCGCTCCGGGCGGAGCGCTCTCCCTCTGCAGGAAACCGTGACATTTGCATCTTTCACTGATACACGGCGTTACTTCCTGCGGAGGAAGAAGCTGCTTTCCTAAGGCTGAGATTTTTAAACCCTGTTAAATCTTCTTAGTCCCCAGTCTCCCTTCCTGGAGCAATTCCTCTGCCCTGCTCCGTGCTCGCTGCCCTCAGGGATCGTTCTGTGCCAGTCCCTCCCCAGTGACCTCCCGGTCTGGGTGTTCACCCTTCTGGCCCTGGCAGGGACAGCGCATCCTAAATTCCCCGAGGGAAGGTGAAATTGGGGCAGCAGCACCTTTGCACTGTGGGCATTTGGGGCCGGGGAGTGGCTGTGGGGGCAGCCGGGGCTGGGCCAGCGCCGCTCCCCGAGGGACTGAGCCCTTCTGGGAATGAAATCCAGACCTGGGAGGGTAACGAGCAGCTGTGCAGGTTTCTGTGCAGAATTCCAGGCTTTGAGCTACAGCAGATGTGGGAAAGTGAATTCTGAACACAAAAGCAAAAGGATCAATAAAGTAAATGGCTTTAAGCTGAAGGAAGGCAGGGTTAGACTGGAGATTAGGGACAAATCCCTCCCTGGGAGGGTGGGCAGGCCCTGGCACAGGGTGCCCAGAGCAGCTGGGGCTGCCCCTGGATCCCTGGCAGTGCCCAAGGCCAGGCTGGACATTGGGGCTGGGAGCAGCCTGGGACAGTGGGAGGTGTCCCTGCCACGGCAGGGGTGGCACTGGGTGGGCTTCAGGGTCCCTCCCAACCCAAACCATTCCAGGATTCTGGGATTTTTCTCCTTTCAGTGCCCAAATGCCTTCCAGCAGTAGCCCCAGGGAGGGGTCCCCGGCTCTGTGGGTGCAGCAAATGTCCCACACCTGGGACTTATGGAGATGGGAAGGCTCCAGGTGCGTTCCCAGGCAATGTCCTTCAGGGCAGCCAGGTGGGATCCAAGCCCCGGGAGCACCATGGAGGCTCGTGGAGCAGAGCCCCTGTGCAGTTTTAATTAAGCAACTGGAAGAACTGTTTTTCACAAAGATTAATGGGTCTCTGATTTAATTATGGGGGAATAATAGACTAGAGAACTGGGAAAGTGGGAGGCATTAAAAAAGGAGGATTAAAAACTTGAGGGAAGCTGGGTGAGACTATATTTTTCTGTACTTACAAATTACAGAAGATCATCCCCATTAATAATGATTGGAAAAGTAATAAAGTGCCCTCAGCCATGTATGACAGTTAACATTAAAATCTATTTTTTATGCTTGTTGTGTAGGGAATTTCTGATTACAATAATCAGTTAAAAAAGAAATTGTGCTTTTTTCCAATCTTCCAAATTTAAATATAGAAGAACTTTCTTCTGAGTTCAGCTATGGTTTCATCAATAGTTTTCCAAGCCATGCAAAGGTAAAAAGAGCAAAAGTCACTTTTATTTAATGACTGTTATGCTTCCTTTAGTTGTGCTGCAGTGTTGTTATTAATTGCTAAAAATAATTGGCTCTATGCATAGATTTAAAAAATTACATTGCAGGAAATGCTGCTGCGATGTGCAGGGAGTTTAATATAAACAGTAAAGCCATGCAGAGTTCTCCGTCCCCATGAGCAGCCTCAGAAGTGACGTTAACCCCTGTTCCCAGTCCCAGTGGAGCTGTGCACCCAGGGATGGCCCCATGAGCAATGCAGGGGGACAGCAGAGCCTGGGCACGAGGGGCTGGCACGGCACAGAGTCCTGGGCACTGCTCAGATCCCGTGGCATTGTTGGTGGTTTTATTGATCCCGGTGTTATTCTTGGCAGATGTTCATCCCCGTGCAGTTGGTTGGTTGTGGCACGCAGTCCGTACGTGGAAGGGCTGCTCTTCCTTAGGAAGCTGTAAATGTATGGGGGGAAAGGCCAAGCCATCCTTTAAACAGTAAAAACCCCTGGTTTTTTCCTTATTTCTGTTCCCGTGCAAAAATGCAGCGCAGCCTCTGATGGGCAGAGGCTCAGTGGGGGAAAGTGTGCTCTGAGTGTCCAGGAGAGTTTCGGGCAATAGCTGTGACTCCAGAACTGAGAAGTCAATTGCAAACAGAAAGGGATTAAATTTGTTAGATTAGAAAACATTTCTGAGATGAGTCATTTGATTGCTGCTTCCATGGGGTAAATATTCACTTTATCCATCACATCCCACGTGGGCAGTGGGAAAATACAGGATATTGGCTGCTGCTGGATCTGAAAACCACCCTGGGCAACGGGCTCCAGGCAAGCTGTGCAGCAGTTCCAGAGCAGTTCTCTCCCACAGGGCCGGGGTGAGGGGGAGAGGGGAGAGCTTTGGGTGGTGAAGGAGCTTGTCTGGGGGGCATCCCAGGATGGGGGAGTTGGGAGGGACCTCAAAGCCCATCCCATCCCAGCCCTCTCGTCCTGGAGGTCTTTTCCAACCTCAATGATTCCGTGAATTTTTTTTTAAGGAAAGCTGATTTTTTTCTGGCAAGCCACACAGGGAGCAGGGAGTTGGTGAGGTGGTGCTGGGTATGTGTGCTGGGAGAGGAGGAGGAGGAGGCTGGTTTTTCTCTTGTGGGAAGAATTCACAGTGCTAACACTTCCTTGCAAGGCTTGGATGTGTGAGTGTGAATAACCAGTGTGAGAGTTAAATTAATTACCTGGTAAATGCTCACTGGAACTACAGGCTACCTGCAAAACTGCCGATTTGTACTTCATGGAATCCCAGACCGGTTTGGGTTGGGAGGGACCTTAAATCTCATCTCGTTCCACCCAAGCCACAGGCAGGGACAGCTCCCTCAGCCCAGGCTGCTCAGGTTTCCTGTAATGGACTGGATCCAGCTGCTGCAGAAATACAGTGGCAAAGAAACACGCGGTAGAACAACCTCTGTGAATCGGAGCCTTCTCTGCCTCTCCCACCCTGCTGTTCATTAGAATCAAGTTCAAAACGTTCACAGGACTTTGAAAGCGGCTCCTTGCCTTCCCTGGGTGGGACCAGACCCATCAGAACTCCTCCTGCAGGGATCCCAACCTCAAAGTGCCACTTCCCGGTGACATCCCAATTCTCTGCTCTATAAATGGTGATTTTTTATCCCACGTTGCAGCTTCTCTCGAACCCTTTCAGATTTAATGCTGAGATCATTAATTAAATGAATGGTTATTCTCATGCTTTGTTTCTGAACCATTTCAGCCTGATGTTTCCAGTTTCTTATTCCTGAATGGAATGTCATTTTCCCCTTAAACAATACTGCCAGATGCTTAAGCCACCAAATCACCATTTTCTCCCTCCAGTTTCTATGGTTGTGCTATTTTAATGTTTCATCAAAGGGATGAGCTCTATTGCATTCTCTTCTTCTCTTGAATTTCCTTCATGTAGAAAGCTCTTTATCAAATAAAAACGTCCCATTAGTCTGTTGCACTTTGTATTATCTTCCTTATTACCTTCTTTCAGCTTTTAAAGTTGTTTCAAAGCCTTAAATTCCAAGGTGGGCATGGGGGTGAGTCTAAAATTTGCCTAATTTGTTCTCCACATTTCCTGAAAAGTAGTTAATTTATGGAGAGAAATGCAGATTTCCCAGTGCCACAGCATCCCTTCCCGATGGCTCCTGGATTTGCAGTTTCCTGCTCTCAAACCTGAATCCATCGAGGTTTTTCCCTGCCCATTATTCCGTGGGCTGCTCTGCCTTTTCCCACATGCTGGATGTGGAAAACTGGAGCACAGTGGTGTTGAGCCAGGGTTAAACATCCTCCACCCCCTCAGACAGGCTCAGGCTCCCCCATCAGCTGGTGGATAAAGCTGCTCCTGCCTGTTCTCCCTGTCCTGGGATCCCCACACTCCCAGCCCCCGAGAGGAGCTCCCTTGTCCCTCCTGGGCACCCTGGGATGGGATGGGATGGGATGGGCTTTAAGGTCCCTTCCTACCCAAACCATTGGAAGATTCTGGGGTTCTGTGAACCCTCTGAAAAAAAAAATTGGTTTGGATTCTCTGATGCCTGGACAGTTTTTCCTAGGAAATGTGTCTTGGTTCCTGACCTCAGCAGCAGAAGGTGGTTGTGCTGCAGGAACAGGGCAGGAGTTCTCCATGGAGCACACGTGGCTGCTGATCCTCAGGGCTGAGGCTGCAGGAGAAAGTCAGGAATAACTGAGGCTTTCCTCCTACTGCTCCACTACACTCTCCCAGCAGGAAAACCAGGCAGGAAGAGTAGAGCAGACAGATATATCTGTGTTTATTGTGTTTGTAAGCTGGGCTTTGGGGTTTAGGATAATTCCGAATTAACAAATGATGCCTGGTGTGAGTTCAGCTCTGGTAAATCACAGCTGTGTTCAGTCTGAAGATCAACAGCAGTGAGTGCTACATCCCCCTCCTCACGGTTTCCCTTTTCCCCAGGTGTTACTTGGAAGATGGAGCTTCCAAAGGGGCCTGGCTGAACCGCTCGAGCATCATCTTCGCGGGCAGTGACAAGTGGTCAGTGGACCCGCGGGTGTCCATCGCCACGGCCAACAGGAGGGAGTACAGCCTGCAGATCCAGGACGTGGACGTGACGGACGACGGGCCCTACACCTGCTCTGTGCAGACCCAGCACACCCCCAGGACCATGCAGGTGCACCTCACTGTGCAAGGTACGGGCTGGGACAGAGCCGTGGGGATGGGCTGGGACAGAGCCATGGGGATGAGCAGGGAAGAGTCTGGGTTATGGATGGGAAACTTAAACCCCCTTCAAAGATTTCCTTCCTTCCTGCCTGCCTTCCTCCAGACACACCATGATCCTGACATTGCTGATAAGAACAGTCCATTTATTTCCCCCAGACAGCTCCCTGCTCTCAGCACTGCAGAGCTCTGGTGTCAGTTTTTATGTGGATTTAATATTTATTGTATTGTTCCAGGGTGAACAATTCTTGGTTTTGATTGTCTTCCTAATAATTAATGTCCTCATGCAAGGGCTAAAAAAACAAGTTGGAAATTAATTTCATGTGTAAAATATATCAACAGGAGCTTAAAATTAATTAGGCTAACTACAAGCATATAGAGAAATAATAACTCAATAGTTAAAAATATGCATAATTATTAAGCAATTGCATTTATATCTTCAGAAATGCAAAGTATAACCTAAGGCTTTAACTTATTAGTCTTTGGTGCAATCATCATTAACATTTTCTTTTGCATTTTTATGAGTAATAAAGCAATGAATATAAAAGAGAAGAATTGAACTGGCAATCCCTATTAATCCGTATGGCACACGGAAATCCCTCAGAAATAATGGGGTGAGCCACCTCCCAAACCAGTTGTCCTTATCCACGGCACCTCTGGAATCCTGCAGGAATGTTGTGCTGGAGCTCAGGGCTGAGTGTATCTGTTGCAAAAGGGACTTTGTTTTATTAAAATATCACTGGGTCATTTTTGTGACCTTCGTGAGAGGCCTCGGGACCCGCCAGTGCTCGGTTTGGGGGGGTCTGCAGGGACTGCAGAAATGTTTGTGCTTCCCATGGCCAGAGAGGGGAACGGGGCTGGGAAAGGGTTGGGATGGAGGGACAGGCCTGTGGGGAGAGGCTGAGGAGGGGCTGGAGCCCCAGGAGAGGCTGAGGGAGCTGGGAAAGGGGCTGGAGCCCCAGGAGAATTCCTGAGGGAGCTGGAAAGGGGCTGGAGAATTCCTGAGGGAGCTGGGAAGGGGCTGGAGCCCCAGGAGAATTCCTGAGGGAGCTGGGAAGGGGCTCAGGCTGGAGCAAAGGAGGCTCAGGGGGGACCTTGTGGCTCTGCACAAGTCCCTGACAGGAGGGGGCAGCCGGGGGGGTCGGGCTCTGCTGGCAGGGAACAGGGACAGGAGGAGAGGGAATGGCCTCAGGCTGGGCTGGGGAGGCTCAGAGTGGACATCAGCAGGAATTTCTGCATGGAAAGGGTGGCCAGGCCTTGGCAGGGGCTGCCCAGGGAGGTTTGGAGTGCCCATCCCTGGAGGTGTCCCAGGAAGGGCTGGACGTGGCACTCAGGGCTCTGGGCTGGGGACAAGGGGGGCATTGGGCAGGTCTGGGAGGGCTTTTCCAGCAGCCCCTCAGCGCCTTCCTTTGTGCAAGGACTCTCTCACATCCATTTATATTCCCAATGGGACCAGGAGCCTGCACCTCAGGGCTGTTCTGCCTGCCCTTAGGTCACTGGTGTGAGAGGCTGGAACATCCTCTCCTGCTCCAGAGGGCTCGTGGGATGACACAAGGATTTATCAGACACAAGCAGTTTTTGTGGGAGCAGCTTTAGGTTTACCTGTAAGATCTTCCCCAGCTTTGTATTTGCAGATTAGAAACACCTTCTGCTTTGGGGAGAGATGAGTGAGGGCAAAGCAGTCTCGGGGCAAAGCAAAACCGTTCTGTCAAAGGCCATCGAGCTTCCCTTGGCTTTGGGAATAAATGATCAGACCCGAGGAAATCACAGGAGGAAAGCAACACTGGAAAGCAGTCTCAGCCCTTTCCAATCCCTCAGCCCCACAGGCTCTGTTTCAGGGGTGGAAAACCTTCTCCTGCTGCAAACAGCGGAGCTGGAGGAGCCAGGGGGTTTGCTTTGTGCCACAAAGGAAAGGAGGGAAGGCTTAGGCCGCATCTTCAGCTCCCAAATAGCTTCAGACTCCAGACAGAAAAATTATTTGCCGTGAATCTCCACATCAAAAGCTGTGTAAACCCAGCTCCCTCTTTTTTCCTTTCCTTCGAGTGTGTGTGAGCCTTTCCCCACACACAGAACCAGGGGCTGTCATGTTGAACATGCTCCTCTCTGCTTCTTGGGCTGACAGGTTCTGAGCGTGTTCACAGGAGTAAATAAATACATTTTAATGGGTTGAAGACGCCGTAATTCCCACGAGTAGGACAGACCCAGGGAACAGGATCAATTCCCAAGGGAAGCAGCAGCCTCTGCCCCCTGTCCCACACAGAGAACACCCAGGCCCAGGGGGTTTGGCCCCTGCCTACCAGGAATCTCTGGCAGAGCTGGAGGTTGAGTTTCAGGCTCCCAAATCCCTGTTCGATCCCTGTGCAAAGCCAGCACAGCACCTTAAGGGACACCGCCAGGTCAAGCCCTGGTTGATGCTCCTTAATGCAGTTGCTCCTTTTTGTAGCAGGGAAATTAACTGAGATATTTGCTAAAAAATAAAATAGAACTTGTGTCTGTAGCCCACATTTACATCTGTGAAGGAAAAACCACATGGAAGAGAGGAAGATAATCCAGTTAACGTAATTTCAGTGACCTTATTAAAAAGAAGTGAGAATTAGGAAATAATTAATTAAAAGTTTCAATGGCAGCAGTCTGTAATCAACTCAATCTACCTCAGTGCCAGATGCTGGATCTGCAGAGTCATGAGCTGCAGATTTAAACATCAGATGTTTGTCACAGCAGAGTAAAAACCCGAATTTCCTCTTGCCACACTCTGTTGCTCATAATTTTTCTACAAAAGGTTGTGCTTTCTGCCATTTCTAATCTGACATTTACTCTACCAAAGTCGAAATTGCCTCCTCCAAGCTGTTTTCCTTTCAATTGCAAAAGTCTGCAGCCACGTTTGCCAATGTCCTTGGGAAGGAATCGGGGCTGGGTGACAGCGCCGGTGTCCGGATCCCTCGGGGGGATGTGACAGGGATGCTCCCTCACCCTGGGGCACACTGGGGTCAGAGGCCCAGTTTGGGACAGCAGGGACACGGGGGCCGGAGCAGGGGGCTCAAAGGGCCCCCAGCCCCGAGGGAGGGCTGCCAGGGTGAGCAGGGGGATAAAGAACCTCTGCTGGAGATGGTTCCCTTTAGCTCCGTGAGATGAGGGGTCGGGAGAGGTTTGTTGTGCTTCATCAGTGCCCTTGGTGTGGATCCAGGGAGGAAGAACAAACACCAGCTAAGGGAGAGCATTTCTGCAGGACTGTCCCAGAGCCACAGCCTGGGCTGGGCTGGGAGGGACCAGTGCCACCCCTGCCATGGGCAGCGACACCTTCTGCTGTCCCAGGCTGCTCCCAGCCCCATCCAACCCGGCCTGGGACACTGCCAGGGATCCAGGGGCAGCCCCAGCTGCTCTGGGAATTGCATTCCAGGGCCTGCCCACCCTCACAGGGAAGGATTTCTCCCCGTATCCCATCCATCCCTGCCCTCTGGCAGTGGGACACCATTCCCTGTGTGCTGTCCCCCCAGGCTCCTGTCCCAGCTCCCATCCGGCTGTGGGTGGGCTGTGCAGGGAGCATGGCCGGGTTTGGGGCGATGGTGCCCGTGGGTTCAGCGGGGCAGGGTGCCCGTGGCGTTGGCAGTGAGGCCCGTGCCCGTGGTGTCCCCAGGGACAGGCCTGGGGCTCCGTGTCCCCGTGTCCCTCAGCGTGCACCAGGCGGGGTTTTGGGGCTGTGTTTGGGTGTTGTGGGTGCACAGCTGGCACAGGTCACTGCTTTGGCCCTTCAGGTGCACATCCCAGGTCCCAGCCCTGGGCCACCCCTGTCCCCAAGTGTCTGCTGCCCTTCCTTGTCCTCTCTGCCTTCCCCGTCCCACAGCAGCCCAGTTCCTGGTTCCAGAAGTCCCAAATGCCCAAACCAGGGAATCAGGGACATGAAATCTTGCTCCCATCAGTTACTTGACGTTTTTATTTTAATCCAGCCCATGCTGGGCAGGTTCAGGACCCCCCGGGACAGCCCCATGTGTGGGTCCCAGCCCTTGCTCCTGTGCTGCCCTCCCAGCACCATCCCATTCTGTAGGAATCTGCTCCCGACACTGGAGCTGTAAATAATTCAGTTATCCATGGAAATGCCATTTATAGATTCAGTCAGGAACCACAACCTTGGGTTTTTATTTAAACATGTATAATGTTCCCAAAGTAATACTCTAGGCCCTTTTTCTGTTTAATAAACCCCCTTAATGTCCCCTAAATATTAATGTATTGATTTAGTCTTTGCAATGTTTGCAAAGTCTAATTTGTTTCCTCAGCCAGGCCAAGAGGGACTTGCATTTGAAGCTAACAAGATAAATCTTCCCCAAATTTATTTAAAGTGGGACAAAATAAATATGCAAAAGACTTTAAAATCATCTAACAACCACTTCCCAGCTAAAACTGACAATCCATTACTCTTTTAAATTGCCGGCACTCGAGCAGGGTGTCAGTTTTCTCTATAAAATTAACTTGCTGGTGCCAGCCGCCGTTATCATCTTGTCCCTGCTCAGCACAGGGAGAAAAAGACTTGGAAAAACAGTTCTGGAGGGGGAGGCAGCCTCGTGAGGTTTGCTGTGTGATAGAGACCCCCCAAAGGATCCTCCCTGTCCCACAAGCAGCATCCTTGGCCTTGCCATTCCCTCGGTGCACCCACTCTCATTAATTTGTCATTACTGACTGATCCAAAGGTTTTCTCCAGGATATGCAGTTTTTATCCATTCATTAAATTCCTCCCACATTTGTCCCTCCCAGGAGCTGCGGGGGATCTCTCACTCTAAACTAAGTTTGAATGGTTTTTCCCTGCTCTGCCAGGCTCAAGGCACAGGAAATGTTTGCGCTGGGAGGTGATCTCATTTACAGGGGTGGAAATCAGGGATATTTTATCTGGAGTGGAGCAGGGCTGCTCTCATCTGAAACTCATAATTCTGTCATGTTGGAGGTGCTTTTGTCACGGCTGCAGCCGAATTTCCATTGTGAGCCTGAAATTTCCATCTTCTGGAATCGGCAGGCAGAGGACAATCGACAGAAAATGAGCATTTCCTCCGGGGCCTGAAGAGTATTGGTTCTGTTCCATTGAATTAAGTGGAATGGGATGGTTGGTGACCCCTGAGGGTCTTGCAAAAGGTGCCTTCAGCAGAGTCCAAAGGGTCTTTCAGGAACTTCCTATGTTACACGGCAATGCCAGACACAGAAGGAGGAAAAAATACAGGATAAAGCTGAAAAAAACCCCCATCCCCCCAAAAATCCTTAGGTTAAATGAAATGATAATGTACTGCAAAGGGAAACATTGTGGATGGCTGAACTCTGAGTCTGGAGTTCTTTGGGTCAGTGAGGTTCTCTGTCCCTGAGCCCTGCCCCAGCATCTCGTGCCCTTCCCAAGGCTCTGCTCTGGTGGCTCCAACCCCATGACCTCCCTCAGCAGCACAAACCCACCCAGCTGGGAGTGTCCTGGGAGCCCCAGGCTGCAAAAGGATCACAGAGCTTTCTGAAGGACAGGGATTATGGAGTTTTTGGAAGGAATGGGAATTCAGCCTGGGAATGTACCATGAGCTGGTGGCTGGGTCTGCCCTGGGGCCTTCCAGGGTTTTATGGGATTAAGGCAAATACAGGTGAAATGTGCTACTTTGGAATGATGGGAATTACTTTAGAATGATCTGTTACATTAGAGTGATCTGAAATGGATGATATGACCATAAATGGGCTTTTATTTTTAATTGTTATTCCCTTTTTTAATGACAATTACTTCATCCAAGTGCAATTTCATTTGAACACTTCCCCCAAACTTTATTTTGGAATGAACTGCTGGAGTATTAAAGTCAGAACGTTTGGTTTATGGCCCTCTCCAGGGCTGGTTGCTTTTAAGTGCCCACTGTCCAGGCTCCATTATCCCTCTCGGAATGTCCCTTTCCCATCCTTTCCCATTTCATTACAGGCACTTGGGCTGCCCTGGGCCAACTGAGGCAGTAATGACTCTGTCATTCATTGCCACCATTTCACACCACAAGTGCTGCTGGAGCTCTGCCCCCCAGCCAGCAGTGTGGGATCTCACTGAGCTCTGTGCTGCCTGTCACCATGAGCTCTGGGATTGCTGGGATTTATCCGAGCTTTTCCATTGGATTTCTGCTATTTCCTCTTCCATAGCTTCGGCCCAACCGTTGTCAGGGGAAATAAAGGCACCCCCTGTTTGAAAGTTTAACTTTTGCTTGGAGAGTTGTTAACAAAGGAAATTAAACAGCTCTGAAGAACATTGGAGACAACCTCTGCAGCTCTTCCTCAGAGCATCCTCTTCCTCACCCCTCAGACTGGAAAGAGGTTCCCACCTGATGGTCTGGAACATCCTGGGTTTATCTTGAACACAGGGTTTAAATTTAAATATTTAATGAAGTCTTGCTAAGGAGGAGCAAACCCACTGATTTCCCTGCAATGAGGTTCCACAATTTTCAAGCGTCCTTCTCTTCTGTTCCTATAAAATTGGGGACAAGACACTGCAAAAGCATTTGAAGGGTCCAGCTTTGGCACAGCAGGACTTTTAGGCATTAAAGCCTATCAGGAGTTGTGTTCAATGTAATCAATGACAACGGGGATCCATGTATGGAAAACCCATTTCTATAAAACCAGACTGGGAAGGAAGGGGGGATAAACCAAAAGGACACTTGGAACATCCTTCAGTGTCCCAGCTGAGGCCCTCTGACTGCGGGAAGGACCGAGGGCAGCGGCTTCCTTTTAGCCTGACTGCAGCTAATGGCTTCTGACACACGAAATGTCCTCCTGGAGACACCATAATCGGATAAAAACCTTTTGTCAAGTCCAGTCAGCGGTGAAAAAGTGAGACAAATGGAAACTGGGCTGAATTTCCAGGTTTCCCAAGGAGTCAGAGCTGCCCTGCAGCCTCCCTGGTCTGCGGATGGCGCTGCGGCACCCTCACAAGGCTTGTGAGCAATTCCAGAATCCAGCAATTCTTTAAAAGGAACAAATACCTCATTCCAGGCCTCAGGGCTCCAAGGATTCATAATTTTACCATATTTGCAGTTAAAAGGCTCCTCAGTAGCAGCAAAATTTGTTCTGTAAGGTTGTTCAGTCATGGGGAAGAGAAGGCTCCAGGGAGAGCTCAGAGCCCCTGGCAGGGCCTGAAGGGGCTCCAGAAGAGCTGCAGAGGGACTGGGGACAAGGCCTGGAGGGACAGGACCCAGGGAATGGCTTCCCACTGCCAGAGGGCAGGGCTGGATGGGATATTGGGAAGGAATTGTTCCCTGGGAGGGTGGGCAGGCCCTGGCACAGGGTGCCCAGAGCAGCTGGGGCTGCCCCTGGATCCCTGGCAGTGCCCAAGGCCAGGCTGGACATTGGGGCTGGGAGCAGCCTGGGACAGTGGGAGGTGTCCCTGCCCATGGCAGGGGTGGCACTGGATGGGCTTTAGGGTCCCTCCCATCCCAAACCATTTCAGGATTCTCTAATAATAATTCACAACATGCCCTTAATACAGAGCATGTTCTTTCGGGGGTTGCTTTAAATGCTCTGCTTTTCATTTTTCTGTGTCAGCCTCTTCCCACACTTCCCTTTCTCTTTGAAGAAGCTCCAGTGGTAGGAATGAAACTGGGCCAGGCACGAGTGAAACTGGAGCTGGAGTTCCAGGCAGAAGGAGCAGTAAGGAGGAGGACTTTGATAGAATATTTGCAGTAAAAGGAGCTGCACGCTTCATGCTCCATTTCCACAGTTAGTGCTGGGGAAGCTGATAACAGAGGGTTTGTTTTGTCTTTGCCTTCCTCCTGTGATGCAGACTCCTGCTATCTGCAGTGTGTGATGCTGCTCCTCACCCCGGCAGAAGGGAAGGAATTGTGGAGTGAGTTTGTCTATTCCTGCTTTTAAATTCCTGTCAGCCTGAGAGATGGGATTGTTACCCTGAGCAGTGCGAGGACCCTGATTTATATCCTGGTGCCAGATCTGCCTCAGCAAACGCTGCTGCACGAGCTCTTGGCATGCCAGCCTCCTTCCGAATGCTGGCTGAATTATGTCCAGGCAGGAATATCCCACTTCTGGTGAGCAGCTCATTAATAACCCCATGAACAGGAACGGGGGGAAGAGCTCATTAGGAAGAGGAAAGAGGAGAAATGCACAAACCTGAAGCACTTTAACAGCCTGGGACTCTGTCAGGGTCACTGAGTGTTTGGGCTCAGAGGAGGAGCGCCCTTGGCCTTGGAAGCAGCCAGAGGCTCTTCTGGAAAATGGGGAGCAGTGTCCTGGAAAGGCTCTGGGAATGCACAGGACCCTCAGCCCCATCTCTGAGGATTTACCAGCTGGGGAAGAGGGGCTGGAGCGTGTCCAGGGCAGGGAATGGAGCTGGGGACAGAGCTTGGCATTGCAAAGGTGATTTATCAAATTGGGAATGGTAATGGCACATTTTCTCCCTAAACCCCTCCTCCAGAGTGTGAGGATGCGATTCTTCCATGGGAATTTATTCCATGGCACATCTTGGCTTGGATTTACGAGCTGGGAACTTGGAGAAGAAAAATGTTTTGTTCTCTGAGCTGTGTTGGGTTCGTGGTTCTGGGAGAACCACCAAGGCTGGGGATGGATCTGGTACAGCAGCTCCTCCTCACGCTCCACACACGAGGAGCATTTCCTCATGTTCTGCACACACTCATCTGCTCTACACGTTCCTTCTTTATTTCCAAACCCCCACAGTTTAATTTTGGTTTTATAGCCTAAGAAAGGGTAAAGAGAGGATGATGACAATATCTGGTATTTGCAGGCAGCCAAATCCACCAGTTGGAAAGAGCAAAACCAAATGCCTGTCTTTAAAAAGAATGTATGGAGCTAATTTAGGAAAATTTCTGGAGACGACTGAAAAAACAACTGAGAAGTAAAGTGGCAGATTCATCCTGGAGGATTGAGCTGTAAGGAATTTGAAAGGCAGCTTTAAAGGATTGGGATCGAATGTTTTTCCTCCCTGGAAAATCTCCATTCGAAGGAAAGGATCTTTGATTGTACAGCTTTCCTAAAGGTGTAAAGAAAACTTTTCAGTTGTCCATCAAAAGGTTCCAGGCAGAAAATCCATGGTTCCCTTACCTGGGACTCCTGGCAGGGATGCAGGGGCACAGGAGGGGGCAGCTGGGGGGGACAGGCTCTGGTGCCAGGGAACAGGGCCAGGACAAGGGGAAGTGGCCTCAGGCTGGGCCAGGGCAGCTTTCAGCTGGAGAGTAGGAGAAGTTTTTCCTGGGAAGGCTGTCCAGCCCTGGCACAGCTGCCCAGGGCAGGACTGAGTCCCCATCCCTGGAGGGATTTCAAAGCCCTGTGGCTGTGGCATGTGGGGACACGGAGCAGTGGTGGCCTTGGCAGTGCTGGGAATGGTTGGACTCGATGGTCTGAGGGCTTTTCCAACCTGAAGGGTTCAGTGATTCCCTGATTTTCTCTCCCTTTCTCCTGGGTGCCTGAGATTGATGTGGTTGCCTTCAAACCCAACCGTGTAACATTCCGTGTTCGTTTCTGGGAGCAGATCCTGCAGGGAAGTGTTCTGAGGAGTTTCCTCGCAGGAGCCACACAATGCAAACTCCGTGACTGAAATTACCGGGGCTCGGTTCCTGCGTGTTGTAATTTGTGAGGCAGGAGCAAGGATAATAAATAGTACAAGATCTTTAGCTCCAGACGAGGAAACTACAGCAGAATGAAACCACACAGCATTGATTCGTAATACAATCCCATAATATGACTCCAACTCCTATTATACCTACTTATCACAGCTCTTTTATCCCAGCTATTCAGATAAAAGCTCGGGAATTTTTGCAGGCAGCACAGCACAGCCCCATGGGTACATTTTGAATGCTGTGCTCAAGGAGATGCACACACACAGTCTATTCTTGTACTGCGGGTTTTGGCATCTTTTTTTTTTTTTTTTTCCCCCCACCTGATGTTTTGAGCATTTCTCCCTTCAGGTTAATATGTTCATTTATAAGGAAAGGATTAAACAAAAATCTCACAAGAGAGACGTGAACTTGAATGTGAGTGTGCAGATTTGAATGGATAAAGAGGCACTTCAGGAGCTGGATAAAACCGGAGCGTTCCTAAGCCTCTGATTCCAAACCTGCCTCAAGGCCAGCGGTGCTGAAAACGTTGCAGGGAGCAGAATAAACAGCTAAATTTTGCTTACTTATAAAAAGCTTGGTAATACTAAAGGTTCAAGTAGAGAATTGTGAGTTATTCTGTTGACCCCCGTGGATTACTTGTTTTGTTGTCTTTAGGATTCAGAAATGTTCTTGTTTTATTTAGACTGAAATTTTAATCATCCCCTCTTTGCATTTAAAACATGGTATTATTTCCCCTTCTATCATCTGTAAGAGAAAACGGGGAAATTTCCTTAATAGTTGGCAGATTAGCTTTGTTATGTAAAACAGATCCTGGCAAAAGGAATTACAATTAACACAAGCGTTCCATTACACAGTGAAAGGGCTGGTTTGGAGGAAAAGTCTCTCCGTTCGAAACACTTCAAAGCAGAGGCTTTGTTTTGTGTTCCCACTGAATTGGATGGAGTTAGCACGCTCAAATATTTTGCCCATAAATATTCCCAACTCCCGGGATGTGATAACAGTAATCTCTGAGTGGAACTTTCCTCGGCCCAGGTTTGGGATTTGAAAGCCTTTACTCTGAGTCTCCTCCTGCATCTCTCTTTAATCCAGCCCCTTTCTGCAGAGAGTTTCTGTCCCACTAAAATACAAACTTCCCATTAAATGTGGCTTTAGTAGTTCTGCCTTTGCACTTCTCCCTGGCTTCCCGCAGGCAGGTGCGAAATTCCTCCATTTTGGGCAGAATTCCTGCGATCTCTTTTCCCAAGGCGCCTCCAGGTGTGCAGCCATCAAAGGCCTCTGGTTTGTGCTCAGGGGGTTCGGTGCCTTTGCCCCAGGAGCTGCCCCGTTCCTGACCCTCTCCCTGCAGTGCCTCTGTTCAGTTCCTCTCACCTCACTCTTCCTCTCTCATTCCCATTCCTGGTGGTGACAGGAGCACCCCGGGAATTCTGTGCCCAGCACATTGAGACACTTCCCCTGGTGCCCGAACGCTCCTGGAGCAACCTCCAGAGCTCACTGTGGTTTCTGGCTTCATTTTCCAGGCTTTAAATCCCACCCCAGTCAGAGGCCGTGAGCTATGGCAAATTATTTCGTTCATAACTCTGCTCAGCACAGATACCCAGAGTCCTTTAGGAACAAGAAATCATTCCTTGTTCAAAGTTCCATTGATTTATGGAAACAAGCTGCTCCTGCTCACTCACAGGATGGGAAACAATCTCCAATACACATCCTGATATCCGTGAAATCTTGTGGAAATGGTTATTTATGTGCTGCGTGGTTTTCACCTCTTCATGGACGTATTTTGATTGGCTTTATTATTTGAGGGGATTTTTTGGGAATAATGTGATTGTGACATCATTTCCCTGGGAGGGTGGGCAGGCCCTGGCACAGGGTGCCCAGAGCAGCTGGGGCTGCCCCTGGATCCCTGGCAGTGCCCAAGGCCAGGCTGGACATTGGGGCTTGGAGCAGCCTGGGACAGTGGGAGGTGTCCCTGCCATGGCAGGGGTGGAACTGATGTGGGATCCCGTGATTCTGTGATTTCCAGGGAGCTGTGTGATGCAGCAGGATGGTGCTCCCCTTCGGGTCAGTCTGGGCACACCAAAGGCTCTCAGGGCTGTTTCTGTGGCTCTCTCCTTATGGGTCACACTGACCATGGAATTACTGGACAGGGGGTAACCAAGGACACCCATGGAGTTTAATCAATCCCACTGAAGCTCCTGGCATTCTGCCACTGGCCCATGTCCCAAGGGAATCCTGGCCCCCATCAGTGCCTGGGTGAACAGAATATGCTCAGTGGCTTTTAACTTCCAATTACCATGAATTAATTGAGATGGTGATTGATTGATTGATTGATTGATTTCTGGGTGCTGAGGCCATGGTGCCCCAGCACAGAGAAGCCCCTGCTGTCGTTCTCCCCTCCGATGGCAAGTGCTGCTCTGCAGGATCAAGGCAGAGTCATTAGCTGGGTACTGAGCTAATTAAGGGGGGTTTGGAGTGCTCAGCTCCAGCAGCCCCTTTCCCTGGAGCGAGCTGCCTGCTCTGGCTGCCTGTGATCCTTCTGCAGGTTTGATTTATCCCTTGTTATTGGAGTCTTTAATAGCCGGTGTGATTTATAGGGACAGGGCACAGGATCTGGGTCCGTTTTTCACTCCCCTTGGTCTCTGTGAGCGGGGCCATTCCGGGTGCCAGTCAGGCTGTGTCTGTCACCCGAACGGGGAGAGCAGGAACTGGATCTATTGCTGCCATTCCAAGGCTGAAAATATGGGAAAATTTTCTCCTGGCCCTTTCTCGGTCTAGTGAAGAGAGCAGCCTGAGAGGGAGCTGCTGTTCGTTCTCAAACACTCCTGGCCCGGAGATTGCGCTCGAGGCGTCTGAAGGGCTCGGACTCGTTAAAATCCCATTACCAGGACAGTGCTCCATGCAAAGGGCTGCTTTCCTTAATGAAAAGGGGCAGTGCAATCCCAGCAGCGTCTCAAGGCTGGGCTGGGCTGAGCACGTTGGGGAAGAAGCTAAAATCCCACTGCCTTTTCTGCAGAGAAGTCTTGTGGCTGCTGAGTGCTGCAGCGGAGGGCAAGAACGGAATTCTCCTGGAAGATGCTGTGTCTGGTCAGGCATCCAAAACTGCTGGGCAGGCAACAGTTTGATGTTAATTCGCTGTTAACTGTCTGTAGAATATGAATATTAATAACGCCATTAATCCCCATTAATACCAACAGCTCCCATGTCGTTGGAATGTCAGGAAGATTAAATCACACCACTCCCAACACATTTCCGTGGGATGGGGGCAGTTCTGCAGCAGCTCAGGAGGAGGAATTAATAATGTGGAAAGCAATTCTAAGTTTCAATGTTAGATAATCATTACTAATTTCTAGGCTCTGTAGTGAGAACAAAAGTAAATACTGAATAAATTCGTATCCACTGACTTAGTCCAGGGAACAAGCCTTTCCTCCTTTGGACTGAGTCAAGGCATTGGAAACTTGCTCAGGATGTATTTGTGTTCAGTACAAGCAGAGAACCATATTCCTGAGTCACATGGGATGTGAAGGGATAACAAGAGGCATCCCTCGATGTGTGGGAATTCCTTGGGGTGGTCCTGGGGATCTGACCTGTGCCAGAGCTTCAGGGATGAGCTGAGCTCAGGGGTGAGCTGAGCACGGGACACGGGGGACACCTCCCTGCTGGGTCCCCCTCCTTCCTCTGAGCCTCCCATGGTGGTGCATCCTCCTCCTCCTCCTCTTGCTCCTCATCCTCGTCCTCCTTCTCTTCCTCCTCTATCCATGGAGGCCAGAGCCAAGGCAAAGCAGAAGATTCCATGTGCACAGACCAGAATTTCCTCTGGGCTGCCTCCACCAGGGCAAAGCAGGGAAAGATCAAATTAAATTCTGAGGAGCATCACAGAATCCCAGCCTGGGTTGGGTTGGGAGGGACCTTTAATCCCATCCAGTGCCACCCCTGCCACGGGCAGGGACACCTTCCACTGTGCCAGGCTGCTCCAAGCCCCAGTGTCCAGCCTGGCCTTGGGCACTGCCAGGGATCCAGGGAAGTCCATCATCACATGAACTGGCACGATCCATCCTCGAACCTCTGAAAACTGTCCCTGAATCCTGTCAGTTCTTTGGGTGGATGATGAACCCCAGTCTTTAGTTCTTAAAAAAACTCTCAACAGAAGACTCCAGGAAATGCACAAAAGAGAGCTTGGCTTTAACCTGTTAGGAAGAGGGAATCTCATAACCCATCGCACGGCAATGGGAGATGAATGAGCAACAGTTATTTTTAGTGCTGACCCCACCAAGACCAGGCTAATCCCCCTCTCAGAGAAGGAATCCCCCACCATGGGAAGGCTCAGGCAGTGCATGGCAGTCACATCTCGATGCTGGAGTGCTGCAAACACAACTGGGCCTGACTTTCTGTTCCCAAAATTAGAGACAGCCAGTCCAAACCGCTGCAAGGTGGGTGCACAGCTTGTTAAAAATATTACCGAGGGCATGGCTGTCAGTGATTCACTGTCCCGAGGGAAGGACGCTCTGAATGGGCCCGTGGTGATCCCAGAAGGGCTCAATAGGGCTTTCAGTGGATGAATGGGGTGATGTACTAGAGAATACATCTCTGTAATTTGCCAGTGACATCGAAGTGCGAGTGCTTGTGACAACAGGCTTCAAACCCCCAATGATGGATTTCAGAACGCTCTGGAATCAATGAGGGGAAATTCAATACAGGAGTCTCGGGGAGAAATCAAATACACAAATGAGGGGAACTACCCAGGCAGCAGCACTTGAGCAGAGCTGGAGTGGCCGTGTATTGAATCCAGGACAACACCACAGATCCTGCAGGGAAAGGGCAGCTGGAGATGCAGTGCTTGGGTTGGAAATGGTTGGTACCTTCCTCCCTTTTCTGTCTGATTCAACCAGAATGGGGAAGGTTCCATCCCTGTGGGCAGGGAATTCTCGCAGGGAATTCTCACAGATAAAAGCAGCTGCTTCACAGTGGAAATCACATCAGGGTCCGAGGGGCCATGAGGATGGTGGGGTCCCTTCCCTGGGCTCCTCAGTGTGGTGAGGAGAAAGGGACAGGGAAGGAGGCGACATCCAAGGGGGGTTGTGTGATTGAACTGAAGGTTCATAAAATCCCAGCATGGTTTGGGCTGGGAAGGACCTTAAAGCCCACCCAGTGCCACCCCTGCCATGGCAGGGACACCTCCCACTGTCCCAGGCTGCTCCCAGCCCCAATGTCCAGCCTGGCCTTGGGCACTGCCAGGGATCCAGGGGCAGCCCCAGCTGCACTGGGCACCCTGTGCCAGGGCCTGCCCGCCCTCCCAGGGAACAATTCCTTCCCAATATCCCATCCAGCCCTGCCCTCTGGCACTGGGAAGCCATTCCCTGGGTCCTGTCCCTCCATGCCTTGTCCCAAGTCCCTCTGCAGCTCTCCTGGAGCCCCTTCAGGCCCTGCCAGGGGCTCTGAGCTCTCCCTGGAGCCTTCTCCTCTCCAGGTGAGCACCCCCAGCTCTGCCAGCCTGGCTCCAGAGCAGAGGGGCTCCAGCCCTGGGCTCAGCTCTGCGGTGGAATTCCCTGAGGAGTTGGACTTGATGGTCCCTGGGGGTCCCTTCCAGCCCCAAATATTCCATGGGTCTGTGCTCGCTGGGTGGGAGTGAATTGGGGCTGAGAGCGAAGGACGAGGATTTGCTCCTCACATCAGAGCAAAATGCTGAAAATGGGAAGTAAGCAGAGCCATATGGTTGGGATACAGAGAAGGGGGAGTGATGCAGCCAGAGAACTGTCAAGGGAAATTATTTTAATAACTGTCTAGGGAATACGATGTAAATCTGTCATTCAGCCTCGCTGGAGAGAGAATGAACCTGTAGAATTCTCCAAAAGGAAAAATGCAGAGTTACAAGAAATCATCTCGAATCATTACAGCTCTTTTATTTAGTCCCTGTGACAGCACAAGCAGCAACAGGTATATCACTGTTTACCTGTCACAACCCTCTAATATTCTCATTTTGCCTGTAAGGAGCAGTGATGAGGTTTTACCTCTAATTTTCTAGTCTAGAATTCTTTTCTTGGCACTTACTGTGTTGCAGAAATCCTTTAGTGAAAATCCCTTTGCCCACTTACGTTGGAATTTGTCTTTAAAAGATTTGTACATTCATACTTGAGTGTACAAATTCCTCCCGAGGGGCAGCACAGGGGAGATCCAGCCTCTGGGACAGGGACAGGAAGGGCTGGAGCTGTGCCAGGCAGGGCTAGGTTGGATTTTAGGGAAAGGTCCTTCCCCCAGAGGGTGGTGGGCACCCCAAGACTCCCCAGGGCTGCCAGAGCTCCAGAACCACAGGGTGGGATTGTTGGGGTGTCTGTGCAGGGCCAGGGGTTGGACTGGATGATCCTTGGGGGTGTCTCCAGCTCAGGATATTCCATAATTCTGTGATTTTCTGACTCTAAACTTGCACAGCCCCTTCAGCAGTCAGCAGCCTGCACACCCTGGGTGCGGCTCTTGCTTTGTCTGTGAGGATAAAGAAAGGGAAATCCGAGTTTATTTGGAATTATTACATTTTATTGCTTTTCTGGCTGAGCAAACGATGGTGCTCTCGCTGTTGGTTGGAAATCGAACCTTGTAGGATTTAGGCTGTGGTCTGGAAGCAGGAACAGTGGGGTTTTAAGGGTATAATGTGTGTGTCTTTATGTAATAACAGCAGCTTATTGACACTTTCTGGAGGAACAGGGCCAGTGTCACCCGAGGCTGATGGCACAGGAAGGAAGGAAGAGTTGGGATTGTTTTGGCAGCCTGGGGAAGGTGGAGGTGTTTGCTGGTGCCTCACTGATGGAACAGATCCATGTACAGGGATATTTATGGGGTTTTGCTGGTACTTCATTCATCTCTTTCATTCTGCAGCTGCTTAATCACAGAGATCTTCAGGAGCTTCCTGGGACCAGGAGGTTTTTGAGGTTCTGACTGGTTTATTCAGATGTATTCAGGCTGTGTCTTGTGACAAATGTTTATCTTGTCCCACCCAGTTGTTCCTTTCTTACCTGGGGTAAACTCTTTTCTTCCTGTCTTGCCTAAGCAATCACCCTGCTGGTTATAAAGTGAATCCAGGGGAGCACTGGTTTTAACCAGATAAAATCTTGTATTATTTCAACCTCTGACTATTTCCATATTTATGATGATTCTGCTTTAGCCCCAATGTCCAGCCTGGCCCTGGGCACTGCCAGGGCTCCAGGGGCAGCCACAGCTGCTCTGGGCACCCTGTGCCAGGGCCTAGGAAATAATTAAATAACTCACCTCTTTCACGGCCATGAATGGAAAGCATCCCTGATTTTCCAGAGCCCTGTCCCACCCCTGTGTGTTAATGAGCTCCAACAATGGGGCTGCTCTTGGCCCAGGCCCTTCCCAGCCAGCAATCAGTGCCCAGCTGGGAGGGCTTTGGCTTTAGCCACCAGGAGGTTGCTTTCTTATTATTATTTTTGCCCTTTGTAACTTTTTGGCTCCATTTCCATGATTAAACCGTTAGCAGAGCTGTGATTGCAGAGTGTTGCTGGCTGAAAGGGGCTTGTGGCGTGTCTGAAAGCTTTTCCAGGGAGAGGGAAAAGCTGAGCTGTGCCTCCTGCTCCTCGTGCTCTGTGGTCCAGGAATGTCCCACTGGGACAGCTCACCTGCCCTGTCGGGAGGAAAGGCCAGAAAGGCACAACCCACAGACACAAATGTCATCCTACTCACACAGCATTCCCAAAGAGGACCATTCCTTTTCCACTCACACCCTGATAATGTTTATTCTGGGTGAGGAATCCTCCCTGAAGCTGGGCAGATTTAAGACTAATCTTCAGATTGGTCTAAAATAAACTGGCCACGGAGAACAGGTGAAAATACAGTTCTGAACATCAACGCTATCCCATTCATTTATAGAGATTATGGTTATGCTGCCACGGCTATCAAAGAGGTAAAAGATTCATCCCAAACCTACAAAAGTGCCACTTTTGTGAGACCTTTTGTCACGCCTCAGCGCTGACATGAATTGGAAATAAATGAAGGCTCAAGATCAAACCATTTCTCTTCCCAGCCCACCCATCATTTATTTCCTCAGCCCCACTTTGCCAAAGCTGCTGCGTTTGAGACAAATTGTGTTTAATTAGGAGGAGGTGGAGACCTTTAGGCAACGCTCTTCAATCAAAGTGCCTCGAGGAACTAATCATGGAAATGCAAAAGCAAAAGGGTTCTGAGCTCTCCCCGCTGGTGACTGATTGTCAGAAGGGAGGGTGTGTGCCAGCACAGGCTGGGGGCTCTGGCTTTCAAAGCTCTCCTGATTTAAAAGCTGTGTTCAAGACACTCTGGAAATGATGTTTGTGGTGGGGGCATTTAGGAAGTCAGTAAATATTGAGCTCATCTGAGTATGAAATGAAAAAAAGGATAAAAAGTATAAAAAACAGAGCAATTTTCAGTAAGTATTGATACATAATTTTACTACCCTAAATGCACAATTATCTTTTTTATGGTAGATACTTAGGGTGCAAGATGTTCAACTATACAAAGGAGTTTGTTGGAAATCATTTTTGGAGATGTTTAGGGTTGGTTTTAGTTTAAAATCGGGGATTTGGGGTGTGGCATTCAGTGCTCAGGGGATCAATGTTGTTTCCAGGGCTGAGGATGAAAACAGTGCCTGGGTTTGCCAAGGAGGGGGAGGATTTATTCTATAAGGCATGGAGGGCCAGGACCCAGGGAATGGCTTCCCAGTGCCAGAGGGCAGGGCTGGATGGGATCTTGGGAATTGGGAATTGTTCCCTGGGAGGGTGGGCAGGCCCTGGCACAGGGTGCCCAGAGCAGCTGGGGCTGCCCCTGGATCCCTGGCAGTGCCCAAGGCCAGGCTGGACATTGGGGCTTGGAGCAGCCTGGGACAGTGGGAGGTGTCCCTGCCCATGGCAGGGGTGGCACTGGAAGGTTCTTCCAACCCAAACCAGTGTGGGATTCTGGGATTTTATGACATAAATAAATTGAGAACCTTGACAAAATTCAGGATCTTTCCACCCCTGCAGTGGTTCCCTGTTTCTGGGAGCAATCCAAGCAGCTCATTGATGGCAGTTCTGGATTTTGCAGCACTGGGCTTTGCTTCCCCACCCACCTGGCTGAGAATGAGCCTTGCAGAGTCCAACTTTTAGGGGGATCCTCTGCAATCCTGAGCTATTTTACCTATATTTAAATATTCCACTGCAACCTGCATTGGGTTTGGTTTTTTCCTTAAATCTTTCCTTTGATTAACTGTTGTGTTTTCTCCCTTTTTTTTTTACCTCAAAGTGGTGGTTGGACTTGATGATCTTACAGGTCCTTTCCAACCTCAATGATTCCATAATTCCATTATTTGAGTGTCCTGGCTGTGTCTGGATTTTCAGGCACAAGTTGTCTTTGTCCTTCTGATCAAAATGGGAAGAAGAGGAGAAGGAAAGAACCGGAATTTAGGGTTTTCTTGCCACGTGAGTGCAGATGCTGACATTCCTGAGCACGGGAGGCAGAGGCTGGCTTGTGGCAGGGAATTTGGGTTCTAAGGCTCCCAGCTGCTGGGGGTGTGGTGAGTGCAAGCTGAGGACTCCCATGGATTCTCAATTAGTGGGAACGGAGCTCAGCCCTGCCTTTAATCACCCTCATAAGCACATTTTAATTTTTCGATGGATTTGTCATAAAAACTAATTATTATGTCCAAGCCATAAAAAGAACAGGAATCTATTTCCTGTGTCCTTTCAGTGATTTCCAGCTTTTCCCCATGTTAATGAGATCACTCTGCATGCGGGGAGAGCAGGAGGTGCTTTATCCTGTCCCCACAGAGAAAACAGGGGCTGCTTGCAGCCCTTCCATCAGCCAGCTCAGCCCACGAGGGTCCCCGAGGTGTCACTGCAGCACTGAGGGGTCAGGGCTGCAGGTGACGGCCACCCCCACGGGCTGTGGGCAGGTCCTGCTGCTCCAAGGGTGCGCTGGGGGAGGGAATTGTGGAATGGTGGAGGGTGTCAGCCCAGCCAGGACCTCCTGAGTCACATCCCTGACAAACAACTCCAAAATCCCCACCAACACACGGGGCTGAATTTAGCAAGGGGCCTCCACCTGCTTTGCAGCCACCCCGTAAATCCTGGAGCAAGGAGAACTCAGGTCTCTCCTGAGCCTTCTTTTCTCACGGCTGAACATCCCCGGGTGTCTCAGCCTTCCTCTTGCAGCAGCTCCCCAGGCCTTTGGTCACACACCCTGTCCAAAAAGGGGAGGTTCAATTGAAAAACGTTGTCCAAAAAGGGAAGGGTTTAATTTAAGAACGTTAAAAAAGAAAAAGCCAGATGACTGCAAAGCGCTTTTCATGTTGGACCCCCGCACCAAATTTACTTGGGAGTTTAATTCCCCTTTCATCCTGGTTTATTATCTCATTTCTTTGGCCTTCCGTTAATCCATTTACTGAATAAATGTTTATTTGCTGCTTTATTTAATTTTTTCCCTGACCTTCACAGCTCCACGTGATCTGGGTGGGAGCTGTTGAAGAGGGGAGTAGCTCTGTGATGGGTTTAATGTGCACTCCAAGCTCAGCAGAGCAGGTTTTAAATGCTAAATCTGCTCCTAGATCAGTCTTCAGAGGTGTGGGAAGAAATACGGACACAAACCAAACATTTTTTAACTCTTAGTAAATATTAGCATTCCATCGTGATGCTGCACATATATTTGAGTCGTAATTACTAAATTCCACAGATTTTAGAGATCTGAATGTAATGATCCCTATCAGCCAGTAAATAGCAGAAAAATTAGCAGCATACTGATACGGCAGAAATCCTGATTTGTCTCAAACTGTGAGGCTCCGGAAATACGATGGAAGCCAATTTCTATCCTGGGAAGGACCATCTTCCTAGGAAATCACTGACAATAATAACATCCACAATTTGCCATAAGCCCCAGATCCGATTGTATCACTTCTGTCTTTTTACAGGATTACATTGTGCAGCAGGGCTGCAGTTTGTGCTTATTTGGGGTTCTTTTAATTAATGGACCTCTCAGATTCATTTCTTTTCTAATTCTATTTTGGAAATGCATCAATGTTGTGACCTGCTCAGTGTCATTGTAACGAGACTTACAGACATCTTCAACGAGGTTTGATTTAATTTCCTCGCTGTAAAGCCCAGATTAAAGAAGAGCCCAGTCAATTAGGAACTGAACAAAGCTTGTACTTAAGAGGAAATCACTTAATCTGCATTCTGTACGTCTGGAAAATTCTCCACCTTCTACCATGTCACAGCTCCAATCTTCCCTTAGAAAGACTGGAAAATTCCTGATGAGGAGCCTCAAAACCCAGCAAAAGCCTGCATATTTCTTGTGGATCAGCCCATCCCAGCTTCAGCAAAACCTGGAGAGGGTTTGTGCCTGTCTGACAGCTGTGCTGGGTCTGGGGGCGGCCCTGGAGCTGCTCCAGGGCTGGAGCCCCTCTGCTCTGGAGCCAGGCTGGCAGAGCTGGGGGTGCTCACCTGGAGAGGAGAAGGCTCCAGGGAGAGCTCAGAGCCCCTGGCAGGGCCTGAAGGGGCTCCAGGAGAGCTGCAGAGGGACTGGGGACAAGGCATGGAGGGACAGGACCCAGGGAATGGCTTCCCAGTGCCAGAGGGCAGGGATGGATGGGAGATTGGGAACTGGGAATTGTTCCCTGGGAGGGTGGGCAGGCCCTGGCACAGGGTGCCCAGAGCAGCTGGGGCTGCCCCTGGATCCCTGGCAGTGCCCAAGGCCAGGCTGGACATTGGGGCTGGGAGCAGCCTGGGACAGTGGGAGGTGTCCCTGTCCATGGCAGGGGTGGCACTGGGTGGGCTTTGAGGTCCCTCCCAACCCAGCCCAACTCAGTCTGGGATTGCCCAGTTCCATGATCCAGCAGAGCCGGGCAGTGTTGGATGTTGTGTCCCTGTGGGTGCAGCCCGCAGTGCTGCCAGCTGGGACTGGGAACCCCCATCCCAGGGCTCCAAAAGCTGCAGGAGGAGAATTGAGGGGGTTGATTCATCAAATGCTCAGTGCTGGGATTCACAGGAAGGAGCACAAAATAGTGTTGGGAGGAGCAAATTCCTCCCGTGTGCCAAAAGCTGGAGTGTCCTGCCTGTGCCAACCCCTGGAGCAGTGACATCAGGAATGTGTGAAATGGAAGGAACTCCACAGCATCCTGGGGCTCCTTTCACAGCATCCTGGGGCTCCGGTCCCGGGGAGCAGGAGGGCTCAGGAATGTGCTGGAAGGGATTTTGCTGACTCCAGCTCCCAGTCAGAGCTGCAGGCGTGTTGGCACAGGTGGGTTGGACAAGGCATTAATTCCGGCCCAGAGGAAAGGGACAGTGGAGCTGCTGAGAGCAGCACCTGCTCTCCCCCTGCTGTGCTCATTGCCTCGTTAGGAAATTGGGAAAAACACCAAGGTAGCATTGTGAGGTGAGGATGCAGCCCAAAATCCTAAAGGTATTTGGGATTCTGGAGAAGAGGAACTGGGATCAGCCTTCCCCACACCTCTCCCTGAAGACAGTGTTTCTCTGCTAATTAAAAATACTCCCCACAGGCTTTTCATGTCCTTGCTTACAAATGCAGAGGGACAAACACTGAGAATTCCCAGCTCGTTCCAGTCTCTGGGTCAGGGAAAGGGCTGGAGAACATCAGCAAGGGGAGATCCCAAAGCACTCAGCCCCAGCCTGTGCCCAGGGAAGAGCTCTGTGCTTTCCAGCCCCTGAAGGGAGGTACAGACACAGGTACGGGGTCAGGTGGAGGGATTTGGGCTGGGACACAGAAAAGCAGGGAGGCATTGGGACAGAAAAGCTCCAGCTGGACAGGCACTTGGGTTAGGAGAATGGACAAGGCCCAAAGCAAGAGGAAAGAACAGAATAAATGTGCTTTAGCGAGCAGCTTGTACTCTCCAGGTGCACACCGAGTGGCTGCAACAGCATCATTATTTCTGAAAGTACCAGGAAAACTTAATTTTGTCTTCTTTGCAAAGTGTCAGGAGCAAGCTCAGCCTTCCCTTAAGCAGGAGCATCCATCTTCCCGGGAGCTCTCCGGCAGCTCCTGCTTTGCACAAACAGAGGAAATTGCTGCTCTTTGGTTGTAGTGTTTGGACTCCAGGGCTGAGTTCCTGCAGTGTGATGGAAAGGGCTGGGCTCACCTAAAGGAGGTTCTGCGGTTTTCCTTCAACCCCTGCCTGTGTTTTATCCCTGATGGTGACCCAGGTAGGTCAGCAGCTTCCCCTGACACCTCTCTCCCTGTCTCGTTGCAGTCTCTCCGAAGATATTCCGGATCTCCAGTGACATCACTGTGAACGAGGGGAGCAATGTCACCCTGGTGTGCCTGGCCATGGGGAAACCAGAGCCCTCCATCTCCTGGAGACACATCTCCCCCTCCGGTGAGTCCCTGGGGATTGGGGCGGCTCGGGGGTCACCAAAGGGTGTGTCCATCCAGACCTCTGGGAAACAAACGGGCTGAGGGCGGGGAAAACTGGGATGGTGCCATCACACAGGAGTAAGGAGTGGGATGTGGAAATGAGGGCATTAATTACCAGTTTAAAGAGCACCTTAAATGTGAATTTATATCTGTACATGTGTTGTAACAGTCATGGATCAAACAATTCCAGTTAAAACCCAAGCAAGGACAAAAGGAGGAACACACAGGGCTCTCTAGAAATGGGAAACATGAGAGTCAAACACAGGAACAGGTCACACAATAGGTTTAATTTACTGTCGTTTCTTCCGCTGGTACAGGGTGGGATTGTTGGGGCGTCTGGGTTGGGAGCTGGACTCGTGATCCTGGTGGGTCCCTCCCTCAGGATATTCCAGCATTCCACACCACTGACCCATTATTCCATGATACAGTTTATTAGAATGGCTTTATGAATGAATTAAATTATATGTATGAAAAATTGTAAACAAAATGGCAACTCAGAGTATCACTGCTGTTTGATATTTCCATTTATCCCTTTGATTCCTCCCAACACACTGAAAGGAGAAGTTTTGGCTGACATTAGCGGCTTCTCTCCACTGCTGGCTTGGTGCAGGGCCACTGAAGCTGCTGCCTGTGGGCAAAGCAGGGGCTGTGGGGAGATCCCTGCTCTGGAAATGGGGGTGGGTTTGTGCCCCTGAGAGGAGCTGCTCCCTGTCCTGTCCCAGGCACTGCACTGGTGCTGTTGCTGGGACTCTGCAGTCAGAACGGGTTTGCAGTGAGGGATTTCTTTGCTCCCCCGACCTGGATTAAATCTCTGTAATTACAGGCAAGAAGGGTTCCGTGGGCTGTCACAGCCTCTCATAATCCTGAGGAACAGTTGGCTTTACAAAGCAAGATCTGGGAAAAAACCCCTCACTTTTGACCTTTAAAACAATGACAATGAATTCGGCTTGAAATGTCCATCAAGGGACTGGAGGAAAAATTCAGTTGTAGCAGAAAATGGATTTTAACTAAATGTCAAATAAAATTTTATTAGAAACCACAGTGATACTTTGGAGTAATGGCTTAAAGCATTTGAGTGGCTGCAGAAAGGAGCTGGGGTGGTGTTCCTGGAGAGGGAAAAGGAGATCAGGAGAATCACTGCAGTCAGGCTGGAGCAGGGGCTGAGGGGGAGGCAGAGCATCCTCATCTGGAGTTCAGGCAAAATGAAGAGGTGGCACCTGGGGATGTGGTCAGGGGTAGCCTTGGCAGTGCTGGGGAGTGGTTGGACTCCAGGGGCTCAGAGGGTGCTCAGAGGGTCTTTCCACCCTGAATGCCTCTGTGGAAATTACTGCAGGGACTCAGAAGGGCTTTCGGTGACCCTCCGGTTGTGTTCCTGGCTCCAAGCCCCGTCCAGCCTGGCCTTGGACACTTCCAACCTCAGGGATCCTGGGATTCTGTGCCTTGGGACGTGCCCTGGGTGTCCCCTGCTGATTCACAGCCACAGCTGGGTCTGGAGAGGGAGAACACAGGCTCTGAACAACTCCTTGCTCAGAAATGATGTCCAATGCGATGGGAGCAAGCCCGTAATTGGCAGGGAATGTTCTGTGCCCAAATCCAGCAGGATGTTCCCGTGGCTGTGCCACGGCAGCAGTTCGTGCTTGGGTGCAGACAGGTACAAATGGCACCACAGCCCTTCACAGAGCAAACACAGCCTGGGCCTATTAAAACACAAAATGCAAGCGAGCTGAAAAGGCCGGATTTCTGCAGCGGTTGATATTCCGTCTGCAGCGCCTCGCCTCCCTCTATGCATCAGCTTCATCTGCACTTTCCAATTTCTGCCCGTTCTCGCTGTAATTCCCAGCGGCACTAATGAGGCTCCCAGGCAGGCAGCGCATCTCCAATCCAGCACTAAATTATATTAACGAAGCATATTTAGAATATTCGCAAATTGTTTGTCAAAGCTGCTGCTAAAAGATAAGGAACTGAAATCTCTGAATACAAATGACTCAATGTAGACTAATTCCAGGATATGATCATGATTTACATCAACACAGCCTTGACTCGCATGAGGTCGGATTCAATTTTTCTGAACAAGAGATAAATTGAACCTTTCGTAGGAATAAAAATAAAATGCATTTCAAGGTGATTTTTAAACTTAGTCCGTAAATTATTGGCCTGGAATCTTTATTGTGCATGTTTAACTTGCAGTCATTATGTAAATGCTTTCCTTATATAAATATTCATTACACAGCCCCATTATGTAAATCCAGCAAATCTCCCCACTCAGCGTAACAGGCCGGGCTGCGGGTTGTAATCTCCAAATCTGTATTGTGGAAATGTCACCCGAATAAATTGCAGGTATTACTTATTTTGTTCTGACATTTCCGAGCAAAGAGCAGCATCGATACTTTGGGAATGAAGGCAGAATGTTCAAGGATGAACTTCTGCCGGGGACCCCACTGCAGCGTTAGCTCTGCTGTGTCCCACCAACGCCTGGGCACAGCTCTGCTGGCAGCAGCAGCAACAGACACTCAGAAACCTTCTGATAAAATGTTCCTCCTTGCCAAAATTCAGGTGCCATGCATCAAAATTCTTTTCCGCTTGGGTTTTGACAGAAGTTTCCCAAGGGGAGCTCCCACAGCTGTGGAAGGGATGGGGTGGGATGGGATGGGATGGGATGGGATGGGATGCTCAGGGGATGCAGCGACAGCACACGGGGCAGTGGATTTGAGGTGAAGGAGGGTCAGTTTGGATCAGAGATCGGGATGGAATTCTTTCCTGGGAGACCCTGGCACAGGGTGCCCAGAGCAGCTGTGGCTGCCCCTGGATCCCTGGCAGTGCCCAAGGCCAGGCTGGACATTGGGGCTTGGAGCAGCCTGGGACAGTGGGAGGTGTCCCTGCCATGGCAGGGGTGGCACTGAGTGGGCTTTAAGGTCCCTCCCAACCCAAACCATGCCAGGATTCTGGGATTCCTGGTTACTTCCAGTTTGATATTTTCCAGTTCTTCCCTGCTCTTTTGCCTTTTTCTCACAGTTTTATCTCCATCATTCCTGGTCAGCTATTTTCCCAAAACAGGAGGATGACCTGGATGTAGGGATACACCTGCATTTGGAGGAGCAGGGCTCCAGAAACTGCGAATAAAGGCAGATTTTCCCATGTGGAATGGAGTGGAAGGCAGGTCCCTGGAACCAGGACACTCGGCGTTCATTCCATCCTGATTCCAGAGAAGGGTGACACTGAAACACTTCCAGTATAACCCAACAAAAAAACACCAAAAAAGCCCTGTAAACACTGTCTAGCATGTGCAAAAGAACTGATTTTTCCCCACCACAGAGAAACACAGTGTTGGTGTTACACTGAGCCAGAAATTAGGCTGGGTTTAGACTCAACACATCCACGTGGTGACTCCTGTCCCTCTCCAGCACATTCCCTTTGCCACAGGCATGTGTGCAGGGCTGGGATGGGACTGCAGGGACTCCAGCGCCCATCCCTGTGCTCCTGGGCAGCCCTAAAGCTCTGGACATGAATTGCACTCCTGGATCAGCAGCTCAGCCTCAGCCCCACGATGGATTGGTGCAATCCATGTCCCGAGAGCTCCGGAGCACAGGAAGGAGCCTCAGAGCTGATTCCATTCCATTGTGGACAAAAGGCAGTGCCTGGGCAGGCAGGACCCTTCCCAATCCCACCAGTGCAGAACATTCCTGTTCTCTGAGGGAGAAACAAAGAGGGATTTATAAAATTCTCCCCAAATGCCAAGAAACAAACGCAGCTCGATCTGAGGCAGAGATTCGGCTCCTCCTGCCCGAGAGCTGCCGCCTCTGCGATGGAGCCACGCGTGGCAGAAATGAGAAGGGCTTCGCTGAAGTGCAAGTGCTTCAAACCTGGATTTTCAGGCTGCAGATCCTGAACTGACATGAATTATCATCAGATTCCCCGGGCTTTGTGTGTGTACAAAGGGCGAACTCTTAAAATGCTCCATCTCCTGCTTAAAGATGGTTTTAAAGCTGGAAGTTTTAGAAACAAGTTTCTGGCTTGTTTCTTTTTTCTTGCTAAAGCCCAACCATGGAGCAGATATTGCTGGGAGGTTGTTTTTCCCCCCCCAGTTCCCCCCACTGATCAGTGAGGAGCTGCTCTGCTCCCGCTTCCCCTTCACACAGAGAGGCTGCTCCAGAATTAATCGCGTTGTGTGAAGGATCTCACTGTCACGCTGCCCTTTCCTGACCCTGCAATTCCAGGTGCAATTAGCAGGGGCTTCCACAGCCCGGCAGTGACCTCCCTCCTCAAGCTGCCTTGGCCCAGAGAGCTCAAACCCAGGGATTATTTTCTCCTGGATCATGGAATCCTGGAATGGTTTGGGTTGGAAGGGACCTCAAAGCCCATCCAGTGCCACCCCTGCCATGGCAGGGACACCTCCCACTGTCCCAGGCTGCTCCAAGCCCCAATGTCCAGCCTGGCCTTGGGCACTGCCAGGGATCCAGGGGCAGCCCCAGCTGCTCTGGGCACCCTGTGCCAGGGCCTGCCCACCCTCCCAGGGAACAATTCCCAGTTCCCAATCTCCCATCCATCCCTGCCCTCTGGCACTGGGAAGCCATTCCCAGTCGCTGTCCTGTCACTGGTTTCCACAGGAATTCCTCAATGCCAGCACATTCCACTGACAAATGCCAATTTAGAGCCCAGATTCCCTGGGGCTTTACAAAGCTTTGGTGTCCTGCTCCTGGGTGGGTTTTTAGGGAACACTCCTCCTCCTGCTGCCTTGCTGTGACCTCCCCATTCTCGGCCACCCGAGGCAGAGCTCAGCTCAAGGTTTGCAGCTCCGTGATGGGGACTTTGCACAAGCCCATAGCTCTGGATTTCCCCCTTGAACAGGGATTCCTGCTTCTCCCAGCCACCAGGAGCCAGGAGATGTCCCAGCCTGGTGGCCTGGCACAGCACCCTGCTAACACCCAGGGCACAGCACCAGGGCTTGGGCTGGGCTCAGCAGCTGGGCAGTGCCTGAGCTGCACCCTGTGCCATGGAGAGCAGTGGTTTCCTGGAAAACACCCCAAACCTGCATTCCCTGGGGCGTGGGATGGCTCAGGTGGCCTCAGGCTCTTCCATCAGCCCTTTCCTGAGAACGGTGATGTTCATGGAGTGCTGCTGATGGCTTGGGTGGGTCAGTCCTTCCTGCAAGCACTCAGGGAGCTGAGGATTTTTATTAATATTTGATAGGAATTTAATGGCCCGGCTCGTTATCCTGGAGGGATTTTTCAGCTGATAAAGGCATAGCTTGTCAGTAAATCAATGGTCCCTGGTATCAAACACGGGGCTGGCAGCTTCCCAAGAGCTCCAGGGGAGGTGGTGTGAAGTAAATGAGGGCATTAATTACCAGTTTAAAGACAGCAGAGCAAACAGCAGCACCCAATGGAAACGGCTGGGCAGGATTCCTCCCTTTGCCTTTGGATCAGCAATAAAATCACCTCCAAACTGACTTCCCAAACCACAGCTCTCCATGAAAAAGGCCATGTCTTCTGGGTTTGGGTTATGGGAATTCTGGCCTTTTCTTTTTAACAGGACTTGTAAGTTCCAGCCTTGGGAGATTTGGTATTAGGACCCAGCTAAGGGATGTTCAGTGCCACGAGGCACCGCCCTGGGGTGAGGGGACATCACCCTGCAGCTGGGGGTTTCTGGGGGACACTCCTCAGGAAAATGCTGCTTTTACCAGGACCGTTTTAGAAGTTTGAGCATCCCTTCAGGAACAATTAAAGATATTCCTAGGAATCCTCAGGCCTTCTTAAAATGCTTTATAAAAAATATTCTCGTTAAAATACACTTCTCAGGAGAAGAATACTCTAACTAAGATGGTCACATAACTGGGGCTTTGTGAAGGAGCTGAGGAACAAGAGTGAGATCAAAATCTTAGTGAGATACAAACTAAAACTGTCCAAAACTGTTGCACAGAAATGAACAGGACTTTTTACTTTTTGACAATTCTATGATAAATGGAAAGTATTTCTTACTTTTCAATAAAAGTAGATGAACTCATTAATAACTCATAAAATGCAATCAAAATGAGAGTTTTAATACAGGCTGAGCTTATTCCTGCAGATATCAGTTCATTTTTACGTGAGAAACGTTGCACTTTTGAATGAGCAGTGTGTGACTCTCGGGATATTTCAGAGCTTTAATGTTCAAACCCAACCCAACAGTTCCCCTTTTCCAGAGGCAGCCAAGCCCAGGCTGGCCCTGCTGGTGAGCACAGACCCAGGGAGGGGACAGCGGGTGGCAGAGCCCAGAATCCCAGACTGGGTGAGGCTGGAAGGGCCCACAGTGGCTCCTCTGGTGCCACCTCCCTGCTCCAGCGGGGTCATCCCAGAGCCCAGGGCACAGGATTGAGTCCAGACAGGTCTGGAATATCCCCAGGGAGGAGTCCCCACAGCCTCTCTGGGCTCTGCTCAGGGCTGGGCCCTGCCCAGGGCAGCAGTTCTGCCTCCTGTGCAGGGGGAACTTTTCCTCGTGTCCTACAGAGTGTCTCGCTGCATTTGATGAATATTCCCTTCAATTCCCAATAATTCTCCTGTTTCAGCCCTATCTTTCCCCTCCACACCAGCAGTGCTCACCAGGCCCTTCCTGGTGTGTGTTAGTGAGTGCTGCCGTGCCCAGAGATGTGCTGGGAGAGCTGCTGTGGGACCCTTGCACACTTTGAAACGTGAATCCATGTGCGGACACACAAATCAATTCACCCCTTGATGGCCAGGACATAACAGTTCTGCCTTGTCCCCACTGCCCACCCTGGGCTTTTCCAGAGCTCGAAAGCCACAGTTATTAGCAGCCAATTAAAGGCTTTCAGGCTGGGAAAACACTTCCAGCAAGTCTTTTAAATCCTCAGGCCTATAATTTCCAGCATCTGTGGTCATGGCTGCTGTGAGCTGCTGTGCTAAAATAATAATTACATGTAACTTTTTGGGGTTTGTGGTGCGGCGAGCACCTTGTGAGGAACACAAACTCATTAAGTGGCCATTCCCTGGGGCACACAGCTGGGAAGGAGTGGGAGGATAACTCGGGAGCAGGGAGCAGTTTCCATGTGAGGGATATCCAACACTCTCTGCCAGGTGGGAACCGAGGCAGGGAAAGGCTGCGAGGTGCTGGGATTTCGAGAGCTGTGGGAGTGCCTGTGCTGGCTGTGCCCCGTGTCAGGGGGGGATAAATGAGCTGTTGAGCTGGGTCAGTGCTCCTGGCCGTGAGCAATTCCTGGTGGGCGACAGGGCACGGAGCAGGCACGGACACCAGCATTGCTGTTTGGTTCTCTGTCCTCTCCCACCAGGTCTGTGCCTGCTCTGGGAATCACTCACGGGCTGTCCTCGCTCCTGTGTGACACAGCAAACGGCGAGATCCCATTCCTTTGGGTCCTGTGGCCAAGGAGAGCTGTTCATGTTTAATTAATGAGTGGCTTTGGTCCCTGCAGCTGGCCCTGGCCTCTGGCTTTGCTCCGTCCTGCAGGGGCAGGGCTCTGCCTGGCTGCAAACCATCAGCACTCAGGGGTGCTGCAGCTTTGGAGGCGGGAATGGTGGAGTCCCAGGCTGGTTTGGGTTGGAAGGGATTTAAAGCTCCTCTTGTTCCCATGGGTAGGGACACCTCCCACTGTCCCAGGCTGCTCCAAGCCCTGTCCAGCCTGGCCTTGGACACTGCCAGGGATCCAGGGGCAGCTACAACTGCTCTGCTCTGTGACACCCATCAAGTGCAAATTACTCTCATCTATCTGGAAGTTGTTGAGCTTCACTTTGGAGATGGGTTGAGAGAGAACCTTTGGTCACCCCCAGGAGTTTGAGGGGATTTCAGCTCACCTTGGAGTTGGGGTTCATGGGTGGAGGCTGCAGTGGCTCCAGCTTCCCTTGGGTGCGTGTTAAACTCTCAGGCTGCTGTGCAGATGTTGAATTTCAGGTGTTCTGTGCTCAGCCTGCAGTAATTTCTTTCTGTGATTATTTCATTTCAGCCAAGCCCTTTGAGAGCGGGCAGTACCTGGACATCTATGGAATTACAAGAGACCAGGCTGGGGAATACGAGTGCAGTGCAGAAAACGATGTCTCAGTCCCGGACGTGAAAAAAGTAAAAGTCACAGTAAACTGTAAGTCCCATTGTTTGTTACTCCCTCAGTGTGGTGGAGAAGCGGCAGAGAAGGAAAGTCTGGAGCAGCAAACTGGAGCTGCTGGGTTTGTCCCAGTGGCAGAGGGAGCTGTGCTGTGTGGTGTCACCTGGGTGTCACCAAGGAGGGCACAGCAAGGTGCAAGCTGTCCTTTCTGAAGGGTGATTATCTGAGCGGGTTCTGGAGGCTGCTGTGGATGTTGGGCTGAGCCCTTCCTGGTTTATCTTGTCACGGTGGTGCTGTAGGTGATGTAAGGAGATGAGAAACTCTGGGTCATTAGACAGGGGCTGATCTCCATGGAAGTGTGAACTGTTCTCAGAGGAGGCAGCAGGGCGTTCATGCAGTCCCCACTGGAGGCAGGGGGGACCCTGCTGCGTGGTGGGGGACACCAGGAGCCACCTGGTACCTGTCCCTGCAGCCTGTCTGGTCTGACCAGGTGGGATTTTCACACCGAGGAGGTGTTCTCAGCTTGGGTCTGAATCTGCTTTAGCACTCAGAGTGATGTAAAATATTCTTTTTCCCTCCAACATGTGAGAAAAAACAGGCAAGACAATGTGAATAATTTCTCTTGTTCATTCTAACAATTTTCTTCGGTTAACTTCAATTACCCAGTTTGTAATTGGTTTCTGGCTTCGGAGTTGCTGTGGCAGCTTTATTGGTCACAAATACGAGATGTCAGCATTTTTTGTCCCCCAGAGACCTTGTCCCAGTTGCTGTGGGCAGCAAAGCCCCTCATCCCCCGTCACTGTGGGGCCACTACTGTTACCCAGGTGTTCAGGGGTGTTCACTGCTGCCCAGACTGTTCCCATTTACGTGGCACCAGGGTTCCTTGGGCACGTGGGGACAGTGCAGTGGCACTTCTGGAGCAGCTGGATCGTGCTCTGGGTGCCAGGGCAGTGCCCTGTGCCGGGTGATGCTGCTGCAGGGCCCAGCCTCAGCGTGATGGGCAGTGACCCTCGGCCACAAGGACGGACCTGGCCTGTGGAGCAGCTCAGGAGGCTCCCGCAGGCTCTGGGGCTGCTCTCACTGCTGCTTTGCCCTCCCTGATGTGTCTCCACCTCCCTCAGCTTTTCTGGATTCCTGAAAACCTGCAGTGCTTGGAAAACGTGTGGGAGGGAAACCCACACTGGCTGGTGCCGGGGGGAACGAGGGCACTCTCTTTTTGTGCAGTAGGTTCTTCCTTCAAAAAACCTTGTGCAGACCTTGCCCAGGCCTGCCCTGGGTGGTTTGGGGTGACACCTCCACAGGAGCTGTGCTTCCAGATGGTCTGTGGTGTCACATAAGCACAACAAGGAGCTCAGCCTGGTTTTAGCCAAACAAACACTGCCTGTGTTATTTCATGTCAGGGGTTTTAATAAGGGAGAGAGACAGAGAAAGGGAGAAGGCTCAGCCTGCTCAGAGGTGTTTGTGATCTTTTTCTCATTTAAAAACCCCAGTGGATGTGGTAAACTTAAGGACTCTCTCTTGCCTTCCAAGTCAGCCTAGACAGGCCCAAGTCCCAGCCTGGATCAGAGCTGTGCTGAGGGATGTGCAGGCTCAGGAAGGGGAGCAAAGGGGAATTGTCTGTGGTGAAGGACGTGCAGGCTCTGGAGGTCCCGTTCCTCTCTGCCTCAAGCGAGGGGTGCTCAGGCCTGACTGTGGCACTTGGTGTGAGGCACTTTGTGAGCAGCTCAAACATGTCCTGGGCTGCTCAGCCAGCGGGCTTGGGGATGCTGGCTGCAGCCTCACCCTGACAAATAAAGTGTCAAAACTAAACTCATAAAGCTGCTCCTTGTCCCAGCGCAGCCACCTGGGCCAAGCTGGGAGTGTCCTCAGCCATACCATGGATGTACTGGTACCATGTCAGATTCAGGCAAACTTCTAAGTCTGCACTACGAATATGCAGAGTATTTTAATTTTTTTTAAAATACTTCTCCCAACTCCAGAAGGAGGGGTGGGAATCTCATGGAAGCAGTGTAAGCTGAGCTGTGGCTGCAGCTGTAACAGTGTGCGCATGGCTGGTTTGTCACAGTCAGCTCATTGCCCACACAGCCCCGCGGGGCTGGGGATGTGTCCCCAACAGCTGAGCACGGAGCAGGAGCTCTGTCAACATCTGCCTACAGTCACTATTTGGAAGGAATTTATAGCAAGTTTATTTTCAAGTTAAAATCTGGAAAGCTCTCAATGAAAGAAATAAAAAAGGGAAGAAGCCCTCAGGTCCCCTGGCTGGGCAGTTTCCTTTGTCAAATGTTCTTCAGTCCTGTTTCTTCTTTAAAGATACCTATTAGTTTCCATAGCAAACTGATAAGAGCAAGGCTTTCTCCCCGGAAATTTCATCCTTTTATTTGGTGCCTGTGGACATGGGTCAGCAGTGGCTTTGGCAGTGCTGGGGGAAGGTTGGACTCCCTGCTCTTGAAGGGCTTTTCCAAGCTAAACAATTCTGTGATTTCTTTTCCTCTTCTGCTGCTCTCACCCACTCCTGGTGTCATTCCATGATTCCTCTCCTGGTGAGGGGAAGTTCTGCTCCTTTCCCAGGTCCCTCCACTGTGCCTTTAATGCCACTGAGTTGTGACCGAGCTCCTCAGTGAGCGTCACTCAGGCTGTGACCCTCCTGTCCTCCTTCGGTCTCACAGGGACCTTGGCACTCCGAAACACGTCCATTGCCTTTCCCACGTGGAGCGTTTATGTGGGAAATTCTCCTGGCAGTAACGTGTGTGGCTTGTGTTCCAAACCAAGGCCGGGCTGGCCGGGGCCTGGAGCAGCCTGGGGCAGGGGATAACGCTGCTCTGACAGCCCCTAACAGTGCCCCACGTTATTAAAGGGGCGTTCTCTGCTGCAGCCCTGGGAGCTGCAAAAAATCAGGGCTCTGTTGCTCCCAGGTAATAGAAGGCATCCACGAGCCCTGAGCGGTTCCAGAGGGTACAGGCAGAATTTGGGACGTGGATATTCGTGGCACGGAGCGGCTGCTCAGCCATCCAGGCAGAGACAAGAGGATTACCAGGTTTAAATTACTTTGTGAAATTCAAGTTTCTTGGCTGGGCATCTTCCAGCCCTCCGTAAACACGGAGCTCCCGGCACACGTTATGGCTCTAATGACTTACAGGGGGTTTCATTCTACTGCTGGATATGCCATAATCTATATCTTCTACCTAATTTATGTCTGTCCCCCCTAATTTCCCTTTGAAAAATGGTGGCCTGAGAATCTGCCTGAATTCCAGAAGGATGGGGGGTAAGAAAAGGGAAAAACCCATTGAAGCTGCTGGTTGGTGCTGAAAGAATACTCCACCAAATCAAGTTAAAATAGATAAGACGTAATCCAATTTCATTTCACAAGTAAATCCTATTAGCATTTTCCATTACATTTTGTAAAGCAAATACTGATTTATAGATTATAATATTGAACCCTGCTTTGAACGAACCAGTGTGTGGATTTAATGTGTCATCTGAAAGCTGGTCTGAAACTCTCCATGTGCTACTGTCACTGCACTCCTTCTCTCCTGCACTATTACTGTCATGCTTAAAAAATCTTAAAGGCAGCTGCTAAATCCTAGAATTTCCAGTAGAGCTGAGGCCACAGAACAAGGATGAGGAATGGGATGTGTGCATCAGGAAACTGGCATTTATTTGCATTTATTCCAAACTGTCAGCTGTCTAAGCAAATAGAAAATGTGGATTTAAAGTGGAGTGCTATTGTGGAATTCCCTTTTTTTAGGGTAATACATGCTACGGGTCAGTTTTCCTGTAATTGTACCTTGGACAGCTCTGGTAGAGCTGGAGCTCTCAGATTTGACTGAATCAAGATCCGGTGGCTTTGGGGAGGGAAAGGACATTCAGCTGGAGTTAAAATAATTTAATAATTTAATTTCAGGCTGCACACTGCAGGCTGGGTTGGGGGTTCTCACTGGGGAGGTGACAGTGAGAGCTCCTGTGCTGAGGGTCCCAGCTGGCACCGGGCAGTGCCACTGTGCTCTGCCCTGCGGGCTCTGCTGGCCTGGATGTCGGGGTGCTCCTGGCAGCACAGGAGGGAGGACAGGCCCTCATTCCAGGGCCAGAACTCCCAGGCAGGTTTTTGGCATGGGTTACTTTGCAGGAAATGATGTCTCATGCAGCCCAGGCTCCACCTGCAGCGGTTCTGCCTCCCTGTGCCACAGAGCACAGAGCTCACCTGCCGGGTTCTGTGGGCAGTGAATACAAAGAAAACTCAAAATAGTGCAGACACTGAGCCACATCTGCCTGCAGCACCATCTCTGCGTGCTCTGCTCCATCAGGCCTTGAAAGCCTTGAGGGAAGGGAGTGGGAGTGGATCTGTTCTCTGCAGAGGGTCAGGGTGGACAACAAGAGGAATTTCTTCACAGAAAGGGTTTTTAAGCATTGGCAGGGACTGCCCAGGGAGGTTTGGAGTGCCCATCCCTGGAGGTGTCCAAGGAAGGGCTGGAGGTGGCACTCAGGGCTCTGGGCTGGGGACAAGGCGGGGATCTGGCACAGCTTGGACTTCACGATCCTGGAGGGCTTTTCCAGCCTCAGGGATTCTGTAATTCCATATGCCTGGCTCTGGGGCACTTCCCTGTGACAGTGGGACACTCAAGGGGTGCGAGGTTCCCCCAGCAACTGCGGTCACCCTCTGCAGAGTGTCCATCTCAGCCGCTTGCTGGATCCATCCAGAGGGTGACTCGAGTGTTGAACTCATTTCTGGGTGGTTGAACTCATTCCTGGGTGGTTTTGTCCAGTTTTCAGGCCACTTTTTCCATTTCCCTGGATGATTTCAGGGTTCTCATCTCCAGTTACGGTGTTAATGAACCCTCCCCCAGCAGCAGGCCCAGGACTGGTGTCCAAGTGAGCAGATGGGAGCAGACCAGGAGCAGAGTCTTGCAGGCACCGTGTGCTCGCCTGAAGGCAGATTTTAGCCCAGCTCAGCTGGTTTGTGCCTGGGAGCCGTGGTCAAACACAGCTGCTGCCATCCCCTGCTCCAGGCAGGAACTGCTGACCTGCCACAGTCCTTTCCCAACCAACCTGCTCATCTCCTCATTATCTTCCACACCTCTGATTGCTTGAACAGCATTTCCATGGGCATTGGGGAGAAATGGGCTGTGTGTCATTCCCTGGCTCCTCCTGTGCTCTCCTTGCCTGAAAAAGCTTCACCCAGGCTGTGGCTGGTGCTCAGGGCTTACACTGCAGCCCTGCATTTGCATAATTCAGCCCTTTAATGAGTTTTTGAAGCTCATTGGGCTGATTTGGTTTGTATCAGTTTGGTTTATCCAAGTACTCACTGCATTATTTTTTCCTTGTCTTAACCTGAAATACAAAACAAAAGATTGGGGTCACTGACTTGGTGAAATCTTGTGTTTGGAATGATTCTGTCCCAAGCCTGGCAGAGTTCAAGAGTTTGGACAATGCTCTTGGGCACAGGGGGCACAGTGACTTGTGGGGGTGTCCTGTGCAGGGCTGAGGGCTGGATTCCATGATCCTCATGGATCCCTTCCAGCTCAGCATATTCTGTCATTTAATCCTTTCCTTTTCACGCATGTGTTTTGTGTTCTTCAGCAAACCATCTAAATTTGAGGCTTGGGGGCTTTATTCCCAACTTTATCAAGTTTTCCTGTGCCTCTGGGCCCTGGGTCGGTGTGCTCAGAGCGGGTTCCACATTCCCTGGGTTATGGCCCTGCTCAAGTCGGGAGCAGAGGGACCCTGGAAGGACATCCCAGTCCTTCCCTGGGTTTTCAGCCAGCCCAGTGCCATTCCTGTGGGCTCTGGGGAGTGTGTTCCAAAGGCTGTGTGGGATCCTGTGCCCTTCCCGCTGGGATGCTTTGATAAGGAATTTCAGGCAGTGGGGTTTTTTTGGTGCAGGAATGTGTGAGTTCCTTGTGAGGAATTTTAAGTGGGGTGTTCGTTTTCGCTTGGCCAGGCCGGTTGTGCAGAACAGCTCCCCTCATTAGCATTTCTCCCCTCATTAGCATTTCTTCGAAGGCTCCTCGCTGTTGCTATGGTGCTTTGCATAATATCATGGATAATACTCCGATTTTACTTTGAAATCAGATATCCTGTACAAGCCACACTGGCCTAATTATATCTGTAACCTTAAATCTCCTGGGGAAAAACACTGCAGGACTTCAGGGCTTGGTGGGGCTGCCAATACCTGGACATGTCGCTGTGGCTCTGTTTTCCCAGGAAGTGTCCTGTGTGAACCATCCCTGACCTAGGATCAGCATTTCCTTGGCACGGTTTTGAGTTTGGCTTCAAGAAGGAAAATTGCCTCCGTTAAATTCTTAAATATGAAGACAAAGCCCACATATTTTCTGGAGGTCTCAGTCCTCCTCTTGCTTTGGCACCAAGTATAAAATTGCTCAGAGCAATTTAATTTTAATTTCCACTTTCCTCTAATGAAGGAGAGGGGAGGAGAGGGCTTCTCTTGAAGCAGTAGTCAATAACTCTGATTCTTTCAGTTTTTAATAGCTCCCAATTTGCAGCTCCATCTTTGTATCCCTGACTGAGTTTAGGATTTGGGGTTAAGGTCAGCATTGGCTTTAGGAGCTGAGTTTCACTATCAGGGGGTTTCACTGCTTTGGAAAAACACATTTTCCTCAGTTCTCAGGCTGGCATTCCAAAAGGCGATTTTGGTCTCTAAGTGGCACTGGGGACTCCTGGAAATCTGACTCCTGGCTCGTGTTTGGTTCTTTTCATGGCCCAGTGGGGTTCAGTGCCCTGTGGGGTTTGCAGGACGTGCCCTGCTCTGTGTGATGCCCTCGGTCTGCGATGTGTGGGTGATGTTGGTGATGCTGGGGCAGGGTCCCCAGGCTCCAGCTGTGCCCCTGGCCTGTGCCAGCTGTGCCCAGGGCATGGCTCCAGCCTGCCCTGTGTGCCATGAAAGTTCAGATTTTCTGTGGGAAGGCAGCTGTGAGGATCCCCTTTTGGTTTGGGATTCATTCCCCGAGGTCCAGCAGCTGCAGACGTGGGGAATGGAGTGTCCTCCCTTCGCTTCTTTGCATCCAGAAACGTTTGCAAGGGACCACAGCTGGAGTTGTGCTGATGTTCTGAGTGGGGACAACAGTCCTGCTCCCTGACACACTGCTGGGGACTGGGCATGGGCTTCTGCAAGGATGCACTGGACGTTTGCAATGTGGTCAGGCCAGGAGCTTGTGGAGGTGCTTTCATCCTCCCAGCCAGCCCAGCTCCTGGCTCGTTCCTCCTGCTGCTGTTCGATATTAACCTGATTCTGCAGATGGGCTTCTCTGTGGTACAGCTGCTCCAGCCCGGCCGTGAGAACTCTCAAATTTGAGATACTGCTTCAATTAAAGAGTCTGGGGGAGGCTGTCAGAGCAGTGATGGAGGGGACAGATTTCCTGCAGCACAGCACACGCAGCTGAGAGGAGGGAAAAAACAGGACTTGGTTTCTGTATCTGTGGGTTCAGTGTGTGAGGACACAAAGCTGCCCACTGGGCTGAAGGAGGTGAGGGGACAGCACAGCCCTTGTGGAAATTTGGATCATGGTTCAAATCAGGGACAGCACAGCTGGGTTTGGGTGGAGCCATCAGGCAAGGGCTGCCAGCAAAATATTTCAGGTGAAACCAGTGCAAATAAAAGGTTCGTGTTGGGGTTTTTTTACATAAGAGAAAGGCCTTCTGCTGTCCTATCAACTGGAGATTTTGATCGGGCACAATGTCATCAGTTGGGGTTTTTTTGCTTTTTGGGTTTTATCTTGTTACTTTTGGTCACCAGTAGGACTCAATTCTTATTTAGCTAATTTGCAAGCTGGTCTCATCACTGAGAACTTGTCTGAGTTATGTGATGTCCTCTCTCATAGCAACACTTACTGACAAACAGCTTACACCAATTCAATCAAAACTGGTGTGGCAATTAAAGCCACCTCAATTGGTTGGGTGGGGAAAGAATGATGCTGCTTTGAGGAAAATCTTTCCCTTCTCTGGTGGAGAAATAATCCTCTTGTGAAGTAATGGTTGTCATTTTATGTCCTCCCTGTGTTTTTATTAACATTTCAGAAGTCAGATTAAAACAATATAGTTCACATTTGTGACTCGAGTGCAATTTGGCTCCTAAATTAATATCGATTTCTTTTGGGGGGGGGTGATGATTTGTGCAGAGGTTCTGCAAACTCTGTGTGGTTCCTGCAGATCCCTGACAAACACCTCTCCTGTGGGAGCGTGACAGAACTGATGATGATGTTCCTGCTCGGAGATGGTGGCATTTGTGCTAACACAGCACATAATCAGGGCTTTGGCTACGCCAAACGAGCGCTGCTGCTGAAGGAGCTGCGGCATTAGCGCTCAAGATCTCTCTCCAGCAGATAAGGAGGATGTTTTTCATCTTCCCAAAGAAATTCTCTGCTTCGCTCTGCCAGGAGGTGTTGATTGGGAGGGAGCGGTGCCAGGGGGCGGTGCAGGTCTGCCAGGGGCAGCGAGGGCTGCCCTCCAGCAGGGTCCCAGGCTGCCCAGGGCACGGGGGCTGCAGAACCAGGGTTCAGCCTGGCTGCTTCCGTGGGCAAGGAGCTGGTACTGCAGTGTAACACCAGCGCTGCTGCTGCAAAGGCAGATGAGGAGCTGCGCCCACAGGAACCCCCTCAGGTTCTCTCCTCGCTGTGTTAGAGCGTCTCCAGCTCTGAGCCGTGAACCACATTGCAAAGCCAGGTTAGGCAGGGGAGGTTTAGGTTGAATATTAGGGAATATTTCTGCATGGAAAGGGTGCTCAGGGCTTGGCAGGGGCTGCCCAGGGAGGTTTGGAGTGCCCATCCCTGGAAGTGTCCAAGGAAGGGCTGGAGGTGGCACTCAGGGCTCTGGGCTGGGGACAAGGAGGGGATCGGGCACAGCTTGGGCTCGGTGATCCTGGAGGGCTTTTCCAACTTGATTCTGTGAAATAATGGAGCAGCCATGACACACGGCCCTAAAATTGGTGGGAAATACTGTAATCAATACATTGTTGCTGGTTTTTACAACAGCACCGTGTGAAGCTCTCAGGCCATTGTTGGTGAAAGTGTGGAAGCAGCCCATGAATCTGTGGGCAGAAAAATTCATGAAAGGGTTTTTAATAGTTTTAATCTACTGTTCTACTCTTGCTGTCATTTTGAAGTCAAAGGAAGGTTCCAATACAATTCTGGACACCTCTGTGCATCCACGTCTTCTGAAGACTTTCTTGCATCTTCTAGCCTCAGGGGCAGCAGGAATGTGCTCCTCTCCATGGATTTGGCTCTCTGGAGGGTCAGTAGCTCCCCTCATCTTCAGAGGTGCTAAAATCTCCCACCTGTGGGTGGATGTTAAAGCCCCAAGCTGGCGGCTGCGGAGCCAGGGAGTGGCTGAGGAGAGGCTGTCCTGGGGAGCCAGTCCTGCTTGGGGCGGGGGCCTTTTCCCACCGCCAGCTCTCCAGCCTCCAGGTGATCCCACTTTAAACACCAGCGAAATACAGTTCGGGAAAATTGAAGCTTTAATAGAAGATGAGTCATCTCTAAAGAGCTGCTGCGTTTGAAGCAGCAATTTGGAGCAGAGCTGTGTGAGACTCCGGGCTAGAGCCAAAATTAATGGAGAGCTCTTGAGCTTCCAGGAGTGTTCCCTCGCCCAGATCACTCTTCAGCAAAAACAATTACTTAAAATACTTACTGATAGTCAACACACTGTAAAGCAATCTTTCTCCTGTAATTGCATTGTTCCTGGTTGCTGTGGGGCTGAGGCTGAGGCCTCCCTGTCCCTTGCAGAGCCTTTGAGGTGATGGTCAGAGGGGTTTGAGTGCAGCTGCTGACACCAGCTGGGGTCACAAAAAGCCAGGCCTGAGCAGTGTGTCAGCCTTGTGCAACTCTCCATCCCCTGGGGTTTTTTCATGGTTTTTTTCCCAGTCATTGCAGCTTGAAATGGTTCTGCACTAGGAGTGTGCTGTAATGATATTATTACAACCTGATTTCTCCTGGTGACAGGGCTGAGGTTCAAATACCTCCTGTGGTGGCAGGGCTGTGGTGGAGGCAGCAGATGGGAGCTACAGGAGCCTCGAGAAGTCCTCATTTTGCATTTATAGTTTAAAACAAAGCAGTGCTGTGGATGCAAAAGACAGGAAAAACTGCCAGCATCACTCCTCAGGCATTATAATCCATAAAGCTGCTGCTCTTCATCCCTTCTGCTCTTCTCAAATAAAACCAAACTGTTGTGAGGCTGAAGTGACCTTTCCTGCACCTTGGAGCTGCAGAGCAAACACAAGGCTCTGTGATGGAACTTGGTGCCTCCAGGCATGGACCACATCGTTTTGGTTCCTGTTGCACAAAGATCTCGACAGTTGGTGCTGGACTGGGAGAATTCAGTTCTCCTAGAAAAATTGCCTTCAAAATGCACCATTTCCAGTGTATTTGAAACCAAATTCTGTGAAATAGCTGATGTATCAAAATCCAGGTGTTGTGCTGCTTCTGCACCTGGTGGGACCGATGGCCAAAAGAAATAGAACAAATCGGGAATTATTTCTCAAGGCAGCAATTTCCTGAAGTGGGGAGCTCCCGGTATTCCAGGTCTCCCATGTAAAGCCAGCTCTGCACCCAGGCACTGGCTTGGGATCTCTTGTCCCTTCCTGAGGAATGTGTGACATCCTTTGGAGATGAGGGGCTGTCACAAGAACATGAACCCATCCCTGGCACAAGCTGTGGAGCCCGGGATGTTTCTGGTGTCCATCAGTGGCTCTCCCCTTTGGGCTCAGGGGAGGCCTGGGAAAACCCTGTCAGAGTCACTCTGAGGTGGAATTTTAGAGTTTTATTTTTAAATTACAGTTGTTTTTGTTTTTTATTACGCAGACTCTTCTCGGGAGTGAAAGCAGCCGGGATTTCCGTGGCTTTATTGCTTTTAGCAGAACCCCCTGAGGCCGTGGCTCTGGGTGTGCTCTTGTCATTGCTCCCTATCAGCTCACATCTGCCACGGCTCACTGGGGAGGGGAGCCAAACCCTCGCTTTATGTAAACTTCACTTCTTTTTAATACAGAGCAAGAGCTTCGAGACCTTTCATGGCTCCTTCTCATTCTTCATGAGCTACATATGTACATCAGCTCCAACACTCTGTCAGGGAACAGGGGTTTTCAATCAAAAAGACTGTCAGGAAAGCTGATTCACTAACAAGAAAGCTGTCAAGCTGTGACAGCTGCTGTCTTTGCAACCCCAAACAATCTGTTCAGTGCTAACTCTGACTTATGCTTCCATTTATTATACAGCAGTAATGAGTTCTGGCCTCGGAAGCAGCGTTTGGGGGACTCACCTGGCTGCTTTGGTGGGGATGTGCAGCGTGTCAAATCACATCCGAGCTGGACATGAGCAGTTTGCTGCAGAAAAGTTCTGCTTCTGCCTTTTGAGTTCTTTTTTTAAATTCCAGTGTCAGTCCTTACCTCATTTTTGTACTTAAGTGTGAATCTGGAGATTTCATTACTGTTGGGAGCTAACAAGAGTATGATTTCTGATTTTTCCCCATTGTGTTGAATAATGGATTTCAGTTTAAAGACAACGTGTTTATCCCCAGAAACGAGTGAAGGAATTGGTTCTGGTGCTTAATTATCGCAGGATCTCAGAGACCACAAAAATCCTGGGAAGGAGCTGAGGGCTCAGGCTGGTGCTGCTGTCCAGGTGTCAGCATTCACACTGTCAGCCTTAGCTTTTAAAATGAGAAAAGAGGAAGAGCATTTGACATCTCCTCAAACAACATCTTCCAGCAGTACCTTACCGTCCCTAAATCTGCCTTGCTGCAGTTTGGGCTGATTACTGCAAGCCTGGCCCATCAGAGAGATGGGGTAGGGCTGATTCCTCTTCCCTTCCATCGTGCATATTCGGTGCTGCAGTGTATCCCAGCAAATCACCTTCTGCAGCTCTGCTAAGCCAAATTCCTTCTGTCTCCCTGAACTTTGGGTGCTCCAGCTCAGCCCAGGAGTGCGTGGCCCTAAAGCAGGTGCTTTGCTGTAGGTAGTGAGTCTGTGGGGCACCTCTGGGGGATCCTGGCTAATTGTGGTCTCAAGTCATCAGGTGAGGGCAATAAATTCATCAGAGACCTGCAGGATGGCTCCAGGTCTCAGGTGTTTGATGGTGACTGTGCTGGGTTTGGGGGGGGTCACGCTGCAGGTGGGGGCACAGACAGGCCCCACCATGGCTGTTTGGGGGCTGGGCACTGTGCAGGGTGACCCCAGCAGGGTCACTCTTCCTTGATCCCGATGAGGTGTCCCTGGTGTGGTTTCTCCTTGCCCTTGGTGTCTCCTGCCTGCCTTCCCTGCTCCTGTGGGACTGGAGCAGAGCTCTGCCTGTGTTCCCAACCTGCTCTGAGAGATTTGCCTTTTTAGTTCCAAGCTTTCTTTCCTTGGAAAACTACCAGCTTGCTTTAATTCCTTTCCTTCTCAACTTTGCTGCCAAAAGTTGCTACTTAGTAATTCCTGGAATTCGTTGAAGTCCATCGCTTTTATCTTCCTTGGAGGGGGAGAAGCAGCAAAGGCAAAGCGCTCGTGTCTGTCACAGCCAGGCTCCGGGCCAGCTCTCCCTTCTGGACTGGCACCAGCTGTGTGGCAGCATCCCCATCGCTCCTCCCTGCTCCTCAGTGCCACTCTGGGATGCTGAGACTCGTTTTTCCCCTTCAGCCCCCCCAGACACACTGGAACTCTCAGCAGGCCCGGTGTGCAGTGCACCATCGGGTTTGTGTTTGCCCGGCGTGGTTTCAGTCACTCTCGTGGTGAGGATGGTGCCATCGGCACCACCATCTGAGATGCTCCTGTCCCACTTGTCCCCCTCAGGTTCCTCTTGTTCTGAAGTTCCTGGCAGTGGGAAGTGCCCGGAGCAGAGGGGTTTGTTCCTTGGAGCATTCCCAGGGGTGGCAGGAATTGTTCTGTCAAACGGGATGTGGACACGTGCAAGGGGAGGGAGAGTCCTGGCAGCCAGGGCTGAATCACAGAATCAGGGAAGACCCTGGTTGGGAAGGACCCACAGGGATCCTCAGTCCAATCCCTGGCCCTGCACAGATCCCCCAAATCCCACCCCGGGCATCCCTGGCAGCGCTGTCCAAACACTCCTGGAGCTCTGGCAGCCTCGGGGCCGTGCCCATTCCCTGGGGAGCCTGGGCAGTGCCCAGCACCCTCTGGGGGAAGAACCTTTCCTGATCTCCAACCTAAACCCCCCTGGCACAGCTGAGAGTGGGGAGCATCCCCTCCCCTGGGGCCAAGGGCTGCTTGCAGCCCGCTCTGGGTCTGATGTGCCATTTCCAGTGCTCCCAATCAGCGTTTGTCCCTGTGGAGCCCACAGGGACCCCGAGTCCTGCTGCAGGGACACGGATCAGGTGCCAGCGTGTGGCTGGAGCTGCACTCCTTGGATGCTGCTCAAGGAAGGGGTTTGTGTTCCCACGCTAGAGCAGCTCCTTTAATAGGGGATCAAACTGCACTTACAGAGCTGCCTTAAAGGGAATATGGGGAGAAAAGCGCTTTGCTGGAAAATAGAAAGATTAAAGAGATGCAGCATGAGATAAACCCCAATGGGCAGAGAAACAAAGCAGTTCTTCCAGCTTGCCTTTTCTTCTGCAGCTCCCTCAAGGTCTTTGCTTTGCTGCTTTTTGGGAGGCTTCATTAAGTTCTTCCCTCTTCTTTTTTTTTTATCCCTGAAATACCTGTAAAACAGATTGTTCAGGTTTCCTGTCTGAAGGCTTATTACTTACCATTTTGTGATGCTGATTTTTATGTTTTCCACCCACATAACAATTACTGGTGGATTTTAAGCTTTGCACTCGGCACCGGGAGGTTTTCTGTCCAAACCCATAAATGGCACAGCAGCCAGGGATTTGGGTGGATACAAAGCAATCCATGAGCTGGAGCCGAGGGAGGAGCACGTTTAGGAAGCGGATGTGCCCTGTGACATCCCAGATCCCATGCAGGGAATGCCTGAGGATCCTCTCTCCTGAGGGGTTGGCACAATTGTTCAATTAATCCACATGGAAATACAGGGTTGGTGAAGGGAAATCCTGAGCAGGAAAGGGAAACCTGAAGGAAGGTACATTGAGATGGGATATTAGGAAGGAATTGTTCCCTGGGAGGGTGGGCAGGCCCTGGCACAGGGTGCCCAGAGCAGCTGGGGCTGCCCCTGGATCCCTGGCAGTGCCCAAGGCCAGGCTGGACATTGGGGCTGGGAGCAGCCTGGGACAGTGGGAGGTGTCCCTGCCCATGGCAGGGGTGGCACGGGGTGGGATTTAAGGTCTTTCCAACCCAAACCAGTGTGGGATTCTGTGAAAAGCTCAAAAGAGACAGCGGGTTCCATCTAGAACTGAATTCTTACCGACACCTCCTGCGTTTGCGTATAAATTTTATGGAAATGTACATGTCAAGATCCCAATGAATCTCGGATTCTGAAAAGTCATCAAGAAAAGCTGGAATAAATCAGCCTGTTACTTGCTGAGCCCAGTGGTTGTTCCAGTCGTGTCTCTCAAATGTTTCTGCACGGCAGAGAAGGTTCTGACGTGAAGAGTCATTATTAAACCACTCCATTAATCTGCGGAGAGGTAGGGCTGCTGCTCTGAATAAATTAGAAAAATTAAATAATCCAGAGTATCGAAAGCCCATCTTAATTATATAAAGTACAAGTATATAAAGTATATAAAGTACAAGTAACACTGTTTATATAATTACATGAAGTACAAGTAACACTGTTTGATTTGGTACTCTATTGGTAAAACACTCTGAGGGTGCATATACATAAAAGAATATATTTCAATATTGCTGACATCGGTTTTTCTGAGCACAAAACACATCTCAGAAAACCTGTTCTCTTACCTGGAATTTTTTATCTTAACACCCTGGAAAGCAATTTCACTAACAAAAGATGACATTAAGATGCCAAATTAAAAGCTGATGAAAACAGGGAAAATAAAAGATTTTTTTTTTTCTTGACATTTACAATTAATGCCACAAAAACGTTGGTTTAATCAGACAATATGGGGGCTCACAAAGGTGAAATTGGAAGTTTCCAGACCTGAATGCTTGTGTAAAAGTTAATAAATTCAGCTCGTAATCATTATGCACATGCTAGTTATAATAATTTACTGTCCATACCAAATCTTTATAAGCATTGTAATTAAATATAAAATGCACATTAGAATTATAATGAGTAATTAGGGCAACATAACTAATGTGCATAAAAGTCCCGAAGCTCATTAAAATGTTAAAAGAGGAAACCTGCTCGGGCTGGAGTTGGTGTGTTGTCTGTGCCTGGGAATGCCACGGGTTTAACTCTTCCTTTAGACACTTGAAAGCAAAGTGAAAATATTTGGGATGGGGACCAGGTTCAACAGGCCTTTGGGCTGGTTTTGAACAGAACTTCAGGTGTAAAGTTTGGGTTTCTGTGTGAAGGCATTAGGGAGCTCAGATGTGCAGAGTGTCAGGAGCAGGGACTGGTTTGGGTTGGGAGGGACCCTCAATCCCATCTCATCCCACCCCTGCCATGGGCAGGGACCCCTTCCACAGCCCAGGCTGCTCCCAGCCCCAGTGTCCAGCCTGGCCTTGGGCACAGCTCTGTGTTGGGTGAGACCTGCGTGGGTCCCATGTGGTGACACCGAACCCTCGGTGACCCCTGGCAGCACCTCCCGGCCATGCTGGGCCCAGTTCTCCTCCCTCCCACACTTCTGCTCAGCCCCCTCTGGGGGGGGATCCATAAATCTGTGTTTTTGGGGATGATAAACGCGTATTTTGGCTCAGGCCCAGCTGTCCCTCCCGAGCCATCTCACGGGGGACAGACGTGGAGGGCGTTGGGAAAACTCCAGTGAGGCGGCGTCTCGGAGCACCCACTCCAAAGAGCCTTTCCCAGCAAGGCACTTACAGCTATTGGGAAACTGATATTAAGTCAGTTCCCGTAATTCATTTCCAAGCCAGGAATTAGGCATTTATTTGAAGTGCCCTGCTCTGCAGGGATGAACCACGGGAGGGGATTGAACAAGGAGCCACTCTAGGGAGGAAAACCTCTGGATCTGAGTCACAGGAGCCAGTGCTGCTGACAGACACAGATAATCACATTTTTCCTCTATCATTTTATATAACCTTTATTTAGGAGGCCTACAAATGACAATACATTTTAAATTATTCGTTTTACACCACGTTTCCTTGTTAACATCCCTGTTAGATTTTATTGCGGCGTCTCTGTCAGCCATTGATTTGTCTGGATAATCCTGCCCTGGGAGCTGCGGGAGGCTGTCCCCACTTCCCTCCTCCTGCAGCCTCTCCCAGCTTACCTCCCTCCTGCTGCTCCATACCTCTGAGCCAAGGTGTTATTTCCTTGCTGGCTGTTTATTCTTATTTATAATGAGCTGCTCCACACACCCTCAGACACAGGACTGTGCCGGCTGCTCAGTGGGAATCCCTTCCCACATCACTGGCTGAGGGGAAAGCTTCAGCTGTGGGAGTTTGAGGGGATCTGGAGCTGGAATCTCATTTGTCCCACACCTCCCTTCAGCCTCAGCTTCTTTTTAACCAAATTTCTCCTCCCAGTTGTTGTCTCTTCCTGTTCCAGAGGAGACCTTGGCAGCAAGAGCAACAGGTTTTGGGTGTGGGATTTCACCTGGAGCTGCTCAGTCTTCCAGGTCTGATGGATTTTTGGCTCCCTAATCAGTGCTCCAGGAACACAACTGCATCCCACAGTTTGTCTTTAGACTAAAAAGCATAAAATAACCTGACAGTGATAAATCCAAGAGACAGCAGCTCCAACGATCTCTGGTTTGTGTTTCCATGCCTTTATTAACCAGGGATTTCCCGGAGCAGGGAACATTGATTTCAATTCTCGTTCCAAACAAACAGAGGCTGAAATCCTTCTCAGAGGGAGATCTGAGAAAATTTCCTCCTCAGAAGTTTTCCAGCAGTTTCCAAACAGACAGCAGAGCCTGGAGTTGTTATGTGGAGCTGGGATGCAGCTGGCATCCCCTTCCCAGCTGCGCCCGGAGCGCGGGGCCGGGCGCTCCTGCCTGAGAAGCAGCAGCAAGTGTTGTTACACTCCATTTCATCCTGAAACACGTTGTCAGTGGTGTTCTGCTTTTGTGTAAAAACCAGCCAGCCAACCAAAACAAAAGCATCCCCAAAACCCCCAAAACAGCAGCAAAAGCTGAGCAGGCCCAGGGGGAAGCAGCAAGGTGGTACTTCTTAGAAATAAAACAACTTTGTAACTCAGGCCTTTGCTCATCTCTTATTTGCTCTTCCAGTGGTCACATCTTTCATACAACCTGAGGGAAGGAGTGGGAATGTTTTACGTGTCCCTGTTGTTTTTATGGAGTAACAAAACCAATCTGTGTTTTTTCCTGTGCAGATTATGGAGACATAGACATGCAAATTGCTTATATATTTATTATCCCCTTCCAACGTTAATGTTACTGGGTGAAAGCTAATGCATTTATGGATTGGTTTGTTGTAGTCATGGGGATGGGGAAGCTGGAGGCAAAGGGTGAATTTACCAGTCTATGGACTGACTTGTGGGAGGATGGGAGCGATGGAAGAGGGAGAAGCGGCTCTGGTTTAACCCCAGGTGAAGCTCCCTCACCCGGTTTTGTTAAAATCAGGAACTGTGCTAAGTGCTCAGGGTGTGTTTGCTCTCCCTGGCCACGGCAGCTGCATTCCCAGGAGATTCCCCTCCTGCAAGGTGGGAAAACAGCCGCTGGTGTGAGGGAGGGGACGTGGCTGCCACTGCTCTGCCCCAGAGCCGCTGCTGCTCCGTGGAAAACACTGAGCTCCCTTTTAGGCTGTGTCACAGAGCGGGGTTTGGTCACTTGAACACCTTCCAAGTGCTGGCAAAAGCAGGGTTTGACCTGGATTTGTGGAAATGAGGCTTTGCAGAGCTGGGTGCCCGGAGCTGCTCGGGTACTGCGCGGGTTAAAGCGCACGAAGGAAGATCCCATCAGGAGCCCTTCGGGATGATTTACACGGAGGCCGGGAATGCAAAAAGGACTGCAAAGCGTACGATGCAGAGATAAGGCTGCACAAGGGTTTAGCAGCACTCGATTGTTGAGTATTTAAGATTTACAAGGAGATTTGATTGGGTTTCCTGTAATTACAGCAATGCTTAACTACAGATCAGAGATAGCTGCATCCACCCGTAATCAATTCACACCCAGGTACAACGAGGTGTGCACCCGTTTCCAGGTGTGGAAAGGCACCTATCCAAACCCGCTGTGGTTCAGTGAGATATTCCCATCAAATCCCTTTGCCTTCCCCACCAGAGAGGGGTTTGCACCTCGAGGAGTGTGGACACGGGTGGGGCTCACTCAGCACTGCCGAGGCTGGAAGATGCTTCCTTCGGCCACCCCCAAGTTTCCATCCTGCCCATAACCCAAGCCAGCAACTCCTGGGCTTTCTTCCCAGCTTTTTTGAGAGCCCTGGCAGGGTCAGGCTCAGCTGGGGTGGCCCAGGGACCGCTCACCACTCAGGTGGTTCAGCCAAGGCTCATGAGGAGCTCCTGGTGAGGGAAGCAGAGCGAGGCAGGCAGAGCTCTACGTGTCCATAAACACCTTAAAGCAACATCTGGAGAACTGCTCAGGAAAAAATAAACAGATTTTTATTTATAAGTTATGTGGTTTGGTTTTTACAGCGTTTTGATGATGCACATAAATTACCGTTTAAAACCAGAGAACGTACAAAGTTCCAGGAGGAGGCAGTTGTTTCCTTTGATAATCTCTTTCCTGAGGAATTTGCTGTGTTTTATTTTCAGCTGGCGGTTCCTTTTGCTGGCAACAGGAAAACCTGACAATTGCTTTTTATCTTTATTTGTGTCTGTAGTTCTAAGCTCCAAAAGTTTATTACTATTTACAGTGTTTACTATTTAAAAAGACAAAATGCACTTACTGAAACTTCCAACTTACATATGCAGTGGAATCATGGGAAAGTCACTTGTCTCTGATATTTGTGGTTGGCTCATAATTTTGGAGGTTGATTCCTTTAATCTGAGATCTGAAAGGCCCCCTGAGCTCTGGGTTTGTGGGTGTTTGCAGCCAATGCAGGAGATAAGAGGTGCTGGCCCTGGGGACCTGCCACAGCCTCGCAGTGACAGGGGGTCCTCGGAGCCTCTCGGTGCCCCAGTGCTGGGGGTTCCTTTTCCCAGCCCTCGGGGTTTAAACACACCTCGTGTGCACTGATGCTGATGGCTGTGGGTTGTGCTGGGTAACTGTTGGAAAAGCAGCTTTTTCCAGGACTGGATTGCTCTCTCTTCACGTCTCAGCTGGGTTTTTTACACCAGACACACGGAGTAGGATCTGCAGTGTGGGATAATTTTCATTCTGCTGGAGCAAAAAGTGGTGGAATGTGCCTCGAGCTGGAGGAGACCCCGCGCCAGGCGGAGGGGCCGAGGAGGAGCAGCGGCGTTGGGTCACCTGCCTATCCAGATACCAATGTCCACTTTACAATTCTTTTTTTTCAGTTGCCCCCACAATTCAGGAACTTAAATCCAGCGGTGTGGTGCTTGGAGGGAACGGCCTGATCCGGTGCGAAGGTGCAGGAGTGCCTGCCCCGGTCTTTGAGTGGTACAAAGGAGAGAGGAAGTAAGTAGCCACTGCTCGCCCACCCCTCGTGTGCCAGGGCTGCTGCCAGGCTGGGGCTGCCCCGGGGTGACCATTCCAGCAGCTCCCCAAGCTCCAGCAGCGGGTGCTTGGAGCTGCTGGCTCCCGGAGCTGCCCCGTGGCCATGGCTCCTGTTCTGTGAGAGTGGAAATTGCAGTAACAGCCTGACATCCCAGCGTGCTGCAGGAATTGCAGCCTTTGAAGGGGAATAGCCAGGAAAGCACTGGAAAATCTGCAAGAAGGATTTTTGTTTAATTTGTCTTCCTCACTTTGGAAAGCAAGACTTGGAACCGGTGTGAATTGTGCCCCGGTTGTGCCGGGGTGGTCTGTGTTCCGTGGGGTCAGCAGAGCTCTGCAGGTCACTGCAGCCAAGGGGGCCAGGGGAGCACTCCCTGCCTGAACCCTGAAACCTGACCATGTGCTCTGGGTTTGTGTGCAGCCCCCTGCCCTTCAGGGTCATGGGGGCTGTGGGACAGCAACAGGCACCTCTGCAGAGTCACCTTGATTTTAAAGGCAGGTCACTGGACAGGGAGATGTTTTTCTTTTGAACAGGACATTTTGGGTTACAGCTCTTGGCTTGTGCAGGAGCTCATTTTTGTTGGGGTCACACGGTGGTGCAAAAGGAGGTGGATATTGTCCCTTGTAACTGGGGAGCTTTGGGAATTTCCAAGCTCCCAAGTGGTGGGTTTTTCAGCTCGAACATCCCATTAAACCTGGGAGCTGGCAGGAGAATATTAATGACCCTTTTTTCACAGAAAGCCATCTGTCAGCTCCTTTCTCAGCTGCTCCCCTCCTGCAGCATGAGCTGCTGTCCTCCTCCCTCCTTGCTGAGCCATTGCATCCCACCAAACCTTCTCTGAAACTGATCTTTCCTATGTGGACCAGGAAATGTTTCTCCCCTGCTGGTGAAATCCATCTGCATCCCATTTCCATGGCTGCTCATGGTTGTGTTGTGCCTGTCCTGGGGGCGATTGTGGCACAAACACCATTTCTGTGGGAAGGATTTCAGAGCAGGTTTTGGCACTTTGGGTTCCATTAGCAGCTCCCAGCATGCTGATCACCTTTCTGTTCATAACTCTGACCAAATTCTTTTCTGCTGAGCACATTCAGTGCCACAGCAGCAGCAGGAAAAGTGAGGCAGAGCATTTCAGGACACCCAAGCTGTGCTTCTGCTCCTGTTTTGGTTGGTGTTTCACCTCAGCAGGAAACTCTCTGTCCTGCTGGGTCTTGCTTCTCAAATACTGGGTTAAATCTAACACTCCATCCTTTGATAATCATCATCTGATGATCCCTTGGGGGTCCCTTCCAGCTCAGGGTATCCTGTGAGCTGTTGTTGGTACATGACTACAAAGGTGCTGGGGATCTCTGAGCCCCGTCCCTTGCAGGAAAGAGGAAAATACCCCCAGGCTGGTTTTGGATCCAGTGTCTCCCCTCTGCCGCTGAGTGATGGGCAGCCAGCTCAGGATGAGCCTTGGCCAGCTCAGGATGAGCCTTGGCCAGCTCAGGCACTGCTTTAATGCAGAGCTGAGAGGTCCAGCTCTCAGAGGGAGCTCACAGCAGCACCTACATTACCCTGCAGATAATTTGCAGCTGTACTCCACGGCTGAGTTTGCACCCTGGCAGTGCACACCCTTCTGGACTTTCTGCTAACACAATAGAGAGATTCCTACATTTTTTGGATACTCTTGGACTGGGACTTCTCTTTTTTAGAAATCTGGATGGATTGTTCAATAAATTAACAGTGGGAGTTATCCCTGTAATCATAACTGTGCGTGCAGTGTCTGCAACAGGGCTTTTGGGGGTGGAAACTGCATTGTTGTTACTGAGATTAATGTAAATCCAGACCCACCATTCCCAGACTCCAGGGATCATCTCATCATAAAATAACCATTAAAGCTAAACACAGAGGCAGTAACAGACTGCACTGAGGTAAAGTTATTGGTTTTGAGGCAGAGAGGGCTAATTCTGCCTAATCACTGAGCTCCCAGGGGTTCTGTTCAATAACTTCCCACAGGTGCTGGTGCACAGGGTGGGGAGAACTGGGAAGAGAACATTTTGGGGGAGAAGTTAATAAAAGCATCTTGAAATTGTCGTAGAAACATCCCATGGTTGGGTTGGAAGGGATCTTAAAGTTTATCATGTTCCAACCCCCTGCCATGGGCAGGGACATCTTCCACTATCCCAGGGTGCTCTGAGCCCCATCCAGCCTGGCCTGGGGCACTTCCAGAGATCCGGGGGCACTTCAGGGATGGGGTGTTAGAAATGTGTGTGGCTTTGAGTGTTGAGGATTCCCTGTGGAGAGCAGAATGGCTTCACTGTGCCAGCTCTGGACCCACATCTGCTCACAGGCTGTGTTCTGGGGTTACAGAAATTAGAACTCAGACATTAAACAGCCACAGGGAAGAAGCCCAAAAGTCACCTAAATAAAATATTAAAATACTAATTCCCTTTTCCTTCTCAAAGCAAACAAGACTTACATTTGAAATAACAAAACTCATTATCATGGCTTCATCAATTACGACAACGTGCAGGTATTCCAAGATGAAAGCAAAGGCAGGGCCCCGGGGGCTGGCACTGATGGGGAGCTGGGGATGCGTGGGAGCCATCCCTGGAATGAAAAGGAGCTCGCTCTTCCCTTTGTAAGTGGCACAGAGTAAAAGGGGAAGGTACGTGCAGGGTGTCTGCACACCCCGAAATGCTGCTGCAGCCTGGGAGGCCCTGGGCGAGGCCCAGAGCAGGACTGATGAGCGTGTGCTGGTGCTGAGCAGAGCCCAGCAGTGCAGGGAGCAGCTCATGCACGAGGAGGAGCATCTGCTGCCTCCCGCCGCACACGGCCACCCTCCGGAGCTCTGGGAATCGTGGGGCTCACTGATACGCATCTCTGTCCTGCCCCCTTTGCTCCAGAACTTCCAGTCCTGATCCCCAGCGTCAGCCCCTTCCCAGCAGGGATGTGAGGGAAGGGGATATGGGAGCAGTGGGAGGAAGGGGGCACGGGAGGAAGGGAAGGGCCCTGAGCTGGGGCCTCGTCCCCTGGGCAGCCTGGGGAAGGCAGCAGGTCACAACAGGCAGACACTCTCCATGGTTTTGAGGCAAATGTCACGTGTGACAGGGCATGGGGACAGCAAAAATCCCAACGCTCCATCTTCTCTTGGAAAAGAGGGAGATAAACCTTACAACTGAAATGGAGATGGTGCAGTTCAAGCTCTGCTTACGGGTTGAAAGGGTGGAGCTGGCTTGGAAACAGCTGGTACAAACCACAGGATCCCACACTGGTTTGGGTTGGAGAGGGTCTTAAATCCCATCCCATTCCAGCCTCTGCCATGGCAGGGACACCTCCCACTGTGCCAGGCTGCTCCCAGCCCCAATGTCCAGCCTGGCCTTGGGCACTGCCAGGGATCCAGGGGCAGCCCCAGCTGCTCTGGGCACCCTGTGCCAGGGCCTGCCCACCCTCCCAGGGAAGAACAGGCAGAGGTGGACACAGAGCTCTGGCTCTGGTACCCCTGGGAGAGGAGCGGGGATCAAACCCGAGGGACAGTGACCCTGGCTGCAGCTCGGGCAGGTGTGGGAGCAGCAGGGGGGGGTTGGGAGTGAAGAACTCTCTCGGAATTTTCTGCGGGAGAGGCAGGAAACAGGGACAGACATTGGTGGGTTTAGAAGAAGAACATCCAGAGGCTGAGTGGACAAATTTCTGCCTGGTACAGAAGTTTTCTCTTTCTGGAAAAAAGATGAATCTTCCAAATCCAGTGTTCTCCCCAAACCAGGCACTTCAATCCCATTTTTCTGTGTTTTCATGTCCATGGGATGTGCCATGTCCTCTCCTCAACCTTGGGCTGGAGGAGCAGAGTCCTTTACAGCAACACAAACTGCCCAGGGAAGGGAAATCCCTGTGTGAGCAGCATCCTGCAGGGATCCGATGGCAAGAGAGGCACTCACATAACAATGAGGAATGTTCAGTCCACAACCTGTACAAGTGCAATTAATGACAGATTTGCCAAGGTTTTCAGACAGAATGGTGGAAGATGGCATTAATTCCCAGGATATATGATTATATCCTTCAATATAGCAGACAAAAATTGTATTCTTAATCCAAAACTCTGCTCCTTATGGGAAATAGAAGGAATTATGAGTAATAACTGTAGCGAGTTTTTAATAACACGGTTCCCCTTCTCATCTCCTTGTTTGAGCAGACGTGGTTTGCCTACGACAACATCATTAAAGTTGGTCCTCTTGCTTTGTCCTGGTGCCCAGCGATGCTCCTGACATGGCTTTGGGAGCAGTATCCAAACACCTACATTTTTCCTATGGATTTGGGGTGGGAAGCTCAGAGCTGGGTGAAAAGACTCCTCATTTGGCTTTTTCCTGTGCTTCATTACCTGATCCTGCCCTCAGCAGTGCTGCTGGAGCACTTTGTCCCTAATTGCAAGGCTCATTTGCAGCTGCAGAGCCCCATAAATGAAACCATGGTCACAATCCTGACTCCTAATCTTCACCTGCCATCAGCCAGAGCTGTGAAAGGATGCAGCAAACTCCAGAGGCTGAAAAAACCCTCTTAGAAAGACTTACCACGTACCTTTCTGCCCCAGGGAGGGGATTTCAATTTCCAGTTGGCTTTGCCCAGCTTAAAATCCAAGCTGTGCACCCGGGAGCTTCTATCCCCCGTCCTCTGGGCAGGAGGGGCTGTGGGTGTTTCTGTTCCTTCCGCTGCAGGACACGCAGGCAGCACCGTTCCCTCAGCACCCCCAGCCCCGGGGCTGTCCACGAACTCTGCAGTGTGCCAGGACCTGCACAGGCACTGGCAGCTCGCAAAGAGCTCTCGGTGCTCCCAGGGCTGTCTGCAAAACCAGCAAAGACAAGAGAGGTATAAAAAATAAATCTTGGTTGTGGTATGTGAGTTATAGACATTTTCTTTTTGCTTTCTAGACTGATCAATGGTCAACAAGGAATCACTATTAAAAATTATAGTACAAGATCCCTTCTTACTGTTACCAATGTGACAGAAGAGCACTTTGGCAACTATACTTGTGTCGCTGCCAACAAGCTAGGGACGACCAATGCCAGCCTGCCTCTCAACCGTAAGTAACGGGGACGTGTGGCAAATGTTCAGGGTTGGTGCTTCCCACATCCGTGGATTCAAAAGCCCAAAAGGAGCAGCGTGCTCGTTCCCTCTCAGCACCCTGGAAATGCCGTGGCCTTCGTCGGGACTCGGAGGTTGTGCGCCTGGTGCTGGTTGTTCCGTGCTGCAGAAGGGTTTGGGCTCTGAGAGCCGTGGCACGTTTTGGGGGATCAGGGAGTTGTGGATCTGCCAGCAATCCCAGCTAACCCACCCCGCCATGGCGGTGCAGAGGCACAGTTTGCACAGCCACAGCTTCCTGCTCAGAACGGCAATCACAGGTCCCTCGGGGCCACTGCGACAGAGGTCAGAGCTTCCCCAGCACATTCCAAGGAATACCCTGAGCTGGAGAAGGGGGATGTGCCAGAGCTCTCTCACACCTCGGTTTGTCGGTCGCTGGGGCAGAGAAGTGAAATCTCTTGGAAAAAACAGTGAGCGGTGTGAGAGGCAAAGCGTTGGATGTGCAGCATGGAGATTGCCCAAAATGGCTCTCCAAGGTCCTGTTTGGGAGGTGTTTGTAGCTGTGGCTTGGTGGCATTTCACTGCTGTTGGATGTTCAGCCATCTGCTGGTGGATCCACGGGTGTTTGTGGTGGAGCGCTGGTGCTGCTCTGTTCTGATGGCGACAAAAGGCAGAGACAAAGCTCGGGGTGTATCCTGCACATAAAGATACTCCTCACTGAGCGGAAATGCGGGCTTTCAGTTGCTAAAATCCCACAGTTACTGCCTTCCAGCCGGGAAATTTCCTCCTGAACTTACTCCCCCTATGATGTGTGCTGTCAGGAGGTTCTGAATTCCTGCAGAAGAGACGTAACAGGCACAAAATAACGGGGAGCCTTTGCTGCCATTTATTTAATATTTGGGAGGTCATTACCAAAGTGGGAACGATGTAACACTTATTTTAAACAGGAAATGCAAGTGAAAACAAAGGAGTATTACACCAGAAGGAGCTGGAATTTGGTGTATTTGCAATTCAGAGCAGGTAAAAGGAAGGGTCTGGCTTCAGTTGAACAGAGCAGAGCTGAATCTGTCTCTGAGCTGCTGCCAGGATTTTTTCCATCTTAAATTGTGAGGTGCCTTGTAGCCACCCTTGAAAAGCTCTTTGAGAGGCAGAGGTTGAAAATGTCATAGAAGTACCAAGCACATTGATACCAATCATAAAAATAGATGTTCTCCATCATGAAAGAGAGGGGATGTGGGAAGCAGAATGGTCTGAGAGAAAATATGGAAATCTGGGTGTGCTCCTGACCTCGGGGGGGAAATAGGGGAATGTTGGCTCAGAGGTTTGACTCAAAGACCAAGCTGAAATGTCTTATTTTATACTGTGATTGTTTTAATCCAGCCAAAACAAGGAGAGCTGTCCTAAAGGTGGTGGTCTGGATTTTGGTTGGGAATCAGGATTATTTGGTGGAGTTCTTCCTTTGCTTATAATTTACATTAATATTATCTAGAAGCATTATCCCTTTAAAAAAAACAACAAAAAAATAAGTAAGAAAAATTCTCAGGGTAGCAACTTGTTAAGTGTGGACTCCTCAATCCTTCAGCAAGAACCTTCTCCTGTGAAACTTCTCCATTTCGTTTTGTTGGCAGTGGGAGTGGGCCATATGTGCTGGTTCAGGTATGTGTGAGGGAGCTGCGAGCTCTGCGTGGTTGCAGCACTCAATAGCCAAACGTAGGGTTAAGGACAGTTTCATTTGTTACTCGAGGAGTGTTAAAATAGAATTGCTGCCTTACTTCAGGGAACATTGCAGTCTGTAGCTGCACCGGTGTGACACAGTCTGAGGAGTGCAGTGGCCTCGTAGCGGTGGCGAGTCGGGAGCCCCATCCCATGGGAGACCCCTGGGGTGTGCAGAGATGTGGCAGGGGGGATCCCAAACCCCCCCAGTGGGAGCAGCTCAGCCCCATTGTGACCCTGTGCTGTGACCTGGGGGAGCTTGGGATACCCCATCCCATGGGGAACCCCTGGGGTGTGCAGAGACGTGGCAGGGGGGATCCCAAATTCCCCACAGAGGGAGCAGCTCAGTCCCAGTGTGACCCTGGGCTGTAACCCTGAGCACAGGGCACACCTGCACTGCCACGGTCAGCTCCTTGCCCAGCAGGGCTGGGGAGTGGCCCCTGGCTGCTTTCTGCTCTCAGTGTGGGCTTTTTAACCAAAATGTTGCAGCAGAGTTAAATAATCTGTGTTTTTTTCCTTGCACGTCCCCATATAACACACATAACGTACATAATGTACCGAAATGGCACAGCAGCTGGGCACAGCTGGGCACCTTTCTCGGGGACAGGACTGGGCCCAATCTCCATTACTGGGCTCTGCATCCAAATACATCAAACCCCAGGATAGCAGGGAAAGGATTATCTCCTTTACTGTGGAGAGGGCTCTGGCTCTCTGTGATCCATCAAGGAGCCCTGAGCTGACAGAAAGCCATGAGGAGGGTGAAGGAATGTCAGGACAAGGTCCAGGCTGATTCTGTGTGGCTGGGACATGGAGGGAGCCCAGGTGGATTCGTGGAGCTGGACAGGCGGTGTAGCAGGGTGAGGAGAGCTGTCTGGGCTGTGGCTGCTCACCCGGGCCAGGGGACAGCCCCGCTGCTGCTGTGAGCTGGGGACATCCGTCAGAGGTCATCCAGAGCCACTCCTGCCCTGGGGACAGGCAGCCAGGTCACTGGCTGGGGAGTTAGGAACATCCCAGATCCCACGAACACGAAGGAGTTTATCCTGTCCCTGACTGAAGCCCCTTTGGCCATGCCTAAGATCCAGTGATTAATAATAAATCCAGCAGATGGAAAAGAGAAAGTCTCAGCCTGGTGGGGAAAACGCAGAGAAGCAGCGGCTCCAAAAAATGAATAATGAATGGCAATTTGCTAATTATTCATGGCTGGGTCCTCTGGATCCTCCAGCTGTGTTGGTTTTTGTGGGGAAGCGTTTGAAGTGCGGGATCCTCCCGGAGCAGCCCCAGGAGGCCCCCTCGGACCGGCCCGTCCTGGCCTCCCCGGCCCAATTGATCGGCTGTTTAGCTCTGCCTGCCTGGCTTTTCCCGGGATTTCTGGTACTTGAAAGGAAGAGGAATGTGGTCCTTTGCTGTCGGTAAAGCTGGGATGTGCTGACTCATTAAGCCCAGGAGATGAGGCGTTCAGGAGAGTACCCAGGGCAAGAGGTTCCCTCTCCAGGGGCAAGGAGCCAGTGGGGAGAGAGGGAATGGCAATTCCTAATTAAGCAGATTTGGCTTTTAAATTAGCCCAATGTTCATTTGAGACAAAAGGCATTTTCCTACAGACAAATTTGCCAGGCTCTGGGGAGGGGAGGGAGAATTGTCATTAGCCACTGGCAGCCAAAGGAGGGTTATTGAGGAGTTTTTCCCAACAGCCAAGTCTGAGATGTCTCAATTGCTGCTCAAGCAGCCCTTCCTCACCCTGGTGCCTCCTGTCCTTGCGCTCTCCTCACCACACGTGGGAGTGGCTTTCCCACTTTCCCTCCCCACAGCTGAGTTGTGGCAGAAGGGCTTTACTCCCTTTCTTTGATGAGGGTAAAGGTGGAGCCATATCTCAGCCTCTGCTCCCCAGGATGGGATGTGGGATGTGGGCTGCTGTCCCCACAAGCCCTTGGTGAGCTGCTGGAGATCCCAGCACAGGGATCAGCTCCGTGGCACAGCAGATCCAGGTGGATCAGGCTGTGGGGAGCACTGGTTTGGAGTCCCGGCTCAGTCAGGGGTGTGACGCCAACCCCACACCTCTCCAGCCTGGCAGAGCTCCTCGTCTCTTCTGCCTCAGCACCTGTTAAATTAGGGTGAGATTCTGAGGGGCTCTTCAGGTGCTGCAGTTTTAATCTGTAGATTTATTCTGTAGAAACTCTAAACCTACTCCAGAGACTTCGTAGAGGGATTAAACTCACTGCACTGTGGGGCCTTTGTGTGTCCCCTGAAGGTGTCACCAACAAAAGCCTGGGCTCATGTAAAGCCACCACCTCTGAGAAAATGTAAATTACCATTACCCCTCTATTAGATGGGTGTGTATTCTTAAGAAGAGGTATTATTTCTGTGTTCCAAAGAGCACCTCCCATACATTCCCTAATATTTTCAGGAATCCTGGAAATAACCTGACTGATAAGGGGCACCTTTCTTAAGAAAGCCTTGCAATCCACAGGAAGCATCCTTCTCCTTTCCTAACAGCTGCCAGAGAAATTGCTCCTTCACATGGCTGGTTATATGATCCAGAGGTGTTACTGATGTCCAGGTTTATACAGAATCCTTGGATATATTGCCAGTAACTGTGAAAAAAATGTAAATAATTGCAAAAAGCTGCCCAAGGGGTCAGGAGTGACATCTGGAAGGAGAAGGAGCCTTGTGAGAGGGATGTGGTGGTATTTTCTGTGCTGATTTAATCGCACAAGGACTTCACTGAGCAAGCATCTGACTGCACTCCTGGTTAGTGCCACACGCTTGGAATCTTGTCTCCAACATTCCGGAAGCGCCAGACCGTGCCCTCAATTTCCATGTGTTGATTGCCTGGTGTGCTGGTTCCTACTCGGAGATTCCTAATTAAACTCGTGTATTAATATTCCCAATACATCACCTGCGTATCGGAAACATAAACAAGATGAGTTTTCTCCCCCAAATGTAAATGAGCTCGTTATAAATTGTGGTTCCCCGGTGGCACCACGAGCTGTTGGTGTTGGCTGCTGGAGCCCCAGGGGTACAGAGGGCTCGAGGGTCTCTGCTAAGGGGTGAAGGGGCCCTGCTGTGAGCCCTCTGCTAAACCAGGGCACCGTCTCCACGATGATTCCTGGCAGTGCTTCCCGCTGTGCCAAGTCCTGGCAATCAGGGCCAGACCTGAGGGGGCTTCGGAGATCTCCTCAGTGACGGACTCGATGGTCTTAGAGGTCTTTTCCAGCCTGGATGATCCTGTGTGAATCGAGGGCACAGCCCTGATGCTGCTCCCACTCCTGCCAGGTGCTGGACTCGCTCCCTGGGATCCAGAGAGAGCCTCCACGTTGTGGGCATTTTATAGCCCTGCTTCTTCCTCACTTGGGTAACTTTTCTTTGGATTTAAACCAAGCTGAAGCCTGCTCTGCCCAGTGCAGTCAGTGTGGGAAGGAGAGCAGGGTTCTCAGCAGAACTGGGATGTGGGCACAGGGAGGGAGGGGCAGTGCCACTGTAGGTGGTTCTGCCCGGAGTGGCCCCTGCTGCAGCCAGCTCTGGGCTCCCCCTCCCAGCCCTGACCCCCGGATCTGCCGTGGGATTTCTCCCGCGTATCCCAGGCTGGGTGTGGGCAGGTTCATCAGGAATTTACAGAGCCTTAATTAACGTGCCAGCACTGCTTGGGTCGTGGCTGTTCACACAGTTCAGTGTCATCGTTAAGCTCAGCAGTTTCATTTTATTGACTGAGAAATCGTATCTCAGTGCCTTCGGATATGTGACAGGTTTCTGCTCGGTTTTAGCTCGATAGCTCTGCCTGGCCCACCAAATCTGACATTTCTGAAGAGAAATACACTCTCCAGGGAAATTCCCTTTGTGTCCACAGTTTCTGCCGTTGTCCAATTACCTAAGAAAGATTTTGCTATTTTATCTCTCAAATACCGGCCTGGAAAGCAAATCAAATTTCAATTTGCATAGTTCTGTTTCAGCCAGGAGTGCTGGTCTGCGTCAGAAAATATAAAACGTGTGTGTAGGTATATATCTATTTATCAACTTAAATGAAAATTCCTGTTCTCATTAGGAGCCTGCTGCAGTCAGTCAGAGGACAGTTATTGATTTAATAAAGTTTGGATCCAGCCCAAGGTCTCCTGGAGCCATCACGCTGCAGAGAACTGGTGCCGTGCGGCTCATTTTTCCTTGCATCCCTCCCAGTCCTGCCCCTGGGTGCAGTCACTGTCCTGAGCTCCTCCAGCTCCTGCTGGGCCGGCAGAGAAAGTCTCTCCCTCCACACCTCCGGATGGGTGATGGACAGGGAATGGATCTGAAATCGGTTCTAGGAAATTCCAGATGCTTCGTTAAGGGGTGGTCACACGTCTGAGCCTCTGAGCTTCTTCTGGCTCCTGCTCAGGGGCAGGGGACACCCAGACCCCAGCCAGAGGGTTCCTGGTGTGCCTTCACAAAGCCAAGACACGGCTTTGCCTGGAGCACATCCCAGCTGGAAGCTCAGGAGGTCCAGGCTTTGCCTCTTCCCCCACAATCTGAGGGGGATTTCGCTTTCTCCCCTCTGTGCTCTGTCTTCACTGGGGCGTTTCATATCCAAGGCCTTGGTTTTGCTTTCCATGTCCAAGCTGTGCAAACAGGACAGGCTGCTCCAGGAGAGCTGATCCTGATCCATCACTGGAAGGCCCCATCCTGGACATGGACCCAGCTCCTGAAATTCAGGGCATCAGAGAAGCAGGGTTATAATCCATGGGAACCCTCCTCAGAGATCCAGGTGCATTCAGCCAGGGCGTTTGAATGGAGCGCTCCCCTTCCCAGTGGAAAACAGCTCTGAAAACTTCCAGCCATCCCCAGTGGGACCCACAGACAAAGGGAAAACCTCCCCTGTCTCCTCTCCTCTCTCCCAGGGTGAGCAGTTCGGCTGAACCGAGCCTCCCTCCCATTGATGCCATGAAGATTTTTGCCTTTTCTTTTATACCCCTGTTATACCTTTTTACAACTTCTGTATTCTCAGTGCTTTCTGCCTCCATTCTTGGCCTTGTTTGTCAAGCTGAGAGACTCAACATTTTAGAAGCTTCGTAATTAGGGATTAGCGTGCCCCAGACCCCAAGGTCCTCTCTAGAACACATTCTGTAAACCAAGATAGAACCATCCAGGGGAAGGCTCCTTGGGGAGGGGGGCTCACTTGAGCCTCTCATTGGGGAATCTTTGATAGATCTGCTAATTAGTAAAGCCTATAATGTTATACCCAATGTTGGGGGGGGGAGGAAGAGGAGAGACACAGAGACACAGGGAAAGACTCGGCGGGGTACATCTCGATGCACATGACCTGGGTGTGTGCACCTAAGGTTCCTTAAAAATAAATACCAAGGTAAAATCCCTTTTCCCCTTCTAACCGTGTATGACTCTTGATTTTAAGACCAGGAAAAGGCATCACCATGGCAGAGACCAGGGAAGCCATTCCAGAACAGATTGACGAGACAGAGTTAGAAACCAGCACCTTGGATTCATATATTCACAGGGAATTAGATAAATGGCCAAATCCTCCATTTATGTAAGTCATAATAATTCTGTTCAATGTTGGGTTTGAGCTCCTTCCATATGGATGCCAACTGCTGCTCCAGGTAACAATTACCGAGAGTTATGAAGGAATTTTCTCTAAATCCATTTTCCAGCTTGAGCTTTATTATGAATTATATGACAATAAGTGACTGAGATGGGATGAGGCAGAAATAACCCGTTTGAGCAAGGCCAGGAACACAAGTTTCTCCTTGACATTTAGCAGAAATTTAAAGGCCCGAGAGTGGATCAGGGAAAAATCAGACAAAAACCAAACAAAAGCCCAGGGGTCTTTGCTGTGGAGCCTTGCTGAAGTTGCCCTGATGCTCTGTTTTGTTCCATTTGTGTTTATATTCACAAATTTTGCAGTTACCCACACCTCAAAGGGTTCAGACTCATCTTCTTACCCACCTGGATAAATCAGAGGGGTTGAAGTGTGGCCAAATCTTCATCTCAAGTATCAGTTAATTGTCACAAAATCATGGAATATCTCAAGTTGGGAGGGGCCCACAGCAACCACTGATCCAACTCCCTGCACAGACGCCCCACAATCCCACCCTGTGCCTGGGAGCATTGTCCAAACAATGATTAAAACATTCCAGGCCATCCATGGAATTTACACTGGGACTCGAGTTTCTTCTCACAGAGTAGAAAACATTGTAAATCAAAGAAAATAGAAAGTCCAAAGAATACCTCATGTAACAAATGGGATGAGGACAAGAAGTGCTATAAATAGCACTATAAATAATGATATAAATATATTTTATAGCTGAATCTGGAATACAAACTTCAGCTTGGCCTCAAAACTTTGGGAGGATGGGGGGAGGAGGCTCAGAAAGGGCTGATAGGAAGCAGAGGATGAAACAATCCTCAAGTGAAGAGATTAAACACAATTACTGTCTATCCTGGGCAGGAAAAGTGGGTTATTGGAATTCTGGTGAGTCTGGGGAAGGTGCATTAGGAAGTTTTCTCATGACATGGGCCCAGGAGAGAGTCACTTACAGTGCTCAGTGGCAAATTTGAAACCTAATGCAAAGCACTTCTTCATTAGAAGGTTATTAAGTGCAGAACTTATTTTCATATCAAGTTGTTGAGCAAAGCTCAGGGGGCTTTACAAAGGAATTAGATATTGATCAAGGATATCCTGAGTTTTCAGAGAGATCAGAAAATAGATTTTAAACCCAAGACCTTGATATTTAAGCAAATAATCCAACAGGTTAGAAAATGCCAAAACTGGAGTAATTTCCCAGATAAATTCTGGGTTAATTGACAAAAGCGGTTGCTTAAACCCAAACATTTATCTGTAAAGTGTGCGTGCTTCTATCAAGTGTTTGTCATTTAGAGCTCACCAGAAAATGCAGAGAGGTGGTGTCTGCACAGCTTCCACTGCATCTTCCTGGCAGCTGCTGCGTGTTCCTGAGGGTCTGGACGCTCGGTGAGCTGAAGGAAAAGAGGAAGGGGAAAAAACAAATCTTTTTTTTCGGCTGCAAGAAAGCTAAAAATAGCTCCAGAGGTTTAAAAACAAGAGGGTTTCAGTGAGCCCACACTACAAGCACTAATTAACCTCTGTGTAACAAAGTGCTGAGGTGCCTCAACGAGCCTCGGAAATCAAGAGCTCAGTTACTGTTATCCTTAATTCCGCCTCCAGGTTTATACGTGGAGATTTGGACTGCATTTGCAATAGTAAATGGAGCATAAAAGCTTTCTCTTCTCAGGGCTCTTCCACACCTCGGGTGGAACACGCTGGCGTCAGAGGCTTTGATTGTGGTATCAGAACTATTCACAGAAAAAGGCCTGTAATGAATTTTTCAGAAACTTCCTTTTCCCCCTACGTATCTAAAGTAACAATGCTGATTTCTTGGCTTTTAAATGTTCTGCCATGAAGCACCTACAGCAATAACCTGAATTTTACTGTGAGACAAGGTGCTGTTCCTGTAGAGACCATTTCTTATAAATTGCCCTGATGCTCAGATTTTAGGCTTGGCAATATTTAGATTTACTAACTTTGTTCAAAAATAAAACATAAACCTGAGAACTGGATCATTTAAATTCTGTTAATTTATTCAGTTAAAATTATATTCCAAGGAAAAGAAGAAAAATTTTGAAGTTCTGGGGATGTGAGGAAGAAAGGAGCAAATCTCATGGAGTGACTGCACCCTATCATGATGTAGCAGCTTTAATTTAGTCAATAAAATGTCCATCTTTCCCCAGCCCCTTTTCTGAGGCTAGTGCTGAGTTGTCCAGGGTGCTGCAAAGGATGTGAGGAAATGCCTGTAGGAATGGGAAACCGGCTTTGGAGTCAGGATCACACTGGGGCTTATCTGAATCAAAGGGGACATAAATGTTTTTTAAAATGTAATTTTACAGACAGAGGTAGTTCTGTGCCTTTCTTCAGCTTCTTCATCAAGGTAATTCAATTTAATCATCTTAATCAAGTCCTGAGTTTAAACAATCGGCTCCTGCTGATACCAGAGCAGAATGTTGTATAAAGGATGTCTGGTTCCAAAAAGTACTTTTGATTAATGACTGAATGTTGATTATTTTTGCCCCTGGATCCCTGGCAGTGCCCAAGGCCAGGCTGGACACTGGGGCTTGGAGCAGCCTGGGGCAGTGGGAGGTGTCCCTGCCATGGCAGGGGTGGCTCTGAGGGCTGTGGGGGACACTGTGCCTCACTGGGCTGGGCTGGTCCTGCAGGAGCAGCAGCAGCAGCAGCCTGGCTTTGGCCCGAGCAGGGCTGTCCTTGGCTCGGGTCTGACCTTCGGAGGTGTGACCCTGACACCAAAGCAGTGTGAGCTCCAGTATTCCCAATGTCCCTGCCTTGGCCAGGAGCTGGTACGGGTGTGACAGCAGCGATTGGTGTGGGAGGTGTCTGAACCCCTGGGCAGAGCAGTGGCTCCTCGGGGAAGCACATTTTGGGAGTTCTTTTAACCACTGCTGGCTGTGCCTGGAGCCTGTTTTCCTGCAGGGTGTCTGTGGCAAACTCCTCGCTGAGCTCACCTTTGAGTGGCTCCTCAGGCACCAGATGCATTCCCCTCCGCTGGGGGTTTCTCCATGCCTGGTGCCAAGCACTGCTCATCCCCCGCTCTGCCTGATTTGCAGGACACATCTGTACCAAAGCAAGGCAGCTGTGCTTCCCTGTGCCGCATTTGGAAGTGCAATCATCCACATTAGGGTTCATTGTTGCTCTTCTCTTTTTTCCCCCAGCCTTGCACCATTCTGTGGCTCTATTGCACTTGGAAAGTTTGGCGTCAAGTCTTGAATCCCAGACTGGGTGAGGCTGGAAGGGCCCACAGTGGCTCCTCTGGTGCCACCTCCCTGCTCCAGCGGGGTCATCCCAGAGCCCAGGGCACAGGATTGAGTCCAGACAGGTCTGGAATATCCCCAGGGAGGAGACCCCACAGCCTCTCTGGGCTCTGCTCAGGGCTGGCCCTGCCCAGGGCAGCAGTTCTGCCTCCTGTGCAGGGCAATTCCTGGGCTCAGGCCCTGCCCGTGGCTCTGGGGCCGCTGCCGGGCCCCGGAGCAGAGCCCGGGCCCTGCCCTGAGCCCTCCCTGCAGCCAGGGACAGCCAGGGCTGAGGGCCCCTCTCAGCTGGGGCTCCTCTCGAGCCTGAGCAGCCCCGGCTCCCTCAGCCCGTCCTGGGCACGGGGATGCTCCAGGCCCTTCCTCAGCTGCGCAGCCTCCGCCGGCCCCGCTCCAGGAGCTCCCTGGCCCTGCTGGGCTGAGGAGCCAGAGCTGGGCACGGCACCCCAGAGGTGCCCCCAGGGCTGGGCACAGGGGCAGGATAAGCTGCTCCTTCTTAAACTCTAACGCCATCTTAATTAATCTCCTTTCGCAGGAATTGTAGTAATTTCATGAATCTCATCGTGACATGGGCACATCTCCCATGTAATTTATAGAGATTGTAATGATTCATTTGATAGGCATTGTCTGTGGATTTCGGCTCGTCAGGGATCAGCAGAGCTATAATTACACAATAATTACTAAATAAGTTATTCACAAATTGCTGTGCCAGTGAAAGCAAATAGCAGAGCAGTTGAAGAGTATCCAGTGGTGGGTATGTGTTCAATCCGTGCAAGGAGTGCGGGGATGGGGGCTTGCTCTGGATGTTGTGGGAATCCATGGATCCATGGCAGAGCCTGCTGGTGAGAATGGCTTCTGTCCTGGAAAGAGATGTCCGTGCCTGTATTCCAGAGCTGCAGCAGCAGCAGGAGGCTTTCACCTGGGGAGCCCTCCGGGAGGTGGTGGGGTCAGGAATCCCGGTCCCCCCATCAGGGGAGCGTCTGCCTGGGCTGCCACAAGGCCCAGTGAGCCCAATCCCACGGGGACCATCCCTTGGGCCACAAATGGACCACAAACCCTGGGAATTTGGGTACCTGAAGTTCATGTGAACCCTTCCCAGTCAGCTCCCCATGTCCAAGCTGCTGCTTCGCTGTAACTCAGGCAGATTGCTCAGGTTTCTTCTTCTGGTTTTCTGGTAAGTGTAGTGATGAGCTCCCAGTGCCAGAGGGCAGGGCTGGATGGGATCTTGGGAATTGGGAATTGCTGGCTGGGAGGGTGGGCAGGCCCTGGCACAGGGTGCCCAGAGCAGCTGGGGCTGCCCCTGGATCCCTGGCAGTGTCCAAGTCCAGGTTGGACATTGGGGCTGGGAGCAGCCTGGGACAGGGGGAGGTGTCCCTGCCATGGCTGGGGTGGCACTGGGTGGGATTTGAGCTCCCAACCCACCCCACACCAGTGTGGGATTGTGTGAGTTGCTCGAACACCTGCTGCGCTTGGGACTTGTCCTGAGCCCTGTGTTCCCATGGCATGGGGGGCTCCCAGCACTTCCCTGAATCAGTGACAGATGAGTCTCTCGTGCCCCAGGAGCTGCACCTTCACAGATGTCCCCTGCTGCATCTCCAGTGTGTATTTTGCCGTATTTATTTCCAGAAATACAGCGACAGTTGTGCCGATTTAAAGAGTGACCTCTGAGAACAGGAATATCATTACTGGGAGTCAGAGCAGTGCTAATCATATGTTTCTGAGCAGGAAAATGCTAACAGATTTCCAGACCTGCATTATTCATGAGATTCCATTTATCCATATGAATGAGAGCCCAAGCTCAAAGGACACAGCCAACTTTGTCACTTTTTCTTCATTTTGTTATGGTCTCAACAGCTGTAAAAATCATTAAAGCAGCAGTTTTCCCTGGAAAAATCTGAAATGGGGAATAAGGACTAGTGAGCAAATAGTGTTTATCCTTTAGAACACAGTAACTTGAACAACTAAATCACAGCGCTGTCTTTCGTGTCCCTTTGGTGACATAGACATATCCACATGTATGAAATTCCGTGGGTTTCTCTCTTTGCTTCACCCAAGCTGTGACACAGCACCGGGACTGGGACAGACTCAGGACCAGCTTCCTCAGATCTCTGCCCTCATGGATGTCGTGCTCAGAGCAGCAGGGTCAGGTGTCCTAAACTAAAATGCTCTTTTTTCTCTTCCATGAGCAGAGACATTCCTCTCCTCCACCCATTTTATTTAAAAACAATTTATTTTAATCTTAGAATGGTTTGGGTTGGGAGGGACCTCAAAGCCCCTCCAGTGCCACCCCTGCCATGGCAGGGACACCTCCCCCTGTCCCAGGCTGCTCCCAGCCCCAATGTCCAGCCTGGCCTTGGGCACTGCCAGGGATCCAGGGGCAGCCACAGCCACAGGCTTGATCTTTTACTCCATTGCTGGTTCCCACGTGTGGCTGGCTCATCCCTGGAGTTTGGGGGTGCCCTTTGCTATCAGAACGTTTGGGACCCTGGCAGATGCTTCCCCTTATGGATTGATGGGAAACCACAACATCTGAGCTGAAATGGGTGCTCAGGCACCCCAGGGACAGCTGGGGTACAGCAGGGAGCTGTCACAACCTTTCCCTTAGCTGCTGGTGGTTAAACAATGGATTTCCCCGTTGGCAGGCAGTGCACTGGGGTCTGGCTGCAGCCCCTCTCCGAGGAATGGGGCTGCTCCAGGTGTGCAGGGGAAGGGAATGTCATAAATCACATCCCCAATGGTGCTTTTCTGATCCTCATTATAGGAAAAATATTGTAAACCATGTGGAATATTTCATAAACACAGCTCCTCCACAGAGGCTGCAAACTGGCTGTGCTTTTTATTGTCTTTTATTTTTGATAATACTCCAAAGTGTCTTGTAACTGGATCCAGAGTGTGGGGAGAAATGCTTTGGGATTTGGCATCAAACGAGCCCATTGGATGTCCCCTCTCAGGATGCAGAAGTGCTGTCGGAGCTTGTCTCTAGTTGTGGCAGTTACTGTTGCATTGTTTTATTCAAAAAACTGCAATGGAAGCCCCTGGATGGGAAACTGGGAGTGCTGGGAATCTCCTCTTGCCTCTGAAAGGGCCTCAGTGTCCTGGGAAAAAAGTCCTTATGAGGCTCTGTGTAGGATGGGTGAGTTCTTTCTGCTCCTGGGACAGGGACAGCACCCACGGAGCGGCTGGAGCTGGGCCAGGGGAGGCTCAGGGTGGAGATCAGGGAAAGGTTCTTCCCCAGAGGGTGCTGGGCACTGCCCAGGGAATGGGCACGGCCCCGAGGCTGCCGGAGCTGCAGGAGCGTTTGGGCAGCGCTGCCAGAGATGCCCGGGGTGGGATTTGGGGGGTCTGGGCAGGGCAGGAGCTGGAATGGATGATCCCTATGGGTCCCTTCCAGCTCAGAACATTCCATGGCTCTGTGTGTCCCTCTGCCACTGGCACATCTGGCACATCTGGCACATCTGGCACTTCGGAGCACAAGCAGAGCTCCTCACTGCTCCACGGACCCTCCCCATGGCCAAACCACCCAAATCCAACCCAATCCACCCAAATCCACCTTTTCTCTCCCAGGAAGGGATGAAGTCTCTTTGCTCTCCCAAGCCCAGGAATCCTTGGCCTGCCCTGGTTTACGTTTTCCTCTGAGTTCTGCTTGCCAGGAGTCTCTCCAGGCACACCTCGGTGGGTGCAGGTGCTGAGGGTCCTTCTGAAACCCCTAAAGATCTCACTGCTCACATTCATTTTTGGGATCTGATAAAATCCAGGATTCATTCAGTAGATTTTTTTTCTTCCTGTATTGCACTTTTTCATTTTTAATGGTTTAGTGCTGTAAATACTGATGCAAAGATGTGCCCTCACATTAGTGGGTATATTTTCCTGATACTCAAAAAGTGGCCTGCAAATGAATGGCTGCTTTTGCCAACATGCATTTGCTGAGGGAAAAGTTCCCTGATTTATTCATTTATTCAAAATACAGGCAGTCCTGCAAAAGGTAAAGCCTTAAGCATATACCAGTGTCTTATAAATGTGAAGTTGTTGTTAGAGTGAGGATAATTTTACTGCCAAGAGAATCAAATGTGTGACCTTTAATTAAAATATTATTTTGGATGTTTTTAATTAAAATATAAATTTGTCTGTTGCTGGTTCACACACACACATAACACCGCCCCTCACATTTATATTAAATTAAATTGAATTAAACTAAATTAAATGAAATTAAACCCCATTTTTTTCACACTATAAAATCATTCATCCTACATAAAACATGATGGTTCACTCTGGAACCTATTAAAAAAAATAAATAAGCTTTTAGTAGACTGGGGCATTAAAACAATATGTTCAGTATCTTTCTCTGCCTTTCCATGGGAAAATCAAATTCCATCAGAATTTAAGTCAAATTTGAAATTCATCCCATTGTGCTGCCAGCTGAGAATAAGTCTGCGACTTGGGGCTGGAATCCACAGACCTGGAGGCTCTTAGAAATTACTTTCCATTGGAATTCTTTTACAACAGGGCACAAAAAGGTGTCAATAATGTGGTTTTCCACAGCCTTAAAAATATTGGAATATTTCTTGAGAAACTCCTGCTATCAAGCAAAACAATCAGCTGGAGGTGTAGAGCTGCTGGAGGATGGAGTGAGAGAACTCCCTGGCAATTTCAGAACTTAAACTTCAAGTTCACAATTATTATTTTTTTTTAAGTCTCACCAGCATAGAGCTGTTAAATATTTATCATCCTGTAATAAAAGAGTAAACCATTTAAATAAAATAAACCATTACGAGGCAATTAAGGTATAATAACTCAAACCTGCAGAAAAGCTCTAATTGTAATTGCAAAATATTAAGGGTGAGAGAAAGACACAGAATAAATTAAGGTCACGTCTCTGCCCCATCCACTCACACACTCACAGTTTCCATCCAAAAGATTTATTATGAAATGTTTTTCCATTTTTCGTGGTACTCAAACAGGCTCTGGCTTCCCTAGGCTTAAAGACCTCGATTTCACAATAAATCATTAATCTTTAACAAAGCTGATGAAGCCTGGGGGAGATTAGTTTAAATAAGCCCAGTTAATTATCAAAGGTCATAAATTGAAGCAGTTATGAGGGTTTTTTTAATTAACTAATGAGCTGGTATTTAACTGCCAGTTGTGTTTTGGTCCAGTTATTGATTCCTCCAAGTCGATCAAAGTCCAACAATTGTACTGATGCAGATGGAAATGAAAGCAGCTTTTTGTATTCTCCAGTTGGGAAAAGTTCTCCCTGGGACAATCCCAGCACCCCCAGCCTGGGCATCCCTGGCAGCGCTGCCCAAACACTCCTGGAGCTCCGGCAGGTTTGGGAATGTGCCCATTCCCTGGGGAGCCTGGGCAGTGCCCAGCACCCTCTGCGGGAAGAACCTTTCCCAGTATCCAACCTGACCCTGCCCTGGCAAATCCCTGAGGAGTGACAGAGACCAATGTCATGGGTCAGGGGCTACAGAAAGCAATTAAACATTTCCACGTTTGTGTTGGATTTCCTGCCACTGAAACAGTGAAGAACACTGGGAATTGCATTATAGCCTTGCTTTTTACTCCCAAAACCAGAGCTTAGGCGTGGCTTTACTCACAATAAAGCACATTTTTCATTTTTAAAACCTGTTATCCCTCCAACAGCTTTGATTGCACCAAACACAACGGTTTGGCTTTGGACCAGCTGCAGGGTGATAAAATAAGGTACCATTGTAACAAAAAATGGGATTCATAGCTTTAACTTCAGACCTGGTCCTAGGGATGGGCTGGTGCTGAGCTTGTGCTGGGAGGGGGCTCCAGAGAACTGGAAAAGAGCATCAGCACTGTGGTGGGTGAAATGGAAAGGTGCTGGAAGTCTCGTGGGCAGTGCCCAGCCTGCCGCTGGCTCTGCTGGGAGCTGGAACAGGAGCTGGGCTCCTGCCTGGATGGATTTCTCTGGGAGGCAGAGCCTCTCCTCTCCTCTCCTGGCTGCAGGCACAGACTGAGATCACTGCTCTGTTCTTTTGCTGAGCTCTCCGTGGTCTCTGGGGATAAAAGTTTGGGCTTTGCTACTGAGAGGCTGAGCCTGGAGCATGCCTGGGTCAGTGGCTCTAATCCTTCCCGCTGCAGGCTGCTCCCTCGGGTAATCCCTTCCCAAATTAATCGAGTTTGCTCCTCACAGGAGCTGGGGTTTATTTCAGGAGCTCCGAGGAGGAGCAGCGTGAGCACAGCCAGGCCGGGGAGGTGCAGATCCACACTGGATTTCCGAAGGAATCCGCCCTCCGTTTGCCCCTTTGCTCGTGCAAACAGGGGCTGATGAATCGCTGCCTTCCTAATCACGTACAAGGAGATTTGCTGGGCAAATAATTACAAGTAATTGGCCTCTAGTAAACTAAAAGTCAGGGTTTATTTACTTGCTTGTTTTTACCTGCCTATATCCTCTAATAGCTCCTTCCAGCTCATATTTTTCCGAAGCCTTGGATGTCAGGAAGCCGCGGCTGTGGGTCCTGCCCTCCTCGAACACGTCTGTAATTCTCAGTCCCGCTGTCCCCGCTGTCCTCCCCTGCCTATGAATTTACTGTTGTTTTGACAATTTTATGTGCAAACATATTTAAATCCCTCTGACCTCAGCCTCCTGAGCTGATTGAATTTTGCTTTAACTTTGGTCTGGCAATTTCCATTCCCATGTTTTTATGCAGAATGCCAGGGTTTCAGCTTGTGATAAAACCGAGACAAAACCAGATTTGGGTCCATGCTGAATTTCTCTGCCGCACCTCTGTGAGCAGAGGGGCTTGCATTTCTCTCAAGGTACCTTATTCCTTCACTATATGGTTTAGTGGACGTGGTGGTGTTTAATTTGGACTTGATGATCTCGTAGGTCTCTTCCAGCCTTAATGATTCTGTGATCTCTGGGGTCAGGGAGTGCCTTCCCTCAGGTTTGCGGTGGTTCCCTCTCCGAGCTGCCTTCTGGCTTTCCCGGGCATGGCCTTTTCGCAGCCAACGCCTTTTGTTCCCTGTAATTTGCCTCCTTGTGCTGGGGAGCCTTTCATGGGATGGTTTCTCATTTTGATAAGAGGTTTTCTCTGCCAGCTCTGTTCTGCCTGGGATCAGAAAGGAATTTCTAGATACAATCTCTGTGCTTTCGGTAGAAGGCAGCACTAAATGTCCTTGACATTTAACCTCACCTCCTTGGCCCAGCTGTCTTTAGTGCTTATGTTCTCCAGAGGTTTCCCTTTTGAGGATTAGAGCTGCAGCTACAAATCTGTGGGGTTTATTTTTCCACTTCATTTAAACCCACTCAGCTGCTGACTGTCTGAGGCTGGGTTATTTCCAGCATTAGATCTGGCTCACCACCCCCAACCAAAACCGATTTTAAGGAGAACATGAGGCTTTACTTCTTCCCCTGACAGCATGCTAGAGATTGCTGCACACGCATTGCCCCTTCCCCAGCCCAGCAGAGCTGGGCTGCCACACCAGCGCCTGTCACAGCATTTCCCTGGTGCACCAGGGCAGCTCTAGTTTGGAGATGAGGAAAAATTCCTCCACTGACAAGTTCAGGCCAGGAAGTCAATCAGGGGGTTGGGGCATTGGTGTATTTAGACCTGGGCAGAAATGCCCAGTTTTCCGTGTTTATTTGGCAGCCAGGGATGCTGTGCCAGTATCCCTATGCCCAGAACATTCCTGGTTTCACATTTTTGAGCCACTTTAAACTAACGAGCTGGGTTTGTCTGTCCTGCCTCCCCAGAGGAGGTGGCTCTGCAGGGCACACAGGGTCCTGCACACACAGCACCAGCTGTGGCACGGGCACACCAGGAGCTGCTGGGCACTCGCTGCTCTTCCTCTGCTTTGGGAAACAAAGCTCCGAAGTTCCGCTCAAGGAGAATTCCCCACTGCAGCCACAGAAATGGCACAGAAAGTCATGGCTTTCCATTAGACTTGCAGATTTTTTTTCCACAAGCACCCTTGGAAATCTGGGCAGTCCTGATACTGTAGGATTGGGGTCCCAGGAAAGTGTGGTACAGATAGTGCCCCTCTCCCCCCCACATCCCTGCCTCCCAGTGTTCCTAAGGAGTCATTAATAAATTTTAATTTGAATGAACCAGCCTAGCGTGCTTCTACAAAACCAGCTGGTTTTGTTTTCTCTCTCTAGACCTGAACATTTTCATGAATAAAGATTTGCAAAGAATTTTAGAACTTGAAACTAGAAATAGATCCGTCTCTCCAATGCCTTGATCTAATAATGTATTTAAAAATGAGATTTTTTGCAATAATACATGAAATCACCACCTTCGCTTCCATCCTTGATGCTGCCAGGAATCTGTGACTTTATGCTACCTTAAGCACCTATAATTAAGTCTAGATCCCATGTTTCCCAAGGAGACACGATCCCAGCACAATCCCTGCTGGTTTGGGTAGGGTATTTTGCTTGTTAATGAAATATTGTACTGATTGAGTGTGTTAATTTGCCTGATTGTTAGGAAGAATGGTGCTCATCTGCAGAAAGAGGAGCTTTTCCTTTCCTAGGAAGCCACAGTCACGAGGATTGACTCCTAAATTCCCAAGGAAAAGATGCTGTTAACTTCAGGCAGCCATAAAAATAACTTTTGTCATCATTGCACAACACATTTGAGCCAGGCTGATAATTATCCATGAGGAGCAGAATTGGGAAGGTTTGGGAAAAATTTAAGAGCACTGAATCGAATTGTTGTCACACTTTTAAAACAGCCATTAAAATACAAAATTGAGGGATTCTTGATAGGTTTTTGTTCTCTCTGAGTCTCTTGTTTGACCCCAATTCCTGTTTCTCCTGCTGAAGCCAGGGTTGCTCCGTGCAGCAGCACGCCCTCCTTTCCCAGGGGAACATTTTGGTGGGGGGGCATTTGCTGTGGTGAGTTTCCCTTTTCCCTCGTGTGGAGCTCCAGCAGCTCCTCTTGGCTGGGGACAATCCTCGACGTCCCCTGCCGCAGCCCCGACCCCAGCAGGGCTCCAGGTGTCAGCCAGGCCCTCCCTGTGCCCCTGCCCCGAGAAAGCAGATTTGGGGTTTTCAGCAGAGTCATCCAAACCCCACCAATGCATCGTCGTGGCTCTTTCCCCCTTTCCCAACCCACACCAATGTCACAAAGTCCACAATTGATTAAACCTTAGGCATCACTGAAATCAGTTTGGTGTCTCACATATTTCTGTATTTCTGGGTCGTTTTGCTTTCTCTCTGTTAAATATTCTGGGAAAAAGCCTTGTTTGTGCTTCAGCCAGCTGAGCAGAGACCTTTGCAGTACAGAGCCTGCAGAAGATCCTCCCCATCCTTCCTCTTCCTCACTGGAGCCAGCCGCACATCCCTGGGATGCTCCCGCATGGAGAGCACCCTCACCTTCACCTCTCCCTTCCCAGTGCCCCAGCTGCTGTGGTGGGAAGTGATGTGGGACAGCTGGGATGGACCTGCCTGTCCTCAGCACTCCCCACTGCTCCTGCTTCTGCACAGGGGTAGGAAACCTCAATACCTGAAACCCCTTTTATGCTGAGGGTGTCACCAACTCCGTGGATTTTAATGTCAATTAAAAGTGTAACACAGCTCAAATTCCATTTTACTTTAAAAACGTGGTTTGGGTTCACCAGCACCCACGGTGTGTTTGTCAAGGCGTTGAATAATTGGTTTAAAGGTTGGAAACATTCATCTGCATTAGCAGAAGTTTAGCAGTTGGGTAAAGAAACTTCATAACTTTTTATTTGGGAAAATACTTGTCTGGTATTTCACTTGGACTCGTGTTTGCACAGTATTAACCTGAAAAGCAGTTGTAGGTGGAAAAAACCCCTCAAAATTGGCCAGGAGCTGGTGTGTGCTCAGCCATTCCCTGCACATCCCTGCTTGTCAACTTGCTCCCATTTTTTTTCATTAGTTTCTTGTTATAGTCAAGATATGGTCAATGATCTTTTGAGCTTGGTAATTTTGTTAAACCTTTTTTATGAGGAGTATTGAATTGCTGCATTGAGATGGGAGCTTGCTTCCGTGCAAGATTAATTGGGACTGGTATTTCATTTTGCATAGCACTATTCAAAGCTAATAAAAAGGCCCAGAATAATGAATTCTAAAGTCAAATTATAATGAAAAGCCACAGGTGATTGTTTCATTAGGCTGGATGCAGGAGAACTGTGTCTTCTCTTAACTTTGCCTGTTTGTATTGGTTGCCTGGGGGAAGTAAACAACTTCCAAATGGGTTTGATGTTTCTGAGAAATGTTTTCTTCTGGAAAGACTTCAATAATTAAAAAGATGTGCCTTCTTAAAAGTTCACTGAAGCACAAAACTATTGCTTTAAAACATTCTTTGTTCAAAATTGTTACCTTGACTGATATTCATGGGAGGAAATTGCCTTCAATGAAGTGAACAAAGCCCTTCTCTTAGCCAGGTTTCAGTGCCTCCCCGGAGAAATGCTTGAGAGCTCCAGGGGCAAAAAGCTTGGCCCAGTGGGAGTGTGATGGTGCTGATGGTGTGCACAAAACGTAGGGAAGGAGCAGGGCTGGGGTGCAGCCCCAGGCACAGAGCTCTGGGCCCCGCAGCTCTGTCCGAGGCCCCACCTGAGATAAAACTGTGCTGTCTCTTGCATGACTGTTTGCTGTCTCATTCTGTACTTGTCTTCCATGTGTGATTAACTCCCAAATGTTCTCTTTTTTTTTTTCCTTTTTCCCTTTTTGTAGAAATTATTGAGCCTACTACCTCTAGTCGTGTCTCAAGCCCAGGTCAGTATCCCCACGCATCCCCGCAGGAGGGTCGGTGCCTGCAGGGCCTCATTGCCATCGGTGCCCGGGGCTGACCCGGGCAGCTGTGTTGTGGTAGTGCTGGACTGTCTCCTCCGTCTTTGTGCTTCCATTGGTGTGTCTTCCCTCCAGGCTTTGTGTCTTGTCCTCTTTCTCCCTGTTTTGAGCAGCCTCTCCCACATCCCTGTCCCTGCCATGGGTCTCTCTCGGCTGTCCCGGTGGGGGTGCGCAGGGCACTGCTCTGCGTGGGCAAGTCCCTGCTCTGGAATCACCTCACCCTTTGAGTCTTTGCTGATGTTGTTGCAAATGTGGATGTTGGTTTGAGGATTTACAGATTTCTCGCTGTCTCATCACTGACTGATTGTGGGATGGAGCCAGGAGCTGTTGTGAGGTGTTTGTGGGAGCTGAGTGCCTCTCCTTGTGCCTGGCAGGTGTTAACAGGTCCTGAATGTTTGTGGTACATCCCCATTTTCTTGGGGATTTCCTGCTGCTGCTCCCCAGCAGGACACCCTCAGTGGAGCTGGTCATAGAAACATGGAATGGTTTGGATTGGGAGGGACCTCAAAGTTCATCCGGTGCCACCCCTGCCAAGGGCAGGGACACCTCCCACTGCCCCAGGCTGCTCCAACCTGGGCTTGGACACTGCCAGGGATCCAGGGGCAGCCACAGCTTCTATGGGCACCCTGTGCCAGGGCCTGCCCACCCTCCCAGGGAAAAATTCCTTCCCAATATCCCACCTGTGAGACAAAAACAAGCAGAGTTTTTCTCTGGCAAAACCTACACCAGATGTGTACTTTCATTTCCTAACTGAGATAAAAAGATTGGAAGGACTGTGCCAGAAAGCCACAAAAAGTGGGGTGATTAAACCAAGTGAGGCAGACAAAAGTGCAGATTAAACCAAGGGTTGCAGAAGGAAAACCAGGCACAGGTGGTTCCACCACCCTCAGACTTACAGGAGTAGCAAGGTTTAAATCTTCAGTGTTTTAATTAAAGAGCTTAGGGAGGCCAAGCTCCGGTGTCACTCGGGGGGCAGAGGTGCTGCCTCCCTGCTTTCCCCGGGCCCCAGGGAGCTTCCCAAAGCTCTCCATCTCCTTAGGGCAGAGACTGTGCTGTGCCAGAGCTGCAGCAAACCCTCTGAGTGATGTCTGCAGGAGCAACCTCCATCCAAACCTGCACATGGGGGGGCTGGACTGCAAACAGCTGATAGTGCTTGCAATAAAAGTCCCTATCCTTGGGATTTTCCACAGTTGCCTTGGACTACCAAGGAGTTGAAAATAAGCTGGGGAATTATTTTTCGAGTTAACAGAAGCTGAGAAGAAGGAAAGAGTCACTGCTGTGTCGGTCGTGCAAAGTGGTGATAGGAGACCCTCACTCTGTGTGTTGTTTAACGCTGGGGTTTGTAATTCCTGAAAAAGTGCCCTCAGCCTGATCCTGTTCCAAGCTCTGTTCAGGGAAGGAGAGATAATGCTGGGTGGTTGCAGTTGGAATGGACTCCAGTAACATTTCTGGGTTTAGTCTCCATCAGTGAGCGCTCCAACAGAGGCACAGTCATTCCTCACTTGCAAAAACTGCTGTTCAAGTAGCACAGCGTTGAGATGTGTTTGAATTCTTGTCTGCATAAATGTGCACCAAATGAGCAAAATTACGTGTATTTTTGGGAGCAGGATGGAGATGGGGGAATGGAAAGGCATAGAGCCCTTTAATAATGATCCCTCTCTTAATTCTGAAAGCACGGTGCTAAATAGAGAGGGCTTTTTCCAAACATGAAATTGAGAATATGAAAACCTCTGAACACAACAGAGGAAAAATTTGGGAATCATTAAAATTGCAGTAGATATGAAACTACATGAGCAAATCCAGCTTTAAATTACCAAGGAAAGTACTCTGAGCTCAGTTTGCAGTTGAAAACCAACATCTGTTCTGCTGAAAGACAACAGAAAGGGGGAGGAGGGTTTAAAGACGGTTCTCAAAATGGTTGAAAATTTAGTATTGAGTCTTTTCTCCTGGAAATGAGCCCTGGTACCAGCAGTGACATTGCACTGAACTGTTCTGTTTGCCTTCCATAATTAAATAACACTGTGATAGTCCCTCTACTTGGCTAATTTTAGCCTGGTAAATAGCTGGATAGTGCCAGCGCTATTGTTACCAAGTTATTCAGCTGCAGAGGCAATGAAAAACTTACCAGGGTTTCAGGAACTGAGTCCCTCATGTGCTGCAGCATCAGCAGGGAAGGCAGCAGGTTGGGGTGGGAAGTGGTGGCAGAAAGCCTGGGTTATTCGTCCATAGCTGCTTGTGATAAGAAAATTAGATTTATCATAAATCACAGAATGGTTTGGGCTGGAAGGCACCTTAAAATCATCTTGTTCCACCCCCTGCCATGAGCAGGGACATTTCTGGCTTTGTTTAAGGTCCTCCCAGGAGGTTTTGGCCACAGAGTCCTTTGGGTCTGTCTGGCTGCCCCGCTTCCCTCATGCAGGAATACAAAACATGGATAATCTGTAGGAACTCATTTTATCCTCGTGTCTCACATCAGCCAGAAGACAGAGCATCAGCCTCCTTCCTGCTCAATCAAGGCTCTGCAGTTAATTAGCTAATTACCACCATCCTTTACCACTTCAGTGCAGCTTCAGGGGATGTTTTCCCTGGAGAAGGACACAGAGCCTTTGTAGGGTTTCAGTACTGAGCCAGAGGTTGTGAAAACACCCCAAAGCAAGTCAGTCTCTGACCGCGGGAGGGTGAGGGAGAGCTGGAGGCCAAGGCTCTCCCAGAAAGGACGGGAAACGACTGACGGGACGTTTGATGTTCCATCATCACTGCTTGAGTTTCCCAGCGCCCTCCTTAAAGATCAAACTCAGAAGTTGCTCTTTGTAGAAAGTGAGGAATCTGTAGCAATCCTGGAGAACTTTCAGGATCCCCCCCCAGTTCCCAACAACAGGGGACAAAGCATTTCAGACATTTTTAATGAGTGCAAAGCAACGCCGTGTTTGAGAGCCCTGGTGACACATTTGTGCATTTCTCTGCTGGAGCCCTTTTCGGTACATTTGGGGATTTACTTTCCTCATTTGAAGTGCCAGTGCTTCAAGCATGTGGAATTAGCTGCAAAAGTTACAAAATTGGGGCCACCGTTGGTATCTGTTTTGTCAGCCAGCGCCAGGAGCCGGAGCTCCTTACAAAATCTTTCCTCCTTCAGCATAATTAGTTCACAGGTGGTGTCTTGAAAAGCCTTTGAAGATGTTGCTGAATTCTTAATGCTGACTAAACAAGTAACTGTGACAGGTCAGAGAGAATAATTGAGGAATCTTCTTTAATTAATGATTTCACATCTTATGAGGCACTTTTATAAAAATTGGAGCTGGAGAGAGAAGGACCTTAAGTTATTTAATTTTCTCAGGAACAAAAGCGTATGTTTAAATGAGCACTTGGGCAGGTTGGACAACTCCTTGAACTTCAGTTGCTTCTCCCTGCTCTGCCTTTCTGCATATCCAACACATTTAATATGCCACAATACCAAATAATACCTCATTTCAAGCAGGCTCTGTTTGTTTCATGGGAAACCTGCCAACCCCTCCAGTTTTTCTCCTCTTATGCAGTTGAAAATCCCATTTAAATCAATCAGTGAATTTGTGTAAGGAGAATCTGCAGGGCTGGACTCTGAATTTGGAATTTCCAGTGCTCTTTCTGGCCATTAGTTCTGTCTGTTCATGAGGAAAGCACCACGTTCCTGCAGCTGGAGGGCTCTGCATGTGAGAGGGAGACATTGGTGCAGCAAACTCTGGAGCAGGGAAGAGCCCTGGGTCAAAAGACAGAGCCAGTTGTGCTTCATCAGCCAACACCCCACTGTTCTTCCTTTTCCCTGTCTGTGGAATTCCTTCCAAAACACTAAACGAGCATGAAAAGGTGATCCAGATTTCGGGTTAACAGGCCCTGGATCATTGCAAATTTAACTTCTAAATCCTGTTAGGAGCAGATGTGTGTTTGTTCTAAGAGCTTTTAATGCTTGGTGGCCACTTTGGTGCCTCCCAAACACCCCACCTGGGAAGGAAGGCAGAGTGTCCCATCTCCATCAGCTGATGGTGAATCCCCCTCCAGCACTCAGTCCCAGACCACCAGAGGTTCTTCTGTCCCAGCTAACAGATATCAAACAGAGAGAGGGTTACCAAGCCTTGCTGTGAGTAGTTTGGCCTCAAACAGGCGAGTATCTCTAAAGAGAAAATACCAATACATTAAACCTCCTTGTTAGTCGGCTGAAAGCTTTATGTTCAGAGCACATCGTGCGCATTGCTGCTGCATTTCAGAACCCAGGCAGGTGTGAAATTCCAGCGTGGCTCCCCGTGCCAGGAAAAGCTGGTTTCTGTATTCAGCCAGCTCCGTGCACCTGCACCGTTAATTCCATGTTTCTGTGGGAACCCGCGGCTGAGCGACACCAGCCCGGGAACACTGGGAATTATATCCCGTGGGAAATAGCTGCCTTTCCGTGCTGCAGTCACCTGCTGCTACAAACAGGTGAACTCTGTGTTTGTAAATCATCCCGTGAAGGCACATCCTCCAAGTGAATGTGTGGAATTAGGTAAACATTTCTGTTTAAGCTGAACGAGTGTCTCAGGGTGTGCTCAGTGACATTCAGCGTGTTCAGAGCCTGCATCATCATTCCAGCAGAATGTTTGAACACACTAAATCATATTATTCGCTGCTTGCTGAAGAGATGCATTATTTAATATCAAAAGAGCTGCTTTCTGTCAGCTGAAAAATAGGACTAGAACTAGGTCGTTTTTAGTCCATTGATTCCCACTCTCTAAGCTGGCATGTAAAATAAAAAGAATGTTTTTTTCCTGATGCTATATTGCCTACAAACCTTCTGTCAGTGGGGATTTCAATATTAATGAGTTTTCCCACGAATATGAGAAGCCCACTTAGGAGAAGAAGCTGCTCTGAGAATCCTGAATACTTTACAATATCACACATTGATCACTTGGCTGGAATTTCACATTTTAACCAAGGAGTGCTTCTGAGAGCTGCCAGGAAAGCAGAGCAGGGCCAGGTGTGAAATGGCTTCTGGAGGCTGTGAGAAGGGTGGAGGATGTGGAAGGTGCAGAGACGCTCAACCTCCTGTTGTTGCTTTCTCCCACCCGCGCGTTTCCTATTCCGGGATGAGCCACGGCTCCCAGGCTCCCTGGGCAGTCCCAGGTTCCTCCCTGTCTCTGAGGGATGCTCCCCCTGGATGGAAGTGCTCAGCCCCAAGGGATCAGTGTCCTTGGTGCTGGGGGTTTATCAGCATCCATGTTAATTTTTGGTTTTTGTGGATGGGATCAGCATTTGTCAGGTGTGAGTGTGTTGTGGGTAGGAACTCCAGCATGGAAACCTTGGGAACATGGGGAGGGCTCTTCCCAGTACAGCTCGAACTTCCCACAGTTAAAGGGGTTTAAAACACAGGTGTTCATAGAGTCATGGAATGTCTTGAGTTGAAAGGGACCCACAGGATCATCCATTCCAGCTCCTGTTCCTTCACAGATCCCCCAACACTCCCACCTACCCTGGGCATCCCTGGCAGTGCTGTCCAAACGCTCCTGGAGCTCCGGCAGCCTCGGGGCTGTGCCCATTCCCTGGGGAGCCTGGGCAGTGCCCAGCACCCTCTGGGGAAGAACCTTTCCCTGCTCTCCAGCCTGAGCCTGCCCTGGCCCAGCTCCAGCTGCTCCCTTGTTCTTTATCCAACCTATTTACACGTTCCACGAGATTGAGACAAGTCCCAGTTCTGACTGAGAGAAGACAAGCAGGAGACTCCAGAATGTGATTCACCAGCAGGAAGAGAGCAGTCCGTGTTTTTATTTATCACAGAAGGATATGTTTTAAGTGAAGGTTTGATCAGCCAGAACTGGCTGGCTACAGGAATTGTACAGGAATAAATATGCATATATCCATCTCGATGAGACGGGTGGCCATGTGCAGAGATTTAAAATGTATATAGAGCTGTGTATCCATAACTTCAGGGAGGGCCCAACTCTGCGTGGAATATGGAGAAACCTACAGCTACAGCTGGCAGGGAAGGATCTGACAAACTTGGGTTGTTGATAGAGGGAAGGCTTGGGGGATTAGGGGGCTTGTCAGAAAAAGCCTGTTTGAAAACTCCATGAATATGTCAGTTTTAAAGAAATTCAAATAAAGGCCTGTTGAGTTTTGAGTGGAAAAAAATATATTGGCTTCCTTCCAGGCTCCCCATCTCATTCCAGGCAACACTTCTTCTTTTTTTGTCTTTTCCCCATCTGAATTTCGCACCAAATGGAAATTTCAGTTCCATGCCAGCTGCATTTAGAGTATCTGTGCAACATGGACATTTTGATGGAGTTGCCAACAACATTTCCAGCCAGGGATGGAAAACAACATCCCAGGATGACACAGGATCAGCCATGTCCTTGCTCTGAACCTGATGTTTAAAAGCTGCATCGCTGCATCTTTTCCTTTCCCTCACTACAAAAAGGTGCAAGGCCCAGTCTACTGAGGTGGTTTTCAAGCTGGTTTTGGTCCTTCTTTAAGCTTTCCAGATGAGCTCTTAACATGTCACCAGGCAACCCATGAAAGGCTGAATGTCGGGTTTTCCAGGAATCTCTCTGGGTTAAAGAAAACAGCACCGAAATTTGTGGGTAAAAACGTGATGGTCAAGCCAGGCCTGCGTCCTTCCAAGAGCGGGGTTGTAAGAGGTTTGAGCAGCAGCTCTGAACAATTAAGTAAATATTCCTTTGTCACTGGGTGTCATTGCTCTCTGGAGCAGCCCTGCCTTGGTTTTAGCTGGGTTTGTGCAGGACTCTGCAGCTGTTTGAGACAGTGCTCCGTCGGAACAGGAGCTGCTTGTGACGGCGCAAACGCCCCAGCGAGGGCGGTGCAGGAGTCCCTGAGGACACTCAGACAGGTCTGGAGCGTGAGCAGACTGAGGCCAGTGGCTGGAGGAGCTGGGAGTGAGGAACGAAACAGGGGTGGTGTGCACAGAGCTGAGGCAGAGCTCAGCCCAGGTGTTCCACACTCGGTGTTCCATACTCGGTGTTCCATACTCGGTGTTCCGCACTCGGTGTTCTGCACTCGGTGTTCCATACTCGGTGTTCCACACTCGGTGTTCCACACTCGGTGTTTCACACTCGGTGTTCCACACTCGGTGTTCCATACTCAGTGTTTCACACTCGGTGTTCCATACTCGGTGTTTCACACTCGGTGTTTCACACTCGGTGTTCCATACTCGGTGTTCCACACTCGGTGTTCCGCACTCGGTGTTTCACACTCGGTGTTCCGCACTCGGTGTTTCACACTCGGTGCTCCATATTCGGTGTTCCATACTCGGTGTTTCACACTCGGTGTTCCGCACTCAGTGTTTCACACTCGGTGTTCCACACTCGGTGTTCCATACTCGGTGTTCCACACTCGGTGTTTCACACTCGGTGTTCCACACTCGGTGTTCCATACTCGGTGTTCCACACTCGGTGTTTCACACTCGGTGTTCCATACTCGGTGTTTCACACTCGGTGTTCCACACTCGGTGTTTCACACTCGGTGTTCCATACTCGGTGTTCCACACTCGGTGTTCCATACTCGGTGTTCCACACTCGGTGTTTCACACTCGGTGTTCCATACTCGGTGTTTCACACTCGGTGTTTCACACTCGGTGTTCCACACTCGGTGTTCCACACTCGGTGTTCCGCACTCGGTGTTCCACACTCGGTGTTCCATACTCGGTGTTCCACACTCGGTGTTTCACACTCGGTGTTCCATACTCGGTGTTCCACACTCGGTGTTTCACACTCGGTGTTCCATACTCGGCGTTCCATACTCGGTGTTCCACACTCGGTGTTTCACACTCGGTGTTCCACACTCGGTGTTCCATACTCGGTGTTCCACACTCGGTGTTCCATACTCGGTGTTCCACACTCGGTGTTTCACACTCGGTGTTTCACACTCGGTGTTCCATATTCGGTGTTCCACACTCGGTGTTCCACACTCGGTGTTCCGTACTCGGTGTTCCATACTCGGTGTTCCACATTCGGTGTTCCGCACTCGGTGTTCCATACTCGGTGTTTCACACTCGGTGTTCCACACTCGGTGTTCCGTACTCGGTGTTCCATACTCGGTGTTCCACACTCGGTGTTCCGTACTCGGTGTTCCACACTCGGTGTTCCATACTCGGTGTTCCATATTCGGTGTTCCACACTCGGTGTTCTGCACTTGGGCACCGCGCGGGGTCCTGCTGCTGCCCGACCGTCGCTGCCCACCGGGCCTGGCTGCACGGGCACCTGAGCATCAACAGAGAGAAGGGAGCTGCTTCAGAGGGGGGTGGCAGAAGCAGAGGTTTGCACCTCTGAGCAGAGAGTGTCCACTCAAACCTCAGCTGTTCAGGACACGTTGTGCAGGTGGAAGGAAACACGTGAGGAGCTCAGGCCCAGTTACCACTTGCTGCTCCATGGATCCAGCAGGGTTAACAAGCACAATTCACTTCAGTTGGTCTCGTGCTCTGGCACCTGTTCCTGTTCAGGATTTTCAGGAAGTCCAGGTTTTAACTGAGCCTCTGAATCCACAGAACAGTGTGGAGCCATCTGATTAAAATTTTAAAGACGCTTTTCATTAAGATGGAAGTTGTGCAAAATATTTTCCCATTTTCAGCTGCTGAGTCAGATATTTCCATAAGAAAAAGCTGCTGGCATGAGGCAGCGGAAGATTAACTCAGTGGATGAGTGGCAGCCTGCTCCCTCCCACCCACCCACTCCACATCGAACCAAGCCATGGAGGTGACGCTGGGTGACACTGGGACATTCAGCGGCGCCTGCCACTGCAAACACCGGGGTGAAATGATTGACCTTGGCATCTTTTGTCCTCCTCATTTTCGAGGTACATGACTCAGCTTTGCATCTCTCTCTCAATCATCTCCCACAATGGCAGTGCTGCATCTCTGTGCAAAAGAGAAGTGATAGGACTCGCCCTTGCTCTCTCCCTGATTGCTCTGGAATGATTGTCTCCCATTCAGCCTCCCTGCTCAACCTCCCGCTGCACAAAACCACCCAGAATGAGCTTTCTGCCAAAGCCAGGCAATTCAGAGAACAACTGGGTTTGGAAAGCTCCAGAGGGTGTTCGCTGGAACAAACGGGGTGCAGATTTTCGAATAGGGAAACAGGGAGTCATTTGAATAATCCGCAGGAAATTGTCAAAGCAAAGAACTCTGGTTAGAGAGACACTGCAGGAATAAGCAATGCCTGCCTTGCTGTGAGTAAGGATTCCAAACCTGCAGCCTGCTGTGCCCTTCCCTCCCACGTTGCACAGTCCCATTTAGTCTTTAATTTTCCCAGAATCACAGAATGTCCTGAGCTGGAAGGGACCCACCAGCACCAAGTCCAACTCCTAGCCAAAGGAAACATGTTTTTGTAAAAAGAGGTGAAATCCCACCCTGTTCAATGCAGATTATCACTATGCAATTCCAATCAGGTTTTGGACAAACCTGAAGGATTTTAGTACTTAGGGGTTATACATGGTACAAACTAGGGAAAAAAAAGATTGGTTTTGAGGCAAAATGTGTCTTTCTGCACGTATCTCCAAGGCTGTCAGAGTCGGTTTTAAGGCATCCATCTTTGGCTTTCCAGAAGCACCAAAATACTGTACTAATTGATCGAGATTTTCAAAGGCATGACTCTTAACAGAACCCGCCTGCTGAACCTCCCAGTCAGCTTTGAAAAATATCAGCTATTGGGGTTTTTCTCTCTCTTCTGTGTAATAACATATGCAAAGCTGAGCCATAATGTCTCCAAAATCCTCAGGACGAAGCTGAAAAGCGAGTGGGGAAGGCTGGGGCACGAAAAGTCTCCTGATGCAAAATCCTCCACCAGCAGGAAAAGCTGCAGAGGAGAAGCAGCAGCAAGCAGGAAGGGTGAGGGGCTCTGGAAAGGGACCCCCAGCAGAAATCCAACCCCCAAATGGCTCTGGAAGTGGGGGGTTCATTCCCTCTCACCCACAGGCAGCTGCAAAAGCTCAGAGTCCTCCTGATGGCAAATCAGCTCCTGCTGCAATCCCAAATAATTCATCCTAGGGAACAGTGATTAAAGATAAATGGAACCACAGAATCATGGAATGGTTTGGGTTGGAAGGGACCTTAAATCCCACCCCGTGCCACCCCTGCCATGGGCAGGGACACCTCCCACTGTCCCAGGCTGCTCCCAGCCCCAGTGTCCAGCCTGACCTTGGGCACTACCAGGGATCCAGGGGCAGCCCCAGCTGCTCTGGGCACCCTGTGCCAGGGCCTGCCCGTTCGAATGGAGTATCCCGGTTAAATGGGGGAAATCTGAAAGTACTTCGGGAAAAAGAAAATCTGCACGTTCATGAAAAGGGACAAATACCTAAATACACACATTTTCTGTATGTTTTGTGGTTGGACTTACGTGGTGTTTGCTAAGTTCCCTGAGCTCACAAATGGTAGCCCCCAGGACTGGAGCAGCAGCTTTGGAGCAGCAGCTGAGGCCCTGCAGAGCAAGAGCCCTGTGCCTTGGGAGATTGGACTTTGTTGCAGACAGAGGAGGATGTGTATGAAATCCCTGTGAAATCCATGAAATCCGTGTATGAAATCCACGCTTGCCTCAGTGTTGTATAACATGCATTTAAGTGCTGTTTAAATTTATTGGAATGAGGATCCATAGGCACGGAGGGGAGAGTAAGAGCTACACAGTTACAAAGACAATTAAAATGAAGCACGGCTTCTGGAATAGGCCAAAGATACAGTTTGTAAGCCTCACTTTCTCTTGGAATCGGCATCCTGTGCTTGTGGGTAGCTGTAGGCAGTGAAAAGGCACTTGTGCAGCTGAGTAAGAACGGCTGCAGGTGGCATTTGCACATGGAAAAGGAAAAGGAAGGTGTTGGAAGGGAAAACAATCTGTGCCTGGTGCTGCAGGGAGGAGGGGCCGGTGCACCCCGAAGTTCAGCACATGGGAATGACCAAACAGCTCCGGTGCTTTTATAAAAACCTGCAGCAAGGAGTGGCCAGAGCAGCGGCCGGCACGAGGAGCCTCAGCCAGGACCCCTCAGCGGGGTCAGTGATGGGAGATGGATCCCTCAGCGGGGTCAGTGATGGGAGATGGATCCCTCAGCGGGGTCAGTGACACAGGAGATGGATCCCTCAGCGGGGTCAGGGATGGGAGATGGATCCCTCAGCGGGGTCAGGGATGGGAGATGGATCCCTCAGCGGGGTCAGTGACACAGGAGATGGATCCCTCAGCGGGGTCAGGGATGGGAGATGGATCCCTCAGTGGGGTCAGGGATGGGAGATGGATCCCTCAGCGGGGTCAGGGATGGGAGATGGATCCCTCAGTGGGGTCAGGGATGGGAGATGGATCCCTCAGCGGGGTCAGTGACACAGGAGATGGATCCCTTCCCTGGAGCCACCCCAGGGCAGCCCCAGCACCCAGCTGCAGGTGACAAACGGTGTGCTCAGAGTGAGAAATCATCTCACTGCAATGTCCAGGCACTAAATCCCGTCTGAGCCAGACGAGGCAGCTCTCGGGGCTCCGTCCGGAGGAGAAGCCCGGCTCTGCGGGGCATCCACGGCTCCCAGCCCCCGCACCTGGACACTCCCCTGTTCCCGATGTGTGGAGAGCCCGGTGCTGGCTGCGGCCGAGTCTGGCTCGGGGAAGATCTCAATCAAGTTGAAAAGTTGTAACAATTTTACTCGGGCAGTGTTTGAACACTCTCGAGTTCCATGAATAGTTAATGTCACGTCAAGTGCTGGAGACAAACGCTCTTGGATCTGAAGAGCAAATAGCTCAGCCACTGATGAGTTATGTTTGTTCCCTGCATACACAGCCCCGTGGAAATTGCAATCATCCCTCATGAACGGGCTCAGCGCTTTTTACTGCAGGGAAGGAAGGGTGGCCACTGCCTGCTGACTGTGGGAAAGGAGAATTGCCAGGGTAACCTGCTTTGTTCTGCTGCTGCTGAGCGCATCAGGCGCTGTGGTGCTGCAGAGAGGGCGGCTGGTTCAGGTGCGAGCCTGGATCCCCTTACGGGGGTGACTTTTCTTGTGTCCTTCAATTCAAGCCGTACCCCGTTACAAAGGACAGGAGTGAGCGGTGCTGGTGTACAGGGCAGACCTGGGGGATGACACAGCTCACAGAATCCCGGGATCACTGAGCTTGGAAAAGCCCCCCAGATCCAATCCCTGATGAATCCCCCCCTTGACCCAGCCCAGAGCCCTGAGTGCCACCTCCAGCCCTTCCTTGGACACCTCCAGGGATGGGCACTCCAAACCTCCCTGGGCAGCCCCTGCCAAGGCCTGAGCACCCTTTCCATGCAGAAATTCCTGCTGATGTCCACTCTGAGCCTCCCCAGCCCAGCCTGAGGCTGTTGTGATTCAAGGTACCACTGTAACTTCTGGAATTAGCAAACAGTTGGACTTTGTTATTTACTTCATCCACCACCTTCTTCTAATCAAAACATTATTGATGATTAATTCCTTGGCTACTGGTGCAGTTTGGGAATTTCCATGGATTATGGAGGTTTTAATATTCCTGTAAAAAGAGAGGAATACATGTACTATGCAGAAATATGACCAAGAGGAACCTTCCAGAAATGCTTAAGAAAATCAACAGAAAAGCTGAATAAACCCCACATCTTAGAAATCATCTGCCAACCACCTCAGTGGAAGATTTGCTTAAAGGCTACCAGCACTTCCAGCCAAAAACTTACTTCCTCATACACCAAAAAAAGGCAAGAAATCATGTTCCAGCCTGCTTAATTCCACATCCTTTGTCAAGAGCACAAGAATGATGTGGAAACCGTGCAGAAACTGGAAAGTTCAGTGGAAAAAATTATCATTCACGCTGCTGTATGACATTGCCTCAACACAGCAGAACCAACAAAGTCTCCCTGATATATGAGAACTATCAAAGGTTGCCACTGAACACGGAGATTTAATGTGCTGCTTAATTCAAGAGCTTATTTACAATGTCACACGTCACTTGGAGAAAAATGGCTCTGACAACCAATCATTTAAAATATAGGAAGAATGTTTAACAAAAGGTCAGAAGTACAAATATTTTACATATTAACTACTAATAAATTCATTTCCTCTCAAAGTTAGGAGGATCAGCAAATGTCTCCAAAGCCATTTGCAATATTTCAGCACAAGACCCAACCTCTAATTACCAATGTAAGTTGTAAATAATTGTCAAGTATGCAGATGAGCCAAAAATTCTCTCAAATTAAAGTAATTAGCTCCCAAGTCAAATTTTTCTGTCACATTAAAATGCTTTTCCTTGTCTCCAATGTGACACTTACAAATGAGAGCCACATTGTCAGGGAAGCAGTTATTGTAGGCTGCCAGAACTGTCTGCACAAGGAGCCGAGAGCTCTTCACGCTCACCTGAGCTTCCCAGCAGTCCATGTTTTCACTCCGTAGTTGTGCTGCTCATCCCACGTGTGAGTGGGGAATTTATCCACCTGGAACCCTGGCAGGTGACTCCAAAGTTTCCCCATCCCTTGGTGTGGGAATATCCCCCATGGAGAGCTTCAGTCTTCGGCTCTTCCTGGTTCTCCTTCCCTCAAGAACCTTTCCAGACCTGCTGGTCTGGGGTACAGTGGAGAACTGTGCCACACCCTGCAACACAGGGATGGGGGAACAGGGATGGGAATGAGTGGTTTGCTTCTCCCAGTGCTTTCTCTGGCACTTTCATGGTTTATTCTCAATGTCCCCTTAACCAAAGCTGTGTTTGCCACGTCCAGTGGAAGATCCTGAGCCGTTCTCCTGTTTAATTTTGGGCTTCCAGGCAGGACCCAGCATCAGGCTTGGTTTCTATTTAACTTCAGGCTAAACAAGGTTGGGTTTGCTGTTTGCTGCAGATGAACCCAAAATCAGGGCAGATGTGGGAGAGGAGGGAGTCCCAGCCTTGAACACGTCCCATCCCAAAGCCGTTGTGTGAGCAGAAGACTGCACAGTGCCCTGAAACAATGCATTATTTACCTGTTCCTTTCCAGTGATCCCTTCCAGTGGCTGTTCCCCTCTACCTCCACAGTTGTTGCTATTCCACTTCTTCCAGACAAGACAACAGGGTTTGGACTCAGAAACCCAAGCTGGATTCGTGCTTTCCTTTGCCCTGGCTGTGCCAAGAGCAGTAAATCTGGAGGATTCTCACGAGGGGAAGGACAGGCTGAACCTTACTCAGGCATCTGAGTAAGGTTGGAAAAGCTTCTTCCCCCCAAAGGTGCTGGGCACTGCCCAGGCTCCCCAGGGAATGGGCACGGCCCCGAGGCTGCCGGAGCTCCAGGAGCATTTGGACAGTCCTAGAAGGCCCAGGGGCCATGATTTGGGACTGTGGGTGACAGGGTCTGCTCCTGCTGCCCAGAGCCATCAATTCCCTGCTCCTTGGCTGATTTCTGCCATCTCCTGTGCTGGAGGGGATGAGGTGGTGATCCCATTACGCACGGGTTCATCCCAGGACTGGGGCTCGTATCTCCTGTGTCTGTTCAAAGTCAGCTCATTCCTCAAGGCTGCTCCCATCCATCGCTCCAGAGCTCCTCAGAGATGTTTCATTTTTCCAACACGACTGCTCTCCTCAGCCACACAAAGAAATGGGACACGACTCAAGTATAAAGGATGATATATAAAGCCAAATTTTATTCTGTTCCCTCACAGTAATTTTCCTCACAAATGCTTCTCGGGATTGTGAAATATTCCTTGCAGCAGAATCCGAGTCCATCAGGGCTGTACTATTTCATCCTGTTAAACTCGGAGCTCTCCGTGCTCAGCGCCCACTTCATTCATCCCATCAAGGCATTCGAGGGATTCTTTTCCCTTGCAGTATTTCAGGGAAGGTGTTTCTGTTTGATAGCATCAGGTTTATCTCTGTCTAAATGAAATTCCATTGAAGACACACCTGAGCAATGAGTGAGGGTTGAAAATGGGGGATGTTTTTGGAGCTGTCACCAAAGCTTGTCCTGCACTGTTGGAGCAGCACCATTGCTCTGATTCTGGGATACGCAGGGACATTCACAGGATCCTGGAATGGTCGGGGATGGGAGGGACCATAGAGATCAACCAGTGCCACCCCTGCCATGGCAGGGACACCTCCCACTGTCCCAGGCTGCTCCCAGCCCCAGTGTCCAGCCTGGCCTTGGGCACTGCCAGGGATCCAGGGGCAGCCCCAGCTGCTCTGGGCACCCTGTGCCAGGGCCTGCCCAGCCTCCCAGGGAACAATTCCTGCCCAATCTCCCATCCAGCCCTGCCCTCTGGCACTGGGAAGCCATTCCCTGGGTCCTGTCCCTCCAGGCCTTGTCCCCAGTCCCTCTGCAGCTCTCCTGGAGCCCCTTCAGGCCCTGCCAGGGGCTCTGAGCTCTCCCTGGAGCCTTTTCTTCTCCATGACTGAGCAGGAACCACAGCGAGATCCCACAGAGGGACTGGGAACTGCGGGGATTTTCAGGTACCACTGAGTGCTTTTGAGCAGCTGCTGACTTGGGAAATGCTTTGTTCCAGAGGGTTATTTGGGAATAGGAATTAAGACCCTTAACCCCCTTTTGCCCCCAGAGCCTCAGTCCCAGCCCCGCTGCCCCCCGTGCCTGTCCAGCGCTCCTTGAACAGCTCTGCTTGGAGCCACTGCACAGTGGGGCTGGCAGCCCCACCACCCGCACAAGCAGAAATGATCTGACTTTAAAATCTCCACTGCTGGGTGTATTTTTAGCAGTTTGAAATGAGCCTGTTGCTGTTTACAGTATTTAGCATGAGTTATTTGTCGGGGAACGGGAAAGGTGACCCCGACTGCTGTGGAGGGCAGGGAGGGAAACGCATGTCTCCTTCTGCCTCCTTGGCCCAGGGTTCCCAGAGCCAGGGAACCCAAATTCCCCGGCAAAGATCCCCACAAGTATGAATTACACAGCTGGTGGCCATGGTTACCGTGTGTTCATTGCTTGACTCTTTTTTTCAACCTGTAAGTATCATATTTTATATTTTACCTCAGTCAAAATCAGCATCAAGATCAGGTTTGAATTAGACACAGGGCATGTCCCAACTGGGGTCTTCGTGACTGAAACAAGAAATGCTTCTGCCTCATTTTCTGTGCATACACAAACACACACTGGGGTAATATTTCACTTTAAGACATTGCTGGTGGCACGGCTCAAGTGTTTAAAATACTCGGCTTTCAGATTTTAGCACAACAAACAGTTGATTTTTTCTCCTGCAGTTCTAGCAATCATCTTTGAGTCCCTGTTTTTCCATTTTAAGACTCAGAAAATGCTATTTTATTCATTTAAATTTGAAATAAGGACAAATCAGCATTTCATTTTCTAGTTCCTGCCCTGCCAGCAGCCCTGTGTGTGAATGCTGATGGACAGGGCCTGATAACACCCCTCTCTTATCAACCCCATCACTCTTCTGGGGCAGAAATCTTTCTGCCAACGCTCCCATCTCAGAGGATGATAAAGCCCCTCTGTTAAGCACCTGGCACTTTCCAGCTTTATCCTCTACAGCCCTGGCTTATCCACCGGGCAGAGTCAGCTCTTGGACAACTTCTGCAATGTTCCCTGTGTCCTTTCTCAAGGATTTTCAGGGAGATTTGTCTCAGTAGTGCTGAGCTCTTCTTGACAGAAAATACACAAAAGCAAGATCCTGCCCCAGACTGCAGCCCCAGGGAGTGGCTGCCCAGATATGGACTGAGCCAAATCTGCTGTGCCCTGAGCTGGAATATCTCATGTAGATGATGCTGCGGGAGGGGGGAGTCCCATAGGACATTCCTTCCTTGTTCCTGCCAGAATCCTTGTCCCTACAGCTTCCACCCCTGCCCTGGGCAGCTGTGCCAGGGCTGGACAGCCCTTTCCAGCCAGGCTCAGCCCCTTCCCAGCTCCGTTCCCTGCCCTGGACACGCTCCAGTCCCTCCATATCCTTCTTGTCCTGAGGGGCCCAGCACTGACCCCAGCACTGGAGGTGTCCCAGCAGTGCCAGCACAGGAGGGATTTTTTAAACCACACCAGGGACAGAGGAGCACCAGGCTGGAGAGGACCTTCCGAGTGCCCACGTGCAGCTCTCAGCTCCCAGGGCCGCGGTCCAAAGGCATTTCCACATTACTGAAATTCCCAGCAATTTCCAAGTGTTATTATGGTGGCCAAAGCTCTGTTTAATCACAGCCTCCATCTGGCACACACTTCAAAAGGGCCTCCTCCTTCAGACGGATCTATTTAACTTCACTCCTGAATTTTCCATCACAGTGCATTTCCTGTCTCGGGCACTCAGCCTTGAGGATGATTGCATTTGCATAAGTCTAAACAAATCCGCCTGTCTTCGATGATTCATTTTCAGACAAGATTTTAGGGTTTTGTTCTCCCAAGGTCAAGCTTTCCCCAGTCCTTCCCGGCCTCCAGGCACAGCGGGATGTTTCTCCCTGCTCCTGCCAAGCTTCCCTCTGGCCAAAGGCTCCGGAGCTGGTTGTGGAGCTCTCCAGGCATTCTCTCCCCATCACCACTGCTGCTCCCTAAGAGAGTCTTTTTGTATTGGGTTGACCCTGAGTTGATGGACAGTTTTTAAGACCAATTACGCTTCTCACAATTTACATATTTAAACCGCACAGAAAGGCGGGACTCCCCTTTTGGTCGGAGCTCGCCTGCTGGGAGGTGGGGGCAGCTCCGAGCCTCCCGGTCCCGCCGGGCCGGGCCGGGGCCACTGCCCCTTTCCCCCTTTCCCAACGCTGCGGCACGGACCCTGGGTGGCTGGGGGGGGACTGCCTCAGAGCCACAGGCAGCTAAAACCAGCCATGGACTGCTCACAGCTAAACCCATCCAGCGCGGCTTCTGGGGACCGGCGGGTCCCTCTCCTCTCCATGCGGAGCCGGCGGAGTCAACGGGAGCCGGCAGAGCCTCCTGTCTGCAGCCAGCACACTGCGTGCTGAACTGAAGAAGACACCACGCAGCCAGCAGCACAAAGGGAGCGAGGCTTTCCCCACCGTAAAGCCCGAACAAAAACACCCTTCAGCATGGCGGCGTCAGAGTCAGAGAGAAAGAGAAGTGAGCCATGTGGGACGGAGCTGGAAATGGCGACGGGAGAAAAGAGGGCGGTGCCGCGATTCTGGCGCGCAGCTTAAAAGAAACCTTCTTGCATGCCGTGGTAAGAAACTGTAATACCACAAACTGTTTGTCTCTTTAATCCATTTGAAGAACATGGGGGGATGGAGTATCTTCGTGTGCCTGTGAAGATTGTGAAGAATGCCGATGCCAGGCTTTATAGTAGTAAGAGGCTGTTAAGAGACTTGTGGCGAAGAAGAGCCTTTGTGTGCAGGCCAAAAGAACTTATCCTTAAAAAGATGAATAACCCCATGTGATGGCCCATGTTTTGCAGTGTGAAGGAACTGTGAGATTTTTCATGGGAGAGATGTTCTACACACAGCAGATTGATTGTTTCCGGGCGGATCTGCTGTTGGTGGCAGTTTGGGAACCACGTGCAACTGAAGGAAAAACCCTTTTTTCCCTTAGCATAAGAGAGAGACTTTTCAAGAACTGGAACACTGACTAACATCCCATGTTCTGTTATCCCTTGTGTGAGCGCCGGGAGCGCGGCCCGGGGGGCTCGGGGGGAGTCTGGACCCCAGAAGCTCTTTGGGGCCGTTTTGGGGGGGGGGATTTGTTTTTGTTTTGTTATTGTCTCTTTACTTTTAATTCTGTTAGTAATAAAACTCTTTCATTGTACTGCAACTGTTTAAGATTTGTGCCTGCTTTGCTTTTCTCCTAATTCTTATCTCACAGAAGGAAAATAAGTAAGTAATGAATATTTTGAACCAAAACCACTACATTTAATTGGTGTTTCTGCCCGGTTTCGAACTCAACCCGCTACATTAAATGGTGGAGAATGCGGGCAATTAATGGGCACTGTGAGATGAAGATTAATTAGGAGAAAATAATAAGCAGAGCAAGTATAAAGTTATAAAATTAAGAAGAATAATAGAAGAAATTTACTTTGTAGAAGTGGTAAATATTCTAGGGGTGGAGGTTTATGTAATTTGTTTTCTTTTATCTCTAGTTTTGCTATTTTAAGTAATTTTTGGATATGTAAATTTTAAGAAGCGAGGGGTGGAATGTATTGGGTTGACCCTGAGTTGATGGACAGTTTTTAAGACCAATTACGCTTCTCACAATTTACATATTTAAACCGCACAGAAAGGCGGGACTCCCCTTTTGGTCGGAGCTCGCCTGCTGGGAGGTGGGGGCAGCTCCGAGCCTCCCGGTCCCGCCGGGCCGGGCCGGGGCCACTGCCCCTTTCCCCCTTTCCCAACGCTGCGGCACGGACCCTGGGTGGCTGGGGGGGGACTGCCTCAGAGCCACAGGCAGCTAAAACCAGCCATGGACTGCTCACAGCTAAACCCATCCAGCGCGGCTTCTGGGGACCGGCGGGTCCCTCTCCTCTCCATGCGGAGCCGGCGGAGTCAACGGGAGCCGGCAGAGCCTCCTGTCTGCAGCCAGCACACTGCGTGCTGAACTGAAGAAGACACCACGCAGCCAGCAGCACAAAGGGAGCGAGGCTTTCCCCACCGTAAAGCCCGAACAAAAACACCCTTCAGCATGGCGGCGTCAGAGTCAGAGAGAAAGAGAAGTGAGCCATGTGGGACGGAGCTGGAAATGGCGACGGGAGAAAAGAGGGCGGTGCCGCGATTCTGGCGCGCAGCTTAAAAGAAACCTTCTTGCATGCCGTGGTAAGAAACTGTAATACCACAAACTGTTTGTCTCTTTAATCCATTTGAAGAACATGGGGGGATGGAGTATCTTCGTGTGCCTGTGAAGATTGTGAAGAATGCCGATGCCAGGCTTTATAGTAGTAAGAGGCTGTTAAGAGACTTGTGGCGAAGAAGAGCCTTTGTGTGCAGGCCAAAAGAACTTATCCTTAAAAAGATGAATAACCCCATGTGATGGCCCATGTTTTGCAGTGTGAAGGAACTGTGAGATTTTTCATGGGAGAGATGTTCTACACACAGCAGATTGATTGTTTCCGGGCGGATCTGCTGTTGGTGGCAGTTTGGGAACCACGTGCAACTGAAGGAAAAACCCTTTTTTCCCTTAGCATAAGAGAGAGACTTTTCAAGAACTGGAACACTGACTAACATCCCATGTTCTGTTATCCCTTGTGTGAGCGCCGGGAGCGCGGCCCGGGGGGCTCGGGGGGAGTCTGGACCCCAGAAGCTCTTTGGGGCCGTTTTGGGGGGGGGGATTTGTTTTTGTTTTGTTATTGTCTCTTTACTTTTAATTCTGTTAGTAATAAAACTCTTTCATTGTACTGCAACTGTTTAAGATTTGTGCCTGCTTTGCTTTTCTCCTAATTCTTATCTCACAGAAGGAAAATAAGTAAGTAATGAATATTTTGAACCAAAACCACTACACTTTTATAGACTGTCGACCTTCTCCTCCACATCCATAAATCCTCCACCAGCTTCAAGTGTAACAAAATGTAGAGATGTTATCCCTAGGCCTCTCTGAGCCTTCTGAGGCCCATTATCTCCCCATCTTTTCTTTTAAAAGAACGTTATTTGACAGCCCAGCCTTTTTCATCCTCTTTTTTTTTTGCCTTATTGCTTTGACCTTGAGTTAGTTTATTCCTTCCTTCTCTGTATATTTTAAATGTTGCACCAAAAAATCCAATTTATTAAGGCTTTCCTTTAGTAAATGATTAACCTGAATATAGTTAAATGAAATGCTTATTAACATCTCCCTGCATAATCCATTTAACAGAATTAGTCTTGCTTATTCAGACAACCTAAAGGGGTCTGTGCTTTTGTCTACACAACATCAGCATTAAAGCTTATAATTATTTCTGGTTGATGCAGCCCTTGGTGTTGGGAAATGCTGGTTTGTGTGTTCCAGCATAGCACTTCTCCTAATCTCTTGTATTAATTAGAGATACTGATATAATATTACTTTGTTCCTTTCTATTCAGCACCAGGAGAGATGTCTGAATATAATCCTATCTGTGCTAACGGTGTCTTAAATATTTCCGCAAGTGCTGGCTGGTGTAAAACATTAGGATTAGGTACAACAGTCTCTAAATGGGAAGAAAGGAGAGCTTACAAGAGCACGTGGGCACCCGAGGTGTGCCTGGCACTGGGTGGTGGCCGTGCTCCGACGGCAGCCACGGCCTCGGCAGGGATTTCTCCTTCCACTGAGATGATGTTTAAAGTCCCTTCCAACCTCAATTTCCAACCCCAGTCACTCTGTGAGTCCATGAGGCCCCAGTGGGTCCCTTCCCAGCTCCTCTGTGATGCTCCCTGTGTGTCCCATTCCTCCCTTTTCCAGAGGGATGCAGCCGCTCTGGCTCTGAGGAGAATTTGACTTACCCGGCAGCATGAAAGTAAATTATTACCCCTCAGTGGCTGCAGATGACATTTTAAACTCATTGTGTCTTCTAAATCCTGGGTCATTTGATATTTCAGACAGCAGGCTGTTCATGGAGCTCGTTTTAATCTTTTTCTAAATGGAAATTCACTTTCTTTTAAGGCACTTCAAGGTATCACTCCCAGGGCTCTGAAGTTAATTTGCAGCACCAGATCATAAAATCATGGAATCCTTCAGGTTGGAAAAGCCCTCCCAGACCAAAGTCCGACTGTCCCCAGCACTGCCAAGGCCACCCCTGACCCATGTCCCCAAGTGCCACCTCCACACGGCTTTGAAATCCTCCAGGGATGGGCACTCCAAACCTCCCTGGGCAGCCCCTGCCAAGCCCTGGCCACCCTTTCCATGCAGAAATTCCTGCTGATGTCCACTCTGAGCCTCCCCAGCCCAGCCTGAGGCCGTTCCCTCTCTCCTGTCCCTGTTCCCTGCGAGCAGAGCCCGACCCCCCCCGGCTGCCCCCTCCTGTCAGGGACTTGTGCAGAGCCACAAGGTCCCCCCTGAGCCTCCTTTGCTCCAGCCTGAGCCCCTTTCCCAGCTCACTCAGCCTCTCCTGGGGCTCCAGCCCCTTTCCCAGCTCCCTCAGCCTCTCCTGAGGCTCCAGCTCCTTCCCAAGGGTCAGCACAGGAGGACCCAGACAGTTTGACCCTGGTTTCTGTCACAGAGCCACCCAGAGCTTCTGTGGAGGAGAATCCTCAGCCTGGTCAGTGCAGCCCAAGCTCTGCTCCCCTTCCCCTCTCCGGACACCCAAAGCTCTGTCACTCTCTGTAAACTCAGCTCTGCTGTCGTGCTCTGTCTGATGGTGGGGATGGAGGTTATGGAAATGTCCAGGATGGCTGCAGGTGTAATCACAGACTTAAATAATTGCAGCTTTTATTTAAAGCCTAATCACACATTCCTCCACCATTATCTCCCTGCATAAATATTAAGCCTGGGAGCTCGTGTGTGTGTGTGAAACAATGACATGGTAATATTTCAGTGGGGGAAAAAAAGCATCTGGTTTATGCTGTTCTCAAACATTTAAAGCTTTTCATTTTTCCCTAAACTGAGGGTTTAGTCTGACATGGAGAACCATCAAAAAGTGCTTTGAAAATTACCAAGCCCAAGAACAAAGTGACCTTGCACGGCCCTGCACAGCAAATGCTCAGGAAAGCAAGGAGTGCTCAGTCCTTCCCAAAATAATTACTCGGAGTAGATCAAGGACTCAGCAGACCATGCAAAGAGTGTTTAAATTTTAAAGGTGTGTTTATTTTTAAAGTTTATATATCAGCACAAATCTATGGAATTTTATTAATATCTAGCAACAGCATTTTGCTTGGCCAGCAAGGAACTCAGGGAGCCACAGGAAAAGTTAATCAAAATTCTGAGGGGAAAAAGAAGAAGTCTGCAGGAGATTATTAATTTGTAAGGATTTTTAAGGGTCTAGCCCAATATTTGAAGCTGTGTGTCATCCAGTAGGCCTAGTGTGACATCATAATAGATAATTAAGCTTCTCCAGGTTTGCTTCTCCTTCAGGTTTCTTTCCCATCCAATTCTCCTGCTTAGGCAGCTTTGGGAACTGTAACTCTTTTCTATTATCTCCCCAAGTCACTGCATTCTCCCCCCATTAACTCCCCTCGTGCCTTTGTGCAGAAACAATCCAGGTATGATTTAATAAGCCTTGGAAAGACAGAGCTGGTTCATATGCAGGGAATCAGATTTACATAATTTTCCGCTCGCTTTTATAGCCACTGTAGCTCAAATTATCTTTAAGTTGGGGAAACTCTTTTCATACCATAAAATGAAATAGCACCTGTGTTATGCTTCAGCTTCCTCGCCCGGCCCTTGTAATAAATTAAAGGTTGATTTGTCATCCCGATTTAGCACAGAAAGTCCTTTTTTAATGAGAGGAGAGGAAGCGCCCTGGCCTGCAGTTAGTCACAGTCATCAGTCGCTAAACTAAGCTTTAAAACCAAGTTTAATCTTGTTTTGTTTTGGCTTTATTACCTGAACCTTTCTGCATGGGGGGAAAGCTGAGGATTTCGGGTTGTGTCACATCCTCTGTGCCAAATAGAATGTCAGAATCTAAAAATGGAGCTCCAGGGTTCTGTGCAGAAACAAAAGGGACCTTCATGTTCCAGGATTTGGGCTGAACTTGGGACTGGGGAGGCCACATCCTGTGAAAGCAAACAGGGTTTGGTGCAGGGTGAGGGAACAGCTCCTTGTCCTTCCTCCTGCCTGTGGCTTTCCAGGACCAAACCCGTGGGTTTCATAGAATCCTGGAATGGTTTGGGTTGGAAAGGACCTCAAAGCCCAACCCATTCCAGCCCCTGCCATGGGCAGGGACACCTCCCACTGTCCCAGGCTGCTCCAAGCCCCAATGTCCAGCCTGGCCTTGGGCACTGCCAGGGATCCAGGGGCAGCCCCAGCTGCTCTGGGCACCCTGTGCCAGGGCCTGCCCACCCTCCCAGGGAATAATTCCTTCCCAATATCCCACCTAAATCAACACTCATCCACCTTAAGGCTGTTCCCCTTGTCCTTTCAAGGACAAGGCTTCTCCCAGGTCCATTCCTGCCCCAGCCCAGTCCCAGGGATCAGCTCCTCCCTTGCTTCTCAACACTGATTTCTTGTATTTCCCCTCTCTTTGCACTTAGTGTGTATTTACTCAGGAATTCGAGAAAGACTTTGTGGTAAACAAATAAATACAATTTCTTCAAAATAAGTATTAATGTCTTTAGCTGAGCACAGTTGTCAAACTTTGGCTTCTGGAGTTAGGCAGAAAACGAGCTGTTTTCCACGAGAGCTCAATCCAGTCCGCTCCCATTGATTGCACTGCAGATCTTAATGCTCAGTAACTTAAAAACGGATCAATTATTCAGCTGGTTAAAAACCAAGCACTCCCCTTTCTAAATGCTTGCCTTAAAAACAATTCCTCCTCTTGGAGCAAGCAGGGATATTCCCTGGGTGGGGTGGCAGCAGGGCCGGGCCGCACTCGCAGCATTTCCCCTGCTTTTCAGAGGAATTCTGCTGCTGCCCTGAGAGGCAGCTTAGAACAATTCCTGCAGACTGCGAATGTGGGGGGCTGAGAGTGGGAACTGTCACTGACCCCCTCTCCTTGTCTTTGCAGCTCCCAGCACAGCTCAGTACGGGATCACCGGGGACGCCGAGGTGCTGTTCTCCTGCTGGTCCCTGGTGTTGACGCTGTCCTCCCTCAGCAGCATATTCTACCTGAAGAACATCATTCTGCACTAAATGTAAAGACCCATAAAAGGCTTTTAAGGATTCTCTGAAAGTGCTGATGACTGGATCCAATCTGGTAGAGTTTGTTAAAAGCAGCGTGGGATATAATCAGTGCTTACATGGGGATGATCGCCTTCTGTAGAATTGCTCATTATGTAAATACTTTAATTCGACTCCTTTTTTTTTTGATTAGCTGCATTACCTTGTGGAGCAGTACACATTGTCCTTTTTTAAGACGTGAGAACTCTGAAATTACTTTTAGAGGATATTAATTGTGATTTCATGTTTGTAATCGACAAGTTTTCAGAAGCATTCAGTCATGGTCTGCTGAGTCGCAGACTGTAGTTTACAAAAAAAGGATATTGCAGTAAAAATGTGCTTCTTTAAGGCTGCAATACAAACATTCAGTTCCCTTCTCAACTAGCATCCTATCCACATTTACACAGAAACATTTGTTCTTTTTTGAGTTTAAAAAAAAAATCAAATAATATTGCCTTCAAAATATTTCTTCAAAATATTACACATATCTAGATTTTCTTCTAGCATGATATTCAGGTTTCAAGAATGAGCCTTGTACTATAACTGCATTGCGCAGTACTGCTTTTGTTCTCTTCCCTCTTTCCTGCCAATTCAGCATGGTTGTGCCTTCATGAAACACGACTTTCCTCTTCCTCTCCAACAAATCTGGAATGTGTTTTGGGAAATGCTGAAGCATCCTTTTGAGCATAAGGAATCTCTCGGTGAGGACAAAGGTGCTAAGGGCTCCGAGGAGAATCTCCCCCCTCCAGGGGGAGGGTTTAGGTCAAGGGTAGCACCAACTCCTTTTTGTTCCTCCCTCCACCACCACTGACAAGTAGGTGACCTCTGTAAAAACAACATTTCCCATTCCAAAACAGAACTCAAATTAGTTTGTGGCATCTTTTGAATGTAGGAACGTTTCCCGTAGTCCCCCTAAAGCCAAATTCCCACCTGGCTGTCAATGTCAGGATGGTCCCTTTTGTATTACTGGCAAAGCCGATGTGAATTGGTATTTGTCTTGCACTTAATTTTGTACTGGTTTGGCTGATTTAGCAATGATAAAGGATGCTTTGGACCATGAGATACCTGCAAATCCCTGGGGTATCAGGCAGAATTTTGTATCTACACATATCCCTGTGGCAGCGAGGGTGCTCCAGTAACTACTGAGGGCATGTGGCCATCCTTGAGAGAGCCACCTCGACAGGCAGGACAGGTGGGGACCTGCTCCCCTGGGCAGGGCTGTCACCTCCCAGCCCTCACATGCCACCCCCTGCTGCTGCAGCCCTCGAGAGGACACTCCTGTCACACACTGAAGGATCAAGCTCAGAAACAGTGAATAATGGTACTTTATTCTTTAAACCCCCCGGACAGTGTTGGTGTGAAGTGTTGCTCACAGTTTACACCTGACTGAAAACTGCCACCTGTGTAACTCACTGGGGTGACCGTGGCCAGCAGCCCTGGGACACCAGGTCCCCTGGTGACCCCAAGAGCTCCTGACTTGCTCACAAACAACTATTGACAGCAGGAATAACAAAATCATTATCACAGGGTCCCAGACTGGGCTGGGTTGGGAGGGACCTCAAAGCCCATCCCATCCCACCCCACCCCTGCCATGGGCAGGGACACTTCCACTACCCCAGGCTGTTCCAAGCCCATCCAGCCTGGCCTGGGGTGGGACAGCACCACTCTTACTGTGATCATTCCCAGGTTCCGTGTTTGAGCTCCAGTAGGTGACACAAATTTCCCAGTTCCCCATTTTTTCTCCTCACAGCAGGTTTTGGCAGTGAGCAGCACCAGGTGAGCGCTGGGAATGCTCTGCAGGCCCAAGCTCAGCACAGAGATCCCATTTCTCCAGCAAGGAGCACTCTTGGGTTTTCTGGGCTCCATCTGAACTGTCCCAGGCCAGTGTGCAGCCAGAACCTGCAGTGCCTCTGCTGTCCTTGCTGAGAAGGGGCAGGAACAGAGAGATGTTGGCTCCAAAAGATGGCAATAAAACGTCCTGGGTCACTTTGCATGTGTTCAGTGACAGATTGTATTCTTTCTCTTATTATTTACAGCCGTGTGCCAAGCAGTTGCTGTTTTCAGAAATGTGGCATTTTTTAAAACCTGGAATAACATGACCAAACCCATTCTGCAAGGAAAGGGTACAACCTCAACTCAAATGAGTTTATCAGTCCTGATATCCTGATCTCTCTTGTATTGCAGCTTTAAAGTGCTCTATTTTAGAATCCATTCACTAGAAACAGTGGTGCTGCAGGAAGTCTTGTGTCAGTGCGGTTTTATGAACGAAAAAATAAGGAAATGGATGACCCAACCCACACGTGTAAAACTGGGAGAGGGTTCTATACTGTGGCTGGATCAAATCCTGCATTCCAGTGATATATTGCATTCCAGTGATTCCTGATATTCGGAACCTGATCTTTCCAGCAACAGAATAGAATGATCAGCAGCTTTATTAAATATGAAAAAAGAATATACAGTGAAGTGTTGAATGTTTGCAGTCGCACCAGGGAGAGCCACTGGGTGACACAGATGTCCAGTCCCACGTTTCATTTTCACTTTGAGGGGACATCATTATTGTCAAGTCCAAAAAGAAAAAAACCAAACCCACAAGAACAGCAGAATTCGGAGCCATGTCTGGGTGCCAGGGGTGTTTTGGTGAGGCAGGAGTGTGCTGGGAGCTCAGCAGGGCTGGGTGTGTGTGAGGGGCAGTGAGAGGCTGCCGGGGCCAGGGGCTGCTCTGGGCTCTGCAGCCTGGATTTGGGCAGGACGGGGGCTGCAGGCAGAGAGGGTCACATGAAGACACCTGGCTCTGGTGAACGTGCTCCGTGCACTGAGCTGGGGTGGGACAGGCCGGGTGGGATCTGTGCTCCCAAAACGGGCAGCAGAGTAACCACAGCCACGTCCCAGGGACTGTGGGGTGGGAGGGGGTTTGGGGTTGGGAGGGACCGCCTGGTTCCGACGCTCTCATTTGTGGGCTGCACTTTGGGCAGCTGTTTGAAGGTTTGCTCTGCGCTTCCTCAGAGTTCAGACCCACCCTGTTCGTGTCTGCCGGGCCAATCTGACTCTACGGATTCCCACCTTTCCCACATGAAAATAAAAGGCTTAGCTGAGTATTTCCATCAGGGTTGTTGTCACGTTGGAACCCCCCAGTCTGGAAGGTCCTCCTTGTGCAATAACTCAGGGCTGTGTCCCCACACGGAGCGGTGACACTGCTGTCACACAACTGCTGGCCCTGGAACTGTGCTGATACTCAGCTGAGGGATGTCTCACAACTTGGGAACAAATGCAGCTTCTCAAGGGTTTGTAGCTTGGCAGCATCCTTCGGAGCCAGACAGCTTTTTTTAGCTTTTCAATAGGTTTTTTTTAGAGTCGATGCTGTTTTTAAGATCCAGGAGTGTTAAACCCATCACAGTGACAGCTGCTTTTTTTGCACATTTTCTGAGCAAGTGTTCGAGATAGACAATGGCAAATGTTCTGCTACCAAAACCTCCACTGAGTCCACAGAACTGTGTTTTGAAGAATGTGTATACCAAAATATGTATTTACATGGATAAATATGCCTTAAAGACTAAATATGCATTTACTTCTAAGGCTGGATCCGCCTCGTGCCCAGTCTGGAGGTAAATAATCCATATTTCACAGCTGCCATGGAGGGGTTTGTTTCTTTGGAGAAAAAAAATGAGGGGGGAAAGCATTTCTTTAAAAAGAATCTTCAGTAATTTTAAAATCCTTGCATGAACTGCCATGTGTGAGGAGGAGAAGGGAAAGGACGAAGTTTATCCTGACACTTCAGCACGGGCAGTGCGGGCTTTGCCGTGGGGTGGCAGTGCTGTGGTGCCACCAAGAACTGCCACATCCTCTCCCATGTCCCCCTGCACACCCACATCCCTTGGAGCTGGGACAGAGTGAGGGGTCTGGGTGCTCCCCAGTCCCACAGGGCTGTGGGAGTGGAGCCACCTACCCACACCCTCGTGCCATGCTGCAGCTGGCAACACGGATCCTTTGAAATGAGGAAATGTTGACAGAAAAAGGGAATTTAAAGAACAGGAATTAAAAATTCTCCATTCAGCCTTAGTGTTGAGAGCAGAGGAATCAGTGTTGGCATGGAAGGGAGGAAGTGGCTTTGAATTTGGCCTTGCTGAGGAGGAACGTGGCGGGGCAGGGACGATGGCCGGGCTGTGTTGGGGTTGGGGTCGGTCCTTGCTTGTGTTCCCTCACTGCACTCCGAGGGCAGGGCAGGGATTTATTCTGCAGCCAGGAAAGTCCATAATCTACCTGGAAACAGCCAGGGCAAGGCAGTGCACAAAGGTCTCGGGCTGATGGGGAAGGGATTCTCAGCAAATCCTGCTCCCAGAGTTCTGTGTGAGCAAGGGCTTCACTGGGGCACCTTCAGCGCTGTTTGCTCCCAGTGCCTGATGCCTAATTCATGAGGAGCTCCCAGGTTCCTTTTTATTAGAAAACTCTCCTGTTTAAAAATGTGGAGATCAGCATATTTGCCACCTCTCATAAGCTTAGTTTTCAGTCATTCATATTTTAGGGCATATGAAGCGTTCCCATCAGTCGGCAGGATGAAAATCCGCATTATGGGATGAGGGAGGAGCGGTTCCCACTCACCCCAGCTGCTCTGCCCTTGGCTGGGATGAGCTGGGAGAGGCCCTGGGGTCTCTACCCGGGGGGCCCAGGGGTGCAGATCAGTCCCACAGTGCTGGCTCCATAACTCCCCACTGCCAGAGTTATCCTCGAGGGTTTGCTCGAATTTATTCCAACAGCCACCCTGGAGATGGGAGGAGTGTGACAGGTACCTTCTCCTGGGCTCAGGGCAGGCCTGGGTTCTCTCACAGTGGACTCTGAGCCCTCCCAAAAACAGCAGTGAAAACCAGCCCAGCTCAAAGTGATCCCACATTCACTGCCAGTGCCCCAGCCCCCGGCACAGGGACAGCAGGGCCACCGCGGCCCAGGAGCACCAGGAGTGACACTTCTGCAGCAGCCCGAATTTACAGACCGGGAGGGGACAGCAGAGTGCAGCTCCAGCCACAGGAATTCCCCTTATCAGCCAAGTATTGGAACACTCATTATGCCCATCCTCTTTCCCAGCTGCCAGCTAACAAACTGCCTGCATGATGATCTATATTCCAGGCGGTATCCAGAGGGGGAAATCTGTTCTCTCCTAATGCACATCCGTCCCTCTCTTCAGGGTTCCTCATCCCAAACCCAACACAGCTGGCACATGACACGCTGTGATTTCTGTGCAGTAACATGAGCTTGTCCCCTTCCCAGCCCCATTAAAGTCAGAAGCACACTCGTCCCATTAACCCCCACGACAGCCACTTAAATGTGCACCCCAAGTGAGAATAACCCTCCAAGCCGAGATGGAGCAGCAGCAGCCTCATTTTCCAGTGGGTGGCTGAGGATGGGATGGCAGGGCCAGGCCCCCCTCCCTTTGTTTTGTAGCTTTTTAAAATACAAACCAGCCTCTCCTCTTCTGAGGGTGAGCAATCCTGGCTGCGAGGGGCAGCCTTTGAGAGGTGCCCAGCATCCGTGTCGTGTCCCTTCAGGTGGGGCCGGGCGGGGGCTGCGGGGCTGGGGCTACTCCAGAGCAGCCTGATGAGCGCGGTCCTTGCAGGGATCCGGAGCTGCAGGAGGCAGCACGGTTCATTAGGCTGGGAAAGCTTTCCAGCCGTAAAGGAGCTGCTTTTCCTCTCCCGTTTAAGTGAACTGCTAAAAGCGCTGACTTGTTCTTCCACAGGGTTTCAAATTCATTGCTTTTTCATTATCCTTGACCTTTTTACATTTTTTACCATAAGGGAAAAAAAATTAACTTTGGAGTAAATTACTGTAAATCCCTCCCCAAAAGCGTTTAAAAACAGAGCCTGGGAGGCTGGGCCAGGGGAGCAGTGGCTCTCACTTGCCACTGTTTCCTGCATAAAGAGGATTTAACGTCTGTTGGCCAAAAATTACGGATCCTAAATCCCTGTGACTCATTTAGAAATGACTTTTAGCAGGACAGGTGCATGTATTCTCCCCAGTACTTTGTGTTATGAGTGGCAGAAGGACAAAGGGTGTGATGGGACAGGACACTTTGCTGTGAGCTGCTCCTGAGGCCTTGGACTCTGTGGCTTGGTCCCCATCTCTTGGTCCCTGTCTCTTCTCCCCATCTCTTGGTCTCCATCTCTTCGCCCCTTTCTCTTGGTCCTCTTCTCTCAGTTCCCATCTCTTGGTTTTCATTTCTTGATCCCCATCTCTTGGTCCCCTTCTCTCCCCAGCCCTGGAGAAGGGGCAGGCAGGGAGCAGGAGGAGGCTGCAGCCCAGGCTGAGCTCCCACCCCATTCCCTGGACCCTAAAAAAGGCATCAGACAAAGAACAACAGGGTCACTCCTTGTGCACGGAGGGCTGAGCTCCCACCTTCTTCTCCAGCTACGAGTTCAACCTAAACAAACCCAAAAGCTCCGTGATGTTCTTTTGGCTCAGCCCAACTTCCCTCCCCAGGCTGGACATATCCATCCTGCCTCCCTCGGGAGCGGGGTTTGGAGTGGCTGATGTCGGGTTTGGACTGGCTGATGGGTTGGGAATGGCTGATGTCAGGTTGGGAGTGGCTGATGTCGGGTTTGGAGTGGCTGATGGGTTGGGAATGGCTGATGTCGGGATGGGAATGGCTGATGTTGGGATGGGAATGGCTGATGTCAGGCTGGGAATGGCTGTTGTCTGGTTGGGAATGGCTGATGTCGGGATGGGAATGGCTGATGTCGGGCTGAGAATGGCTGATGTCTGGTTGGGAATGGCTGATGTCGGGATGGGAATGGCTGATGTCGGGTTGGGAATGGCTGATGTCGGGCTGGGAATGGCTGATGTCGGGCTGGGAATGGCTGATGTCGGGCTGGGAATGGCTGATGTCGGGCTGGGAATGGCTGATGTCAGGTTGGGAGTGGCTGATGTCGGGTTTGGAGTGGCTGATGGGTTGGGAATGGCTGATGTCGGGATGGGAATGGCTGATGTTGGGATGGGAATGGCTGATGTCGGGTTTGGAGTAGCTGTTGTCTGGTTGGGAATGGCTGATGTCGGGATGGGAATGGCTGATGTCGGGTTTGGAGTAGCTGTTGTCTGGTTGGGAATGGCTGATGTCGGGATGGGAATGGCTGATGTCGGGTTGGGAATGGCTGATGTCGGGATGGGAATGGCTGATGTCAGGCTGGGAATGGCTGATGTCGGGCTGAGAATGGCTGATGTCTGGTTGGGAATGGCTGATGTCGGGCTGAGAATGGCTGATGTCTGGTTGGGAATGGCTGATGTCGGGTTGGGAATGGCTGATGTCGGGATGGGAATGGCTGATGTCAGGCTGGGAATGGCTGATGTCGGGATGGGAATGGCTGATGTCGGGATGGGAATGGCTGATGTCGGGCTGGGAATGGCTGATGTCGGGATGGGAATGGCTGATGTCGGGTTGGGAATGGCTGATGTCACACGGAGTGGAAAAGACACCTGAGCCTTCCCCATCTGCTCATTCTGTCCCGGGAGCCTCGCTGAGTGCCTCGCTCTCTGTTTCAATGCCTTAAGCACCTTTTTGCAAAGGCCACGCTGTGAGAGAGTGCATTTAAGGAATTAATTTCCTGGAGTTAATCACCCCTGGTGGCTCCTCTCCCGGCACGGCCGCTCCGGCTCCGCTCCTCGGGAAGCGCGGCGGCGGCAGTGCAGTCAAGAGGCTCCGAGGAGCGCTCCTGGCGTGGCATTTCTCCCCACAAGATTGCGGATCAGACACTTAATTCCTCGGAAAAAAAGCAGCTGAGGGCTTTGACCTTCTGTTTGAATACGGAATTAGCACTCCAGTAAAGGTTAATGAGCACAAGGGGGGAGGAGAGAATTTTTCACTGAAATGCTTCTGAGATGGGATCCAGCACGTGCAGGGCTCTGGGCAGGTCTGCTCTGGCAGCAGGAGCTGCTCCCCTCGGCCCCAGCGCCACGGCCACCGGGACAGCCTCCCCGGAGAGGAGCGGGAGGGTTCCCCAGAGGACGGAGGGAACAGGGTTTCACTGCAGGTCATGGCTTTGTTCTCAGCTGAGATCCCGATGGAGAACACAGGACCTTGCTCCGAGCGTTCCAAATGTGCTCATTTTTCTGAGAACTGTGATCTGGAATCACAGCTCCTTTCTTTGCTGCCTCATCCAGCTGATGCTGGTGTAAAGGAATTCTTTTGCCGTGTGGGGGAAGCTGCCAGGATTGCTGTCAGGCTCTTCCTCTCCCGTTTGGCATCTCGGCCCCTTTCGCAAGGCTCTCCTCCAGAAGGGTTGGTTTGGCCAGTCCAGGCAAAAAACAACCCAGCCTTTCCCCCATTCCAAACCTTCCCCAATTTCTAATCCTCTCCCACCCAAAATCATGGCATCGCTGCTGTAAATGGCAGATCAGCAGGGTAAATACTGGGGTGGGGACCTCAATTGAATGCCACAAATTAGGGCTGCTCTAATTTGAGAATCACTTTGTTGTGTTCATTACTTCTGTCATCAAAGGCACTTTACCTTTATTTAATGCTAAGACTTCTGGAAAAGCCTGGGAGCTCTGACAAGTGTTTTAATATTCCATTACAAATAGTTCAGAAAAAAATTCTTTCCACAGGCTGAGGCAGAATAGCAAAACCAAAACAAAGCCCACCAATGCAGGTACTGCTCAGTACCAGTAGCTTTATTATGGAATTGTGGAGTGGTTTGGGCTGGAAGGGACCTTAAGGATCATCCAGTGATGATGGACAGTGCCTTTGGAAGGGTTAATAAGAATAAAGATCCTTTAGGGGAAAAAAACCCACACCATGGAGTCATTTAGATTTGCTAAATGTCGAGAGGCACCAGCTGAAAACAAAGCCAGGCCTTGGAGGGAGCCAGATCCATGTGCAATTATCCCCTGACCACCCAAAATATTGCTATTAAACAACTCTCAGCAGGTTCCAGTGCAGCGCTCACAGCCAGCGTGGAGAATGTCTAATACATAAATACAGCTTTGGTCTGTGACAGGGCCTGGCTGAGCTCTCGCTGGGAGCTGGGCAGGTCCAGGACACCAGAGTCCTGCAAACCCAGGGCCCTCCAACTCCCCAAATCCCTCAAAACTTTGTGCGAACCCCAAGGCTGGAGTTGGTGACTGAGGGGCAGAGAGCGACTTGCACCAACAACCAGACTTAGGGAAAATGCTGGCAAGGGCTGGGGCTGCTCATCCAGCTCAGCTCCTGCCCTTCTCCACCAGGGCATCTTCCTGCTCCTTCCTTCTATGGCATAAATTCCTGGGAGCAGCAGGAATAGTGCCCTGCTGTAGGGAGCATCCCGGTGTCCCTGCAGACCCATCCCTGGGTGTCCCTGCAGACCCATCCCTGGGTGTCCCCCGTTCCCAGAGAAGGGGTGACTCTCCAGGGCCCAGCACCCACCTCCCAGTCAATTAGAGATGCAAATGCACTCAGCAAAGTGCTCCTGCAGATGTTCTTAATTAAACCAGCCCACCCCAGCCCACACGGAGCAATCACCCCCCAAAACGCCTTCCTGCTCTCAGATGTTCCCAATCACTGCTGCAGGATCCTGCAGGAATATTATTTTTGTAGGAGCAAACCATTTGCTAAATAAGCCACCTGTTAAATAAACACTCCCACTCTCCAAATATTGTTATTTTGTTTTCCAGCCTATGCACAATCTGGATTTATTTTAGATGAAAAAAGATAATCACTAAAGCAAAAAAAAACCCCAAAAAACAGTATTTTGACTATTTGCAACTATCCATCTTGTGAGCACATCTGCTCCTTTGCAAGCTGGCAGCACTCTTACATTCAAAGAGATTCACAGCTCCTTATTCAGCCCGGAGCTAATGAATTTCCATCAGCAGGCCTCGGCACTCTTCCCTTCTTTGTCACTTCTTCAAGTCCTGAATTGCTCCTACTCCCCACCTTCCCTTTTCTGAGCTGCATCTTCCCACAGGGACAAATCCCGATCCAAGATGGCTTTAGCAAAGTTGCCACAAGAGTGAGAACAGAGTTTGCCTCCAGTTCCGTTATAAAATCACATTTTCTGTGCTTTAAAAGCCACGTTCGCCCTTATCCCACCTCAAGCCTGCCTGTGCCGGAGCATCCTGCTGCTCCACAGCCCCTGGCAAACAGCAGGATGGTTCTGCAGGATGGGCATTCTCAGGAAAAGGAATGGAATGGAATCAAATACTTCCCTGGAAGGGATCTTGAGCCCCAGCTGCATGATTTAAACACCACCACTGCCATCAGAGCTAGCACCTGGTGTCTCCTCCTTTGCAATGAGTAAGATACATCACATGGAGTCATGGAATTGTTTAGGCTGGAAAAGCCCTCTGAGACTCTCAAATTCAACCATCCCCCAGCACTGCCAAGGCCACCACTGCCCCATGTCCCCAAGTGCCACCTCCACGTGGCTGTTAAATCCCACAGGGATGGGCACTGACCCCTGCCCTGGGCAGCTGTGCCAGTGCCTGACGATGGAAGTCCTTACCAAGAACCCTTTTCATCCCTGGGCTCATCCAGCTCCAGCCTTGCCCGTAGCTTTCAAACCCTAAACCCCAGCAGCTCATGAGACTTTTCCAAGTGTTTTTGTGCATTTTGACTCTAATGTAGATTCTTAAATAATTCCACAGATCCTGCGTTACTCGTTTCACTTCGAATGCAGCTCACAGATTAATGGTGTGTGTTAATTGGGCAGCTAATCCTCCTCCCAGAAGAAAAAAATTACCTTAAAAAGGATCATAATACTTCTCATTTTTGGTACTGTGCTGCAAACATGTTGAGGATATTTTAATAAATGAGAAGCCTTAATTAGAGCAGAGTGAGCCCTACAGTGCCCCTACACATAAAATACACATGTGCAGGGTGAAAGAAGAAAGAGTTGGATCTTTTCAAGGCAGGTCCTTTCCCCAACTCTCCATCTCAGCCTTTTCCATTAAAAAATCCAGGATTCCTTTCATTCAAAGCATAGTCTTTAGATTCCTATACCCATCTCAGGGCAGCATTAAATATTAAAGTCAGATATTAAAATTTCAAGGAACCTAAATTAAACCTGAGGTACTCAAAATAAGTGTTCCTGAATATTTAATGGCAAAGATTTCATAATTAACTTTAGAAATCTCTCACGCTGAGGCAGAGAGGAGCTGCCCAATAAAATGTGACCATCCCAGTGACCTTCCAGGGGGCTGCAGCAGATGCTGAAAGATTCAGGCTTCTTGGGCCCTGTGTAGTTTCTGTGGCTTCCCGAGGAAGCCTTGCCAGCCCTCTGCCTTCTCTGAGCTGGAATTCCACCAGAGCATCCCGACTGTCCTGTCCCTCCTGCAGTGAACAGCCCCAAAGGGCCACGGCTCCCTGGAGCTGCTCACCAAGCTCAGAGTGGTGGGGAGATGCTGTTTGTGGTTCCTTTAACCTCCAGTGTCCTAGGAAAGACTCCCAGAACTCCTAGGGAGGAGGAAAAATCATCCCAAATGGAGATGGGGTTTGAACACCTCCACAAGCAGCTTTCCCTCCATTATTCATAAGGACTTCCAAGGAGCAATTGCCCATTAGTGTCCTGCAGAGCTCATCCAGCTGGACCAGGCTGCTTCCAGCACCATCAGACCGTTCACAGCTAACGCTGGTCACATCTGCTCCGAAAGGGCTGGGAGAGAGATCCACCCAGCACGGGGGCTGGCCTGGGGGTCCAGTGCAGTCACGGGGAAACAGCTAAAAAATGCCCCAAGAGATAGAAAAAATACCCCAACAGACAGAAACAACACCCCAGAGATAATGTAACAATTTAAATGAGGACGTCTGGGCTCGGGAAGTGGTTGTGTATTAAAGTGATGTGAGAAGCAGTAAGAAAACAGCGACTAAGAGAGGAAAGAAGTGGTTTGGATTTGGATCTCTAAAGCAGTTCTGGAGCAGCCCTGCCTATAATGCACTTCCCAGGAAATTAAAGCATTATATAAGAATTAGAGTCTATTATTCTAATCCTCCATCCCACACACGTTCTGTAAAAGGAGAGTTGCTTTAAATCGATGCTGTGACAAATTCTCACCTCTCCTGGAGAATTTGAGAGCAGCACATAAGGGCAGGGATGAACAGCACAGGCTGAGCACCTGAGTCCCTGGGTGCTGTCACAGGTAGCCACCTGATAGTCTGTGGGTAAGGCTTAAAACTGCGTAATTAATGGTCCATAATTAGCAATACCCTTGGAGCAGCCAGCTCCTGGGCTCCCCAGCAAGATGTACTGCCCCTGCTCAGCCCAGAGATAAGGGTGATCCCTAAAATCTCTTCTATCTGTGGAAACCTAATAGAGACTGGAGTAAAGAGAAATAAATAAAAATATATAAATCACTGTGAAGAGGTTTAAATGCCTTCCCAAAGCAGAATATTGCTCTGCAGCAATGGGCAGAAGCAGAATAGCAGATTCAATGGTACAGGCTGGAATTTGGCATTCACAATTTGCCTCATTAAAGTAAACACACCTTTCCTAGGTACACATAAAAGTCACTGAATTGATGTGGAAGGGGGAAAGGAAACAGTCAGCTTTGTCAATGGTGGCACGAAGCAATGAATGAGCAGCCCCAGCAGCTCTGGGGTGGGACACCGCCGAGTTCTGGGCTCGAAGGGAATCAGCTCAGGGACACCTGGGACTGGGAGCGCCTCTGTCACCGTGGGGCCACTGCTCCAGCTGTCCTGGGGGACATGGGGCTGTTTTAGTTACTGCTCCTGGGCCTTCTCAATGCACCTGTGCTCATCACATGTCTTGTGGCTTCCATAAAAATGCACGGAATCCTGGAATGGGTTGTGCTGGGAGGGACCTCAAAGCTCATCCCACCCCTGCCATGGCAGGGACACCTCCCACTGTCCCAGGCTGCTCCCAGCCCCAATGTCCAGCCTGGCCTTGGGCACTGCCAGGGATCCAGCGGCAGCCCCAGCTGCTCTGGGCACCCTGTGCCAGGGCCCAGAACAGGGAAAAATTCCTTCCCAATATCCCATCTAAATCCTCCCCTTCAGCTGGAAGCAGGGCTGGGATGCTGCAGTGCCCCACAATTTAAACACAGCATGTCTGTGAGAGCCTGGAACTATTGATTATCCCTCTGCCCTGGCAGACTTTGGATTCTTCCCTCCTGTTTTACATCGGGGAGCTGAGGGACACAACCTCACACCGAGCCCTGAGCACAAACCCCTCAGGTCCTGGTGCATCTTGCTGGTGCTTTAATTACTCTGCTAATGCAGGGCGGATTTTTCAGAGCAGGTACAGCAGTGCCGTGGGTCACACCTCGGTTCGGAGCCATCTGCTTTCATTCCACAGGATCTCTTCTCCTGGGCGAGCCAGAGCACAAGGCTTAGGGCATTATCATCTCATAAGACAATTTCAAGGAATAAATAAGCCCTGAACGCCCAGCTTGGCACTAAGCAGCAGACACAACAATAACACCTGAATGGTGCAGCAGAGATTAGAGCTAAAAATAGCCTAGAAAAACAAAAATACTTGCAGACAAGTAATGAAAGTGTGGTTTTAAGGTGATTTATTAAGAATTATGAAGTGGTGCTGGCTTTGTGCTGAGCTGTGAACAGTGAAATTGGAATAAACACAATAATCTCACTGTGTTAATAACTTGCTCTAAGCCCCCCCAGACACTTCACAGCTCCCTGGCTGCTGAGTGAGGGACATGATTTAAAGGAGAGATTTGGTTTAAAATCTTTATCTAACCAGAAAAAGCAATGGGTGGGGGCAGAGCTGCTGGCCCGGCACAGGGGATGGGGAGGAGGCTGCTCCAGGAGCAGCTCCACCTCTCCAGGGCAGGACTTGGAAAGGGAGAAATGAGGCAAAGGCATTCCTGGGGAACCATGGCAGTGCCAGGGGAGGCATCTCCCGAGGGAAAAACCACAAATCAGGCTATTCTGCCAGGGAAAATGGGCACCACTGGCACAGCTGAGGGAATAAAGAGCCATTCCCCCTTCTCTGTCCGGGCTGATCCCTGCCTGGCACAGCGAGGGGAGCCTGGGCAAGCTGGAGCTCCAGCAGCTCTCCAGGGAGGTGACAGTGGCCAACAGCAGAGCCTGGCTCAGAGGAATAAAATAAAATAAAATAAAATAAAATAAAATAAAATAAAATAAAATAAAATAAAATAAAATAAAATAAAATTAACCACTGTCTCTGCCGAACAGCCTTTCCAAGGTGCTGCTGGAATTCCACAGGTCATGTGGCCAATGCCCAGACAATTCAATATTCCAAAGGTGCTCCCTCTTCATTTTAGAATCCCAGGCTGGGTTGGGTTTGGGGGACCCTAAAGCCCACCCAGTGCCACCCCTGCTCCAAGGTCCTCCAGCCTGGCCTTGCCTTTGCTTGCAGAGCACTCCACGCTCCATAAAAGCCTCTCCAACCCCTCCTGGCCAGGGAAATGAGGGAAATGAGGGAAATGAGGGAAATCCCAACCTGCTGGAGCCATCCCCGGCTGTCCCAGGGTGGAATTCAGAGCCACAGCAGCACAGGTCGGCCCCGGGAGCTGTGTCCTGTCCCTGCCCGGGGCTCAGCGGGGCCGTGGCGCTGGGGGTGGCCCTGAATGCTTCCCTTGCTCTGGAATTGCTTCCCTTGCTCTGGAATTAGCTTCCCTTCCCTCAGTATTTGACCCCTCCTGGGCCTTTCTGCCCGTTCCCCTCAGTGCGTTTGGGCCAGGCTCCCAGCTCGGCGCCTCGGAGCCGCCGGCACCACGGCTCCCTTTCATTCCCTCAAGTAAACACATAAACTGTGACAAAGTGGGACTTTTATTAGCTGCAGACTTCGAGGGAAGAGAATAAAACATCCATTAGAAATCCTGTTAACAGCATTGGTCGTTGTGGCAGGGGGAGAAGAGCTTTCCCAGGAATTTGATTTCGTTTTTCCTGCGCGGCGGCGGCCGGGCCCCCCCGGCCCCAGAGCCGGGCTGTGGCCGAGCATTGCCCGGCAGCAGCGCCCGGGGCTGTGTCCCAGAGCCGGGCTGTGGCCGAGCATTGCCCGGCAGCAGCGCCCGGGGCTGTGTCCCGGCATCGGCCCGGCCCCTGCAGCCCCAGCACTGCCCTCCCTGCACCTCCCCTGCGGTAAACACTCGTAAGGATCCGGCACCGAAGCTCCAGTGACGCTGCCGAGGGTCAGGGAGGGGAATTGGGCTCCTTCGGTCCCGGAGAGACCCACAAAAACTCCTAAACCACCATCCAGCAGGGGCTGCAAAATAGCGCTTCCTCTTTTTTTTTTTTTTTTTTTTTTTTTTTTTTTTTTTTTTACCAACAAAATCCAGCGTTTTGAGAATCTCCAGCACATTTGTGTGGTCCAAACAGAATCTGAGGATCACTGAGGCTGGAAAAGCCCTCCAGGATCACTGAGCCCAGTCTGTGCCCGATCCCCTCCTTGTCCCCAGCCCAGAGCCCTGAGTGCCACCTCCAGCCCTTCCTGGGGCACCTCCAGGGATGGGCACTCCAAACCTCCCTGGGCAGCCCCTGCCAAGGCCTGGCCACCCTTTCCATGCAGAAATTCCTGCTGATGTCCACTCTGAGCCTCCCCAGCCCAGCCTGAGGCCGTTCCCTCTCCTCCTGTCCCTGTTCCCTGCGAGCAGAGCCCGACCCCCCCGGCTGCCCCCTCCTGTCAGGGACTTGTGCAGAGCCACAAGGTCCCCCCGGAGCCTCCTTTGCTCCAGCCTGAGCCCCTTCCCAGCTCCCTCAGGAATTCTCCTGGGGCTCCAGCCCCTTCCCAGCTCCCTCAGCCTCTCCTGGGGCTCCAGCCCCTTCCCAGCTCCCTCAGGAATTCTCTTGGGGCTCCAGCCCCTTCCCAGCTCCCTCAGCCTCTCCTGGGGCTCCAGCCCCTTCCCAGCTCCCTCAGCCTCTCCTGGGGCTCCAGCCCCTTCCCAGCTCTGTTCCCTGCCCTGGACACGCTCCAGCCCCGCAGGGTCTGTCTTGTCCTGAGGGTCCCAGCTCTGACCCCAGGACTGCATCACTGGGCAGGGCTCACCCAGCAGGAATCACCCAGCCCAGCTCCTCCTGCCCGCAGGAATCACTCCCTAGAATTGCAGCTCCCGAGGCAAAGCTCCTTACAGGCAAACGAGGTCAGGGAAGCATTAAGGGGCACGAACGGAGTCTGGGCCCCTCCCTGCCCGGGAACACAGAGCTCCCGTGCCAGGGCTGCTGCTGGAGCAAACACCACAGCCCTTCTCCCACGGGAATCTAATCCACGCTAGGAATTAGTGCTGGTGGGGAATGACAGCAGCACTGAGGAAGGAGGGGATGGCTGGGATGCACTGGGATGCCCTGGGATGCAGCTGGGTTTTGCCGGCATGCTTTGAGATGCGGTGCCCTCCCCGGCCAACGCAGCATTCCCACTCCTTCCCTGGGCAGGCTCCAGGGTCCCCTCTGTCCCCTGTGACCCTTGCAGGCAAAGGCCAGAATTCCCTGGAGCTCCCAGGCTGTGGTTCCAGAACCCGGCTGGCTGACAGGGAATTTCCACTTCCCAGGGAATGCAGTGCAGCCTGGGAGATTCCCACTGGAAGAGTCTGAGTAATTTAAACGGCAATTTAAACGGGGTTTGTTTGCTAAAAATCAGCTTAAAGCAAGAGAAAAGAACACACGGAGAGAACTCACTGTGGGGTAGCTGGAGCCTGACCCCTCGGGTTTTCCTGTGACTCACTGAATCACAAAGAATCGTGGAATCACTAAGGTTGGAAAGGGCCTCCAAAATCAGCAATTCCAACCATTCCATCACATTGCCTTGGAAAATCTAAACCAGCACCCATTTTACATAAGGCTGATGAATGAAAACCGGTATTTCCCATTCCTTTCAAGCCCTTAAATGCTAAAAAAGCCCCGTGGCAGCTGCCCGGTGCTCTTTTTCTTGCAGAATAAATGATTGAGGTGAATCCAGTCTAAAACTGTTCTCTCGAAAAGCAAACCTGCCAGGTTTGACATGTGTGCTGCAAGAGCCAACCACCCACAATCCTCAAATGCTCTTATTAAAATAAATACAAAATCAGAGAGGTGCAAACCTCGGTGGTTTAAACAAAGCAAACCCTGCTGGGTTTGTGTAACAGAGAGGGAGGGCTGGCCCAGGGTGTTGACTTATGAATTTCTATTTTCATTCACGGGAAATGTTGGCCTTCCCTTCTCATTTCCTACAGAAAGTGAGGCAGAGCCATTGAATTAAATATGGGGAACAATAAAAATCAGCCCACAAATGGAGGGGTTTGACTGGGGTCCAGGAGACAGTGGAAAAGGCCAGGTAATCCTAAACAACTCCAGAATGTTTCCAAAGTTGGCCTTGCAGAGCGAGAGCCACACCAGTGATCCAAGGAAAGCAAGGACACGTGGAATGCTCAGTTCCAAGAAAAAAAACTCCAGATATGCCCTTCTCTCTAAAGAATGTCCCACACACGCACCTTAACTGTAAAAAAGTCATTTTTATAGGATTTCCCAAACCTCACCTTAGTTAAATTAATTTATTCTGATTTTATTAATGATGGGGCTGAAGAAAACTCAGCCACGAGAGCAGACCCTTAATGAGCTGCAGGTCTGTGAGCACCGAGCCGAGGGGGTAACGAGAGCCATGAACACTGCTGGGCTTATCCCAGACAAACCAACTGCACCAGCCAAAAGCAAAGCCAGCTCCCACCCCTGTGGGAGCACGGGCAGCTCCCTCACAGGTGAATTCTTGCCTGAATTCATCATAAATCCAAGAATAATCATAAAATCATGGAATGCTTTGGGTTGGAATGGTTCGGGTTGGGAGGGACCTTAAAGCCCATCCAGTTCCTCTCTCCTACACCTTCCACTATCCCAGGCTGCTCCAAGCCCTGTCCAGCCTGGCCTTGGAAACTTCCAGGGATGGAGCAGCCACAGCTGCTCTGGACAACCAGCCTGGAAGTGTTTCTGTAAAATGTGCAATTCTCACAATTCCAGAGCCATAATTTCATCACATTCCAGGCAATGCCCATCGCCCGTCCCTGCCAAAATCCCTCTTCCAGACCAACGTCCAGTGTCTGTCTGGAAAGATCAGAGCCTGTATTTGTTTCCTGGCTTGTTTACAGCTGACAGCAGCACAGGCCAAGCGAATCCAAGGAAATCAAATCCCTGGCAGTGCCCTGGTCACCCCTGCACTGCTGCAGAAATCTATTCCCATGGCTGGGGCCACTCCAGCTGCATCAAATTCCACTTAAACTCCATCAGTCAGCTGCAGCCGTGCAGAAACATTCCCACAGCTCCTGGCAGGGCTGATGGAGCACGGCCAGCTCCCACCTCGGCTCCAGAGGCAGCCAGGGCCGGGAATTCCTCATCCACCCAAGCCAAGGCCGGTTGCACATTCCAGTGCGGCCATCTCTCTCTCAGCCCGACAATCCAGCGCGTGGGGCTCATTCCCAGGGAGGATTTACCCTTGTTCCCAGTCAGGATTTGATCCTCACTCCCAGGGAGGATTTACCCTTGTTCCCAGTCAGGATTTGATCCTCACTCCCAGGGAGGATTTACCCTTGTTCCCAGTCAGGATTTGATCCTCGTTCCCAGGGAGGATTTACCCTTGTTCCCAGTCAGGATTTGATCCTCACTCCCAGGGAGGATCTGGCTCCATGGGGGGAGCCTGGGGGTGCAGAACCCCTGAGCTGCCTCTCCCTGAGGGACCCCGAGCCCCAGAGAGGACAAAGCCATTTAACCCAGTAAATGCACAAACAATGGAGATGTTGAGTCCCTTTTCCCTCCATCCCCTCTGTTCCCGTCCAGGATTGTATTTTATTCCCGAATCAGGTTGCAGACTGTACATTGTGTTAGGATTAGCAAAGGATAATGATATATATATAAATATATATTTTACTCTTTTTTATTAATTTCTAAATAAATCCCCTTGGGATGCCTGGACACGGTGAGGATTTTCGTTTTTCAAAAGTGGTTTACAGTAACTAAACTCAATGGATGCCTTATTCCTGAGGATGGCAGGAGTTTTTGGAAGAGGAACAAGCCCCTATTCCCAGGTCCCTGCAGGAATCCCGGCAGGCAGGGGTGCCTGAGGCAGGGAGGGTGTTTCTGTGGAAAGCCAACCTGGCAGCAGGACAGGACCAGAAAGAGGAGTTGGGGTCTGAGAGGCGCCTTGAGATCCCAGGCTTGGGCTGACATTCCCAGATCTGAGTGCTGGCCCGACCCCTCCAAACCCTCAGGAAGTGGCTGGTGCCTTTTTGGGGGGTCTCAAGCCGAGGCAGACCATTACAAGGCCAATGCTGCAGGACACACAGTGTCTGTGTCCATATCCCACAGATCTCCCTCCTTGCAATTCCACAAAAATCCTCTTTAATGGAGATTTTTCCAAAGCCACTCGCTGACTTCCCTGTCCCCTCACTGCTGTGCAATGGGCAGGGAGGAAAATCACTTTTCCAGAAGTTTTTCCTTAGGTTAAGAGCAGAACTTCTCCCAGGATTAAACCATGGTGACATTTCCTTTTCCTCTGTTTCTTTAATTCGTTTAACCTGAGGCTGACAGAGTCCTGAGTTCATTCCAGGTTTCCCTCCAGCCTGTAGGGATGAGTGCATTTATTGCTGCATCTGTTCTCCAAATTCAATCCCAAAACGATCCGGAACGAGCCGGGCAGCTCCCGCGGAACCTCCCGGTGATCCAGAGTCGGATCCGGAGTTGTTCCCACACCCCTCCTTGGATTTGTACTGATAGTCGGGGATACAGCACCACTGCAGGGTCCCACCTGTTCCGCTGGGGTCCGTGGCAAGACTTCCACCGACTCCCCTGGATCCAGAATTCCACTGGCTGCTGGAGATGGAGCCGGTATGGGATGACCCACCGCGGTGTTACACCCCCGAACGCCGTGCCCTGGCATCAGGACCATCCCGGGAGGGCGTTTCCTTGCAGCGGAGCCCAGGCAGAGCCGCCAGACCCTGCCCGAGCCCCCTCTGGAAGCAGGAGCCGTGCGGCATTCCCGCCGTTCCGTGCCCGGCAGTTTAGGATGCAGCCGTGTTCCCGCAGCCCGGTAGGAGCAGCCCTGTGTCTCGCTTCGATGTGCTCTGTGTGGGGTAGAGAAGGTGGCCCTGTCGTGCGTTGTTCGTGAGCTGTTCTTCCCCAGAGAGGTGTCCCATGTAAAATACGTCAGTGCAAAGTGTATATTTTATGTGAGAGGAAAATACATTTTAATAAAGGTAAAGCTTTGTTTAGCTGTAAAAAATGGCAACTGTTCAAGTGTACAGTAACTTCTTACTAATGTATGAAAATCTGTGATATTTTTGATTTGATTGTATTTGTATTGCCCAAATAAAACATTTTGGCTGTATTGTTCCTAACTCTTACCTTTTCTTTATAAGGGGGAAACTGCATTTATTTCACAGTAATTGACTTTATTCAGGGAAAAAGAAAGAAGAATGACCGCATTTTCCGCAGTGAATTACCAGCTGCCCTGAGTGAACGTCCCTCTTGTGTTGCAGCTCCTACAATGAATTCCTGGATGGATTTTCCTGCACGTTGCCGTTTATTGGTAAGAAAGGAACAATTCTTCAGCTCAGGCAGAGCTTTGGGAGAGTCCTCGAGGACTCTGTGAGGGGAACCCTGCAGGGGCTGAGTTGTGACATCCCTGGGGACAGCAGCATTCCAGCCTTAGGACTAAAGGGAGAGAATCCCCACTGCCAGAGGGCAGGGATGGATGGGAGATTGGGAAGGAATTGTTCCCTGGGAGGGTGGGGAGGGGCTGCGATGGAATTCCCAGAGCAGCTGGGGCTGCCCCTGGATCCCTGGCAGTGCCCAAGGCCAGGCTGGACATTGGGGCTGGGAGCAGCCTGGGACAGTGGGAGGTGTCCCTGCCATGGTAGGAGTGGCACCGGGTGGGATTTAAGGTCCTTTCCAACCCAAACCAGTCCGGGATTCTGGGATTCTGGGATCCTCCCGAGCCCAGCAGTTTTGCTGCACAAACAAACCTGGCCAGTAAGAGCTCAGAGGAGAAGCAGCTGCCCTGAGGTGTCCGGGTTATGCATAAATCCCTGCAAGGCAGCTCTGGGCGGCGGGGGAGGCATCCAGGGGGGAGAGGCAGCTCCCGGGAGGAAGGAGCCGCTTTCCAAAGGAAACAGAGCTGATGAAGCGTCTGCCTGTCCCCCAAACACCGCACGGCAATCACCGGCACAGAGACACCTTTTCCGAGCATCAACCACATCGGCCGCGTTTCCACGGCAACCCCGCCAAGACAATGCTCCCGCTCGGAAGGTTTCTGTGGCAGGAGAATCACAATGGAATAACGGGGCTCGTAAAGCCACTTCCATCTCCGAAGGGTCTGAAAACACCTCGGAAACATTTGCACGCTCCCCGACCGCTTCACCTGACGCTGAACAGCGGCTGCCTGGGGTGGGAGCTGCGGAGGGGCCCCCGGGGGCGGCCGGGAGCCGGGATGAGGAATATCCCGGTGCCCGCGCTGCTGGAGCGGGAGCTGGGGCAGGACGGGGAACATCTCGGACACCCCAGGGGATGCGGAGCAGCTGCATCCCAAACGAGCCTGCCTTGATGAGGTGCTAGTTGAGAGGATAAACACTCCCAGGAACGGGCTGCAGCTCCCGCTTCTGTCCCCCCTCCCCGAGCAGCTGCCCCTCCGATGGCCCTCCCTGAGCATCTCAGCGTTCCTTGTGCCAGGCAGCGCTCCCCAGATCCCTGCAGCGCTGGGCTCTGCCGGGCGGCGCGGGGCTCCTGCTCCTGGCAGCAGCACGGCTCCAAACCTCTCCCGCCGGCTCACAGGGATTTATCCAAAGCTGGGGAGACATGGACCGGGGATGGGGTGGGGGGCAGAGGGTGTTTCCTTGTCATTTCCTTCATCTGCCAGAAGGAATCTTGGCTGTACCAAAGCTCTGGTTTGTGCCCAAAGCTCAGGGGTGTCTGTGAGCTCAGGTACAGCAGCCCACGGCTGGCAGCACCCCCAGTTTCGGGACCCCCCGCCTCTGCTGACCTGCACGGAATTCCCACTGGAGGAGCAAGAGCCGATTCCAGCCCCACTGCGAGCGGCCACTTCCAAAGGGAGAGATGAGCTTGAGGAGAGAATTAAACAAGCTGAGGGCAGGGACACATGCCAGGCAGGGGAGGAACCCCTGAAGGGCTGAGCTGCTGATGGCACCTCAGAGCTGTAACCCCAAAAATCTGTTGACCCCAAAAATCTGCCGACCCCCGTGGCCACACCGGTGCTCGGCAGGCCCCAGGCCCATCCTGGGACCGTCAGTCCCAGAGGGACAATCTGCAGCAGCACGGCTTCCCCGGGACAAACCAGCCTGGGCACACCGCCCCAGCTGCAATCTGGGGGCTCTGTGAGCTTCCTGCTCAGCCTCAGGAATTCCCTGGAGCCCCGAGCCTGGATCACTCCCAGGCACGGCACTGCAGCATTCCCAGGGAGTCGGTGCTTTCTGTCTTCAGGTTCATGAGTGGAAACCCAAACATTCATGGTCTCAGGCAACACCAGCAACAACATTTCTCTGAAACACCCATTCTTTGCAGTTGTGGGAATTATGTGGGATTTATGTGTGTATTTAACTCTTCCCATGGACACCAGGCTGCCCATTCCAGGGAGGAGCACCAGCCCTGTGCTCCAGACTCCAGGGGGAGCAGGATGCCCTCCTGCAATTCCCTTTGGTTTTCCCAGAGTGCAGCCTGAATTCCCTTCCCCTGTCCAACAGAGCCTCCTCCACCCCACAAGGGGAAACCAAGGGAATTTTAATCAGAGGGTTTCTATTCTGATCACTGCTGCTCTACTCCGGCTTTATAGCTCCAATAAACCCTTAAAGAGAGTATCAGGCTGGATTTATTTTGATGGATTGCACCTGCCCACTCTCTTGCATTTTAAGGTGCCTCATTACCGGGTGTTGAAGAATTTAATTTCTGAGCATGTGTAATAAACCTTGTACTCCGGCCACTTAATTGGTTCAGCGGTGCTGCGGTGCCTGGGCTGCAAAGCCAATAAAAAGGAGCACAAAAAAGAAGAATATGAACAGTTCTGACTTTGTACAGATAAGCTCAGCAGACGGGTCATGCTTTAATTAATACATGGAGAGCAAAGAATGCTGCCTTAAAAAGAGATTAAAGAACTCCTTGTGATTATTTATTTGTTTATTCATTTCCGTGTCCCACACACAGTTAACCATCTGTGCCCCCACAGGATCTTCACCTCCAAGTCCATGCACCCCAAGGAAAGGGCAACTTGCACATTAAATTCTGGAGGAGTGCAAAGTGCCCAAGAACACTTTAATCATCACCTTTACCAGAGGGTCCTCTCTAATAATTATCCTTACTTAGACTTAAATACTTACTTAGGATTAAACTGACTAAGAGTTGAATTCATTGTTCAATTCCTCTCACCAAAGTCTTTGCAAATGGATTTCACAAAGAGACAGCTGGGGCTGGGTGCTCTGAGGGTCTCAGTGGGGATAACGAAAATGGGGTTTGAGTAGCTTGGTATGGAGGGAGTTAAATGGGGATGAGATATAAATATTATAAACATATATATATATATATATATAATATTATAAATAGAACAGAATTTTGCTGCAAGTTACTTTTAGGCATTTCTGCTTCTTGCATTTGGCAATTCCAGTGAGCACCTGGCCTGGCACCAGCAGCTCTTCCCTTCCAGGGCAGGGAAGGGAGCTGGGAAGGGGCTGGAGCCCCAGGAGAGGCTGAGGGAGCTGGGAAGGGGCTGGAGCCCCAGGAGAATTCCTGAGGGAGCTGGAAAGGGGCTCAGGCTGGAGCAAAGGAGGCTCAGGGGGGACCTTGTGGCTCTGCACAAGTCCCTGACAGGAGGGGGCAGCCGGGGGGGTCGGGCTCTGCTCGCAGGGAACAGGGACAGGAGGAGAGGGAACGGCCTCAGGCTGGGCTGGGGAGGGGCAGGGTGGATATTGGGGAAATTCCTCCTGGAAAGGCTGTCCAGCCCTGGTGGCCTTGGCAGTGCTGGGGAATGGTTGGACTCTGTGGTCTCAGGGGGCTTTTCCAGCCTGAACAACCCTGGATTCCATCCCTGGAATGTCCAGAGCAAAAAAGTCCAGAGCACTGACCCTGCAGCGATCCCTGCCCAGCAGGGCTGGCAGAGGCGGATCCTTCACACCCCAACACCAGCTCCTCCTGGATGGGCCACCAGGGCCCAGCTCCTCTTTGTTCCTAACAAACAACCCCTCTGGAAAATGCATTTCCTTGCTTTTCCTACCTGCAAATGCCAACAGGAATTTTAATGGCATATTTGACTTGCTTGAACAAATGCAGCCTTCATTAGTTGTTATTTTTCCCAGCGATAGGCAGTGGTAAATCCCACACCAGGCTTTTGTGACTGTGTCTAATAAATGTTGCCTCGAGCCCTGGTGCTGTCTTTAATAAGCACAAATCTTGCTGCTACACTGCTTTCCTGTCCTTTCTTCCCAAAAAGAAACTACTGCTGATGCCTCACACTCTCCCATCCTCCCTTTGTTGGCAGAAAGGAACATTTTTTCCAAGGTTCTGAACAGAGATTGTTTTCTACACTTTAAAAAAAGGGACCAAAACAACACAAAAAAACCCCTTTGTCTTTATTTGCTGCTTCTTTCCTTAGGAAAGGGAAAAACCAGTGGCATCTGTAGTGCTGGGGGAGCCTAGAACTGCACCAACATGACAAAAAAATGCTGCTTTGTGGGGCCGTGGAGCCTCAAAGCTCCTCAGCTGCAGGGTGGAACTTCCTGACGGTTCCTGGCTCCCTCTGGAGCCCGAGAGCACCTCTGGAAAGGGAATTCCCCTCTCTGGTTCTCTTGGGGCTTATGGACAGAAACCCTCGGGGGAAGTTCCAGAGGGCAAAGCTGCAGCCCTGAGCCCCTTCCACAACAACAACAGCAACAAAACAACAACAACAACAAGAAGTTCTTTCCCCTTCCCCTTCCTGCCCAGGAGCAGGACATGTCCTGAGCAAGGTGAGCTCCCAGAGAACATCTGCAGGACAGAGATGATGATGGAAGCTTTGATTCGCTGCAAAAAAGGCTTCTGGGGCTATTTTGCAAAGAAAGGGATTTTTTTTTTTTTTGTACATTTACAACACTCCCCAGAACACAAGGTGGGAATAAAACTCTGGAGGCACGTGGAGAGTTCCATCCTGCAGGGGAGAGTCCTGAGGGATGCCCATGGCAGGGGCTGGAATGAGAGGAGCTTCCAACCCAAACCATTCCACTCCTCTGTGAAGATATGGAAGAAGGAAATGCATCCTCATGTTGACTCGAATCATCTCCTACCCTCCCTGAACTCCCTTTTTTTGCCAAAACCCCAAAGTTCAAGCCCAAGGTCACCCAGGCAGCTCTTTCTCTATGAGTGAGCTCCTCCCCAGTAAAAGTTATATCCAGGAAAATCTAATTTAATCCATTGATGGGGATCCATAAAACAAAGTCACACATTGTGGACACAGAGCTATTTATGGCACTGGAATCTCATTGATTACAACCATGAATACAGGAAGGATCTCTGGGGAATGATAGAAAGGCAGTTCATGCACAGGAGCACCGAGTGGGAATGATTCTGCCATTCCTGTAATCACCACTGACTATGCTGAGTTGGAGCGACCCACAGGATCACTGCCCCAGCTCCTGGCCCCGCACAGACACCCCAACAACCCCACAGGATCACTGCCCCAGCTCCTGGCCCCACACAGACACCCCAACAACCCCACAGGATCACTGCCCCAGCTCCTGGCCCCACACAGACACCCCAACAACCCCACAGGATCACTGCCCCAGCTCCTGGCCCTGCACAGACACCCCAGTGATCCCACAGGATCACTGCCCCAGCTCCTGGCCCCACACAGACACCCCAATGATCCCACAGGATCACTGCCCCAGCTCCTGGCCCCGCACAGACACCCCAACAACCCCACAGGATCACTGCCCCAGCTCCTGGCCCTGCACAGACACCCCAATGATCCCACAGGATCACTGCCCCAGCTCCTGGCCCTGCACAGACACCCCAACAACCCCACAGGATCACTGCCCCAGCTCCTGGCCCTGCACAGACACCCCAACAATCCCACCCTGTGCTGGGAGCATTGCCCAAACACTCCTGGAGTCCTGACGAGAAGGAACCCTCAAAACACGTTCATTAATTCCTGGGTGCAGGCAGGTCCTCTGCCTCTCCCCACTCGCTGTCATCTGTGTAGGATCCAGGCTGTTTTCCCGAATTTGGGGCTGGATTAGGCCCCTGCTGCCCAGGCAGGCTGTGGATGAGCAGCATCCCGGAGCCCCTGGCAGTGGGCTTTCCCAGCTGTGCCATGTGCAGGTGAACAGTTCCCCCTGCTGCACCGAGCTGGGTCTCCTGCAGCCAAACCCGCTCGGCTACGGGGCCGTGCAGGGAAATGCCTGCCCTGGGAATGTCCCTGCACTCACCTGTGGAGATCCAGCTGCACGTCCTGACACCTGCACAGCCACAGGGATGTCTCCTGCAGTTGCTTCCTCAGCCCTGCATTTAGCACCGGGGCAGTCACAGACTGCAGTGACACAGCTCTGCTGGATTTGGCCATGGTTTGTGTTTCCTCTTTAGACCCTCAGGTCCTTTCCCCCTCGGTTTTCCCGGTAAATCCCATTTGTTCCCACTCTCAGGGCACTGCCACGGTGTGCCTCACGAGCAGAAACCGATTGAAGCACCCTGATAAAGCACAGAAAATGCACCTCCTGCAAACACCCAGCCTGGACTCTTCAGAACGCAGAACTTCACCAGCTGGGAGCACATAACCCAAAATATCCACCAGCATTTGCTAGCAGGATCATCAGACACCACCCAGGAATTCCAGCAGCCTGACTGGGGCTGTGTCCTGAGCTCCCCAACCGCACCAGCGCCATCCCCAGCCTTGTCTGTGCACCTCTGTCATTGCATCCCTGGACCTTCCAGTTTGTGTGATTGGCCTCAGCTGGGGAAAAGAAACCCCAGCAAACAGTTCCCAACTCCCTTCTCCCCTGTGGATGTTGAGGGTAATACCCGGGAAGCAGCTGCAGGAGTCACCCCCAGCGCAGGCTCGGGGTCAGGCAGAGGTTTCTCCCTTGCTTCCATCAGATCCGGGAGTTTCCAGCCTGTTCCTGCCTCTGGTGTTCCCACACTGGGCATTCCCTCAGCAGCGACAGCCAGCTTCCAGCATGGAATGCAGCTGCATTCCCAGGAATGGGAAGGGAGCACGTTTGGCCCAGAAAGGTGAAGGTTCTGTGATCCAAACAAAAGTGCATTGTTTGAAAACAGCTTTGAGAGCCTCAAGAGGGGGAAAAAATGGAATTTTGTTCCTTCTCCCTCCTGCAGAGGATTAAGTTTTCCACTCCAGAAATTGTCCAAGCATCAGCCAAATAAAAATACAGATTTCTGATTGCACTGACTCTTCCCAGGAAACACCTCCCACAGTTAAAGATTCCCATTTTCCACCTGGTCCCTCACCTGGAGCATCCTTTCAGAGCATGGGTAGGGTCTCCTCCCCCCATTATTTTTCCCTTCCTTCTTTTATCAATACATTTTGCTTTGGCAATCTGAAATTCCTATTTTTATCTGTCCAAGCCAGCCTTGCTGAGATGTGCTGGGTTCAGAGTGGAAGCGATAAACCCACAGAAATCCAGAGATAACAGCAAAATTTGCTCTCTGAATTTTTATTCTTCTCTTCCTGCCAAGTTTGAAATGCAAATCGCAGGGACCTGGGGTGTAGTGCTTAAAGCCAAACAAATGCAGCTTCAAGTCAAAAATCTTAGACAGAGCCAGAGCAGGCTCCGAGGATTCCCAGGCTCGGGCTGGAGCTCAAAAATGCCACAGAAGGCACATTTCAGCCGGAATGTGATGTGTCAGGACAATCTAGACAGCAAATTAATTCCCAGGCTGGCCCTGTGACATTTATCTCAAGTGCCCAGTTGCTCACTGGCACTTTCTGCCCCTCATTATTGTCCCTGTTCAGCCCTAATAAAATTCCCGCTGTTTTTGATATCCTGCATCTCATTTTGTTTCAGCCGCCAGGCCGGGAATTCCCATCAATGATTGTTTTCCCGAGGTTCCAGATGCCAAAGGGTTCCAAGTGAATGGGAGCCCTCCCCTCACTCTTCCAACCACGTCCTCTGCTCTGGGGCAGCTCTGGGCCCCTCAGGATGAGAGACACTGAGGGGCTGGAGTGTGTCCAGAGCAGGGAACAGAGCTGGGAAAGGGGCTGGAGCCCCAGGAGAGGCTGAGGGAGCTGGGAAGGGGCTGGAGCCCCAGGAGAGGCTGAGGGAGCTGGGAAGGGGCTGGAGCCCCAGGAGAGGCTGAGGGAGCTGGGAAGGGGCTGGAGCCCCAGGAGAATTCCTGAGGGAGCTGGGAAAGGGGCTCAGGCTGGAGCAAAGGAGGCTCAGGGGGGACCTTGTGGCTCTGCACAAGTCCCTGACAGGAGGGGGCAGCCGGGGGGGTCGGGCTCTGCTCGCAGGGAACAGGGACAGGAGGAGAGGGAACGGCCTCAGGCTGGGCTGGGGAGGCTCAGAGTGGACATCAGCAGGAATTTCTGCATGGAAAGGGTGGCCAGGCCTTGGCAGGGGCTGCCCAGGGAGGTTTGGAGTGCCCATCCCTGGAGGTGTCCCAGGAAGGGCTGGAGGTGGCACTCAGGGCTCTGGGCTGGGGACAAGGGGGGCATCGGGCACAGCCTGGACTTGGTGATCCTGGGGGGCTTTTCCAACCCAGATGATTCCATGACCCTGGGATTCTGCCCAGGGCAGACTAGGACAGGGGTCCAGCCTCTCCCCACGGCTGCTCCCCTTGGAGGGAGATCCTTTACCCTGCTGCTGCCAGGGACAGGCACAAACATCAGGCAGTGACAGCCTTTGAACCAAAATTCACCTCTGGCTTCTAATCCCGGATTCTGTTTCAAAACTGGGATGACAGAAAGGTCAGAAGCCACAGCTCTTATTTCCAGCTGCCTTCTGTGTTCCTTTGGAGATGGAAGAGTTCAACCTTTAAGCTTCCCCCACACCTCTATGGTTCCATCTCCTTTTCTAAGGATTGTTCAATAATAACAAATCCGATTTCTCCTCGGCAGCCGGCGACGTTCTGCTTCTTAGAAATACTTAAGAAGAAAGGAATCATAAAATATTGAACATATCACACAAGAGCTGCATGTAGGACTCCAGTCACTCTGAAACAGACTTATTTTTTTCTCCTGAACAGAAACTCATAGTAAGGAACAAGGACATAAAAGGAGCAATAACAGATAACACAGAGCAGAAAACCTGTTTCTCCGAATATTAGAGGAACGTACTTATGATAAATGATCCTTCCCTGCTATTGTCTGCCCCAGAAAAATCTACCAAGGGCTGGTAAGTTAAGTCTCAGCATTTTCTTCCCCAGCCTTTGCTGTAAAGCAGAGCTGGGTGAGGACACAGCTGGGCAGGGGCTCCCTGTGCTCTGGGCACTGCGAGGTGTCAGGGCTCTGCTGGTGCCTCCTGGGTGAGGATTCTCCAGGAGAAAAGCAGGATGGAAATGCAGTGCCAGGAGCTGCTGTAACCCCTGGGCTGCCTCGGGCTCAGGGCTGGTCCTGGCCATGGACACAGGACAGGTGTGAGGGGCATCACAGGACAGTGACACATCTGCCCAGCAGAGCCCTGACAGCACAGGGACACCCAGCAATGCATTAAATCCAGGACTGGAACAACATGGAACCACAGAATGGTTTGGGTTGGAAAAGCTCTCCAGGATCATCGAGCCCAACATCCCCAGCACTGCCAAGGCCACCCCTGACCATGTCCCCAGGTGCCACATCCACACGGCTTTTAAACCCCTCCAGGGATGGGCACTCATCCCTGCCCTGGGCAGCTGTGCCAGGGCTGGACAGCCCTTTCCAGAAGGAATTTCCCCAATATCCACCCTGAACCAGCCTGAGGCCATTCCCTCTCCTCCTGTCCCTGTTCCCTGCCAGCAGAGCCCGACCCCCCCGGCTGCCCCCTCCTGTCAGGGACTTGTGCAGAGCCACAAGGTCCCCCCTGAGCCTCCTTTGCTCCAGCCTGAGCCCCTTTCCAGCTCCCTCAGGAATTCTCCTGGGGCTCCAGCCCCTTCCCAGCTCCCTCAGGAATTCTCCTGGGGCTCCAGCCCCTTCCCAGCTCCCTCAGCCTCTCCTGGGGCTCCAGCCCCTTCCCAGCTCCGTTCCCTGCCCTGGACACGCTCCAGCCCCTCGGGGTCTCATCCTGAGGGGCCCAAAACTGCCCCAGTTAAACCCCATGAACACCTCCTGGAGCATCCACAGAGATTTTCCCGATCTCAGGGCACGGTGCAAAAGCACCAGCGCAGAGGTCAGCAGGAAGTGGAAATTCTTCTCCAGCAGCAATGTGAGCCCAGGAGAAAAAACTGCCTAGAACTCCAGATGAAGGAGAAATAGTGCTAAAAAGATCACCCAACTGTTCCCCCTTGCCTTCTCTTACTTCATAAATCATTTTGTTTATGTAAGGGAGAACAATAAAGCAGGCCAGATTTAGAAAACATTTTTTCCTGTCAACGAGCAGAATGATTGATGCTGTGCAAAACCAGTATCTAAGTAGGAAAAAAAGCTTTCAGGGATGATTTACTGAAACCCACTGAACAATTGGATTTGGATGCTGAAAAATAGCAACTCTTGAGACTAAATTAATTAATGAAATATTTGGGAATGGCCTTGGATAGTTAGAACTAAACAGAAGGGGGGGGGGGGAATGGCATAAGATTGTCTTCAATTTCAACCTACTCTCCACATTATAAAAGAAATTATTTAAGAATAACAATGTAGCCCGAATATCTCAAGACAGAAGAGGAGCCTTGAACAGTGGAGCCTTATCAGGAGGCCTTGGTGGCTGTATGACAATGCATGAGCGTGGCCCTGGAATGGTAATTCCGTGCTGATGGTGCCAGGGCGTTTCCTCAGCCCTGTGCTCTGTTCCTAGGAGCAGACAGAGCCCAGAGGAGCCGTGCCATGGGCAGGAGGGGCAGCAGGGCCTGGTGGGGCTGGGCTCCCAGTGCTTCCCTGCACTGCCACTCCCAGCAATGGAAGGGGTCTGTAGCTCCATGGGCAGAGGGCTCCAGGGAATGGGGTGGAGAGGCTGCCAGGGGTGACAGGACAGGGACTGGTGTTCGCTCAGCCAGGGAAGGGGAGAGGGAATTTTCGCTCTCCTGGGATGGGTGGGAATGCTTATTAAAGTGGGATATTTGTCCTGGCCAGTTCCAGTAGCTATAGAAACATGAGCTCCCACTTGGCTGGGAATATTTTGGGATATTGCCTGGTCCAAGATGATTTTTCTTCTCCGTGCTCAGCTTTGAAGCCTTGGCAACACACAAACACTGCATTTACTCCAACCCTTTCCCACAGCTGTTGCCCAGCTGGAAATACGTTCCATGGGTTAAAACACCACGGGATTGAGGTGTTCAGTGTGACCCAAACCCTTCTGGGATGCTCTGGGTGCACAAGATCAGCAGATCCACACGCTCCCAGCGGGAGCAACGTGGGCTCAGCACATCACTGCTCACTTTGGGAATTAAACCCCACACATCCTCACTTGGAATTGTCTGTCTGGGGTCTTCAAACCTGTCCTGCTTTGGAGCCAGCCTCGGGGTGGCAGCAGCTCCGTGGTGGCACACTCAGAACAGGACACGGGGACTTCCTTCCTTCCGAGGGCTGCTGAGTCACAGGCTGGGGAAGTCAAATGCTGTCAGCTTGGTCTCCCTTCCCTTCTGCTGCCAGCCATCACACTGGATTACGGAATCACAGACCCACACAATGGTTTGGGTTGGAAAGGCCCCCTGAGATTCTCAAATCCAACATCCCCAGCACTGCCAAGGCCACACTGCCCCGTGTCCCCAAGTGCCACCTCCACACAGCTTTTAAATCCCTCCGGGGTGGGGACTGACCCTGCCCTGGGCAGCTGTGCCAGGGCTGGACAGCCCTTTCCAGGAAGGAATTTTCTCATGTATCCAGCCTGATCCTCTCCTGGCACAGCTTGAGCCCTTTCGGGTCCCTGCCTGGACACCTCCAGACCCGTTTGTCACCCAGCTCACTGGGACTGCAGGGCTTTTATCCCCTCAGTGAGTCTTTCAGAGAAGGATTTTGTGCTGTTTTCCACAAGATTTACACCCAGCCTCCATCTTTTCCAGGTAAAGAGAAATCACTTCACTTTTCCCATTGTAGCTGGATGTGGATATTAATCTCCAGGAGTCTCCACACAGAGTCCATTACCTCCAGGTATCAACCTTAATGCAGAGCAGTGATTCAGAAGTGCCTGAAATCAAAACACGCTGAAAATAATCCCTTTTCCCTCTCATCCGTCCCTGCTCTCCCTGCTCGGAGCTGTTTAAAGCGTTCCATGTCCTGCCTCTGAGCAGGATTTTTTGTTTCCTATGGATCTCCAATTTTCAGATTCACTCTCCTGACATCGATGAGAATGAAGCTTGAAATACTGAGATTTCTTCAAGGCAGGATTTATGGGAGTTTAACTAAGATCCAAAGAATAATATCTACAGTTTCTTGAGGAGAAACGATTTTTAGCTTCAATATTTTGTCAGGCTACATCTGAAGAACATGAAACACTTCCCAGAAAACCATTCTCCCGGATAAGTGCCACCCCCAGCAGAAATCTCTGGGTTTTGCTGGAAAATGTTCCTATTTCACCGTGTGGACGATCTGTCCGTGGCTGGAGCTGCTCAAATGGAACTGACACCCATCCACTGGGCAAGGGAAATAAAAGCAGCTGATCGTGGAATAAAGGGCATGCAGAGGATGTGCATTTTAATGGGAAAATACAGATACAATCCAACAACAGGAATATAAAGCATGTAAAGAGAATTAATCAACATTCTGAGACATGTCCAAAGCAGAGGGTTCGGTCTAGGAATGGGATTTAGGGCTGATTGTTTGCTCCAGAGCTGGTTTAACTGGTGAGGTCACAGAACCCCAGAGTCCTGGAATGGTTTGGGTTGGGTGGGACTTCAAAGCCACCCAGTGCCACCCCTGCCATGGGCAGGGACACCTCCCACTGTCCCAGGCTGCTCCCAGCCCCAATGTCCAGCCTGGCCTTGGGCACTGCCAGGGATCCAGGGGCAGCCCCAGCTGCTCTGGGCACCCTGTGCCAGGGCCTGCCCACAGGGAACAATCCCTTCCCAAGAAGTTTCCTCTTGTATTTCCCACTCCTGGATCCGAACGCCCTTGGTTTATGATAAATTTCAATGCATTAATTAAAACCGGATTCATTATTCATTTAAACTCCTTTCAACACATCCTGGGACTTTTTTTAATTAATGGCTCAACCACTGTCCCTGTACAACTGCAGTGTGCTTGCATCTGAAGCTCCCCCACAGCACAATCCCCACAGAGCAGCTTGGTGCAGCAGCTCACACAGAGGAAGTGGATTTGCTGGGCTGTGTTTGAGGAAGGGCTGAGGAAGAGGGATTTGCCAGGTTTTAGGGGGTTCAGGAGCCTTGGCTGTGCAGGTCTCTGCTGCTCTGTGCATTCCCACACCCACAGTGCTAAGGCTCTGCCCACAGATTCTTCATCAGCCAAACAGCCCATAAACCTCTCAGTTTATTTATCCATTCCCACCAGTGATGCTCAGGACCTCCTGGAAACAACATTTATTTTCATTTTTTAGCAATTTCTCAGCAATATAACATTTCCCAGTGTTAACACCACCAGCAGCAACTGTAAATGCTGGTGAGGAGCTGGAGTTCAACCCTCCTGCTTTAGCACATGGAATTTATTTCCCTGTTCTCAGCCCTGGCTCAGCCCATCGCTGTCCTGCCCAGAATCACAGAGTTAATGGATTAGCAAGGCAGGAACAGCTAATTACTGGAACATCAATATTTTCATGCTTTGGAGGATCAGAGGTCACAGACAAATAGATGTGGGTTTAAATCAGGGCTTTGATTGTGAGCTCATCCTAAAGAGTAATTACCAGTGTGTGTTAGTGCACGCAGCAACTGCTAATTACAGGCTGTGGGGTAAAACTTCTGTTCCAGCAAGAACCTTCAGCCACGAGCTCTTGGATGTTGAGATCAGCTGATCTTTACAGAATCACAGAATCCTGAAGGTTGGAAAATTCCCTGAGCCCGTTGAGTCCAACATCCCCAGCACTGCCCAGGCCACCACTGCCCTGTGTCCCCAGGTGCCACCTCCACATGGCTTTGAAATCCCCCCCAGGGACGGGGACTGACCCTGGGCAGCTGTGCCAGGGCTGGACAGCCCTTTCCAGGAAGGAATTTCCCCAATATCCACCCTGCCCCTCCCCAGCCCAGCCTGAGGCTGTTCCCTCTCCCAGGGATCCAGGGGCAGCCACAGCTCCTGTGGAAGATTCCTTTGGAGGAACCTCTGGTCAGCTGGAAGTGTCTGGCACAAGTCAAGACATCCATTGATTTCCTCAGTAGGTGAATCAGATCCGTGGAGCACAAATTGATCTAAATATTGGAATTTTCCTATGTAAATGTCAGGACTCTACAAACAGCAATTAATGAAAGATAAGATGAGATGAGCGAAGGCATTTTGGGGAAATAAATGGAAACAGCAGGCACTGCTTGCCAGTGACCTGCCCTGCTGGGAGCTCAGTCTCTCCCTGGAGCTGCGGAGGCCCTTGCCTTTGAGGACATGTGCAGTGTGTCCCTGGAACACAAGGAGCTGCTGGGGAAGCACAAGGAGCCGCAGGAGCTGGGGGAAAAGAGAGGGGAAACGGGAACAAAGGAAGAACAGGCCAGAAGAAAGAGAGTAATTGCGAGCAGGAATACTCCCATCGGAAATGGAACACGAAGAACTGCACAGGACAAGGTTTTTGTTCTGAACATACTCAGATAAAACCTAAAATTACTCAAATCTTTACATTTTTATCAATGGCCTTAATATACTTTGCCATTTAATTGTATGAAGCCATCCTTTACGAGAGTATCTGTACTTTTTAAAATAAATTGTGCTTTTAATTTAAAAATCCCCTCAACGTCCCGTGAAAAGCTACAGATGGAGTTTCCATAGCGAGTTGTTTGAGTCCTTCTCCCATTGAACACATCCTCAGCAGAGCCTTGCTGCACCTGCTGCTTTGCATCTCTGAATATTCATGCTCCAGCCTGGAGGGAGGGCTGGGGGGCTGTCCCAGCACGGGGGTGGCACCTGTGAGTGGTCCCAGGCCCTGGACTCACCCCATCCCACCCAGCCCCAGCTGATCCCACTGCTCAGGCACCGAGGGTTGTGGCCAGCAGGGAGGAATGGTGGGCAGGCCCTGGCACAGGGTGCCCAGAGCAGCTGGGGCTGCCCCTGGATCCCTGGCAGTGCCCAAGGCCAGGCTGGACATTGGGGCTGGGAGCAGCCTGGGACAGTGGGAGGTGTCCCTGCCCACGGAACAGTGCAATGAGATGGGCTTTGAGGTCCCTCCCAACCCGACCATTCCATAATTCCACAACACGTGGCAGATCCTTATAAAACCATTCCAACACGTTACTGCCATCCCAAGCAATCCAAGCCATGTTAATGTTTTCCCAAGGAGAACCAGGTCCTCCCATGGAGCCACGGTGCTTTCCCACGATGCTGGAACCTGGGCACAGCGATGCAAGCCCACCAGTTACCAGTTTAAAGCCTCTTGTTTGCAGCAAAAGGAATTTCTGTGCCCAGGGAGATGCCAGTGGCACCACCCTGTCCCTCTGGGGCTGCAGCAGCAAACCTGGCCTTGGCTGAGGGGCGTGGGGCCAGCAGAGTCTGCAGGGCACAGCCAAGGCCCTGAGCCCCCCACTCCGCCTGGGGAGTTGTTCTCCATCAATTAAAGCAACTCAGGACTCAAAGGAGGAGTTTAAAAAACCCACAGGAGTTGGAAGAATGGCTTAAAAAAAGAAACAGAGTCATGGAATTATTCAGGCTGGAAAAGATCTCCAAGGCCATCAAGTCCAGCCCTTTATCGAGTACCACTGTGCCCACTAAACATGGGCACAAAATGCCACATCCCTGATTCCCTGAACAATTCCAGGGAACGGCCGAGATTGGTCAAAGCTGCAAAGGAGCTGCCCAGGAGCAGTGGGAACGGGAGCACACGGAGGAATCCTTGAAAAACTCCACATTCGGTCGCTGTTAGCACCACCAGTGGACTTCGTTCTCCTCAGGAGACTTTAATCTCAGAGCGAGGAGGAAGCTCCGTGTTTTACCTCAGGGAGGAATCCGATCTCCAGAGCCGTCTGGGAGGTTTGTTTCCGTCTGGAGCTGTTGCTGTGCAACGAGGAGAGGCCCCGGCTCCTCGGGATGGAGCACGGAACTCCAGCCACTCATCCATTGTGTTCTCAGATGAGTTTGGGTGACCTCACACCCACCTGCCCACGTCCTATTCAGTTCCCTAATTTAAACACTCCAACCACACCATCTTGACCTTCCCTTTCCAGCCCCTTCTCCTATTGAAGGTGGGGAGAGGGAAGAGTGCTCACGGTAGGAATTAAACCTCGAGAGTCCTCCTGAGCCTGATTTGATCGACATTCCAGCCCCTTCCACACAAATCAAAGGGACCCAGAGGGCCTCTGGGAATAACAGTTGGGTTTCTGAAATGTTTGGATCCAACAGGCAGAATAAAGACATATTAATTAAAAAATACACCTGACAGCATGCACTGCTAAAAAAATACAATTGGAAGGGAGTAGCGGGAGATGTGTCACGCTCCCTCCTCCGAGGTCTGCAGGCTGAAACTGAGGATTTTGTACAAAGAGCTGAAGAAGGTGTTCAGACTGGATGCAGAAATCTGTGGGGTCTCTTGGACCCCTGTGGGTCAGGAGGGAGGCTGGAGAAGAGCGTGGCGCAGCAGGAGGGGGGAACAGGCACAAAGGAAATCAGAATTTATTATAGAATCACAGGATCGTGGAATATCCTGAGCTGGAAGGGACCCACAGGATCATCCAGTGCAGCCCCTGGTCCTGCACACACACCCCAACAACCCCACCCTGGGCATCCCTGAGGGATTCAGGGACCCTGGGCAAGCCCTGTGCACCCGTGTGGTGCCTCTGCTGGGAGGCCACTCCGACACGAGAATAAATCTCCACGTTGTCATTTATTACAAATTCCAATGAAAATAGAGAGAGGGATTTTTATTTCTTCCTTCTGAGCATATGTAGAATTCTAACACGAGCATTTTATTAAAAATCAGAGTTATGAATCATTCATGGCCAACAAGTGACTCCCACTCGTTGGCAGAATGACCTGAGCTTGGCTTTTCACTGACAACAAATAAAGCAGCGTTTAATGAACCCAGACAGGTTGTTCTGAAGGCACTGAAGAAGCAAAATCAGGTGGATTTTGAGGATTCAAAAAAAGTTATATATTTTGTCAGCATCTCACTGGGGTTTTTTTTTCCTTTTTTGAATAATGGAGTTGTTTTAAGGCAGTGTTAATGCCGGGAGTGCTGGGTGAGGGATTCAATTGAGAGGCTGTCACAGGGCTCTGTTGTTTCACTGACAAGAGTTGTCATGTCCCTGTGACACCTGATGTGCACAGCCTGGCTGATAAACGGCTGAAAGATGGAATTGTCACTCTCCATTACCTGGCACCAGCAATTACCTGGCTGGGTAGCCCCGGAGGGAGAGGGAGGTGGGAAGTGTGGATGCACCCGAGGGAGCCACTCCAGGGCCTGGCACAGAGGGATTGCTCCCAGGTCTGTGGAAATGGGGATTCTGGGGATGGCTTCTTTGACTGTGCTTCAGCAGGGACAGAGGAGGGTGTGAACACGTGGGAGAGGAAAGAGGGGAGAGGAGAGAACACAGAGGCCAGGCTGGGTGGGGCTGGGAGCAACCTGGGCTATGGAAGGTGTCCCTGCCCATGTCCCTGCCATGGAACGGGATGAGCTTTAAGGTCCCTTCCATCCCAAACCGTTCTGTGGTTCCCTGATCCATGGGCACCTTCAGCTTTGATGGGGAACAGTGCACCTGCTTGTAGAAAGGAGCCTGAAGTGTCGAGCTGGTACGTCCTGGGAGGTAATTTAAATGGAAAAGTGCCTAGCTGTCAGTGGATTTTCTGTTCCTCAGAAGCCCGGCGATGGCACTTCCCTCCTCTGCCACCTGCACTGCCGCTGACAGCAGGAGGAACATCTGAAAGCCCCGTGTCCCTGGGGATTGCTTTCAGTGTCCCTTGGATCTGTCTCGATCCTCAGGGAGGCTCTGAGAGCGGCTCTGCCATAACCATGGCAACGTGGAGTGCGCATCGCGCTCCCAATCCCTGCTGGTAGCACAAGCGGAGCTGCAGCACCCGGAGGAACCAGAATCACACCCTGCCCGGGCTGGGGAGGGACCCTGGGGGCTGCTGGGGCTCTGCGGGGAGGGGATGGCCTGGACTCTGCTGTGGGATGTGCGTGGGGTCAGACAAAGCCGTGGTGACCTGATCCCACACTGGGGACAGAACTGCTGCGCCTGGAGAGCGCCCAGGATCCCCCTGCTCCCCCCTCTGCCCCACACAGTGCCGGCATCGTCCCCTCGCCAGCCACGGGTCTGGGCTGGACTCCCTGATCCAGCCTCAGGGAAAAGCGTGATTGATGCGCCTCAGAAAGGTTTTGGGGGAAGTTCTGTCCTGAAGAGGTGCTGAGCTGTCACCCCCCAAAGCCCCCTGAGCTGGGGACCCAGCACTTCCCCGGGGTGGGTTCTGGCTCTGATCCACTGACCTTGCCTTGGCTGGGAGTCACACGTTGGCTCGAGCGTGACGTGAAATGAAACTGCATTTTGAACTCCTCGTTCTTTTGAGAATGAGGACAAACAAAGTTTACCAGGAGTTTTCTTCTGCACTAAAGGAAAAAAGAGGTGGAAGAAAGGATTCTGCTCCTCAGTGGCCACTCCTTTCTCTGTAAAGAGAGCACTGAAAATGACTCTGGGTGTTGGTGTCACTGTAACTGGGGGCCCTGCAGGAGCACAGGCTGATTTCACTGCAGTGTGCAAAGCCGCACCAGAATTGCCTGGGAAATCCAGGACATGAAATCACTTTTGCATTGTGGCTTGTAAACAGCCTTGAGTGGGATTCCCAAATTCTCCAGGAGCCGAGGAACACTCGGGCTTCTCCTTGGACATCCAGAGGCTCAGGTCACAGGGATGCACCTCTAGGAATGACCCAGCAAACCATGGAGGACCCTCTGGGCTCTTCCGTCCTTGGGGTTGCTCAGCTCCTTAAGCCAGACTCTTCCTCTTTGGTTGGTTGGTTGTTGTTTCAGTTTGTTAAAACACAATTTGGAGAAGAAGCCAAACATTTCCTGCCAGTGAGAACCAAAAGCAGAGAGCAGCAGTGAACTCCAGCTGTAAGGAACCACTTCAGCGCCCAGAGGAGCCAAACTCTGCCCTCAGAGTTTGGTGCAATTCAATGCCTTCAACAAGAACATGGCTCGGAGTAATAATATTTGAGTTAAAATTAGTGCAAAAACTTGTCGGTACAGCTTCTTTTGGAATTGTTCCTTACCCTTTAAATGTACAACTGGCACATTCCCATGGATTGGGAGCCGTGTGAACAGACTGCAGCACTTGTTTATGGAGGCAGATTGCCAGAGGAAGAGATACTTTGGCAAATACATTTCATTTACAAGAACAAAGTAGAAAATTGTGGTTCAAACCGACTGCTGTGAAGGGGTTAATTATTTCTGTGCCCAAGTTACACTTTGGTGAATTTCACACCAAATTTCAAGGAGTAAACTTGAAATTTGCAGGAGTAACTTGGTCTGCAAAGCTTTGCAGGAAGCGCTGCTGGTTCTGCCACGGGCGGAAGTGTGGAAAGCCAAAGCTGAGGAAGCAAAGAAACCTCCCCAGGAAGAGCTGGAGCCTGCAGGGAGGGGCACGCTGGCAGCAGGAGATGCTCAGATGCCACGGGGATGGACATTCCTGGAGAGGATGAGCCAGGAATTCCAGGAATTCCTCATTAGTGACTGTGAGGAGAGCAGGGCAGGAGCACAGCAAAGGTTAATCACATCTTGTTTTCCACGACAACCACTCCTTAAATGATGAACCTTTTCCAACCTGGCTTTTAAATATATATATATATATTAGATCTTCCTTTTACCTGCCTCACCTTTACTCCTACACTTGCCCATTAAATGCTTTTGCTCCAAGAAATTTGTGTTCAGAATCAGGTCCTTTGAAGCACAGTAATTAATGCTGTCAATGGGGGCGTTATTTATCCTGCCTCTCCCCTCTGGGGTTCAAACACACCTTCAAAATTTATAAATATTGGCTTACTGATGTCTGTTTTTCTGGAGCACATCCCCTCCCTCCAAGGAGCAGGTTTAGAGGACACCAGGTTCCTGCTTTTCCTGCTGGGAGTGCCATTCCTGCAGCGCCACGGCAGCACAGAGCCCTGCCAGCGCCATTCCCCAACATCCCACACATCCCATGCCTGGAACCACTCCCTGCCCACCTGGACTGCCAGGCTGGAGGGATGGAAATGCCTTTTGTGTTTTCCAGAGGCACTGCAATACCGGAGGAAGAGGTTTTGCTGTCCTCATAGAATGATCTGCACCAGGGAACAAATGACAAGATTTTGTGGTTTTTCACTTGTCTGACAGACTCCTCTGATTCCAGAGGGGAATCCTGCAGTCCTTTCCCCAAAGACATCCCAGAGGACAGGAACAGAAGGAAAAGTGAAAGGAAAACAGCAGCGAGCAACCACAGAGCAGTTTCTTGCATAAGCACAGAATCACAGACTGGCGTGGCTCGGGAGAGGCCTCACAGCTCGGTGACTTCTGCTGAACAACGAGGAAAACTTGACTTCATTTCACACTGGCTTTGAAGACTTAGTTTAAAAACCTAAACCTGACCTCCTGTGGCTCCAAAAGAGACCCCTAACCCGAGCTGCCAGTGCCAGGAGAATTGAGGGCAAGCACACGCTTGGATGTCCCTGTCAGAGGAGTGAAGTGCATCTTGAGGCTGATTGATCCCTGAGCCAAGCCCCAGCACGGAGGCAGCTGCCTGACAGGAGGGATTTGCTGGAGAAAATCCCACATCTCCATCAAACTGAGACTGCAGGAGAGGCTCTGTCAGCCATGGAGTCGGGGGAGAACGTGCTGCTATTGTTTGGGAATAAAGATTTAATGAGGAGATGTGATCCATTCCCACCATCCCTGCCCGACTGACTGCTGAAATTCCGCGTTTTTCCGGGATCAGGGCTCACAGGGGCTGGGGAGGCTCAGAGCAGAGCACGTGGGCAAGGAAGCAAGGCTCCTCCTTTGGAAGCTGAGGGGGTTTCACACACTGCTTAGGCAAAGCATTCCCCATTCCTGCCTCCCTAATGACACGGGAAAATAGAGAATATCGGCAGAGCAGAAAATAACGCGTTTAGGAGCAAAAAAATAGAAGGTTGATGGAAAATGAAAACTCGTATATCCAAAGGGATTCTCCCTTCACTCCTGTCAGCACCTCCAGCGGGAGGAGGGAAATGGCCACGTGTGAGCCCCTTCCCCCTGGGAAATGCCCAGGTCTGGGCTGTGTGACACGTGTGTGACACGTGTGTGACCTGTGTCAGGGGAAAGCAGCCCCACCGAACCAGGGCTCCCTGGAGTCTGTTCTGGCTTAGACCAGCGCCTGTCATGGCTGTGCCTGAGCTCACCCTGACCCCAGGCAGAGCCTAAACCCATCCCAAGGCCCTTCCAGCCCCGGCTTTAAATGATTTAGTGGACATTTGCCAACTCTAACTAAAATACATTTGAATATTATTTCAAACGTTTCTGTTGTGATTTAACACGAGCTCAGCAGGCTTGAATTGTTCTTTAATTATTAAATCACCAAATGACACACAGGGTCTGACTTCTGCACGGGTCACACGTTGAAGGAAATCATCCCAAAAGCACGACAGCTTGAGTGCCGTGGAATCATCATGGGATCCAGGATGGATGGGGTTGGGAAGGCCTTTAAAGCCCACCCAGTGCCACCCTTGCCCATGGCAGGGACACCTCCCACTGTCCCAGGCTGCTCCAAGCCCCAATGTCCAGCCTGGCCTTGGGCACTGCCAGGGACACTGGGGCAGCCCCAGCTGCTCTGGGCACCCTGTGCCAGGGCCTGCCCACCCTCCCAGGGAACAATTCCTTCCCAATGTCTCACCTAAATCTAAACCTCATCACTTGCTTGAAAAGCTCTACAACCAAACGTGGCACTGAACAAACCATGGATGACCAACTGTCCATGGGCGTCCTACAGCCTTCCAGCCAGCCCTGCTTGGATTCCACACAGACCCCCGACCTGGGAGTGTCTCAGGGGGTTTATGGCACCTGCACTTCCCAGCACAGGCACTCCCCATCCCACCATTCCTGGCTGTCCAAGGAGCAGGAACAGCTGAGCCCCCCGTGCCACTCAGTGCAATCACAGCAGCTCGAATCAGGGTCCACAGCAGCCAGATCTCCCTGCTGGAAGCACTGCACTCCTTTAACTCCCAGAGCTGAAATTATTATTATTACTGTGTCTTGGAAAGCATCAACAATGTATTAAGTGCTTTAAAGTGACGCTTAAAAACCTGGGAGCCCTGAGCTGCTGAGGAAAGAGCGTGGCATAAACACAGCACCCGGGGAAGGGCAGGGAAGGGCTGCAAGCACCGCAGCCTTCCTTAATTACCTGCCTTTGATCTTCCTGGCCTTTGTACCATTTAGTTTTTCTTCAGGAAACTGATTTTCAGGGCTCGTTGGTAGGAATTGGCTGTCTAGAGCCGGGCCAATTAAACAGTTTTCTGCACATTGATTCATTCTCAACTGCTCGCTTTCATTACAGTAAAATGATGGCTGATGTATTTCTCATTTACCGGGTTATTATCAATTCCTCGCCCTCATCTGAAGGCCAAATGTGCTGTGATAGAAACAGGAATCCAATAAAAGTGTTCACAAGTTATTGGGTTACGGGGAGAGATATTTAAATGGAGCTTTGTGGGAGGAACACGGGGAAACAGGAGCAGCACAAGAGAAATCCGTGAGCAAAGCTGTTCAGTCGGTAAAGGAAATATCCTGGATAGTCATGGAACTGACACTGGATTGTGTCTGGGCGCTCCAGGTCCCCCCTTGTCCACCTGGCATTGCTTTAGTCATAAATTAAAGGTTTGGGGCTATTTTTCAGTTCCCAGTTGGCTTTTCAGCTTTTAATCAGAGCTGTGGCTGCCCCGGGATCCCTGGCAGTGCCCAAGGCCAGGCTGGATGGGGCTGGGAGCAGCCTGGGATGGTGGAAGGTGTCCCTGCCATGGCAGGGGTGGCACCGGATGGGCTTTAAGCTCCTTCCCAACCCAAACCAGTCTGGGATTCCATTAAATTTCCCAAATATGAAATGAGCAGAGTTTAGCACACAGCTTTCCTTCCAACATTCCAGCTGAGCCGATCGTTTTTGATACGGAGAAGGACATCACAGCAGGAGAATCCCTTCCATCACTCACTAATTCACTCCCTGGGCCCCGATGGTTTTGTCTCCCCGACATTACACTTTCCGATGGATATTCCCACTTCTGTGAAAGGCTTTTCCCTAAAGGCACCCGGGAATGAATCCGCTCCCAAGGCCTGGGACTGTTCCCTCCCTGGAACCCTCGGGAGCAGCTGGGGCCTGCCCGTTGGCCAGGAGAAGGCAGGGAATACTGGGAATATCCCGCTGGCCGGAGGCGGGGCCGGAGCCGCGTCCTGCTGCTCCTGCTGCATCCCACAGCTCCGTGTCGTGTGCCGGGTGCGGCCCAAGGACCACGGGTGCTCGTGTCCCAGGGCCAGCCACACACGGCGGCACTGATGGTATTCCTTATCGGACCCATCGATACGCTGATACTTTAAACATTCCATGGAAAAGCAGGTGTCTTTTCCCGTGGAAAACACGCGTTCCTCAAGTGCCACCTGCTGTCCTGACTGAATCAGGACACGGCAGCAGCGGATCCTTCCAGGAGCCTTTCACCGCCTCGTTCCAAATTCCAGCCCAGCCCTTCCCTGGCAGCAGGAAAACACAGGTTTGTCCTTCCTGATTATCAGGGACATTCCCCAGGTGGGAATTTGCACAGCCCCCTGAGCAGAGCAGGTGTCCAGGCACTGCTTTGCACTTCTGTAAATAAACAGCAACAGCACTGTCATCTTCCTCATCACCCGGAGAGGGGAGTGATAAAAACCAGCTCCAGAACCAGATTCCAGGTGATTTTTCCACAGGATGTGGCTACAAGAAGGAGAGAGGGAATAAAAGCTGCCAGGAGGGTAACATTTGCTATAAATAAACACGTTGCATGGACGTGATTCAGGAATGCTGAAGCACCTAAGCACTGCAGATCTTGGCACGTCATTCCCAGTCCAAAAAGAAAGCAGGGAAGGGGGAATCAGAGGTGGTTTGGAAGGAGCTGCCAGGAGAGCGCTGTGGATGGGCATGGCCATGGCACCCTGGGAACACACAGGGAAGAGGGGACAATGTCCCAGTGCTGTCACAAGCCAGCCCACAAGCCACGGCATGGGTCATTCATCCAAATTAAGAATATTTATTTTAATAAGGATTGACTGGAACACTCCAACATTGGTCGTTATCCTGACGTGTCCCTCGGATACTGGGAAAGGCTCTTCCCCAGAGGCTGCTGGGCACTGCCCAGGCTCCCCAGGGAATGGGCACGGCCCCGAGGCTGCCGGAGCTCCAGGACAGGGATGCCCAGGGTGGGATTTGGGGTGTCTGGGCAGGGCAGGAGCTGGATCAGTGATCCCTGTGAGTCCCTTACAGCTCAGGACATTCCATGGCTGGGTGATTCTGTGGTGTCTGGAGCACTCTCTGTTCCCATCGGGATTTCACTGGGACCATCAGAAGGAAAACCAGCCCCAACCTCGTGTGTTTTCCCATCTGTGGTGAGGGTTTGCATGATGATTTTTCGTGATCCATCAGCAGCTGGGGCGTTCCAGGTTTGCTTTCCTGGGGAAGCTGCACAGGGAGTCACCAGAGAGCTTCCTGTGAGGGGCTGGGCAGGGCTGGCTGGGGGGATTTGGGGTGAGACAGGGGCAGACACAGAATCACAGAATGGGTTGGGTGGGAAGGGACACTAAATCCCACCCAGTGCCACCCCTGCCATGGCAGGGACACCTCCCACTGTCCCAGGCTGCTCCCAGCCCCAATGTCCAGCCTGGCCTTGGGCACTGCCAGGGATCCAGGGGCAGCCCCAGCTGCTCTGGGCACCCTGTGCCAGGGCCTGCCCACTGTCCCACCCTGCCCATCTCCCATCCATCCCACTCTCCCCATCTCCCATCCATCCCACTCTCCCCATCTCCCGTCCATCCCACCCTGCCCATCTCCCGTCCATCCCACTCTCCCCATCTCCCATCCATCCCACTCTCCCCGTTTCCCGTCCATCCCACTCTCCCCATCTCCCGTCCATCCCACTCTCCCCATCTCTCATCCATCCCACTCTCCCCGTTTCCCGTCCATCCCACCCTGCCCATCTCCCATCCATCCCACTCTCCCCATCTCTCATCCATCCCACTCTCCCCATCTCTCATCCATCCCACTCTCCCCATCTCCCATCCATCCCACTCTCCCCATCTCCCATCCATCCCACTCTCCCCGTTTCCCGTCCATCCCACTCTCCCCATCTCTCATCCATCCCACTCTCCCCATCTCCCATCCATCCCACTCTCCCCATCTCTCATCCATCCCACTCTCCCCATCTCTCATCCATCCCACTCTCCCCGTTTCCCGTCCCGTTCCCTTTCCCGGGTCTCTCTCCCGCCCCCGCCTCCCCTCACGGCCCCTCCCTCCGCCAGGGGGCGCTCGCGCCCCGGTCCCGCCTCCTGTAGCCGTGGCTGAGGCGTCCGCGGCGCTGCCTGAGCGGAAATGCGTGCCGGCGGGGCAGGGCGCAGGCGCGCGGCGGGCAGCCCGCGCGGCGCAGGGCCGGGGTCCTGCGTGTGGCGGCGGCGCTCGGCCCGGCCCGGCTCGGCCCGAGATGGCGACCAAGAACTTCCGCGTGAGCGACGGGGACTGGATCTGCCCCGACAAGAAGTGAGGGGCACGGCCGGGAGCGGGGCCGGGGCACGCAACGGGAGCGGGGCAGGGACAGAACTTACCGGGAATGGGAACGGGAGCGAGTCAGGGAATGGGAGCGGGAACGGGAGCGGCACCGACCGAGCGGGAATGGGAACGGGACAGGGGCAGGGACACCGCGGGCCCGGCACGGCCTCAGGGAGCTGGCTTTTGGCTTGGGACAAAGTCGGGTTGAAGGCGGAGCGCCGGAGCCCCGCGCTGGGCGGTTTCCAGCCCTGGTTAATCCCGTCCCTCGTGCTCTGCTCCGTGCCCAGGTGTGGGAACGTGAACTTCGCCAGGAGGACGAGCTGTAACAGATGTGGCAGAGGTGAGTGGCCGCCAGTACAGACCTTTTCCCCGCGTCTCTTTCTGCCCCGTAAAACTGTACTAAAAATTCCTATTGAGCCCGAGGCTGCTCGAGAAGTCCGCCTATTATTGTTTAAAAAAGCCCTAAATAGTTCTCATAAATCGCGAGGCTGCTGTATCAGGAGCTCTTGTGTCTCGTCCCTGCAGAGAAGACAACGGAGGCCAAGATGATGAAGGCGGGGGGGACGGAGATCGGGAAGACGCTGGCGGAGAAGAGCCGGGGGCTGTTCAGCGCCAACGACTGGCAGTGCAAAACGTAGGCTCCAAACACACACCTCCTGCTTTTCCCTGGGAATTCGCTGTGTGGCTGGGACAGGAGGGCTCAGGGCCACAGCCCTGGGCTGTGCTCTGGGGTCAGCCCTCGTTTGCTGCACAGCACTTAATTAACAGAGCAGCAGGAAGGTTTAAATGGCAGCAGGGCCCAAGAAAAAGGCCAAGTTTGTCTTTGGTAAGCTGAGACACTTCCCAGGTTTGGAGGGAATGTGGCCATGGTACTACTACCCACATGGAGCTGGGAGGTTCTGCCTTCCCTGGGAGGGTGGGCAGGCCCTGGCACAGGGTGCCCAGAGCAGCTGGGGCTGCCCCTGGATCCCTGGCAGTGCCCAAGGCCAGGCTGGACATTGGGGCTGGGAGCAGCCTGGGACAGTGGGAGGTGTCCCTGCCCATGGCAGGGGTGGCACTGGATGAGCTTAAAGGTCCCTCCTAACCCAAACTATTCTGGAATTCCATGGAATGCCATGAATATTTAATGAGCAGAAGAGCACACATACACATGTGTGCTTCTCCAGGCTATCAGCTGAGAAAATTTAGAAATTGGAAAATGACAGCTGGAATCAAATGCTGTGGTTATTTGAAGGTGCCTTCTGGGTACTGTGAGAGAGAAATGGAAGCAGGTGACTGTCACTGTGCAGTGGGGTGTGACCATGGAGTGAGTCTGGGGAAGGGGCTGGAGCCCCAGGAGAGGCTGAGGGAGCTGGGAAGGGGCTGGAGCCCCAGGAGAATTCCTGAGGGAGCTGGGAAGGGGCTCAGGCTGGAGCAAAGGAGGCTCAGGGGGGACCTTGTGGCTCTGCACAAGTCCCTGACAGGAGGGGGCAGCCGGGGGGGTCGGGCTCTGCTCGCAGGGAACAGGGACAGGAGGAGAGGGAACGGCCTCAGGCTGGGCTGGGGAGGGGCAGGGTGGGCATTGGGGAAATTCCTTCTGGAAAGGGCTGTCCAGCCCTGGCACAGCTGCCCAGGGCAAGGGTGAGTGCCCATCCCTGGGGGGATTTCAAAGCCCTGTGGCTGTGGCACGTGGGGACACGGAGCAGTGGTGGCCTTGGCAGTGCTGGGAATGGTTGGACTCGATGGTCTGAGGGCTTTTCCAACCCAGACCATCGTGTGATTCCATGAGCATTATTCCCATGGCAGCATTTTTGTTTGCTGCTCTGAAGTGTGGATGCCACACTCAGACACAATGAGGAACATGAACCCTGTCTGTGTGGCTGTGCTCCTGTCCCTGCTCCTGCCAGCCTGCCCATTGATTGACTTCTTGCCCTGGATTTGTCCTTCCAGAGGGCTGTCTCATCACCCTTTTATCCCCAGACTGAAGGTTAATGTTTCCCACGTCTCTGCTCTTTCTGCCTCCTTTCTGCAGCTGTGGCAACGTGAACTGGGCGCGGAGGTCGGAGTGTAACATGTGCAACACCCCCAAGTACGCCAAGCTGGAGGAGAGGACAGGTGAGATGGGGCTGCTTCAGCTGCTGGCACTGCTGTCAGGAAGGGCTTTGGGAACCAGAGTGGACATGCTGTGTGTTGCCAGCAGAACTGGCACAGCTCATACAAGCTGTGGGGTCTTGGCCTCAGTGAGTTTTGGTGCTGTGGGAAAAGGTGGCTCCATGTGGGAAATCAGGGAACATTCAGCCTAAGCTGCCCCTGTGTCGGATTTTCATGTCAGGACTTTTGGAAGCAATGTTTTATTAATCTCCAGAGGCCTCCTGTGGGGTGTATGTGTGCAGAAGGCTGTGGAGATAAGGCTGTTATCTGGTCAGGAGGGCTGGGGCTCAGTTCTCCTGCGTGAACATGAGCCCAGAGGTAACTGGAGCAGGATCTCCTTACAGCTCCTGCACTCTTCCCTTTGCACCTGGGATCAGGCAGGGAGTTTACTGCGGGAGTGGAACACAAAGGTACAGGAAAAAAGAAGCCTGGAGAAGAGCACAGAGCTTATTATTTGAAAGGAAACAGTATTTCAATATTGAATATTGTGAAAATAGTAAAGAATATTACAGAATATAACTGTATTTCATATAATTGTTATAAGTGCAAGTAATATGTTCATATATTTATTATTTAAATAATTTATTGGAGTGTTTAATAATGAAGTTGATAAATACTTTTAGTGAAAGGTGTCCCTGCCCATGGCAGAGGGTGGAACAGGGTGAGCTTTGAGGTCCCTCCCAACCCAAACCAGTCTGTGGCTCTCCAATATTTAGTATTTCATTAATTATTTGAGTCCTGCTGGCCTGCAGAGGGCATTTACAGCCACGTGCACATTGCACACTCCTGCAGTGAGTTACAAAGTCAGCTGGATTGGAAATGAGCCCTTGAAGTTCTCCGCTGCTGTTGTGAGAAGGAGCAGGAGGATTCTGGAGGCAGGAACTGGCAGCTGTACAGCTCAGTGCAGCCACATCTATACACAGATATGTGTGTGTATATACATACACACATCTATGTGTACACCCCACCTCGTGTTGCCTCCCTGCTTTCCCTGCTGGCTGCTCTGAGCTGGCAGTTCAGGGTTTGAGGGTGGTGCCCTCCATCCCAGCCCCTGGAGACATCCCTGTGTGCACCCACCCCAGGGCAGCCTCGGGAGCCCTTTGGGAAGCTGCTTCTCGGCACAGCTGTAATCCTGAAACACTTCTTATTCTTCTTCCCTTCCTTTAAACATTCCTGCTGCTGTGCTGTCGGTGGGTCCTAATCCGTTTTTTTAATTGGATTTCTGAGGAGCCGCATTTAATCAACGTGTGTGGGAGCAATTCATGTTCCTCTTGAGATCCTGTTACGTCCTTATGGCACATTTATGGTTCTGTGAGGGTTTCCAGAGCCCCTGTAGAAGTTTATGTGCTCAAAGCAGCCGAGTTTGGTGCAGCTCAAGGGATTGTGTTGTTTTGCCCCTTTTTCAAGGCTATGGAGGAGGATTCAATGAACGGGAGAACGTGGAATACATAGAGCGGGAAGAGTCCGATGGGGAGTATGATGAGGTAAGGGAGGGGCAGGGATTACTCTGGAGAGACTCTTGTTGTGTTTCATAAGGGTATCCCATAAAATTGAAATATGAAACGCACAGATTCCCATTTATCTTCTCTGTGGAGTCTCACTGTCCCCAAGAGACAATTGGAGTCTCGTTGTCCCCGAGACAAGCATCTCTTTGAAAGTGTGTTTGTTGCTAATCGATGTTCCATGATGCTCCCCTTTCCCTTGGAGCAAGATCTTATTTTAAATTGATGATCATTTATTTTCTCATAGAAGTGTTATCAAAAAGTGCAGTTGGTGATTGTTTTTGATTAAATCCTGTTCTAATCCTGGCACAAAATTCCTCAGTTTGGGCGCAAAAAGAAAAAGTACCGCGGGAAGCCGGTGGGTCCCGCCTCTATCCTGAAGGAAGTGGAAGATAAGGAATCTGAGGGGGAGGATGAGGAGGATGAGGATGAAGATCTCTCCAAGTATAAGTTGGATGAGGTAGGATGGTTTGTTGTTTTGAACCAGTTTTTAATCGTGATGTCAGCACTGCTCAGGAGCAGGGGAAGGGCTGCTCTGTGTTTTCACTGGGGATAACGGTGCCCACAGCTGCTGCAAGAGATGTGCACGAGCTCTGCTTTGTTCTAAATACCTGCATTCAGAAATGCACAGCTTCTTAAATTGTAGATTGGAAGCCTGTCTGAGATCAGAGCCCAGAACTCCCAAGATCTTTATTTGGAACGTGCATGTGTGGTTACCACGTATAGCGAGTGCTCTTGAGTTTTCTTCTTAGGCTTTTAAAACCACATCAGATCTATTTTTTTATAAAATTAAAAAAGTACTCAGAGGGGGGTTTTCATCTTTTCTGAACTACATAAGCATCACTTATTGGATTTTCCACATCTTTGGACAGCAGCCCTGCAGAGACATGTGCAGATGGTCGTGTTTTACACAGCAGTCACTAAACTTTGCATATCTGTCTCTGCAGAGTTGGGCTTTGGTTAGAGATTCTAAGGGTGAACATTCATTTAAAGTGGTAAAAATGTGTCTGTGTGCTCATAAATAACAGGTGGTGGGGGTTGCAGGGTTTTTATTTGGTTTGAAACAGCAATTTTCAGTCCCTCTTTACTCCTTAAAATTGTGGGGTCTCATTAAATTTTTAAAGGTTGGAAAAGAGCAGGAGATAAACACTCGAATAAGTCAAAACTGAAGGGAAGCTAAAAGCATTGCCTGAGCTTGCTGTGTTGTGCCTGTCGCAGGATGAGGATGAAGATGATGCTGACCTGTCCAAGTACAACCTGGATGCCAGTGAGGAGGAGGACACCAACAAGAAGAAGAAGCCGCCAAGGCGCAGCCGCTCCAAGTCCCGCTCCTCCCACTCGCGCTCGTCCTCGCGCTCATCCTCTCACTCGAGCTCAAGGTCTAGGTCCAGGTAAACGGGTACAGGTCCAGGGTAACGCCAGGCAAAATGTCAGTATCTGACTTCCTTATTTACTTTGTCTTGACTGCCTTACAGTTGTAGTGTACTGATGTGAATAACTCTCCGTTTACAGAGGTGGTGATGCTCTGCCTGAGCCGCGGGGCCGCAGCAGGGAGGCTCCGTGGGGCTTGGGGCTTGTTTTAGTGATTTTAGTTGATGTTTGATGAAATCCTTCGAATAAATTGAATAATGTAACTTGTTTTCAGGTTTTCAGGCTTGCTGGCCGTGCGTGGTTCAGTTGTTGAACAGAGGGGGGCACTGCTGGAGCGGGAGGAGGAGGCAGAGGAGGCAGTGACGGTGCAGCCCAGGCAGATTCGGGGGAAGGACGCAATGGGAAAATCCTGGGAATAAAGACAAGAAACTTGAACTTGGGTTAATGGCAAGTGACAAAGCTTTAAATGCAGTGGCAGTGTTGTCAGAACATTCCCATCAATGTCAGAACCTCCCCACCCCTGATAGTGCCCAAGGCCGGGTTGGCCGGGGCTTGGAAGAACCTGGGGTGGTGGAAGGTCCCTGCCCATGGAACAGTGAAGATGAGCTTTAAGGTCCCTCCCAACCCAAAGCAGTCTGGAATTCTCTAATAGCAAGGTTTATGTGGGACCACACATATGCTGGGCAGACTTAAGCTCTCTCACTACTGTTTAAATTCAGTAATAAATGAACAATTCAGTCAATGCTTTGAAATTGGGTGATGTCATTAATATTGGAGCTTTTGAGCTTCCTTACAGCTCATGCAAGCAGGATCCTGATTTATCAGAACAATCTCCCAGGGTCATTTATTAAATTCTTATAGATAAAGTTCAAGTTTCTTCTAATCTTCCCAGCTCCATCACTGCCCCTCTGTGCTCTCAGAACTTCCCTGCCCAAATTCTGCAGCCCCTCGTGGTAACCAGGGGTCAGCCCCAGTCTCTGACTTGGCTCCTCCCCATCACTGTTGGATCTTGCTCCTGCTGCCTCTTCTGTTCCTCAGCCTCCCCTCCTTCCCACCCCTCAGAGCAGTTTGAGTGCAGTGCTTGGCTGGGAGGCTCCAAGGACACTCCACAACCTCACCTGCCCATAGCTTTGGTCATTAACTCACAAACATTAACAGTGAAGTAGAAAGTAACTTGTCCTAACTGAGATTTCAACTTCCTCTTGAACTTTTTGTTTCTAGCTACAGATAATTGGAAATATCAGTTGCCATAGTTTTTGTGGGTTGTAAAAAGTTTTAAATATGTTTCCTAGCTAGGAAATGTTCACACTGCTGTGTCCTGCCCAGTAAAATGAGAAGGTCATGGGAACAGTATAAACTGAGAGGCTGACAGCAAGTAAAAGGTGTTTTTCCTGAAAATATTATTAGAATTTGTTTGCAATGCTTTTGTTTCCAGTGGTTGCTGGAGCCTGCTGCCATTGTTAAATTTCTCTTGTGGCTTGTGCTTTACAGAAAATCCATCAGTCAAAAACTGGGAAATAATTTTGGCCAGTTACAAGTGGTGCTGGATGTGGCTGTGTTTTAGCCCCAAATGAACCACTTCATTTTTAATGCAGGGGAAAATCTTTATGAAAATTTGAAGCTAATTACAAAGTGCTTGTGAAAACTGGCGGGGGGAAAATTGAGCTGGCCAGTCCCAATGCTCTCATCTGCTCTGCCTTTCAAGGAAACTGATGGGTTTCCAGTTAGGGCACAAATTAAGGCATTGATTTCATGAAATAATGAATAGATAGGAAGTTCTTTTTGCCAGGTAACTGCAATCCTGTTTAATTGTTGTTCTTTATTTTAGGAACCATAATCTAAAGCTGACTTTATAATGTTTTTAATGCAAGATCTTGCTGTGTGAAATGTCTGGTTTCAAATGTGATGTGGTGATGCTGGGGGACAGGAGGGGACTGGCATTTTAGGGACTCAGACTGTGTTGCTGCCTCATGTCTGCTGCTCTCAGGAGCAGTAACTCTGCTAAATGAAAGTCAGACACTGGAAAAAGATCTCCCATGTTGTTGCAGGTCCCATTCCAGGAGTTCTTCCAGTTCCAGATCGAGATCCCGCTCCAGCTCCAGGGAACAGTCGCGATCTCGCGGGTCCAAATCCAGGTGAATGAGGTACCACCCTGTCCCTGCACAGACAGAGGGGCAGAGGCTCCAGCTGCTTTGATCCCACCGTAAAGCTGTGCTGCTCAGACAAACATTAACTGCTTTTTATCTTGGAAGTCAGAGTTGCTGGGTCTCTGCACCAGGTGTTGCCACCACAGATGTGTTCATTGAGGAGCAGAGGTTTTGGTGCAAGAGGTTAAGTCTGGCCTAAGCCGGACGAGCGGACGCCACCGAGCTGCAGTGGAGGAAGAAGGATTTGAGTGCATGGTGCCCTGCTGCAGGCATTTGGGTGCTTTTCCTGTTTCCACTTGGGCTGCTCAAGCTGGAGGAACATTAGGAATGCCACTGTACTTCTGCTTTTGTGTTCAGTGATAACTCTGCCCCTTCCATGAGACGGTGCAGCCGTTCCTGTATAAACCTGGGGGATCGATAGGGAAATGTTGGTAGCAAACGCTGGGAGAGGCTGAGAGCAGTCAGAGTGATTTGTGAAGAGCATCGCTGAGCTGGGCAGGGCACGGGAGCAAAAGCACATTTGAGGTGTCCTTGCACAGGCATTCCACTGGCAGAACGTTCCCTCTGTGATGGAATGAAGAGCTGTCCCTTCTCCACGCATGCAGAGAATTCCCAGCTCTAAATGAGGAAGCTTGGGTTGGGAAGAACGATCACAAATGGCGCCACCACCCTTTGGGGGCAGGGGCATGCTGTGGATTATCCTGTGGAGTTCAGCACGGGATGGAATCCATGCTTTTGGGAAGAGGAGGGGTGTCCCTGGGCCCCAGCAGAGAGGCAGTGTATTCCAAGAGATGTTTTTAAATATTCTGACTCTATTCTAAGAGGCTTTTTGCAGTATTTTGGTTGAGGAAGGTTTTACTCTCTACACAAATTTAGTTTGAGATCTATAAATACAACAGCTGGATTTGTTACTGTTGGGTCAGATGAACATCAGTGTGAAATGACTTAAGATAAAGTGAACCATGGTAAATCAGCTTTAGATCTCTGGTTTCCAAGTTATTCTGATGTGTGAATTTAACTGCTGAGGAAGGTCCTTAAAGAGGGAACTTGCCAGCAGTCTCCCAGTGCTTTTCTGCCAAAATGGCTCATTTTGGTGAATGCTGGGAAGAGCTTTCCAAACCATTGCTGGTCCAATTATCAGGAAACACTACTTAGCAAAATTCCTTAGGAAAGCTGCCTTGGCAGTAGCAGTGTTCTTGGCAGAGTAAGTATGGAAGCCCCTCGTGTTCATTTTCCACACCCCTGGAGTAAACAGAGTAGTGAATGTTGATTGAAACTGTCTCTGCTTGTTCTGTCTTTGTGCCTTCTCCATGATCCCAGAATTAAATGTGATTTATTTCTCAATCAATAAAGATCCAGCTCCAGGTCCTACAGGGGGTCTTCCACCCCAAGGAAAAGATCTTACTCCAGCTCTCGCTCCTCATCTTCCCCCGAGAGAGGCAAGAAGCGGAGCCGCTCTAGATCCTCTTCCTCTGGTGATCGCAAAAAAAGGCGCTCGAGATCACGGTCACCCGAAAGGTTTGGGTTTATGTAGAATAAGAATGGCTGTATTGAAATGTGTGATGGTTTACTGTAGTTATCCAAGGACTGAGATTCACTGGGAAGCAATTGAATCTGAGCAGTTGTTCTCATAGTAAAAGTAGTTTCCTCACTTGCCCTACTCTTACTTCCTGTTAACCCCTCTGTAATTGCTTTTTTTTTAATATTCCCCCCCCCTCCAGTGAAATTCCTCCTGGTAGGAGCATGCTCCGTAGAAAGACCTGGCTCACCCTTCTTTCAGTGTGTGACAGTGTTAATGCGTTCATTATTGGATTCTTTTCATAAGTAAATACGGCATTGAAATAGAAATTGTATTCTACTCTCAGTATTAAGCTTAGACCTTTAGTATTAAATTAGTGGCCTAAAGTTATTTGTATATTCTTGTAAGGCCCCCATGAGATATACTTGGCTTCCAGCTATGGTAGGATGCTGCTCAAAGTGGGTGCCAGGATGAATCTGAGCTCATTTCTGTGCATGCTTTCTCCATTTGTATCTTGCAGACGCCGCAGATCTTCCTCCGGATCCTCCCATTCTGGTTCCCGTACGAGTTCTAAAAAGAAATAATGTATAAAAGCTCACATTTACAAAAACCCACCAAAATTCCAGTCAGTGCATGAGACATTTTTAAGAAGTTGGTGTCTTACTTGGTCAGAAGTGCTCAATCTGCTAGTAGAGGTGCATGTCTGTCCTGGCTTTCTGGCAAACTGCAGCTTTGTTCATCCATCACCCAAACACGCAGTAGCATTTTAAGCCATAAACTCCCCGGCACAGGGGGAAGTTCTGTGGTGTTGGGGGGGGTTTACTATTTTTTGAGATCAGTTCCTCCATTCCTGGCTCCCTCAGCTGGAGGAGCAGGTTGGGAATGTCCCGGCACAGCTCTTTGTGTGAGCAGGAAGCCGAGAGTTTTCCAGAGCAGGACGGAGCTCCCGTGGGACCACAGCAGGGGCAGGGCTGTGCTCACCTGGTGCCAGCAGTGAGGCCTGGGGCTGAGCAGGTTTCATTTTGCCCTGTAGCAGTACCAGTGCAGATGGACACGCCTCTCTAGCAGCTCAAACCCCCCAGTCCATCATGATTCCACTGAGGGAATTAGCCTTCATTCCTGGCAAGTGAGGACGTTTGCAGCCAGCACAGTGCTGTGGCTGTGCTGGTTTCCAGACTCTGGGATCCCTCCTTACAAATGGATCATTTGGGATCTGCTCTTGAGCTGGAGGAGCATGGAACTGGCTCCTTGGAATCAAGGGAAGCTTCTGCAGGCCGCCTGTAAAATTTCCTTTGGGGCTGACTAAAATTTTCAAGGTATCTTACTTTTATTTTTCTTTAAAAATGAGAATGAATAAACTGTGTAGAAAGTTCTGGCATCTTCAACGTGTTCTTCATCGATCATTCTTTTTCCCTTCAACATAATTTATGGCTTAAAATGCTTTATGGAATCTATTTGAGTATAAAACTTGGTCTCTCTTGAGCTCCGTTTGGTTAAGAAAGGTTTAAGTTTCTTCAGTGCCATCACAAGGTAAGTATGGTAAGGAAAATTCTTCTTTTTAAGCAAGCGAAGAGCAATATACCTTCATTTATTTCAGTAATAAAACTGCCAGATTTGCTGCTTGTTTTGATAAACTGCACAGAAACAAATGGAGCAAAATTGAAAAACTCCACTCTGCTTTTTTTTCTCTGTTTTTTTTTTTCTTCTCTTTTTTTGAGCCACGTCTTACGGACTGGTCTAGAATTGAAATGTTTTCAGTGTAGAGGTATTTTGAGAAATCTCTTTGCAGAAAAAATGCAGTTTCTTTAATGCTTTCTTTTCTCTCTAATTTCCATGCTAAATGTGTGTAGGTTGCACAAGAGCAGGTTAGTCTGTAACTGTGCCTCTGACTTCAACGTCCAACTAAACTGTAAAACCAGATCAAGTAGACGCTCTGTTGTTAGCCTTGGGTTTTCTTGTGCTTTGTATTCCAATTGTTGCTGTACTTAACAGATGAGAGGTTTTAAAGTTAGCAACTGATAGGCCACAGGCAGAGGAGGAGGATGGTTCATTTGGCTTAGAGAACGTGTAAGGCAAAATGATGCTGTAGACAAGTGTAAATAAAACCTGTGAGTCAACTGTGCTCGAGTGCTTTGTCTTGGGGACACTCAAACTTCCCTGTCACCTGCACTGACCCTGATCCCGTGTGTGAGTTCACCTGGCCCGTGGATCCCACCGGTTCACACTGTTGCAGTTCTTTAAGTACTGAAAATACTTTATTTTTAATTTCAACAGCAAATGAGCGTTAACAAAACTTCAAGCTGTTTTCACAGAATCGAGGAATATCTTGGGCTGGAAGGGGCCCACAGGGATCATTGAGTCCAACTCCTGGCCCTGCCCAGGACCCCCCCAACACCCCCCGGGCATCCCTGGCAGCGCTGTCCAAACGCTCCTGGAGCTCCGGCAGCCTCGGGGCCGTGCCCATTCCCTGGGGAGCCTGGGCAGTGCCCAGCAGCCTCTGGGGGAAGAACCTTTCCCTGATCTACACTCTGAGCCTCCCCAGCCCAGCCTGAGGCCGTTCCCTCTCCTCCTGTCCCTGTTCCCTGCGAGCAGAGCCCGACCCCCCCGGCTGCCCCCTCCTGTCAGGGACTTGTGCAGAGCCACAAGGTCCCCCCTGAGCCTCCTTTGCTCCAGCCTGAGCCCCTTCCCAGCTCCCTCAGGAATTCTCCTGGGGCTCCAGCCCCTTCCCAGCTCCCTCAGCCTCTCCTGGGGCTCCAGCCCCTTCCCAGCTCCCTCAGCCTCTCCTGGGGCTCCAGCCCCTTCCCAGCTCCCTCAGCCTCTCCTGGGGCTCCAGCCCTTTCCCAGCTCCCTCAGCCGCTGCGGGGGCTCCGTTCCCTCCCCAGCCCGGTTCCCCTCCCGGCCCCGCTCCGTGCCCTCAGGCTCTGCCCGCTCTCGCTCCCGTCCCGCCTCTCCCGGCCCCGGGGCGGGCCCTGCCCATCCCTCACATAAAGCGGCCGCGCGGGGCTGCGCGGGCGCTGCCGGCTCGGAGCCGGCTCAGCTCTCGTTCGGTGCCTGCTCCGTGCCCGCTCCGTGCCCGCTCCATGCGGGATCGCCCGGCTCCGGGATGAGCCCCTGGCAGCAGCGCCCGCCCAACGCCAGCGCGGCCGGCGGGATGGGCCCGCGGGGGAACGGCACGGGCCGGGCGGCCGAGCGCGGCAGCGCCGTGTCCGTGGCCATCCCGCTGACCATGATGCTGACGGGCGTCGTGGGCAATGCCCTGGCCATGCTGCTCGTGTCCCGCAGCTACCGCGCCAAGGGCAGCCGCAGGAAGCGCTCGTTCCTGCTGTGCATCGGCTCCCTGGCGCTCACCGACATGCTGGGCCAGCTGCTCACCAGCCCCATCGTCATCTCCATGTACCTGTCGGGCCAGCCCTGGGCGGCCATGGACCCCTCGGGGCGCCTCTGCGACTTCTTCGGCTTCAGCATGACGGTGTTCGGGCTGTGCCCGCTGCTGATCGCCAGCGCCATGGCCGTGGAGCGGGCGCTGGCCATCCGCGCCCCGCACTGGTACGCGAGCCACATGAGCCCGCGGGCCACCGAGCGCGGCCTGGCCGCCATCTGGGCCGCCGGCGTGGCCTTCGCGCTGCTGCCGCTGGCCGGGCTGGGCCGCTACGCGCTGCAGTGGCCCGGCACCTGGTGCTTCATCAGCACGGCCGGCGGCAGCGCCTTCGCCGCCGCCTTCGCCGCGCTGGGGCTGCTGTCCCTCGTGGTCACCGGCGCCTGCAACCTGGCCACCATCGAGGCGCTCGTGTCCCGCTGCCGCGCCAAGGCCAGCGCGGCGCACCCCAGCTCGCAGTGGGGCCGGATCACCATGGAGACGCTGATCCAGCTGCTGGGCATCATGTGTGTGCTGTCGGCCTGCTGGTCACCGCTGCTGGTAGGTCCCGTGGCACCACCTGGGGCCACCCCCGTTCTCCTCCCTCCTCCTGTGGGGCAGAGCCAGCGGGGCCCGGGCAGGGGGAGGCTCCGGAGATCCCTGTTCCTTGGGGACATCCATGAACGGCCCCTCGGGAGGGCAGCGGGGACAGGGACAGGGACAGAGCCGGGGGTGGGAAGTTGTAGGAGAGGAGCTGGGAGAGGTCCCGGAGGAGAGCCGAGAGCAGCCTGCTCGGGAAAATCAGGTGCGGGAACCGGAGTCAAAAGGAGGAGAACAAGGGTCTTGTGCAGAGGAGGAAAGCGGGACGTGAGGAGTGGCTCTGGGAGCAGGACACTGCGGCCAGACGTGTTTTAGGGGGTTTTATTTGCTCGCACCTTGTAGCAGAACGTCTTTCAGCGTCTTGTGAGAAAACGCACAACCCGTGACTCTGCGAGCGCCTTGTGCCTGGTATTTTGATAAATCTCTTTACAAAATAATCTCTTATCCCTCGCTGTGTCTGATTTACAGCAGCCTTCTGGGCTTGCCCAGTCTGGTTTTTAAGGATCTTTGCATTTCTTTCCACTATTTTGTTACTCCTTCCTTAAGAACCCGTCCTCATGATGCAGGAGTGGGGGAAGCAGAATCCACATCTCACACCCGGGGGTCTGGAATCCTGTCCCAAAAGGCTGGGTTAATCTATCAAGGAGCAGTAGGGTTTTTGGAAAATTTGTGCTTGGGATCTCTGAGCAGGATGGGCTGAAGCTATGCTGAGGTTATGTGAAAGGTTCTTTCTGGTTGGAGAAGGATTTATTTTTCTTCTTGTCCTTGAGCTCTTGTGAATGGGGCTGACAAAGTTAACGACTGGTGGGGGTGAGCTAAAGAGAACGCTTTGGTTTAGTAATGTTGCCCTTGTAAATGAATTAAAACTCCATCAAATCCCCCATCCCAAAATCAGTCAGAAGGTGTGAGTGACTTACTGGAGGTCATCAGCAGTGGCAGTGGTCATCACGAGGGCACACTGAGGGGTTAGGAGAAGCTGGGAGCAGGGAGGAAGGGGTGAGCAGAGGCAGCAGCCTGCCCCTGTGTCCATGTGCAGCCCTGCACATGCTGGCTGTGCTGGGGTCGGTCCTGCCCATGTTACCTCCCTGGAGAGCCGCTGGGCCTTCTGGAGCTGCTGCCCTCCCTGCAGCGTTTCCCTCTCAGCCCTGCCTTTGGGACAGGCTCTGCCCTCTGAGGCCTGGGATCCATCCTGCTCCTGGGCCAGCCCGGGGACACGGCACTGTGAGCCCTGAGGTAACCAGCCTTGCACATGAGAGCAGATCCCTGAGATGAGGGAAGTGTTTCCTCCGCCCTCATAACCAGGGCTCTCAGATAAATCAGTGAGGAAGCAGAGATTCCTCTTGGTGGTTTGGTGCCCTGGGCATTTCTGTGGTTTCAGAGGCAGAAGTGAACCCACAAGCAGGAGGGAATTCATCAGCACTTCCCTTCCCTCGGCAGCAGCAACACTTGGAAGTGTGGATCTTGTTCTGTGGAGTTCTCAAAATCCAGCTCATGGCTGCAGGAGTATTTTTGTACCTACACCTCCATTGTCATACCTACACCTCCATTGTCATACTTAGCCCCCAGCTTGTTCCGTACAACTCTGAAGTGCAGGTTCGGAATTAGAGACCAGGTTTTTGGAGAAGTGACCACAGAGAATGCAAATGCCTTTTCAGTGAAAGCCAGCTCATAGGGATCATTTAACCTGTAGCTGCAGCACTTGGCAGCTGTAAGAAAAGGAGTTGAAATAGAACTCCGGGGCTTTACAGAAGAGGTTTTTTTTGTTTCTGGTTTTTTTTTAAAGACATCTGAGTTTTGTAACTGAGAACTAATGGATCCTGACAGCTGCTGCTGTGAGGTAAACAACGCCCTCGCCACACACGGTATTTTTAGAGCTGATCTGTTGATGTAAACGACAAGATCAAATGTGATTTAGCAGCAGAGGGAAAGCTCTGACATCGTGGCTGTGCTCTGGAGGGCTCCATGGAGTGTCCTGCATGTCTGGCTCTGGGCTGGCTTGGGAAGGAGGGAGGGGAGCAGACAGTGCAGGAATTGCCTCCTTTTTCCATGGACACAGGAGCTTGTTGAACTCTGCATGGAGCACCGGGGGGAACCCCCCACTCCAGTATGATGCTGCTTTATCTTAAGTGGTTTCCAGTTCACACTGATCTTCTGTTTGTTTTGGAGCATGTACTGACAGGACACAGGGAATGATTCCCAGTGCCAGAGGGCAGGGAAGGATGGGAGATTGGGAAGGAATTCCTGGCTGGGAAGGCCCTGGGACAGGGTGCCCAGAGCAGCTGGGGCTGCCCCTGGATCCCTGGCAGTGCCCAAGGCCAGGCTGGACATTGGGGCTGGGAGCAGCCTGGGACACTGGGAGGTGTCCCTGCCATGGCAGGGGTGGCACTGGGTGGGCTTTAAGGTCCATCCCAACCCAGCCAGTCTGGGATTCTGGGACAACCCCTGAGCTGGATGGCAACAGACAAATGACTCCGAGGTGAAATGGGGGAAGCTGCTCCATGGTTGCACAGAAACACTGCTGCAGCACAAACTGGAGTTCTCAGTTCTCAGTAACTCTTGGAGTTCCAGGCAACAAAATGATTCATTCCCAGAGTTGTTTCAAAGTTATTTAAAGCCAAAATGCTCAGGAATTCTGCTGCTTTTCCTGTTAAAATACTTCTGCTCCTTATCCCTCCTGGCAGACAGAAATTAAAGATGTATAAAACCACATTCATGATAACAGTAAAGTTTTAGCTGCTCTTGTTGAATAAATCCAATCAGCAGCTATATTTCTATATGCATTTTGAGCCAAATTTTTAATGGCATAAATTACGTTGACTTTATTCCACCTGATGTTGTCCCTCTGCCTTGTGCAGCCTTTAATCCATTTAGAAGACCAATACAGGCCACGATAAACAACCTCTAATGATATCAAACAAATAAAATTTCCAGTAAAGCACTTGTTGGCCCAACAAATATTGCAGTAAAGGGATATTACGTAATAAACCCAGCAATAAGCAGCAGCTGTGTGCTTGGGAGACGTATTTTATTAGCCTGGTGGTTTTGGAGCTCCATCTGAAAAAGAGATGGCAGAGTCTGCAGGACCATGGGCCTTGCAGAGTTCCCAGAGGAGGAGCTGGCCTGGGAGACAGCGGTGTGAGTCCTGGGAGTGCTGGGTGTGACGTGGGCACACAGCAGGTTTCCATCAGGCTCTTCCCACACGGGAATGCTGCAGGAGTGGGATGGGGCAGGAGCAGGAGCTGGGTGCTGCAGGCAGTGCTGGGACAGGGACAGGGACAGGGACAGGGACAGTGTGTGAAGAGCCAGGGAAGTGGTCAGGTTGTGGCTGTGTGGGTCTGGTGCCCAAGTGGCTCCTGATGTGCTCTGGGTCTGTATCCCTGTTTTCACAAGGTTCTATCCATGGCCACTTATGTCAATGAAATGTCGTGGGTGGAATCCTCAACTGCTTCTGTTTAAAGAAACACAAACAGTTCTGTGCTGTCCACGCTGCCCTGCCCTCCAAACTCAGCCAAGGCTTTCCAAGGTCAACACATGGTTATTGATCTGGCACCCAGAATATCCCTTTGAATGGAAAAATCCTCTGCTCCCAGTCCCTGTGGCTCCCACTGTCCCAGCCTGTGGGGACAGCAGCAGCCAGATGTGACCTTTGTGGGGACACAGCTCTGAGGAGGCTTCCTGAGGAATGGCAGGTTGGCCTGCTTCTTTCCAGAGGCTGGAGCCAAGGGGCTGGCCAGGGCTGGGAGTGATTCCCGGCAGGTCTGCTCCCTCGGGCTCTTCCCAGCAGGTTTGGGACTGGCTGCCAGTTTATCCAGTGGCTGGAAGTGCTGAGCTGTGCCAGGACAGAGCTGGAGGTACCTCAGGGCCATGCTGGGTGTGCATCCATGTCTGTGGCACTGGGAGCACACACAGCACAGTGGGCACAGCCCCAATCCCACGGGGATTCCAGGCAGCACACTCGGACAGCCAGGGACTCCAAGTCATGCCCAGGAAAGATCTGAGAGCAAAAAAAAGACCTGTCCAGGAAATTGAGATGTTCAGGAGCCCTCTCACAGAATCCCAGACCGGTTGGGGTTGGGAGGGACCTTAAAGCTCATCCAGTTCCACGGGCAGGGACACCTTCCACTGTCCCAGGCTGCTCCCAGCCCCATCCAGCCTGGCCTGGGACACTGCCAGGGATGCAGGGGCAGCCACGGCCTCTGTGGACAGTGGTGGCACAGCTGTGGTGACAGCCAGCAGTCCCTGACCCCGTGTCCCTTTCCCTGCTCCCTCCCCAGATCACCATGCTGAGGATGATCTCCGAGCACACGGCCGAGCCCTGCCGGGGCGGCTCCGGCGAATCCCAGCGCTGGGAGCCGCGCAGGGAATGCAACCTGTCACTGACCGCCGTGCGCCTGGCCTCCCTCAACCAGATCCTGGACCCCTGGGTGTACCTGCTGCTCCGCAAGATCCTGCTGCGCAAGTTCTGCCAGGCAGCCAGCGCCGTGTCCAAGTGCTCCAACGCCGAGTGCAGGGACAGGTCCATCACCCTGGCCGAGGAGATCCAGCGGACGGCGGCCTGAGGGCACGTTCCCACAGCACCGGGAATGCTGCTGCCAGCGGGCGCCTGGAAGCCTTCCTGGGGATCACCGGTGCCACTGCTGCACTCAGAGTGCCACATTCTCCTGCAGGGTGCCAAAAGTGCTGGGATGCAGCAGGACAGGACACTCCGTGGTCAGCGGTGGCTGAGCTGCAGAACGGGGTGAGGACACTCCATGGGCACTGCAGAACGGGGTGAGGACACTCCATGGGCACTGCAGGACGGGGTGAGGACACTCCATGGGCACTGCAGAATGGGGTGAGGACGTTCCCGGTCGTTGCCACTTGTGGCTGAGCTGCAGAACAGGAGGTTATTTTGGGCCTGAGCATGAGGGGGCTTCTCTTGCTTTAAGGTGGAAAAAGTGGTTTTCCTGACAGCCAGCAGATTCTACGGATGGAATTGCTGCAGGGACTCACTCCTGACTATGTTTAATATTAACATTATCTCCTTCAGAGAGTCCTTCCTCCTCCTTTTTCTGGAGGGGCAAGGGGAGAAAGGGGAAAAACCACGGGAATAAGGAAAACAAAATTAGATTTGATTGGATTTCAGTGTCTTAAAACTGAGCAGGGGCTGTGGCAGGGATGGAACATCCACCTCTTCCAGGAACTGAAGGCAGCACGAGTCTCCTGACTCATGGATGTGTCCTGATAAACACTCATCCGTGTGGCAGCTGAAGGGAGCTCGAGGGGGATGCAGCACTGGGCCAAGGGGAGAAATGCTGGATTTTTTCCCTGGCAGCCTGTGGAATCCCCAGGCAGGCTGGAATTGCTGTTGGCACTGCACCCCACAGAGCTGCTGGGGGCACGTGGAGAGGGGAGAAACAGCCTGGAAAAGACACTCCTGCTCTTCCTGCTGGGGATCAATGGCAAAGGCTTCCAGAGCCAAACCCACTGCTCCCACAGGAGCTGTTTTCCTGGGAAGTGCCCATGTCCAGGAGTAACATGAGCAGCAAATGCTTTGTGAGGAATGGGGATGGCACTCGGGACCTCTTCGTTCCTACAGAGGGGCCAGAGCAGCATCCCAAAGAGTTCAGTTCATCTTCCCCCAAAAACACAAATGTGGCAGCTTTGGGAATGTTTAATTTAATTCCAGCAGACTGGAAGCAGTGGGTGGAAGTGTGTGAGTCAGGTCTTTTCCCAAAGAAACTTCCATGTTTTATTACAAACTCAGTTCCAATCCATTTGTGCCACATCTGAGGCTTATTTTTTAAAAGCTGTGTTTTTACTCGTTTTCTTCACCGTTTTGGAGCTGACAGCCTCTCATCTCCTGATTCGTGGCCTTTGGGTGAAATTAAATGCAAATACAATAAAATACAGCTGATATTCCATGTACCAGGGACTGTGGAATTCAGGGGCCTTACAGGCAAATGCATTCCTGCATCTGTGAGGAATTTCTTGCACAAAACCTTTATTTCTACTCTCTTTAATTTGTTCATAAAAGTAACTCCTCAGCAAAGAATGTGTGCCTTCACTTTCATCCTGCATTGTCTGATTCTTGTCCACATAAATCTGATTTCTGAATCCAGCCTAAGAGCCAAGGTTTAGCTTTAATTGAAGGGCCAGCCTAAATTTCATGGGATAAATGCCTTTTTCAGCTGGAGTTGATGGACCCTGCTCCGTGCTGAGCTTCTCCTGGGTGTAGCAACTACAGGTATGTCAGTGCTTCAGTTCCTGGCCAGTGCTTTGAGGGAAAAATGGGCTCTTTCTGCTTAAAAAAGTGCCTTGCAGGAGTCAGACTCTGGCTTTTTGGAATTATTTGGGACTGGAAAAAGCCTGTTGTGTGCAGAGGATCCCTTTTGTTCCCTGTGTGTACTTTTTCCTTTGGGAAAGAACTCAACAGAGCTGCTCACTTGTGAAATATGTCGGGATGACCTCAGCTGCCTGGATCAGCCCTGGCCAGCACATTCCTGAGCACAGCGCTCCCAGATCGTCTGGGACCACGGCTGGGATGGAGAGGAGTTCTGTGAGGAAGAGGGAATCCATCCCTGCTTATCCACTCCTTTACAGGAAGAGGAGGGTGCAGCATCGATCCCGTGTGGAAAACTGGGAATGTGACATTGGGAAGGGCCCTCCAGCCGTTTCAGGGCAGCTTATTCTCAGTATCGGGGTGGTTTCACTCAGTTCACATAAAATGCTGCCTTTTGTGGTGAATATTCACAATGTTTGGGATGGGCAGTTCTGTCCCTCTGGTGTGGTAAAATGGAGAAGCTACTTCATCAAAATGGGGAGGAATGGGAGCTTTCAGTTTGTTTACAGGAGAGGAGGAGTGGGAGCTCTGCTCTCCAGCCACGGCTCTGTGATGGGATGCACTTTCTGAACCTGATCCGAGGAGCTCAGGTGTACCTGGAAGCTTTCATTCCCGTTTCCATGGGATGGGAAGGGGTGCTTGTGTCGTGTTGCTTTAACGATGCCTTTTCAGCCTGGTCTTTCTGTGTTGTCCCTCTGCCCAGGGGGTTTTGGGAGCTGTAGGGCACGGAAAATCCACCTGGAGATCTGCCCGAAAACCACTGGTGTGTGTCCCAACCCCGTGTGTGTTGTACCAGGGAGAATAAAAACTCGGAGTAACCCTGGTGTTCGCTGGGTTTCTGCAGGAGCTGCTCCTGCTGCCGGGGTGGGGCCGGAGCAGATTTTATCTGCCCGGTGAGCCAGGAGTGCCCGTGGGAGCTGCTCTGCTGGGGCTTCGGGTGTGCCCTGGGGAGCACAGCCCTGCACCCCAATATCCCAAACCAGCTCGGGTGTGCCCTGGGGAGCACAGCCCTGCACCCCAATATCCCAAACCAGCTCGGGTGTGCCCTGGGGAGCACAGCCCTGCACCCCAATCCCAAATCAGCTCAGGCTCTGCAGTGTCCCAGCACAGGTGAACCATCTGCAGCCCGTCCCACCAAGGCTGTTGCTACTTTTTTATCCCATTATTCCCATTATTTTACTGGTTTTTTTGCATTTTGGAATTTTACCAGGAACTTTTTGAGCTCCTAAAGCAGATTTACACAGGGGAGCAGTGACTCCCCTCGTGCTGGAAGCAGCGCTGGGATGGGCAACCCCACCCCAGCTCAGCAGAACTGGGAAATCCCTGATGGCCACTGGGTCTGAACTGACACAGGAGTTCTGGACAGGCAAACCCCAGAATCCCTGAGGTTGGAAAAGCCCTCCCAGACCACCGAGTCCACCCTGTGCTCAATCCCCACCTTGTCCCCAGCCCCCCTGAGTGCCATGTCCAGGCCTTCCTTGGACACCTGTAGGGGTGGGGACTCCAGGAAATCCCAAATAAAATTTCCCAGGCAATGGCAGAAACACCTCGGAGCCAGCCCCCACTGAACAGCTGGGTTTGAGTTTCCCTTTGTCGGTTTGATCTCAGTTTAAAAAAACAAACAAAAGGCAACACAGCAGCCGGGTTTTAAAACAAGCAGAAAGCAGGAGAGCTGTGAAGGCAGTGAAAGGGAGCTGGGGCCACAAAAGGCAAATCTCTCTGATCTTCAGCAGCAGCAGCAGCAGGAAGAGCCAGAGCTGATAGGTTTGGTTGCCCGGAGACAGCAGAAGGCTCCCCAAAACTGTGCTGTCAGGACAAACAGCTCCCTCAACACGCACCAGTCTCTGCCCGGGGTTACAGGAGCCTCGGTGGGATCCCACAGAATCCCAGACTGGTTTGCATCGGGAGGGAGCTTAAATCCCACCCAGTGCCACCCTTGCCATGGCAGGGACACCTCTCAGTGTCCCAGGCTGCTCCCAGCCCCAATGTCCAGCCTGGCCTTGGGCACTGCCAGGGATCCAGGGGCAGCCCCAGCTGCTCTGGGCACCCTGTGCCAGGGCCTGCCCACCCTCCCAGGGAACAATTCCTTCCCAGTATCCCATCCATCCCTGTGTTACAAAAGTGTTTTTTCCAGGCTCACAACCTCCTCCAGCTCCTTCATGGAGTTTTCACTCTGCTCCAGTCACTTCCCTGGCTGCTGAGGTCCAGCACATTTCCCAGAACTGCTGGCAAGGGCTGTAGGACCGGACAGGCTAAGCCCTGCAGCTCCCCAGGGCTTTGTGGGGCCGGAGTCACCCAGCAGCTCCTGCACTTAATGCTCCGGAGGTCCCTGCGGGGCACCATTAGCGGGCAGCTCTTCCCTGCAGAACGGGGCTTACAAATTAACTCTGCTGCTGCTGCTGCTGCTGCTGCTTCATGGCTCGGGCTGGCCCCGGGCGGGAGGAAGCGTGGGCAGCGCCTGGGCAGCGCCTGGGCAGCGCCTGGGCAGTGCTTGGCTGTGCTGGGCAGTGCTGGGCAGTGCTGGGCAGCGCCTGGGCAGTGCTGGGCAGTGCTGGGCAGTGCTTGGCTGTGCTGGGCAGTGCTGGGCAGTGCTGGGCAGTGCTGGGCTGTGCTGGGCAGTGCTTGGCTGTGCTGGGCAGTGCTGGGCAGTGCTGGGCAGTGCTGGGCTGTGCTGGGCAGTGCTGGGCTGTGCTGGGCTGTGCTGGGCTGTGCTGGGCAGTGCTGGGCTGTGCTGGGCAGTGCTGGGCAGTGCTGGGCAGTGCTGGGCAGCGCCTGGGCTGTGCTGGGCAGTGCTGGGCAGTGCTGGGCAGCGCCTGGGCTGTGCTGGGCAGTGCTGGGCAGTGCTGGGCTGTGCTGGGCAGTGCTGGGCAGTGCTGGGCAGCGCCTGGGCTGTGCTGGGCAGTGCTGGGCAGTGCTGGGCAGTGCCTGGGCTGTGCTGGGCAGTGCTGGGCTGTGCTGGGCTGTGCTGGGCAGTGCTGGGCAGTGCTGGGCTGAGCTGGGCTGTGCTGGGCAGTGCTGGGCAGTGCTGGGCTGAGCTGGGCTGTGCTGGGCAGTGCTGGGCTGTGCTGGGCAGTGCTGGGCAGTGCTGGGCTGTGCTGGGCTGTGCTGGGCTGAGCTGGGCTGTGCTGGGCAGTGCTGGGCTGTGCTGGGCAGTGCTGGGCAGTGCTGGGCTGAGCTGGGCTGTGCTGGGCAGTGCTGGGCAGTGCTGGGCTGAGCTGGGCTGTGCTGGGCAGTGCTGGGCTGTGCTGGGCAGTGCTGGGCAGTGCTGGGCTGTGCTGGGCTGAGCTGGGCTGAGCTGGGCAGTGCTGGGCAGTGCTGGGCTGTGCTGGGCTGTGCTGGGCTGAGCTGGGCTGAGCTGGGCAGCGCCTGGGCAGTGCTGGGCTGAGCTGGGCAGCGCCTGGGCAGTGCTGGGCTGTGCTGGGCTGTGCTGGGCTGAGCTGGGCAGCGCCTGGGCAGTGCTGGGCTGTGCTGGGCAGTGCTGGGCTGTGCTGGGCAGCGTCCGTGCTGCCCCTGCTGCTGCAGCTCCATCCCAGCCCTGCACCCCAAGGACTTGCCACGCTCGCCGTGGGCAGCTCTGCCCTTCCCAGCCCCGCTGCCATGCCCAGGGAGCCCTGGGTGTCACCCTGCTCCCTGCTGCACACGCTGGCTGTCCTTAGCCAGCACCCCACCCTCCCTTTGCCTCCATGTGTCTGTCATTCCTGGGAAGCACAGGAGGAGTTTTCCCTCCGGCTGCTGCTGGAGCTTTGGGAAGGGACCTCGGGGTTATCCCAACACGGTGAAGGGAACGGGCCCGAGCACTGGGAAGGCTCCGGGGGCTCTGCCTGTTGTGCTCCTGCCTTTCCCCAGCATTCCCTGTGAAAACAGGGAGCAGCAGGAATGCCCTGTGCGGCTCTCAGCAGCGCTCTGCGCTGGCCAGTGCAGCTCCCCCGGCTCCAGCCCTGCCCGGCTGCCCCAGCCCGCGGCAGTCCCCGGCCGGCTCCCTCCAGCTCTGCCTTCCCTCGGAGCATTTCGGATTTTTCAGAGATGAAGTCCCAAGGAGAATTAATCCTGAGCTCAGCCAGGCTTGTCAGCAAGACAGAGCAGCCCCAGCACTGACGGGGGTGCAGGAGCTGAGCCCCCTCTGCACTCCACAGCACAACAGGAAAGAGCTGCTCTGAATATGAAATATGTCAAATATGCCCAAATGCATTCTGTAAAAGACAATGTATTTATGTTTGGGGCTGCTTTGTTTGAAGAATCCATCGTGGCCAGGGATAGAAGCCCCAGTTATTTTGACTTTCTGTAAACACAGTGCTTGGACAGACCTTGCCCCCCCTCCCCGCACAGGCTGTTTGCTCCGAGGAGCCACAGTTCTTCCATGCATCCATCAGGACAAATAAATGCAGCACTCTAACGGCTCTCAGGCTGGCACATGAAAGGAAGTGTTCATCCCGACTTGGAGTGGCTTTCCAGCGGGAGGATGTCCTTCCAGCAGTCCGTGGTTTATGTGACAGTTTGGAGTCAGGCGGATTTTGCCTGATGTGTTTGTAGTTCCCTGGCGCTGAACGTGAGCAGGCCTCAAGGAAGAGAGACAGAAACAGGCCTGGAAACCCTCTGCCCACATTTGGGCACGGCTTTGTCCTGTCCTGACCTCAGGGGGAGGTCAGAGCCTGGCAGTGCCACCAGAGAGCTGTGCCCAGCCCCAGCCCTGGGAGCTGCCCAGCAGAGCAGGATCCAGGGCTCAGTCCCGTGCAACGCCCCAGCCCAGAGAGGGCTCACTGGAGCCGGGGGTTTGGGCTGGAAGTGCCCTCACAGAGCCCAAGCACCCCAGGGCATCACTCCGGGCTGGGGATGCTCCAAACCCGCCTGGATCCCAGCCTCCCTCCACCCCTTCCCCAGCACCGGCACCAGGGCCCTCTGTTCCTGGCACTGGGAGGGATCTGCATCCTGTAAACGCCACAACTTTAAACATTTGGACCCAAAAGAGTGGTCTGGGGACAAGGTGGGGATCAGCCAAAGCTTGGGCTCAGTGGTCCTGGAGGTCTTTTCCCACCTGGATAATTCTGTGATTCCATGGATCTTTGAAACATTAAATCTTTTATGGCACACAGCTGTCCCAAGGGCAGGGCAGGGCAAGGCCGGCTCTCCGTAGCACATCTCCTTTGGCTGGATAAAACCCAGCAGGGCTCAGCAGCTCAGACCAGAGCCAGCCCCTGCTGCCCAGCTCCACCTCCAGGGACCTTTACACTGTGAAGGGCAAGAACTCACTGTCCCTGTCCATCCATCCACCCACCCATCCCTCCATCCCTCCATCCCTCCCTCCATCCACCCACCCATCCCTCCATCCCTCCCTCCATCCACCCACCCATCCCTCCATCCCTCCCTCCATCCACCCACCCATCCCTCCCTCCATCCATCCATCTCTCCATCCATCCCTCCATCCATCCATCCATCCATCCATCCCTCCATCCATCCATCCATCCATCCATCCATCCCTCCATCCATCCCTCCATCCCTCCATCCATCCATCCATCCCTCCATCCATCCATCTCTCCATCCGTCCCTCCATCCATCCATCCCTCCATCCATCCCTCCATCCATCCCTCCATCCATCCATCCATCCATCCCTCCATCCATCCATCCATCCATCCATCCCTCCATCCATCCCTCCATCCATCCATCCCTCCATCCATCCATCCATCCATCCATCCATCCCTCCATCCATCCATCCATCCATCCGTCCGTCCCTCCATCCATCCATCCATCCATCCCTCCATCCCTCCATCCATCCCTCCATCCATCCCTCCATCCATCCATCCATCCATCCATCCATCCCTCCATCCCTCCATCCCTCCATCCATCCCTCCATCCATCCATCCCTCCATCCCTCCATCCCTCCATCCATCCATCCATCCATCCCTCCATCCATCCCTCCATCCCTCCATCCCTCCATCCATCCCTCCATCCCTCCATCCCTCCATCCATCCCTCCATCCCTCCATCCATCCACCCATCCATCCCTCCATCCCCCGTGGCCCGGCAGAGCCACCCCACGGCACTGAGCTCTGCCGGCAGGCCGAGCCTGGCCCAGGCCGGGTTTAACCCGCTCGGACACCCTGTATCAGCTGCTCAGACACCCAAGGGCTCCCATCAGTTCGTCCACGTTGATTTGTGCAAAAGCCGAGCCAGACGGGCCCTGGGGGCCCAGTGTCGCTGTTCGCCTTGTCCCCTCCCCTGCTGGCCTCACAAGCACGGCCCCCCCGGCCGGCGCTGGCCGCGTTCCCTCTGCCGGCCGTGTTGACACAGCAGAACGGCCCCGGCTGCGGGAAGGGAAGGCTCGGAGCTCCGGCAGCCACCGGGGGTTACACAACAATGGCACAGTTGGTTAATCATTGAGCGGCTGCGGGGCATTCACACCAAACACCTCCCACAGAGGACACGGCTCGGCTGGGTCACCGCGGCCCCCAGCGTCCCCAGTGTCCCCAGCGTCCCCAGCCGTCCTTCTGGGCCAGGAGCCAGCACCGAGCTGTTCCCAGGGGTGGGTGCAGAGCAGGTGCTCTGGGACACTGAGGCGTCTCTCGTCCTTTGCATTTTTCACCCCGAACAGACACAAACAGTGGGTGACTCTGTAAGGCCTCCCGTGGCTCCAGCGGTGACACTGAAGAGTGTCCCAGCCCCAGCCTGGTCAGGCTGATGGTTTGAAACGCTCCGAGGAGCAGGCCTAGGCAGGGAGAGCTGTATTCCCCGTCTGGGAATGTACCTGCTCACGGTGACAGTGTCACTGCACCCACAGTGTCAGTACACCCACGGTGTCACTGCACCCACACTGTCACTGCACCCACAGTGTCACTGCACCCACAGTGTCACTGCACCCACAGTGTCAGTACATCCACGGTGTCACTGCACCCACAGTGTCACTGCACCCACAGTGTCAGTACACCCACCGTGTCACTGCACCCACAGTGTCACTGCACCCACGGTGTCACTGCACCCACACTGTCACTGCACCCACGTCACACTTCCCTGCCTGGAGCATCCCTCACATGCCCAGCACCTGCTGGGCACTGGCACAGCTCAGAGCAGGTGCAGCTGAGCTCAGAAACTCTGCAGTGCCCCAGGAGATGCAGTTAATGACTGACAGGAGTTTCCCCATGGCACTGCCCAGTGCTGGGAGGAAGGTGTCCCTCGGGAAGGGTTGGTGTCTCCACATGTCCCCTCTGCTCTGTGCTGGGCCACCAGGGTCACCCCAACCACATGCCCCTGGCCAGGAGGGCATTTTAATTCCAGTTTCCCACTTGATCCAAAGGTCCCCATCCCATCTGGACATCAGTTATCTGTGGCTTAGGCCACCTTGAGTGTAAATCTGGAACTGAATCACTCAGTGCTGCTGGCTGATCCCATGCTGTGATTCCATGGCCTTCTCCAGTCCTATTTATAAACACCTAGAGACCAAATTCCCCTCGTTTTTACACAAATAATTTTAATTAGCATATTAAAATAGATGTCTTAACATCACCTTGTCGTCTGCCTTCAGCTGCATTTACAATTTCCCTATTCCCATCCCTAAACTCTCAACCTGGGAGCCTCAGGAGTGTCCTGGGGGTGTCCAGGCAGGCATTACACATCGTGGAGAGTTCCCTGCCTGCATCCAGACCTCTGTCCTGCCTGTGCTGTCACAGCCAGAGCTGTTCCTCAGTGCTGGAAACTCAGAGAGGTCTGCTGGGTTTGAAGGAAAACCACAGAGCCAGCTACAGAGCCTCTGGAAAACCCACTGCTCTCTCCTGACAAAACAAGCATTTAGCAATGCCTGACATCCTGATGGCCTTTTCCTTCCCAAAATAACCGGGGCAAGCAACACCCCAAAAATGAAAGCTGTCACCCCACACCGGAGGGGTTTGTGCAAGCGTGACCCTGGGATTTCAGGGCGGCAGCAGATGTGGGGTGAAGCCACTCCAGCTCCCCAGGGCACATTCCCAATCTGCTTCCCAGCACTGCCTCTCTGGAGACTCACCCTGGATTCACACCAGGCATGACCTTTCCCAGAATGGGAGCTGCCACCGTTGGGAAAGGGTGGCGAGAGTGCAAGAGCCACTGTGCCAAGGGCTGGCATTCCAGGGGCTGGCATTCCAGGGGCCAGCAGTGAGGTGTCACCACAGCCCCACCCAGGCCGGCCCTCGGGGCTGTCACTGTCACTGCCCTGCTGTAGCACAGCCCAGTTTTATTCCCAAAGCCCTTGGGTTTACCCGTGCCAAGGCTGGAGCTGGCTGTGACCGCGTGTTCCCAAAGCCAGCCCGCTGGGGACACCAGTGCTGCAGTGCCACGTGTGGCCTTCCCACTGCTTTTCCTCCCTCTTTGTGGCCGACACCACAGGGCTGCAGCCAAAGCCCCATCAGATCCCTCCTGGAGCCGGCCGGGATGTCCCTCAGGGGCCCCAATTCCCTGCTTTGGGGCGAGATCCGTGTGTGCTGCTGTTCCCTGCGGATCCCGGCGGGGTTTTACCTGCCGAGGGTGACACCTGCCCGGGGATTGGGGCACCCCAGCACTGCCGGCCACAGCACAGCTGCAGGAGTGACCCCGGGGAGCTTCCACTGCTGCTGGCAGAGCTTGGTTTGTATTTCAGCTGTCTGTGGCTAATCCTCTCGCCTTGGGACACAGTGTTACTCTGGCAGAGGGAGCTGTGCTGAAATCCTGGAGAGGTTTCCCAAGATCCTGGCAGGCTCCGGGTTGTGCAAGGGCGAGGGACATCACTCATTGTCTCTGTGTCACAGGGAGGGCACAGCTCGGTCCTCCTGCCACCGCCTGGGCTCTGCGAGGTGTCCTGACACACGGGACGAGATGGGCTCTAAGGTGTCCCTCGGGAATCCCAGCCCAGTCCAGTCTGCGATTCTGGGACTCTGCACCCCGAAGGTGTCACTGATTTCCCCCGCTGCCCTCGCAGCCCCTGCGGTCACACCTGGGCCAGGTGAAGGTGCCGAGAGCCGCGGGTGGGACCTGCGGGGCCGGCACCGCGCCGAGCCCGGCCACGGCGCTCCCAGGGAAACATCCCGGGATTTCCCAGGGAAACATCCCCGGCTTCCGCAGCTCTTTCCCCCTCCGGCTGCGGCAGTCAACATCGTGCTCGCAGCATTTGAGGAAGTTTTCCCTTTTGGCAATGGATTTTGTGAATCAGAGGGAGCAGCCCAGCCTGTTCCTGGCTGAGTGCGGAGCTCAGCTCTTCCAGGGCTCCCAGTGAAGTGTGTCCAGGGCCAGCCCCGGCTCTGTCCCGCTGGAATCCTGCAGAACACGGGAGGTTGGGCAGGAGCAGAGCCCCGGCCGGGCTTCCAGAGGCATTTCCAAGGCATTTCCCAAGGCATTTCCCCAGGCATCTCCCTGCCCATCCAGGGTCCGCCCTGCAGGGATGGAGCATCCGTGCGGCCAGGGGCAGCATCCCCCCGGCTGGATCCAGGGATGAGAGGGATGGCAGCGCTCCGGGAGCAGCAGAACAAAGCAGAGAGGCAGAAATGCCAGCAGAGAGTTCCCCTGTGACAGGGAAGTGGCGAGGAGTGACGATGGCCACAACCCCGCTGCAGTAGCAGAGCAAGCTGGGCCGAGCCCAGGGAGCCCTCGCTCAGGGGATCCAGACCCTGCCCAGCAGCTCTGGGAGCACAGGGAACGGCAGGAACGGGGAAAGACAGGGCTTGGCTCCCTCTGTGCACACCCCATCCCTCAGCCTCGGCCCCCGGAGAGCCCCTCGCTCACACAGACCCAGGAGAGCAGCTGGGGCTGCCCCTGGATCCCTGGCAGTGCCCAAGGCCAGGCTGGACATTGGGGCTTGGAGCAGCCTGGGACACTGGGAGGTGTCCCTGCCATGGCAGGGGTGGGATAAGATAGGATTTAAGGTCTCTCCCAACACAAACCAGTCTGGGATTCTGCGATTCCGTGATCTTCCACCTTTGATTTCACTGCTCCTTCCCAGGGTTTCCACGCACCCCCATGGATGGAGTCCTGTGGGTGGGCTCAGGCCACCTGGAGGGCCATGCTGGCTCTGGAGTTGAGGTTTGTGATGGATTTTGGGGACTGGGGACATTGAGGGTCTCTGGGATCACCGGGGCTGGAGCAGATCCATGCACAGGCCAGTGCTGGGGGCAAGGCTGGGCCACCCAGACCCTCACCTGGCCCTGACCGCACAGAGCTCTGGGGACACCCTGACACCCCAGGAACTGCAGTGGGAATTGGCTGGGTGACTGGACACAATCCCTGCCTGTCCCTGGCACATTTTAAGGCATGACTCCAGCAGCAATTCCCATTTCCTGCTGTAAACTCCAGCGCCGTTCCCAACGCGCTGGTTGTCCTGGAAGTTCCTCCTGGCAGGGACACAGGGGACAGCTGAGCCTCAGGGCTGCACCTTGCATTTCCCAGCAGGATCAGGGAGCACTGTAAATTAAGCACAAGAGCCACAATTTATTCCTTTTTTGGGAAGCTTTTTTGTCTCCTCCAAAACATCCCCGCTGCAAATCCTCCCCCTCCGAAGGCAGAGGGGAACCCAGCCCATGAGGGCTGAGCCCGAGGCAGCAGAGATTTTATTTGTACTTTGCTCACTATTTATGGGGTTTTTTAATTAAGTTTTCTAATGTTACTTAATACCCAAGCACATTTAATTTCCTTAAGTTCCCGGTGAGGCTCTCCAAGGCAGAGCAGCCCAGTGGTTCCCAGCCGGATTCACGGCCACAAAATGCCCTTCTCTGCCATACCCTGTGCCCATGCTGAAAAAACCTGTGAAAAAGGACATTTTTGTCCTGATCTCACCTGCTTTTACCTTTTTTCCCTCAGTCACAAGTGTCTGCTGAGAGCTGTGTGAGCTCGTTCCCCGCTCCACCGCTGGGAGCTGCAGCAGAATTCCAGCCCTTCCACAACATCCCATGGACCCAAAGCTTCCCAGGAGATGAAACAGCTCCAGAGGCTCAATGTCAGGGCAGCTCAAGTACCTGGGAAGAGCCTGGCCTGGCTGAGGCTCAGAGGCACCAAATCAGGGCTGGCTCCTCGTGTCAGGACCTTGGGAGGCTACGGAGCTCAGCTGGGGAGAGGAAGGATGAGCACAGCCTGAAAATGGAGGAAAAAACCCTAAAAAATAAAAATAAAATACAAAAAGCAGAAAATCTACTTATTTCACAGCATTGTGACAACTTCCAGCCCTACTTCCAGTTCCAGGTTCCATTTTACACCCACCAACTCTGCGGAGAAGAAGAAATGCTGAGCCCTGGACGGGCATTTTCCAGGGAAGCCGAGGGGTGACCCAGACATCCCATGGCAGAGGGTGAATAGCGGGGATGTCACCGTGATGTCACTGTGATGTCACCATGATGTCACCGTGATGTCACTGTGATGTCATGGTGATTCATGGTGATTCATGGTAAAAGCCACCCCAGCCTTTGCCTTCAGCACCTGTCCCCATGCAATGCAGGTGCCCCCTCCAGCACCTCTTCCCCTACGCTCTGTGGGGTTTGGTTCCATGCTGGGTTTGGTTCCCAGTTGGGTTTGGCTTCCATGCTGGGTTTGGTTCCCAGTTGGGTTTGGTTCCCAGTTGGGTTTGGTTCCCAGCTGGGTTTGGTTCCATGCTGGGTTTAGTTCCCAGTTGGGTTTGGCTTCCATGCTGGGTTTGGTTCCCAGTTGGGTTTGGTTCCCAGCTGGGTTTGGTTTCCATGCTGGGTTTGGTTCCCAGTTGGGTTTGGTTCCCATGCTGGGTTTGGTTCCCAGTTGGGTTTGGTTCCCAGTTGGGTTTGGTTCCCAGCTGGGTTTGGTTCCCAGCTGGGTTTGGTTTCCATGCTGGGTTTGGTTCCCAGTTGGGTTTGGTTCCCAGCTGGGTTTGGTTTCCATGCTGGATCCGAGCGTCCCCTGGATTTTGTGGGGCACGACCCAATCGATGATGTTTCATGTCTGTCCATTGTTTTCCTGATCTTTCCACAAAGATTTTTCTCCAGGGATTGCTGGACTGGAGCATTTGGGAAAAGCTGCTGCTCCTGAGGGCTGGAGCCTTTCCCAGCAGTGCTCGGAGCTCCAGCCTGGAGTGATGCTCCAGTCACCCACCTGTGCTGGGATGGGCACTGGGATGCAGCCATGGGACCCTGCCCTGCTCCTGCCGACCCCACAGGCTCTGGGAGACAGGGCAGGTGGTCCATGGAAGGGAAAGGGGTCGGAATGTTACCCATTTCCCAACAGGAAGGGCGATTCAGGGAAATTCAGCCCCTGCTCCACTGGATTATTCCATTGGCTGGTTTCTGCAGCCTGGGAGAGCACAAATAGCACATTTACCCCCATAAAGACATTAATAATTCCACAGGCTGGAGTCTGAAAGGTGTTTCTTTTATTCTAAGTGTTTGCAGAGTGAAATTAAACTGTTGCAAGCACTGAAGAAAGGTAATTTATTTTTGTTTCCATTTTCCCTTTCAACCATGGCATTAAATATTAACTGCAGCGTATTTTACCAAACACATCAATTCATTTCCTGTGGGGGCAGAACCAAACAGCCTCTGCAGGAGCTTTGATGGCCTTAATGAAGCCCTGCATTAATCAGAGCGATGGAGCAGAGCCTGAGCAATGACCCCGGCTGGGAACAATCCCCCAGCACCCGGATTTCCCCGGAGCTGCTCTCCTGCCTCCTCCAATCCTCGTTCTTCCGCTGCCTTGCACCTCTCCTGAGGGCTGAGCTGCTGGAACCCAGGGTTTGAGTGTCCCTCTGGACACGAGGGGAACGTGAGCTGTTCCTCTGCTCCTTGGGGTCAGTCCCACGTGGGGATCGACCCCAGAGACACCCTCAGACCCCAGAGACACCCTCAGACCCCAGAGACACCCTCAGCGGTTTGAGAGCTCAGCTGAGCCCACTCCTCTCTGAGGGGCAGAGCTGCTGGATGAGCCCAGCCTGGCATTTCCCAGAACCCAAACCCGCTGCCCTTCCTGCTCTTGGCTTTAAAGCTGGGCAAGAAGAGCACGAGGAAGTGAACCTGGCCTCCAGTGCCCCTGTGGGTGGCTTTGTGCCCTCCCAGCAGGAATTCAGCTCTGAAGGGGCAATTTCTCTTCCCACAGGACAGCACGGGCTCCAGTGGGGGTGCAGATGGGGAAATCATCGCTTTTAGAACAAGCCACAAGAAGGGAAGAGCCTGCTAATTCACAGAATTAATAAGGTTGGAAAAGACCATAGAATCCAACCTCTGACCCATCCCCACCAGCCCAGAGCACCGAGTGCTACATCCAGTGCCCCATTCCTGTTCCAATTTGGATTTTGTTTGTAACCACATCTGTACATTTCCACACTTCCCAGTGAACACTGAAGGCTGGGCTTGATGATCCCTGAGGATCCTTTCCAGCTCGGGATATTCTGTGATTCCCCTTGGCCCCGGCTGTGCTGTTTTCTTCCAGGCTGGATTGTTAAACCAAAGCTTCAATAGCAGCATCCTCAAAAAAAAAAAAAAAAAACCAACCCAAAACTAAAAAAAGCAGCCTTCCATCTGTCAGGCTTTTCTTTAGACCTTCCCCAGGGCTGGAGAATCACAGAACAGCTTGGGTTGGAAGGGACCTTTGGGGTTACTCTAATCCACACCCCAAAATAGGTCAAAACGGGGTGGAGGTTGGTTTTGCTTTTGCAGCAGAGATGCACGTGGCTGGTCTGTCATTAACAAAAAACAGTGCTTATCCTTTAAACTAATCTTTTTTCTTGCAAAAAACCCTGACTCAGAGTGCTCTTGAACACCACGACTTCCCCTGTTCAAAATAGCCACAGTTCTTTGAAAAAAACCAGCCCTCAAACCACTTCCTTCCCTCTGAAGTGAAAGCTCCTGGAACAGTGGGGTCAGGCAGCCCTTGTGATGCCCCTACTCCCACTCCCAGCTGTGCACCCAGAATTTGAAATGCTGAAGCCCCTAAAAGCGGCTGCTGAGAGGTGCTGTGGGTGTGTCAGCCTGGCCCCCACCCTCGCAGCTCCCACAGGTGTGGGAAATGAACAGATGGAGCCAATTCCAGCTCCCTGCCACAGCTGCAGTTGGGATTTCTGCAGCTGATCTCTCTCTCTGCACAACAGCACTTGAACCTGGGGCAGGCACTGCTCCCCCACATCCTGCCTTTACTTCTATTTGTTTATCTCCATTTGTTTATTTATTGATCCTTCGGCACCAGCCGTTGCCAAGGCACCAAACATCAGCGACCCACGGGCAAACCAGTGCTCTCCTCTGGCTCATAAATACCAATTATGGCAGAGCAGCTCAGGACTTTCCATCTGGACAATCCTATCCAATTTCTCCCCCATCTTCTCTCCACAGGACTTTCTTTGCCTCTAATTAGGATTTACCTTTTTAAGCTCCTTTATTTCCATTTAACTCAGTCCCTGCATGGGTGTGGGGCCATCCCAGGGTCGGAATGTCCGGCAGGATCCAGAGGCAGGAGGTGCCTTCAATTCCAGTGGAGCACAGGGAGGGAATCTGGGAGGGTGGGGAAGGGAACGGGGATGGAAGTGGAGCTGAAGCAGCAAAGCTGGCAAAAGATTTTGGCCACTTTCAAAAAGAGAGAATTAGCCAGGAACAGGGAACCCCAGACTGGTTTGGGTTGGGAGGGACCTTAAAGATCATCTCACCCCACAGGCAGGGACACCTCCCACTGTCCCAGGCTGCTCCAAGCCCCAATGTCCAGCCTGGCCTTGGGCACTGCCAGGGATCCAGGGGCAGCCACAGCTTGGGAGCATCTGCAGAGTGCCAGGAGCACAGGGAAAGGGGCAGAAGGGGAATTTGGGATCTGCAGCTGCCCCTCAGCACATACCCAGTGCTTTGAACTCATCCCAGGCTGAGGTCAGAGCCCAGCCCTGCCCAGACAGCCCTGGCAGGCTCTGCAGAGCATCAGGGCAGCTTCACAGCTTCCAGCCCCTGAGCTGCACATCTGCATTCTCCTGGGCTCCCGCTCAAAGAATTCTGGTGGGCCTCAGCTGGATCTGCTCAGCAGGAAGGTGGGTGGGAATGCAATCAATAAATAGAGAGCTAAATAAATATATAAACAGATAGATAAATAGATCAATCAATCCCCAGCAGCAGGTGCAGCTCTTTCCCAAATTATTTTGGAATTACAGAATCATGGAACCACAGACTGGTTTGGGTTGGGAAGGACCTCAAAGCCCACCCAGTGCCACCCCTGCCATGGCAGGGACACCTCCCACTGTCCCAGGCTGCTCCCAGCCCCAATGTCCAGCCTGGCCTTGGGCACTGCCAGGGATCCAGGGGCAGCCCCAGCTGCTCTGGGCACCCTGTGCCAGGGCCTCCTTTACTCCCCTTCACCCCCTGTCCCCGATGTGACCCTGGCCCTGTCCCCGTGGGCTGGCAAAGGACAATTTTCAGTGTGAGATGATCTCCTGAGGTCCCTCAGCCACAGGAATGTGCTGGGTGGGGAGATGTCCATCCTGCCCCAGCATGTGAGCCTGAAAAACCAGCAAAACGTCCCATTAACATTGATCTCCATCAAGGGTGTCCCCAGGAACATCCCCTGCACCTTTCCACCTCAGTCCTCTGGGCCATGGCCTGATTTAAACCCTGGTTTAAACCCAGTAACCCGAGCTGTCCGGTGCAGTTTATTCCTTCTGTCCAGCCTGGAAGGTTGCTGCTTCTCATTTCGCAAGCTGCAAGATGGAGGAGGCGATGAGAGGAGCCAGCTGGCACGGGAGTGCTTTCAAAGCCCCTCCAGAACTGGGTTCTGGGCAGATTCAGTGTGGGTTTCAGCAGCAGGAGATTGTTTTTGTCCCTGTAAATCAACAAGTGTTTGGTTCAGCAGGATCTGTGTGCAGCGCTGGGGATGGAAAGCAGCAGAGGAAGTTTTTTAAAATAAATAAAAAAAAGAAAATACGAGGTTTTCCAGCCAGATTTTGTTCTCCTGGATATCCTGCCAAGATACACAAAATGTGACAGTCCCAGGAGTCCAGGAGCCCCAGCACCCTGAGCACGGTGTGGCCTCAGTGTCACAGAGCAGGGGACACTCCCAGACTGGTGAGGGTGACTTGGGGTGTCAGATCCCGGAGCTGGGGGCTCTCCCTGGCACCTCTGGAGCTCAGGTGCCAGCCCAGGGTGTGCCAGGGTGTGCCAGGGCCGTGTCCCTGTGCCGAGGGGACTGTCCTGCTCCTGCTGCTCCCAGCTGAGCACGGCGCTGGGACAGCCCTGGGAGCAGCTGGAACAGAGGCTGCGGGGCTCCGCGGGTCCCAGTGGCACCAGTGGGACACCGGGAGAGCCCAGATCCCCACCCGGGAGGGAGCAGAGCTGGGGCAGCACCAGCCCCACCCAGCCCCAAGGAGTCAGGAAGGGAAACCACCCCAGTTCCTGGCACAGCCTTGTGCCCACCTGCCCTGAGCCTCTCTGCCTCCAAATCCGTGCCCTGGCTGCAGCAGGAAGGGACAGAGAGGAGCTGGAGGTCCCCAGGGGCAGGGCACAGCAGCAGAGGCACACAGGCCCTCCTGGCTCCTCTCTGTTTATTTATGTTATTCCGTTTATTTAGAATTTCATATTCTGGAGTCTGTGTGCCAATTTTCCCCTGCAAGGCACAGATTTTCCAGCAGATTTTCCATTCCCAGCTCTTTCCTGGGGGTTCAGCACACGAGACCCAAGAGGTTAAAGATGAATGTGTTGAAAGAAAACCCAACGTTCTCCCACAGAACTGCTCTGGACAAGAGGCTTTGCAGAACCATAGCATTGTGGAATAAGGTTGGGAAAGGTTGGGAAAGGCCTCCAAGATCATCGAGTCCAACCTTGGAGTGAAGGAGGATGTGTTTTGCTGAGCTTGGTGACCTGGACCAGTTAGAACATGTGGCTGGGAGGGTCACTGAGCTCCAGAACCAGGTCCTGGGCCAGGCTCCAGAGGCTTTCCCTGAGACACAGCAGGAATGGGAACCGAACCAGCCCTGGGAAGTCACCGTCAGCCAGGAAAAGGCTGAACTTGCCCCAGAGCGATGGACACAGGGCTTCTGCACACGGCAGCTCCGTGGGGAGCTGCTCTACGGAGATCCCTTGGAGAGCCTGGGACACTGGGACAGGCGCTGGCCCCGAGGAGATGGGGCTGCCCCATCCCTGGGAGCGTCCAAGGACATCCCCAGCATCCCCACAATGGCCCCAGCTGAGGTGACATCCCCAGCCAAGGGTGAGCTCACCCCCATCCCTCTCCAGCTACCAAACCCGGGACAGCCACTGGGATTAATTCTCTTGACAATGGACCAGCAAGGAAAAAATTCCTCCTGCATCTGGAGAAGGAATTTCCACGCACACAAGTTTTGCAGATAAAAAAGACAGGGATTTGTTAACACGTGTCACTTCTCTCTGGGGCTGTATTTCACAGAGGAAAGCTTTCAAAACAACTTTGACTTTTATTAGAGGACACACGTAAAGGACTTTCTTTTTTTAATATAGTTTTTAAATGAATCAGCTGTTCCATCTCCAATCTGAGCCCAGATCCTGCACAGTAAATCAAGATGAAGATGATGGGAAGATGTTCCAGGCCAATGTTCTTCTCTCATTTGTAAATAACAACAGGTTGTTTATTTTCTTTTCATCACACACATATTTTGTGTTAAATATGTGTATGGATGTGACTGTTGTTAGGTGCACTCATCTGTTTCCAGCAGCAATTCCACTTCCCTGGGTGCCCCCAGACCACCAGCAGTGGGTGAATTCCTAGTGGTTCTCCAAACTGGGTATCTTCTGGACATCCCAAATTTGATCTGCCCCCATTAGCAGCCGCAGAGCCGCTCTCTTACAAATGAGGAGCGTTGGCGCTGCCGCCTGTGCAAAATCATCCCCAGGCACATCAGAGCCGTGCCAGGCTGCAGCGCTCGGGAGGATGGATGGCTCTGTGCCGTGGAGAAACAGCGGAGCACACAGGGACCCCAAAAACCGGGGATCTGCTGAAAACCAGCCCCAAACCCACACCGGTGCTCTGATTCACTGCGTCTGCTGGCATTTCCGTGGAAACGGGAGGCAGGGTCGGGCAGCGGCAGGGTCGGGCAGGAGGAGGAGGAGGAGGAGGAGGAGGAGGAGGAGGAGGAGGAGGAGAAGGGTTTGTCCTGCCCAGGGGTGGTGGCGGCTGCGGCCACTCCGGCCCCGGCTCCCCGAGCAGCCGCGGCTCCTCCGAAGCCTGGAAAAACATCCCTGGCCGCGAGCCGCGGCTGAGAGCGCAGGTTATTAAATCGCATCGTTAATGAGCGGGTCTGGAGGCTTTGGACTTAAAGAGCAATTTAAAACCAGAGGAGAAGACAAATTACAAGGCTCGGGCTGCGGTCTGGCAGGGAGGGAGCCGGGAGAGGGATCCAAGGCACGGATCCCGGAGGTTCCTGGCACTGGAGGGGGCTCAGAGGGGCAGGGCCAGCCCTGCCGGTGCTCCCATCCCTGTGCTGGGGGTTCAGAGCCCATCCCCAACCCCTCGCCCTGTGCTCCTCATTAACAGAAACGAGGATCGCCCTTAATGAGCACCACCTGTAATGAGGATCGCCCTTAATGAGGCTCCTGAGCCACACCCATCGCGGCCCGTTCCGTTTGTTAAACAAACGCGGCCGAGGAGGTGCCAATATTTGCTCGATATTGATAAAATAAACACCTGAAGTGGAAGGTACATTGCTGCAAGTGCTTTATGGACATGTTTTAATTAAACAAAAACCCCAAGCCAGTCCAGAGGAGGCTCTGGAGCCAGGCTGGGAGAGCTGGGGGTGCTCACCTGGAGAGGAGAAGGCTCCAGGGAGAGCTCAGAGCCCCTGGCAGGGCCTGAAGGGGCTCCAGGAGAGCTGCAGAGGGACTGGGGACAAGGCCTGGAGGGACAGGACCCAGGGAATGGCTTCCCAGTGCCAGAGGGCAGGGCTGGGTGGGAGATTGGGAAGGAATTGTTCCCTGGGAGGGTGGGCAGGCCCTGGCACAGGGTGCCCAGAGCAGCTGGGGCTGCCCCTGGATCCCTGGCAGTGCCCAAGGCCAGGCTGGACATTGGGGCTTGGAGCAGCCTGGGACAGTGGGAGGTGTCCCTGCCATGGCAGGGGAATGGGATGGGCTTTGAGGAGTGTTTTTCAGGGGAATGGAAATGATATAAATTAGAGATGTGAAGCAGCTCTTTAAGTGGGGAATTTGATGAATAACAGCTCCTTGGAGCAGTGGAACAGCAGGAATTCAGGGTAGAGGAAATTCTTTCCTGTGGAGGGGAGGTGCAGTGGGGGATGGAAAACAGGGAAAAACACAACATAAACCACCCCCAGGCACAGGGGGGATTCTGGGGGTGTCTCTGCAGGGCAGAGTTGGACCCGTGGTCCCTGTGGGTCCCTTCCATCAGGACATTCCATGATCCCGTGGTGAAGCAGCCCGAGCCACACCCGCAGCAGTGCATCCCCCAGACTGCTCAGCACCTCCTCCCAGCCCATTCCCAAGCCCAGCTCTGGGGCCTCCCAGCCGGGGTGCCCAGGGGGGCTGGGGGTTCGCTGCTGCACAGGGCTCATGGATCATTCCCACTATTCCACAGGACCCTGGTGCTGGCAGGGATCATTACATTATGAAGCAATTACGTGATTAGGTCTGGATCTGGGAGATCCCGAGCAGGACGACACCTCCAAACCTCATCCTTTAATCACTCCCACTGAGCCAGGCCTATCCAAGGTGGGATTTAATTAATGGCTTTGCTTCGTCAGCCCTGGGAGCCCAGAATTCCTGAGCACTTCCCCCCAGGTTTGGGGCACGCTCTGTCCCAAATTAACGGCGTCATCTCAGCTGGAAGACGTGAGCACAAGGGGGCAGCCCATAAATATCCATTATTCTCCGTGGAAGACAGAAATGTCTGCAGGAATACGCACGTGGTCTTTAGCAGGAGGAGCCCCCACCCCCCTGAGGAGCACGGGAATTATCTTGGGCATGGCAGGAATGTCTCTCCCCTCATTCCATCCCTTTTACCCTTCTCCTGGTCTTTAGGATCCTTCAAAAATAGGAGCTTGTGTTGGAAAGCAGAGGAATTTCCAGCACAGCAGCAAGGAAAGGTACAGGATCAACAGGCTGCTCCGTGGGGATTAGACAGGGAGGGCTGTCTGGACAGCTGGATTCCCGTGGATTTCGGATGTCGGGAGCGTCATTCCAAGATCTCTCCTGTTTCCAAACAAGGCCTGGTGAAAGCAGATCAGGGTATCTGAAATCTCACCAGATTTGGGCTTTCCAGCTCAGGAATCCTGGGAGAAGGGTTATGGCACCCCGTGTCCCAGCCCAGGGGTGAAGGGACAGTGAGGGACAGTCCCGGGAATGTCCAACGGTGGTGGCAGGAGAGCTCATCCCACCCTGATCCCACACACGGAGGGGTTCCAGCTGCAAACAGCACGGACACCCTACAGCCCCTCACGTCACCTTTGGGGACCCTCAGCAGAGCGGGGACCACGTGGGGCAGTTTGGGCACCCAGTGGGGCAGTTTGGGCACTCACATGGGGCAGGGTGCTCCAATTATGTCTGTGTTAATTACCCTGGAGGTTTCTGACAGAGAAAAGATGCAGAAAAGTGGAGTTAAATCATTCTCTTGCTGCAAATCTGCACAGGGGAGCAGATCCTGTTTGCACTATTATGAGATAATAACAGCATTAAACAGGACATAATTATGGCCTCGTTAGTTATGGCCCTGCCCGTTTATTTGGGGGATTCAATCTCTCTATTCAGACCACAGGCTTGACCTGGCCTAAGAACCCCACTGAAATGACGAAGTTTTCCCTTTTGGAAGTGCCTAAGAGTTAATAAAATCCACTGATAACCAAACAAGCACAACTCCCGCTGGGTCTCAGGTGCCAGGCACTGCGGACATGGCTGGGACAAGGTGACACTTTCCTCCAAGGTGACATTTTCCCCCACACGTGGGGAGGGTTGGCACAGACTCAGGGGATGGTTTGGGTGGAAGGGACCTTCCAAAGGTCCCCCTGCAGGTCCCTGCAGTCCCCCTCCCCGTGATAGCATCTCTCAAATGTTATTTATGTCCTGCTCTGGCTTTTTTTAATAAAGGAGGAAAACTTCCCTCCCTTCCTCCTCATTTATTACAGGCATTACGTTAAACATGGTTTCCTCTTAAATTCGACCTAACCCAATTAATATTAATATTGCCCTGATCCAGGCTGATCTCATTAGTGTTGATATTTAATATTTTCTGCAAGTTGTGCTGAAAATGAGCTTCTTGCTTTTCAGCGAGTCTGCAAAGAAGGAACGGCGTTTTCTTCCAGTTTAGGAATGCGGGATGGGAATAAGGAACGGCCTGGGCAGGGAGTGCTGGATCCAGCGGCTCCCGGAGCTGGGGGCACCGCCTGCCCGGGCACGAAAAGTTCTTGACAATTACCACAGACCTGGGGCCTCAGCCAGGGAGGGAATCACGAGGAACCACCTGGATAAAGTGCATCCTTTTTATTCAGAACAAAATTCCCCTTTTGTTTTGGATCCAGCAGCAAATAATCGGGACCCTCAGAGTATCATAAAATCACAGAATGATCTTTAAGGTCCCTTCCTGCCCAAACCGCTCTATAAATTACAAATAATCTCCTTTTGTGCGCAGAGCCTGAGGAGATGATGCAATGAAAACTCCCCAGTTCAGTGGAAGATGTGTTGTTCCTCCTCCTCCTCCTCCTCCCAAACCACAGGATGAATCTTTCCTTGCCATGACCCCATGGTTTTAGGCCAGGCTGCTTTCCTTCACCCCTGCCCCCTCTCACCACATCCTGGCTGGTGCCCAGCACAGCCCTGCTTTAGCACAGAAACAGCTCCATCAGCGCTGGCCCTGCCCACTCAGCTCTGCAAACCCATTTTTAGGTGATTTAATGCTGTGCCCCAGCGCCCCCCGAACAGTCACCGGGGGGGACACACGCGGGACAACCTCAGGTTTGGGACAACCTCACCTGGGAGCTGGGGGAGCAATCAGGGTTTGTTTGAGGCTTTTCATAAAATGACCCCATTTGGATCGGGAGGGACCTCAGAGCCCCTCGAGTGCCACCCCTGCCATGGCAGGGACACCTCCCACTGTCCCAGGCTGCTCCAAGCCCCAATGTCCAGCCTGGCCTTGGGCACTGCCAGGGATCCAGGGGCAGCCCCAGCTGCTCTGGGCACCCTGTGCCAGGGCCTGCCCACCCTCCCAGGGAACAATTCCTGCCCAATCTCCCATTCCGAGGGGATCCCGTGCCGTGCCCCAGAGCAGCCCCACAGCACCTGCCTGGTTAAACCTCCTGAGATTCCCAGGGGCCGCTTGAGGAGCTTGCCCAGGTCCCTGAGGCACTAAAACAGAGCTGGCAGCGGTGGGATTCGAACCCACGCCCCCGCAGGGACTGGAGCCTTAATCCAGCGCCTTAGACCGCTCGGCCACGCTACCCCGGCACGGCGCCCCTCGGGAATGGGGTTGGAGCCGGGATCGGGAGCCGGGAGCCGGGATCCGCCACCTGGCCACGGCGCCTTGGCCCCCGGCCTTTCCTCGGCCGCCCGCTCCTGGTGCAGACCCTTCGAGTTCTCCTCAGGAGCTCCCCGCAGGATGGAGCCGTGGCTGCGGCACTCCCAGACCTGCCTTTCCAGTTTCCGCTCTCCATCTCCTCTCCTTCCCTTCCCTTGGCAGCCTGCATTAAATCCACGGGCCCTGAACTGCACCAGCTCCTTGCACGCCTCCACTCTCATCCCTACGGCTCTCTTCTCAACAACCGAGGACACCCCGTCCATCCTGCTGGGAATAAGAGCCAGAATCCGATTTCCACGTTGGATTTGTGCCGTTCCCCCCGTGCCTGCGTCCCAGGGATGCAGAGGGATGCTCAGAGCAGGGGGGATGAGGGGCCGGTGCTGCTGCTCTGCCCCGCAGCGGGTGTGTGGCCCACCGAGATCCCAAAGTGCCACTCTGGGCCCAGGGAAGGTGCCAGGTTCTTCAGGGAACCTCCTGCCAAGCGCTGGGAGCCAGACACAGGGAGGTTCTGCAGTTACGTAAATATTTTCCTTTGCGGTTAAACACAGCCACTTTCTCCTTCCTCAGCACAGCGATAAAAGCACATTTCAATAAACAGGGCTTCCAAGGGATGTTTGCTTTTGGCTCCTCTTCCCGCCTGTTTCATTCACTGGAATTGCTCCTGGCTGAAGGAACTGCGGGAGAGACCCCCCGGTCCCTCAGCTCCCTCTGCAAACTCGGCGCCTTCTCCCAAACCCTCCCATCCCCAGTCACTCTTGGATTTCAACTGCAAAAGTAACCATTGATAAAAAGGCAGATGACTTCAATTCCTTGCTCCGTGGGTTTTTTGATCCATCCAGCCCTGGAGTCCCTAGACCTAAATCCTGGGATGGATCCTTGCCAGGGCCCCCCTGCAGAGACGATGAAATTCCAGGCGTGAATTGGTTATTTGAGGAGAATAATTGGATTTTCATTAAGAGGACACTCACAAACTGCTGCAGATTTCTGAAAGTCGATTTATTTCCAGCCAGCAGCTGCCACCTCGTTCCCAAACAAATTCCCCACAGAAGTTTTACAGCTCCGTTTGGGATCCCGTGGATCTGGGGCCCTGATCTGCCCCCGGAGAGCTGGGAAAGTGCAGGATTTGAGGCACTTTGCGCCTCGTTGTGTAGCAGGGGTTGGGAAACCTTCCCAATAAACATCCTGCAGGGCTGGGGAGGTTTGGAATTAAACCCTAAATCACTTTAATAAATCCAATGGGATTATTTCAATTAAAAAGAAGTGATTACAACAGCCCTTATTTTCTTATTAGGGCGTTTAAGAGCCCCTATTAAAAGATTAGAGGATATTAAGCATTTGTAGGGCTCTCAAAAACAGTTTGGGATATCCCTGGTTAAAATTATTGCTGTTTAAATACTTCTGCCTAAAAATTACAGTGGTAAAATTGGACAGCCCTGTCCGAATTTGGGACAGCAGCTTTGAGAAGCCCTGAGACCACCCCAGGGACCCCCCATGGTCATGGAAAACCCACCTGGGTTTATAGAAAACGTTTTCATTCCCCTGAAGCAAGAAAAATCCCTTCAATATTCCCCAATCTGCTCATTCGTCTTCTCCAGCAGTCCAGCCCAGGGCCAGGAGCTGCCAGGGGCAAATAATTCCCATTTCCATAGATCGGGAGATGAATCATTCCTGGTATTTTTAGCAGGTCATTAAGGGCTGGCAGCGATATTTGCAAACTGACTTGCGAGGGTTTGGATTGGTGGGAGAAAACCCCGGAGAGAAAACATCGGCTGGGAGTCAGAACAGAGGGAATGGGAGCACTGGGAATTGTATCTCCAAGTCTGAAATTACAGAGGGATGGAGGTAAATGGGCTTTGTAGGAGCCTGGGCAGCACTCCACTGAAACGTGGGAGTAAAAAGGATGGGATAAGGATTGTCCCTGTCCCATGGATATTTACACACCCTGGGGAGGGAAGCTGCAGGCACCGGGAACAGCTGAGTCCAAGTGGGATTGGATGGGAGGGGAATTTTCCTGCTGGTTTGTGAGCAGGGAAGTTCCTTGGGAGCTCAGAGGAGCATCAGGGCACCTCAGAGGAGTCATGGAATGGTTTGGGCTGGAAGGGACCTTAAATCCCACCCAGTGCCACCCCTGCCATGGCAGGGACACCTCCCACTGTCCCAGGCTGCTCCCAGCCCCAATGTCCAGCCTGGCCTTGGGCACTGCCAGGGATCCAGGGGCAGCCCCAGCTGCTCTGGGCACCCTGTGCCAGGGCCTGCCCACCCTCCCAGGGAGGGATTCCTTCCTAATCTCCAATCTCCTCTTTAGTTCAAAACCATTCCCTCTTGTCCCATCACCACCTGCCCGTGTAGAATTCCCTCTCCTGGGACAGGGGCAGAGCTGCTCCCCCAGCAGTGGAGCAGAGCTGCCCAGAATGGGCCTTTAATGAAGAAATTATGCATTTTATTATTCACATTGACCAGCTCCTTCTCCTTTTCTGTGCTATTGGGGTTCGATGAGCACCGTTCAGAGGGAAATCCAGGGAATAAACCCAGCTGGAAGGATCCCAGGGAGCCTCTGGCCAGCGGGAGGCAGCTCCCACATCCCTGGGCAGCCCAACTCTGCCACGGCCCAGGCTGACAGGGCTGCACATTCCTTCCCAAATGTGGAGGGACTGCTTGGGAACGGGATCCCCAGGAGGGCTGTGCCAGGGCCCTCAGCCCTCAGCTGTGCTGCGTTTCTTCGGAAAACCTGATCAACCCAAAGCAGCAGCAGCAGCAGCAGCAGGTGCCAGGGCAGATCCTGCCAGCTGCAGGGTGACCTGTGGGGCACCGCTTCCAGGGGGACAGCCCAGCTCTCAGCAGGGTCCAGGGCCCACAGGGGATCTTTGGGATCCTCTTTGCAGGAAGTCTCTCATATTGGGAAGAGTTTTGTACTTCTCCTTGTCTGTGATTTGATGTTGGAGCTGCTCCTGCTGTCCTGAGCCATCGTCAGGCAGCACAGCCTGTCCTCTGTCCATCATCCATCACCATCCCTCATCCCCCAGGAGGCAGAGGCACCCTCTCCTGCAGAGCCAGGGGGAGTGCAGTACCAGCAAGGGGAGGTGTCTCTGCCTGGGCCAGGGTCACCCCTGTGTCCCCCCCAGGGCACCCTGGCAGCAGGAAGGTGACCCTGGATCTGGGGTCTCTGCAGCAGCTGCTGCTGCTGGAGGGAAAAACCATCAGGAAAATGGGAACGGGAACAGGCACAGGCTGCAGCCAGGGATTCTCACCTTTCAGGGAAACAATGGATCACAGGAGACAGGAACCCCCTGCCTGGCTGCCCATCCCTGGATTTCAGCAGATCCAAGGTACAGCTGGAAAAGGACCCTCACTCCCAGCCTGGGCTTGGCTCTGGCAGCAGCCCTGGAAGGGCTAAATCCGGCTCCAGCTTCATCAGCCCCCACAGCCCTTGTCAAATTAAGGGCTCTGGTTGGAGCCTCAAAGGCAGGAAGGCTCTGCAGCAGCCGGGGAAGGGGGCACAGGGAATTGCAGGAGCTGGGATTGCAGCAGGTGGAGCTCACGTCTTGTCTGAGGGGAAAATTTGGTGTCAGAGAGGAACAAGGGCATAAAACACGACGTGCCTGGATCCCTGAGAGGGGAGAGCTGGTGCTTCGTTATCTGCCACCGACCAGAATCCCCAGGGCCTTCATTGCCAGGGTAACAGAGCTCGTTCCTCATCAGGGAATGAAATGGCTCCCTCCACCTGCAGAAAATAGGGAGTGGTGGGATCAGCTCTCAGCCTTCCCCACATCCCCTCGGAGCCCAGTGCTTTAGTTTGGATTTCTCTTTGAGGAATGGATTTAATACGGAGTAAATTGAGTTGAACCTTAGCTGGAAATGCAGGCATTTGTTTCTTGGAGTCTCAGAGGAGTTTCAATTAATTACCCTGATAATCCCAATTGTTTCTGAGGGAAAAGGAGCAAGTCAAAGACAGATGCAGGGTGGGTTTCAGAAGAAAGGAGCTCAATTCAGGATTAAGGATCAACAGTGATCAGTTTTGCCAGCTGCAAAGTGTCTCTGAACGTTTTAGGCCCCTGGGCCTGCAGGGAGCCGAGGCAGGACCGAGCTGGGACAGGGATGGGCTGTTCCTGCAGGATGGCAGTGCCCAGCCTGGGCTCAATCCACTCCTGCTCATGCTCCTCCCACACCCCAAACCTGGCAGCTGTCCGCAGGGGTGGCAAGAAAAACGACACAGAACCCAAGTCCAGGATAAAATGGAATTATTTAATTAATTCCAGACTCGTTTATATAGCTTTGTTCACAAGAGTGGTGTAACATCATTGGGTGCTTGACCACCCACTTCCCACAGTGATTGGCTGAATGCTACAACACCCATTTCAAAATATTTTTCCCAGTGTGGAAAACAAGACTGTGCATAACAAGTTTGCATCTGTGAGATAAAGTCTTGGTTTACAAAAACCTCCACGCAGTTTTCAGCTGGTTTGTGTGAGAAAGGAGACTCTCACAAGCGCCTGTAAAAATTAGGAAAATTTCTCTGCTAGCTTTTTCAGCATCTACACAAACCCACCAAGGCTCCCCCTGCCAGAGGTCCTGGAGCGCCCTGGGCCAGCAAAGCTCCTTTTCCAGTTTCCTCTTTTCTCCCAAGCAATGCTGAGGTGGAACTGAGTCCATGGAGTGCTCCGTGGTCCTTCGGCTCCTGCTTTGCTCCATCAGGGACTGGAGGTAGAAGGAGGGCTCTGGTGGCACCAGCATGGTGGGAAGCACAAGGACTCCTGCCAGAGAGGGCCCAGAGTCCTGGGAAGAGCTTCCAGAGAAATCCATGCTGGATGCAGGCAGCAGTTCTGGGAATGCAGAGCTGTGGCTGCTGGCAAAGGCACGGCTCCAGATGAAGCTCCTGGGAATTATTCCCTGGCCCTCATGTGAGATTTGGTGTTGGGAACCAAAGTGAGTCCAAATAAACCTTTGGAAAAGGGAACAGCATTAATGAAAACCTGGAAAAGGAGGAGACCAGCGCAGTTCTCCAGGTTCATTTCTGGGAGAAAGGCAGGGAGCAGAGAGGGAGCTGTGGCTGCCCCTGGATCCCTGGCAGTGCCCAAGGCCAGGCTGGACACTGGGGCTTGGAGCAGCCTGGGACAGTGGGAGGTGTCCCTGCCCATGGCTGGGGTGGCACTGGGTGGGATTTAAGGTCTCTTGTTATTCCTGTTATTTCAGTGAAGAGGGGAAAGACAAAGGCTGCTCTCCCCCACCAAAGGCCCCACAGAGCTGCCAGGCAGGACCTGCCCGGAGGGAAACACACCCTGAATCCAAGGAGACCACAGCACCTCCAAAAAGCAACCACAGAAACCCCAGGTCAAGGAACCAAATGTCTGGAAACAACCAGGAGCAGCTCCACCTGATGTCCTGGGGCCCTTCCCTCTTCAGGCCGGTGCTTGCTGTGCAATCCCAAATAGTGGCAGCCCAAAATTTTGAATCCAAACTTGCCATTTCCTGATCCAAGATGCTGCAGAGATGAGTTGAGAGCTGGCTGCTTGGATGAAATCCCTCCCCAAAAGCAGCCCATGGGTTTGACACGGAGCCTGGGAACGGCAGACACTGCCTGTGGCTGGAATGGCTCTGTTTCTGCTCTTCCCTGTGTGTCCAAGCGAGAGAATTCCTTTTACGTTCATCTGTCCTCATGAAAGCCTGGAAGAGGAGATAAATGATTATAAATGATTAACATCATCTAAATATAATTCCTTCCTTCTCAGAGCCTTTGTGACACAATCCCTTGGGAAATAGTCCCAACTGAAATGGAATTCTGCTCCGCTCCTCACTGATCTCCTGCTGCTCTTGTGAAACACAAAAGGCCTTAAAAGTCAGCAACAACCACATCAATAATGGTGTCCTGGTGAGAGCCCAACAGGCAGCTTGGAAATGCAGGCAGACAGGCAAGTGCTGGGGAAAACCCACCCTAAGGGTTAAACTTTCCTTCCCAAGCCCTGCAGCTGCTCTGGATAAAGATCCATCAGGGAGGGATGTGTGTGAAAAATGGGGTTTGCAGAGAAGGAAAATGAATTTTCAGTGGTGTTTAAAGAGTTGGAAACAATGGCTGAAAAGCTGGGAGGAAACACCTTTCAATCCCTGCCCTGCTCCACCATTCCAGGGCCCAGCTGGAAGAACAGGGACCACCTACAGTGACCTGGGGGTGTGCAAGGACCGAGGTGTCCTCACCTCCAGGAGCAGGAGGGAAGCTCTGGGAACAGGGAGCTGGGTTTGGCCACAGGGAGGTCACAGCGCCAGGAGCGTTTGGAAAACGCTCTGGGCCACAGGGTGGGATTGCTGGGGTGTCTGTGCAGGGCAGGAGCTGGACTGGCTGAGCCCCGTGGGCCCCTCCAGCTCTGGCCATGCCATGATTCTGTCAGGCTGCCAGGGTGGGAGCCACGGCTCCAAGTCCATTTCCCAACGTCCTTTAGCAAGACAGGAGAGAATGTTTTCCATCAGAGGGGAGATGATAACAGGGAGGAATAAAAACTGCATTTGTCAGTCAGCTACTGCACACAGCAGCAGATAAAATAATTATGGAGCACTTGTGGGGCTTGGGCCCATTCCAGCGATTCATGGGGATGTTGGGAAGCTGTGCTGGGACTGAAGGGCATCTGGAGTTTGTGCCTTGGAGTCCACTCAGTCCATAAATATGTGGGATAGGAGCTGTCATTCCCAGCCCTGCAGCAGCCCCACATTCCCATGTCCTTGGCCAGTGGGACAGCGAGGGGCAGTGCCAAAGCTCCCAAAGTGGCCCTGGATCAGGAACTCTGAGCGGGATGGATGCCGAGCTCCTCTCCCGGTGCCAGAGGAGTGCAAGGACAGCACCATTCCCGTAAGTGGCAGCCCGAGTTTCAAAGAACTCTCCTGACTAATGTGGTTCAGTCTTGGCTGGAGAACACAAACCCTTCACCAGACACAGCCAGAAATGCTGAAGAAAGCTCAAATCCAGGGAATGTGAGGCTGGGAGGGAGCAGGCTGACCCCAGCACTCAGAATGCTGGGGCTCAGAGCCAGGCCCTGCCTCAGGCTTAGCTGGGCTGGATTCAAGGCTTAGTGTTGGTCCTTTGTTTCCCAGGGACACAGCGATCCTCGGCCAACACAAGGGATCAGGGCCTCAACGTGGAAAAGGAATAACACACCCTTTGGGCTAGGGAAAGATGGAATATGGGAAATACAACCCAGATCTGGGGTCAGCCCAGGGCAGGGGCAGAGGGGTGGCTCCAGGAGAGATTTGGAGAAGATCCCAAAGGATTCTCTCCTGCTCAGAGGGATGGAATCATGGAATATCCTGAGCTGGATTCCACAGGGATCATCCATTGCAAGCCCTGGCCCTGCACAGACACCCCAACAATGCCACCCTGTGCCCGAGCATTGTCCAAGCACTCCCTGAGCTCTGGCAGGTTTGGGAATGTGAGATAAACTCTGGATAATCAGTGTATGAGGAGCTCACTGCATTCTCCCACAGCCTCCCTAAAGAGAGACCAGGTCCTGGCAGGTCCAAGCTCAGAGCCAGCCTCAGGCTGATATTCCATGTGTCAAGAAAATCATGGAACAATTCATTGAGAATCTCCCTGCTGGCAGTTATCTGTCCTTTCCCCAAATAAATGGGCTAAGGGCAATCCAGGACAGCAGGTGGCTGGGGAAGCACAGCAGCTCTTCAGCTCATGGGAGATGCTCCTGTGACACAAAGCAGACCCTGCTGCTGCCCACAGGCAGCACAGACCAAGCAGCAGCTCCAGGGCACAGCACAGGCTGGGCCTCCTGGAAAATCATCTGGATCTGAGGGACTTCCATGGGTGGGCTCTAGGATCTGAGCTGGTGTAACCAGGAACTCACCCGCTGGAGAGACAGGGGAAAAAGGGGGAATAGCTTCACATGGACACAGGGCAGGGTCAGGTGGGATACTGGGAAGGAATTGTTCCTGGGAGGGTGGGCAGGCCCTGGCACAGGGTGCCCAGAGCAGCTGGGGCTGCCCCTGGATCCCTGGCAGTGCCCAAGGCCAGGCTGGACATTGGGGCTGGGAGCAGTGGGACAGTGGAAGGTGTCCCTGCCCGTGGCAGGGGTGGCACTGGATGGGCTTTGAGGTCCCTTCCAACCCAAACCAGGCTGGGATTCTCTGGAATTAAGTGGGTTTGGGTGGGAACGCCTTCACCTTGGTTTTCACAGGATTTAATCCCTCTGTGCAATGAAGGTTATTCTGGGTGTGGCCAATACAGAATTGTCCTGCCTCAGCTCCGGCCCCTCGCCCTGGCTCCAGCCCTCCTGACTTCCCACAGGAAAATTCCAACCACTCCGGGGTCACTCCATGCCCCGATTTTGAACACAAGGAGCACAGGCACATGGGAATACAAGCAAGGAAAGGAAAAGTGTATTTAGTTAAAGTGATTCCAGTCATTCCCACAGCACATGATTTTTTCAAATGACAAAGATTCCCCTTTAGAAAGTTATGAAGTTTCACTTCATCTTCAAAGTTGCATAAAGCATCAAGAGAAGGAAAAGGTTTTAAGCAAATCTTCAACTGAATTAAATTAAATTAAACTGAATGAAAATAAATCTGAGGTCAGTCAAGTTTTTGCGCTGAGCTGATGGGTGAGAAGAGAAGGAACTGAGAGCAGTACCAGGAACCAGCCCCTGTGCCCCAAACCCTGCAGCAGCAGCAGCAGGAGAAGCCCTGAGCTCTGCTGGAGAGCAGGGAGCACATGCCCGGGGTGCCCATGGCTGCTCCCACACAGCTCCTGGCTCCAGACATTCCAGGGAGAGCCCAGGCTGTGCCCAGCACAGTCCCTGCCCAGCCAGGGAGAGCAACCCAACAGCAGCACGGGAGAGTCCCGGCAATCCAGGCTGGAATTCCCAAAAGCAAAGGCAAAGCAAGAGTGGTTTGGTTTTCCGTGTCCTCGTCCACAGCCATGTCCAGTTCCAAGTTCCTTTTTGACCCTCAGGGTTTATGCAAACTGCAGGAAGCAAAGGGAGGGATCGTTGTGCTCGGCCCCTCTATCAACCACACATTTTGATTTTGCTTTTCACAAGCAAAAGTCACATTTTAGCGTTTGATTCTCTTCATGCTCTGTGCTGGCACAGAGAGATCTGGGGAGTTACTGGTGCTAAGTTTCCCTATCCTAAAAAACCCCAACACTCCCCCCCAATAAAAACAACCACACACAAAAAGAGAAAACACATGTTATAAATAAAGTATGTAATTCGTGCTATTATGTATAAAACTGAAATGTAATCAGACCATGCAGAGACAGAGTTTCAAAACCCCTCCACCAACCTGGCTGAGAGAAAAATTTCACAACACTAAAGGAAGTTCTTTAAGCACAGACATAACAAAGAGGTGAGAACTCCACCCCAGGTGCGGTTGGATCTTATCACCGGGACATTAACACCAATGATGACTGGATCACCACCTTCTGATGTCTACATCCCATCTGATAAGGAATCAGAGTTTCGGGAACTAAACTGTTCCAGGAACCAAACTGTTCCAGGAGCCAGAGATGGCCCATTCATCATCCAAGACGGACCATTCATCACCCAGGATGGACAATGCATCAGACCCAGGAAAGGCTTTGTGCAGCCCAACTCCGGGACAAGAAAACATCATGAATATGCTAAATTGCGAGAAGAATAGAATTAATTCGGACTCTGCCCAAAAACTGTATAAGAAGGAACCAGCCAGAGCAGCATCTGTGAACTTGGGAGCTCTGGTGCGATAGAGGTCAGGTCTGTGCGTGTTCACCCAGCTCCGACCCCAGGCTTGGGGCTGCTTTTCTCCATCGTGGCTTTTGAGACTGATATTTTGGTCGCGTAATAAATGTTATTTCTTTATTAATTTTGATTGGGCTATTTTGTTTGTCTTACACAGGAACAAACCTTTCCTGCCTGTGCAGAGCACCCAACACCTGCACAGCTGCTGCAGGTTCACATTTCCCCATTGCCCCCCAAACCCCCACGGCCGCTCCCCCAGACCAAACTCCCCCTTCAAACACCCGGATCTGCCCAACTCTGCATCGGGGCAGGCTGGCTTTGGGCAGGGGCTGCAGGGACAGGACCCGGGAATGCTTCCCAGTGCCAGAGGGCAGGGCTGCATGGGACACTGCGGAGGAATTCCGGGCTGGGAGGGTGCATCTTGGGGATGGTTTTACCGCAGTCCCCAGCCGGTTTTGGCCACAACTACACCAAAGGGAAAAGCGGTGCTTAACAGGTGAGAACACTTCTGTCATTGGTGGGGTTTCTATTTGGTGTCTGTTCTGTTTTATATATATATTTCCCAGTAAAGAACTGTCATTCCTTTTCCCATATTTGTGCCTGGAATCCCCATAATTTCAAAGTTACAACGCCTTGGAGGGAAGGGTCACCTTTTCCTTCCAGGAGTGTTCCCACCTCCCTTGGCAGACCCTTGCCTTTGAAACCAGGACAGGGTCTCAGGAGAGCCGAGCAGAGAGGGAAATCCCCTCCTTCGGCCCTGTGGCCACAAGCCTTTGGATGCAGCCCCGGATCTGGAGCAGCTTCCCAGCCCACAGCGGGAGAGGCAGGTGGGGCTGCCATCCCCTGTGTCCCACCAGCCCAGCACAGAGCCCACCCACTGCTGCTGGGCACAGGTGTTCACTGCCCTCAGAGGTGTTCTTTCACCTCTCCTGCCTCACCCTGGGCATTTCCTGTGAGAAATGAGACAACTCTTAAAAAGATTAATTTATTGAAAACAGAAAAAATTGAAAAATTACAGAAATCAGAAAAATATAAAAATTTGGGATCCTATGGCTCGGTAGATGGTATGCCCCAGGAGCGCAGGGATTTGAGATCTTCTGGCTGAGACAGCACTAGACCTCAGGTAGAGAAAAAACTTGCAGTGCTGGGTTGACTTAAAAAAATTACTAAAAGCCCCTTAAAAGGGGTAAGGCTTTTAATGCCCAGCACCGATGTCTCCCACAGCTAGTCTGGAGAGAGCAAGAGGGGAAGAGGGAAGAGAGAAGAGAGAAGAGAAAAAAGAAAAGAGAGCCCGCCTCTCGGCTTCGTCCTCTTTATAGTTTTTGCTCCGCCCCCAGTCAGCCCCCAGCCCGCCCCTTCAGTCCAAAGCGATTGGTGCTTTCCCTTTGATGGATCATCTCCGTCCACCAATGGCTCATCGTTGTCAAGGGGGGGTGGTATCAGTTAGAGATAAGGGAATACAATGCCTTCATTAAAATTCAGGTATTCAGGTTGCCATGGAACTTGCCTGCAGAGTAATGGCTCTGTAGCTAGAAATAGCTGCTGGCTATTAAGACTGGGTGGGGGGGTTTTGGCCTTGGAATCAAAATGCAAGTGAAACACCTACAAAAAGTATTAAAATACATCCAACACACCTCAGAACACTTGTAAAAGGATACAGTAAACACAGGAAAGGTAACTATTATGGTGTACCAGTGGTTTGTAGCTTGAAAAGGGGCAAGTTTGTGATTTTTAACTGGGAAAATTTTAACTGGGAAGGGTGCAACTCTATTAATAAACTTTAAACAAATAGAAACACTGATAATGGAACTGGATTTTTGTACCTGGGCTGATGGGTTAATTGTAACATTCAATTTAAAAATAATTAACTCAAAATTAATTATTTAAAGCACTTAATATGCAAAGACCAAGCACAAATAGGGATTTCATGTATGACATTTCCTACTGCGAGAAGCACTCCAGAGACCCCCTTCACCCCCCAAAAACCTAAACCGGCCTCAAAGTACATTACACCAGCCCAGCTTCCACTGGGGGGTTTTCCTCTTTCCCAGACCCCACAGTCCTGTAACCGGGGAGCCATAAATACCCCACGAGTGTTTTATTGCACCTTAATGCAGCCATCCATTGCTCAGACACTTTAGCCACACCACTCAAACTTCTTTTATAGCCAATAAAGACCCCCAAACACCTCAGACACTGTTCTAAGAGGGGCCAAGCCCTCCCTGCAGGGAGAGAACAGCAGCATTACAAGGGGATTGGAGCAATGGGTGGCTGCAGCCAGGAGGAAATAGAAATAAGAAGCCGAAGCACCAAACCACACAAACCTGGCTGGAAAGCGGCTTCCCCAGTAAATAACCACTACAGGGGAGGGATGGCCCTGCTGCTTTTATGTGCTTGCTATGCATTTGCAGGTTACTGATCAGAATAAGAACTACGTGTGTTCTCTTATTAGATTAAAAACCTTGATGTTTTCATTTAGATTAAAACCTTTTCCATCACTGATACATTCCAGCATCTCCCCTCCCATTTTCCTTTCTAACCACACTGAGTTGTTGCCAGGGCAGAAAGTGGGATTGATTTTCCCTCTGACCCAGGCTGTGAGCCTGGGCAGGAGTTTCAATCCATTTATTGATTATCCTATGGAGACCTCCTCGGGTAAAGCCTGCAGAAAGTGATGACTCTGACTGTTTCACTCTGGAGCAGTTCCCAGACTCAGTTCTCAGGTCATTTAAAAATGTAATGCTGGATGTGTTTGCATCCAGCCTGCTGCTCCCAAAGGATGTAACACGGATTGTCAAACTCCTTCTCTTGGAACAGGTGAGGAGATTCCAGGGACACGGCTGGCAAGTCCAGTAACAGGGATAACTGCAGCAGTCTGGGGAATGTTACGGTCCCAGGGAGGTTTAGGTTGGACATTGGGAAAATTTCTTCATGGGAAGGGTGGTCAGTCATTGGAAGAGGAGTCCCCATCCCTGAAGGGATTCAAAAGCCATGAGGATGTGGCACCTGGGGACGTGGGGCAGTGCTGGGAATGGTTGGACTCGATGGGCTTCAGAAAGCTCCTCAGAGAGCTTTTCCAACCTAAACAATTCCTTCTCCTATTGTCCTGTAAGCAGCATTATCCTGTTGCCCCCTCAAGCATTCTGATGACTTTCCTAGAGGACAAAACTGGAGTTCTCTGTGGTTACAGTTGAATTTTCAAGTCTCCTGCTTTTTTCCCTGCTTAAGGAAATAACTCCACAGGGGCAGGAGTTGTGGATTTTTATCCCTGCACAGCCAGGAAGAGATGCAATCAACTGGAAGCATAGGCAGCCTTAAAAATGATTGAGAGCACCTTCAGGTCCCCAAAAACACTCTTAGGGCCGGTTTTTCTGGCTGTACAGTGAGTTTTCCTTGTGCTCCAGTGTTTCTTTCCTTTGTTCTCGTTGTACAAACACCAGCCCAGGTATCCACCCACACCGGGGGACTGTTCACAAAGTTCCTTCGTGCTCATCTCTGTAAATTTTGATTTTGGGCCACGGCTTCTCCACTCGTAGGCAAAGCAAATTGCCTGATATCGAGTGAAATGAAACAAGCGGCTTAAAAATGTGCAACAGCTGAAAGATGAGAGTCCTTACCTCACAGTTCTTATTGTGGCACTGAGATGAGGAGGGAAGAGCTCAGCTGTGCAGTTAAACAATCCCTCCCCCCTACAATATTATGCATCATTTTTCAGGGTGATAAAGAGTAAGGGCTGGATTTTAGGGTTTTTATGTGTGGTACAGGCTTTATAAGGGCAACATTTTGTAGACAGAGAGCCCAGTCCAGGCTGGATGTGCCTGGGGGGAAATGCACACTGGAGCCTAACTGCAGCAATCACCAGCATTTCATTACAACAAAGGGGATTTTTCTTAGAGAAACAGTTCTGCAGAATTTATCAGCTCCCAGCTCATGCCATTTCAGCTGATTTGGCACTTTCTGAGGATGGAGTGACTGTGCTTGGACAGTGACAGAGTTTCAGGAGGGTTGGTGAGGGAAGGGCAAGAGAGGACACCACCTGTGAGGGTTATCATGGAATGGGTGTGAGAAAGTGAGAGGAAAGAAGAATCTTCTTCTGGAACCAGGTATTTTTCTACTTGTGCTGAGCTTTATCCCCTATAGGGTCAGAATGCACTTAGAGAGGAGGTTTTATGCAGTAGTGAAGAAAAACCAAACAAAACAAGGAGGATAAATCCTGTAAGACCCAGGGAGTGGCTCAGGCTGAGAGCAGGGAAAGGTTCTTCCCCAGAGGCTGCTGGGCACTGCCCAGGCTCCCCAGGGAATGGGCACAGCCCCGAGGCTGCTCCAGGAGCATTTGGACAGCACTGCCAGGGATGCCCAGGGTGGGATTTTGGAATTGTCCTGTGCAGGGCAGGAATTGGATCAATGATCCCTGCGGGGCTCTCCCAGCCCAGGATATTCCCTGATTCCACACTGTTGTTTGGCCTTCAGTGATTGCCTGGCACCCCCTGCTCACCACCTCGGTACCTCAGCATCCCCACACACTTCCCTCTGTCCCTCAAAGGCTGAGGAATTCTGCATTCCCCCCCTCTGTCCTCACACCACCTGAGCAAGGGGTTATTCCCTTTCTTTGGAGTGGAGAAGGATCAACTCTTTGTCCCACTTGCACCTGACTCCTTTTCCCGTTAACCAGGGCATTCCCATCCTTCCCCTCCTCCTGCCCTGATGGGATAACGAGAGCCCCCTGAGCTGCCCAGGCTGTGCCCCATCCTCCCCCTCCTCCTGCCCTGATGGGATAACGAGAGCCCCCTGAGCTGCCCAGGCTGTGCCCCATCCTCCCCTTCCTCCTGCCCTGATGGGATAATGAGAGCCCCCTGAGCTGCCCAGGCTGTGCCCCATCCTTCCCCTCCTCCTGCCCTGATGGGATAACGAGAGCCCCCTGAGCTGCCCAGGCTGTGCCCTCCATCCCCACCCTCTGCTTGTTAACCTGGATCCACCTGCCCGGGCTGGGCTCACTTTCCTGGGCTGTTGGGGGATATAAATAACCCCGAGGAGAAAAAGGGAATTTACAGTCCTAATCCTCTGTGGGTGCTGCTGGTAGAGCCTTCTAAGGAGTGATTCCCTACAGGGTAACTCTGCTGTGATTCCAGGTAGGAAAATATTCTTTAATTCCCTCACTGGTCTTAGTTCTGTTCCTCTCATACAAATTTCTGAGTGGCTCTTCTATAGTGGTTTATAAAACCAGGTGAATGTGTAGCTGGTTTGTAAAAGCCTAAAGAAAGGCCTTGAAGTGATGAATAATGTAATAATTGTTATGGCTGTAAATCTGTTAACCTTGGAGACACTGCATTTGCCTGCCTTTTATTACTTAAAGGATGTAAATGCCTGTTAGAGTGTAAATTTTGAGCTGAATAAATATGTTGAGGATTAAATATTTGGGACATTTAGTGTAGAGATAATCAATTCACAGCCTGCTATTTATTTTTATTGGCTACAAGAGGAAAAAACCCATAAAAGGGATGAGAGGATTGCGTGTAACAAAACTTAGAGCTGTAGTAGGAGTAGGTGTGACATAAACGTTAATTTACTACAGGGTGATGTGCACAAGGAGCGTTTTGCAAGAGAAAATTCGTGTGATGTTCAATGTATTCCACCAATTAAAGTGTGTGTGAAGCTGTGTGATCTTTGGGTACTCAGAAATGCTGAGCTTGGTTTATCTGGGTTGCTTTCAAAGTCTTGCAGGAATGTTTAATCTATAATTAACAGCTCTGCTTGCAACCATCCTGGTGGATGAAGACAGGGCTTCAATGAAAACTTGGGTGGTTTTTCATGGGATTCCAAGGTGCTGAGCACAAAAATGATAGAAAATACAGATTTGAGGTTAGCATTGATCTGAGTGAAGTGTCTGAGTTCCTGGCTGGAGGGAGAGACATGAGCAGCCCTGGCTTCAGATGCTCCTAATTAATCCAGGCAGAGGGGTCCTGGAGCCAGTCCCACCTGAGAGCCCTTTTGCTTTGCCTCTGCTTTATTATTTATCACCCTGTCACGGGGTTTTTATGTACTGTCATGATATGTTAATTAACTTGTGCTTCCCCCCTCAAGTAATTTGCTTAAGATTTAATTAAATAGTGGATGTTAAGTGTGGTTTAGTGAAGAGGTTCAGCTGTGGTTGCTCTTTGCTGCCTTGGAGGAATATTAAAGCTGGATATTCACTCTGTTGGGAGCACTTCCTTCTGTGGTGTGGGTTCTACCTGGATTAAACAGGAGAAACCCCCCATGGATGTTTATCCACATTTATGGACTAATTTTAGTTACAGTTACTATATTAAGAAGCTGTTATTTGGCTGTTTTATGGACTTTGCAGTGCCTGTTGCTGCCCTTGTCTGTGCTGAGCTATTGGGCCTTTGAAAGTACAGGATGGAATGAAAAGCTGGCAGTGCCTCCAATTATCCATCCAGGAAGGCTGATGCAGCTTTTGACTTTCCAAGTGGGAAAAAAAACCCTGGATGAAAATAGAGGGAAACCAGCCTACTCCGTGGGGATTAATCAGAATTTCTCCTGGGACTTGGGATGAATAGGATGAGACTCTGGGATTGTGTGGCATCCACTTGGTTTTTAGAAGGGAAAGTGCAAACTGTGGGCGGTAACAACAAATGAGAGTTTGCTCTGATTATTTAATATCTGTGCTTAGGATGCAAAGAGTTTTGGTCCATGGTGTTTCTTTAGAAAACTTGCCTTTAAGGTGTCTATTTGATGTGGTTTTATAGGATTCAATGGGATTACTCCTGTACTTTTAGAAAAAAACCTGATTTTCTGCCTCTGCCCCAGGCCCTTAACAGGCAGCTCCTGCAGACAGAGGCATTTTCTCCCTGTCCCCAAAGTGGTTAATTAAAAATAGAACCCCCAAGCCCAGCTCTGTGCAGCTCAGCAGAGCTGGGCTGCAGAATGAGCCTTTTGTGCAGCTGCTGCTCCCTGGGAGCTGCAGCTGTGCCTGCTTCCCTCACAAATGAGTTCATCAGCCCCATTATTCCCCAAAAGTGGAGCAGCTGCTGCTCCACTCCAGCCTGGTTTCCCGTGCCTGCCTCTCAATTGGTTCACTCCAAACATTTTGTCACTAAATCATTCATCTGGTGGTAACCACATGGGCAAAATCCATTCAAATGCTCCAGAGGGCAGCAGTTGGGAGCCACTTGCTCAAAGGATGGGATCATGCTGGAATATGGAGTGTGGGCTCCCAGCTCCTGGCTGTTAGGAAAAGGTGCTGGAAGGGGAATGCTCGGGGGAGTTGGATTGTGCTGCTGTTTGGGAGCAGTGAGGAAATGGGAATATTGCCCCTATCTCCAGGCTTTTATCTCGATGGGTTTGGTGCTTCACTTGTTCTTTGCGAGTCTCTGGGATGCAGATGTTCCTGGAGTGGAAGGTGGCAGCTGTCAGGAATGTTGGCAGGGGCCGAGGGAGAAGCTGGCTTGTTCACTAGGAAATGCAACTAAATATTTACAGAGATTTTTTCCAGGATTTTCCTAGATATCCTCCAGTGCCCAAAGGACTCCAGCTGGAGTGAGCAGGGTTTGCATTCACACAATGTTCAGGATGTTCCTGCTGCTGTTTCCAGTGCTGTTCCATGGCTGAAGCTGCACTGTTGGGGAAAAAAAAAAAAAGGAAATTCAATTTTCTCTAGAGCTACTCAAAAGTCTTGGAAGATCCAAAGAGCTTGGAAAAGCAGGAGGAGAATGGAAACACAAAGCACTCAGTCCTTGGGAATAGTCCATGGTCCTTTCAAGTGCTGCAGATAACTGGGAAGTTTAATTTCCTAATTGCTTCCCTTATTCCCTGGGTGTGAGCTGTGCTTCCCGTCCTGTCCATGGAATGTGATTTGAGGGAAAGCTCTGGAAATGTTCTGGCTGCCTGGGAAAAGGGGACCAGAATCCAAACCAACTGGGGCTCATAAAAGGAAGGAGAGGGCAGAGAGTGCCAGGACCCAGGGAATGGCTTCCTGCTACCAGAGGGCAGGGCTGGATGGGAGATTGGGAAGGAATTGTTCCCTGGGAGGGTGGGCAGGCCCTGGCACAGGGTGCCCAGAGCAGCTGGGGCTGCCCCTGGATCCCTGGCAGTGCCCAAGGCCAGGCTGGACATTGGGGCTTGGAGCAGCCTGGGACAGTGGGAGGTGTCCCTGCCATGGCGTGGGATGGGATTTGAGGTCCCTCCTAACCCAAACCAGTCTGGAATTCTGTATCCACAGGGCACAGTCCATCCCTGCTCCAGCCTTACAATTCCCCTGGTGTTTGTGTGGCAGTGGCTGTTCCCCATCTCCCCAAAGACACAGACACACCTTTGTATGATATCCATGGGTTTGTATCCAGGAGCACCTGGAAAAGGAGGGTTGGGAACAGCTGCAGGACAACCCAGAAAGGGAGAGCAGGCACACCATCCCTGGCACTGAGTTTGGAGTGGGACGTCCTGCTCTGCACAGGAGGAAACCGCACAAGCCTGGCTTTATCCTTGGTTTCCACAGGCGGATTTGGGAATGTGCTGCAGGATGTGGGACTGAGGCGAGGAGCCAGCCCTCCTTCCCTGGGCTCTGTCCTCGATCCCGGCCACACGGTGGTGGTGTTGTTTTCCTAATCCCGCAAAGTTCTTCGCAGGAGCAGCTGGAGGAGTGGGAAGGGCTGGGTTTGTGGGATGCAGCTGACTGACAACAGGCTGATGGTGAGAAACGTTCGTGCCGTTCTCATGTCAGGGCAGCAGTATTTGTGTGGAGGAGCAGTGCTGCTTTTCCAGCTTCCCAGGCCTTGGAATCTAAAACTCCCCCGAGTTTGGTGGTTTAGTGCTGCTTTATCCCCATGGGGAAAAACGAGGTGAGCCTTTTTTCCAAGAGAACTTAGGAACTCTGAGTCCTTGGGAATCATGTTATGAAATTAAACTTGGTTTCTGAAAAGGTGGCTTGGGGTCTGTGCTGTAAGTAATGGATCTGTCCGGATTCCTGTTGGTTTAAATCCCAAAAATATCTTCTTTGGAGCCTGTCTGCTCATGGACAGGGTGCCCAGAGCAGCTGGGGCTGCCCCTGGATCCCTGGCAGTGCCCAAGGCCAGGCTGGACATTGGGGCTGGGAGCAGCCTGGGACAGTGGGAGGTGTCCCTGCCATGGCAGGGGTGGCACCGGGTGGGCTTTAAGCTCCCTCCCAACCCATTCCAGGGTTCCATGATCTTCCTGGCATATTCCTGGTTCTACTGTGGCTGCAGTGGAGCCTGGTGCAGTTGGTGCTGTGTAGCCTGTTCTTTTCTGTGGAATTTAATTTCAAAATGCATTTTAAAAAGGGCAGTTCTGGGCAAGTTCAGTGTTTGGGGGCAGAGAGGCTCTGACAGCTCTTTTCCATGAGCCACCTGTCAGTGCAGCTCTGGCATCCTCAGCAACCCTCCAGTGTGATTTACTCTGAGTAGGCTTTGAATTCATTGTGTGCAGCTAAAGTTTGTCAAGTTTTTGGACTTAATTTGCTTGTAAGCTATGGACAAAAATGGCAGTAATTTGAATTTTTTCTAGGTCACTGTACACTATTATCAGCTGGGCTCCTTTCTATCAATTTCAACTATTCAGTTTTTAGCCAACAGATTTTTAAAATAAATATTCCCTGGCTGAAGAGGGGGAGATGCTGTTCTAAAATTGTTAGAGCTTGTTGTTAAAAATGACCTTTGTGCAAGAGGAGGTTATTTGATTTAAATAGACTTTTTAAAAGTTCCTCATTTCAGCAGAGCAGATTTTGAGAGACTGAGAGACTTGCCTGACCATTAACTGAGAGCAGGAAGAAATTTCAGGACTGCTCCAGCTTTAGTGGCAGCTGAGAAGGGGGAGAAGGGCTTGGCCCTTTGTGTGGAAAACTGGGATGGGGAGAATGTTGGAATAATGAGAGAGCCTTGGAAGGCAGAGAGATCATCCAGGTGGTGTGGTGGAGGTGGGAGCTGGCCCAAAGCACAGCACAGGGCAGCCTCGTGTTGGCCCCTGTTTGGTGTTTCCACATAAATTTGTGTCCATCCCCGGGGCCTGGCCGCTCTCACCTCAGCCTCGTGCCTCCGGTGCTGCTTTCGCCTCCCTAATTCCATTGGTCCAGCCTGTGCCCAGCCAGGCTGAGAGATTCGTGCCCTGGCTCCTCTTCAGCTCCTGTTTCTGGGCTGGTGAATATTTATGAGCAGTAAAACATCCTGTCCAGGCCGTTGGAGGCAGAGGGACTGTGCTGGATGGAGGTCATGTCCTCGGCGTGCCCGGGAGCTCCTGGCTCTCCTGCCAGCCCGAGCTCGGGTTAAATGCTGCTGCAGGAGAGGGAGGCCTGTCCCTCTGGGCTTCTGCTTAGCAATTCGAGGCAATCTCTACCTGAGGTGGAGTGGGAAGAGTAATGAAACACCAAATGTTTTCTCAGGAGAGGCTCCTCCAGCAGAGCCAGTCCTCGGTGCTGAGCAATCTCCCGAACAGGAAACACAACCAGCCCCATCCAGAATTAGCTCGGATCCATTCTTTTCAGCCAATTTTTCTTTTTCCCCTGATAACGCACTCGCAACACCTCTAATTTTAGCCTGGCTGTACGTTCTCAGAGCGAGCAGTGCCAGGAGGGTGTAGTAATACCCTGAGAGCTGATGGGAACGTGACTGAGCTGAGGGAAATGTGCCTAGCTCCCCACACTCCCACCAGAGAGCAAATCCCAGGGAATGTGGCTTTGGAGCGCCACTTGTGTGGGGTTTGAGAACAAATCCCTGTCAGGGGTGTCCATGGGCTGCTCACACCCCGAGCAGTGCTTTGTCCATGTTTTGGGTGGGAGTGTGGATCTGCTGGAGGTGTGGGAAGCTCTGCAGGGGGCCCTGGGCAGGCTGGATCCAGGGGTCAGCAAAGCCAAGGGCTGGGTCCTGCTCTTGGGTTACAACAACCCCTGGAATGCTCCAGGCTGGGGAAGAGGGGCTGGAAAGCTGGGAAAAGTCCTGGTGGTGTTGGTGACAGCAGCTGGACAGGTGCCCAGGTGGGAAAGAGGCCAGTGGCCCCTGGGTTGGGTCAGCCCCTCATGATGAGACTCTGAGGGGCTGGAGCATGTCCAGGGCAGGGAATGGAGCTGGGAAGGGGCTGGAGCCCCAGGAGAGGCTGAGGGAGCTGGGAAGGGGCTGGAGCCCCAGGAGAGGCTGAGGGAGCTGGAAAGGGGCTGGAGCCCCAGGAGAATTCCTGAGGGAGCTGGAAAGGGGCTCAGGCTGAAGCAAAGGAGGCTCCGGGGGGACCTTGTGGCTCTGCACAAGTCCCTGACAGGAGGGGGCAGCCGGGGGGGTCGGGCTCTGCTCGCAGGGAACAGGGACAGGAGGAGAGGGAACGGCCTCAGGCTGGGCTGGGGAGGGGCAGGGTGGACATCAGCAGGAATTTCTGCATGGAAAGGGTGGTCAGGCCTTGGCAGGGGCTGCCCAGGGAGGTTTGGAGTGCCCATCCCTGGAGGTGTCCAAGGAAGGGCTGGAGGTGGCATTCAGGGCTCTGGGCTGGGGACAAGGGGGGCATCGGGCACAGCCTTGACTCGGTGATCCTGGGGGGCTTTTCCAACCTCAGTGATCCTGGGATATTATCAGGGCATGAGTAGTGCTGTGATTGTGCAGAGGAACTGAAACTGCTCCTTAAATCCCTGCTATGAATCCTGGCTGGATGAGGCTGCCTGGGGTGCTAAACACCCATGCTGGAGCACACAAAACCTCCAGCACTTAGTGCTGGGCTTATCTTAGTCTTATCTTCACTTAGTCTTGATCTCAGCACCAGTTAAACACTGGGCAGTGCTTTGAACTTTCCTTCTTAGAAGACATTTGGGCAGTTCAGTTTCTGGAGCCTTCGGATGGGGACTCTGTGTCCTCCTAGAGGTGAAATGGGTACTCAGGGCTGGACTCCCCATCCCCTGGGAGTGCTCAAGGCCAGCTTGGATGGTCAAACCCAGATTTTGAGCACTGGAAGTTTGAGCTCCTGAACAGGTCCAGGCTTTACTTCTGTGTATTTAAAAATGGACACAGAGACAATTTAGACTAAACTCAGGACTGGAATTTTTCAGGGTTTCATCAATGCCTCAGTTCAAACTTGGCATTGGGCTCAAATCCAGCTCCTTTAAAAATATTAAAAACAAACCAGAACAAATGTCACTGGGAGTTTCTGATGGCACATTAATGATAACAATGGTAACAATGATAAATGAAATTAATGTGATTTGCTTTCTTAGATAAGGGTTCCTTGGGAGTTCTGGCAGACAGTGAAACAAGCAGGCCCATGACCAAGTGATCTCCCTGCTCTCAAAGCTCCCCTTTATCATCTGTGCTGTTTAAACTAATCAGGGAGCTCTTTTGACAAGAGCTTGGAGCTTGTGAGGTTTCAATTGCCAAGAAAACTTTTGAGGAGCAGCGGGCCCTTAACAGTGAATGGGTGTGAGTGAGATTTAAACTGATATTTAATTTGGGCCTCAGCCACAGCCTGGGGGATGTAACACTTAAAGCTCTGCTTTTACACAGTGGTAGAAACTTGGTGCAGTTGAGTGAAATTCCCGAGGTGATCCCTGCTGTCTTCGGGACCAGGGATAATCTGCATCCCGAGCACTCTCAGTGTGGGGAACCACGCGGCACAAGCTGTGCTCAGGAAGAGGCCCTGTGCAAACCTGCCTCATTATGTAGTGATGCTCAGGGATTGCCAGGGCTCTGTCCTACAAGCATGGGTCGTTTTTAACCTGAGCAGTATGAAAAGCTGGTTTAGAATGAGCTGCCTGTATCTGCTGGCCCCGGGTTTGGGGGACAGTGCTCAACCACTCTTTCCTTGGCCATTCCAAAGCCAGGGGGTGGTTATTTGTGGAGCTAAACTTGCTGTAGAAGTACAAATTCAAAGGAAAAGGAGCATTTCATTAGGTTTTGATCACTTTTATTTATTTGTTTATTCATTATTTTCTTTCCTGACTGAAGTTCTCCCTGGGTCTCAGGGGCTCACCTGTGTGAGTTGTAGCTGTGGGAATTACACACTCCCTGTCACCCAGATTTTTTACCTGATCACATGAAAGCTTTCACGAATTCTCATGGACAAGAGCAGATGTTGCCAGGTTTAAAAATAAAATTAAACCAACAGCAGCAGCTCTTGAGAATTCCTCAGCCATCGGGGCTTAGTTCCATGGTGCTGTGCTGTTATCTGTCAACCATTCATGCAATTAAGGGAAAAATCTCTCCCAACGTTTCCATGGTGCTGGAGCACTCCAGGAGAACAGGCAGCCCACACAGGAGCCAGGAGCAATGAAATATTAATTGAGCACCAGCACATGTTCAATAATCTCCACACTTAATCCAGGCCTGAGTCATTCAGGCCCAGCAAATGAGGCAGTGGAACAGAGCACAGCCTTGGCAGGGACTTCATCTGGGGGGGAAAAAGCCATTTCTTGTGGGACTGGGCTGGGGAGGTGGCAGTGGTGCCTTGTGGGAGCCGTGCAGGGGTTGTGGGTCTGGGAGCTGGCCCAGGTGGGCGTGGGAAGCTCAGGATCCAAGGTGTGCATCCAGAGGAACCCAAAGGAAGAGGGATTTTGAGATGTGCATCAAGCTGGGAATGATGAATTTACTGTAGGGCTGTGAGATTGTGGAATCCTGGAATGGTTTGGGTGGGAAAGGACCTTAAAGCTCATTTTGTTCCACTGTTCCATGGGCAGGGACACCTCCCACTGTCCCAGGCTGCTCCAGCCTGGCCTTGGGCACTGCCAGGGATCCAGGGGCAGCCACAGCTTCTCCAGGCACCCTGTGCCAGGGCCTGCCCACCCTCCCAGACAGGAATTCCTTCCCAGTCTCCCATCCAGCCCTGCCCTCTGGCAGTGGAAGCCATTCCCTGTGTCCTGTCCCTCCCGCTGAAGGAGGGTGGGCAGATCCCAGATGGAGTTGGTCTCCCCGTGTGCCGCAGAGTGGGTTTGGGGGAAGCTGTGTCTCCTCCAGCAGCACCAGCACACATCCCAACCCTCCCCCATGGCTGTGTCCACCTTTGGAACGTGCTGAGCCTTGTGCTTAAAGTCAAAAGAAACATTTCCAGACTCTGGGAATGCCCAGTGGCTTCTCCAAGGGCCGGGGGTTGTGGTTGGTGATGCCACCTGGGAAGCGTGGATTGAACTCTCCTGGGGCTTGGGAGCTGTTGGGTGCTCCCACATGGACAGGGGACATCCAGAGGCCCCTCCAGTGACACAAACCAGGAGTGAAATGAAATTCCAGATTCTGGTGTGGTGTGAGCTCCTGTGTGATCCATCTGGGAATGAGTCTGGATCCAGGGAAGTGCTCCAGCCGGGCCTGTGCTGCTCTGCTCCGGGGTGGGCCCGTCCTGCCCAGCCTGTCCCTTTGCCATTTGCTCTCTGGGAGCTGGGATACGTTTGGATAAGCTGGAATTAGTGATGCCAGAGTGGCCTCCTCTCCCTGGGAACAAAATCCTACCCTGATTCAGCTTTCCAGAAGAAAACTTTCCCTGAAAATCTCTGAGGGGGATGCAGCATCTTCCCAGCTCCAGGTCTCTGCTGCTGCTCCTGTTTCCTACCTGGAGCTGCTCTGGAGCTTTGGGGAGGAATTGGATTTTTTGGCCAATTTTTTTTTGGCATTTTGAAGTCCTGCAGATGAAAGGGCCCTGCCAGCCCCTGCTGCCTTTTCCTCTCTGCTTTAGAACACGATCCTGGTTCTTGTTCTCATTGCTGCTGGAAAGGAACAGTCCCACACTGAGTTTTTAGGCTGAATAAGTTATCAGTTGCCTTGCCCCTAAAAAGGCCGGATCACAGCTTGAAATGGCAGCATTCCAAGGTGGTTTTCCAAGAATTGATGGTGCAGTTCCAAGCAAAAGGCTGGGAGAATGGATATTAGTGGAGAAAAATCATGGGAAAATTGAGAATTGTGTTCTCTGGCTTATTTAATGTCTAAATATCTCAAAGAGGGCTCTGTCTGCTCCCTTAAATGAGAGCAGATAATGGGGGAGTTATTGATACCTGCAAAGAGACTTTCAGGGGCTGAACTGTATTTATTTTAAACTTCTGAGGTGTCTGATCTACAAAAACCTGAGCAGATAAAGTTTAGAGAAGAAAGGGAGTGAAAGCTCTGGGCTTGAAAGGGAAGTTGAGAGGGAAATATCAAGGTTTTCTGCTTTTTGCCCTTTTTCCCTAATTTCTCCACTTCAGATGCTAATTAACATTTCAGAGGAAGGACGGCTTTGCTAAAAATCCAACACCTCTCCTTAAGGCTTGGCTTAAAAAGAATGAGACTTGTGTTGAAAACCAGGCTAATATTGGCATTCCTGATATTTTAAGGATAAAAGAAGGAACAAATCAAGCAAAGCCATCGTAGACAGTCTCTCAAGCCCACATAAAGAAACAAATTCAGGCAAAAGAGGGTTTTGGATAGTTGGCAACTCCTCTTTAACATTAATTCCAGTTCTTTTCCCTTATTTTCCTGAGTGATGCATCCCAGGTAGTTGTTCCCTTCAGGTATTTCTGGAGAGAATTCCCCATTCCTGGTCAGGCAAATCACTGTGGACAACAGTGGCACCTCAAAATATTGAGTTTTCTGTAATACACCAACTCTGGCAGTGGGAAGCTGTTCCCTGTGTCCTGCCCCTCCATCCCTTGGAATGGGATCTCCTGGAGCCCCTTCAGGCCCTGCCAGGGGCTCGGAGCTCTCCCTGGAGCCTTCTCCTCTCCAGGTGAGCACCCCCAGCTCTGCCAGCCTGGCTCCAGAGCAGAGGGGCTCCAGCCCTGTGGCCCTAAAATGTTTCTCAGCAGAAAAGTCAGCTCCTCTGTTGTCCAAATCTTTTTTTCTTGATTTAATCATGACTATAAATGTTGTTAGACAATTTACCAGTCATGACAACAAAGTAGAAGTAATTATGGACGTGAATGACAAAAGGAATTGTGTTCAGTAGGATAAATGAATCCCGTTTTCCATACTGTAGTGAGAATATGTTGTTGGGATGGGCAGTGCAGTCCGCCCAAGAGGGATTTTTCCAACTCAAATCTCAGCTGGAAACCTTCAAGAAGATAAATCCTGTCTCCATGGGCATTCCCTGGGGTGGGAGTGACAGCACTGCTGCAAAATTGACCCTTGAACCTTGTGGCTGTTTCAGGAGCCCTCTGCCAGCACCTCCCTGCAGGATGGTTTTTCCTGCGGTGCCCGGTGAATATTTCACCCCTCAGACCTTTCAGACCTTCAGCTCTGTGTTTGTGGCAGCTGAGGGTGAGCTTGAGGTGACCCTAAATTAACTTTGCTGTGACAGCCCAGGGATCCATGAGCGATGTCCTGGTTTTCCATCCCCTCACAACTTCACCTCCTACTGTAGCCCCTGATTTTTTTCCCCAGATAAAAAATATCCAGCTGATGAAACAAACAGGATTTTTCTACCTGATGGGGGAAAATTTCCTTTTCCCACTTCTCCGTGGCTTTTGGTCTCCTGTTTCTGGCTCCCAACTTTCCTTACAGACACTTAAATTTCGCCCTCTCTCCCTGCTAAGGGCAGAGCTTTTCCTGGCTCCTGCTGGAGCTCAGCGCTGCCTGGCCAAGGTTTGGGAGTGCACGGAGGGAATCCTGGCTTGGGAGGAGCCTTCTGCCCTTCCAGGCTCTGGGAGGCCACAGAGATGGGGATTATTGCCAGGGGCTGGGGTGCTGAAATCCCTGATCCATGGAGGAATTCCAGGATATAAAGCTGGGCACGCTGGCTTAGCCATGGCAGCTCATGCATGGATTTGTTTTGTTTTTCCCTCCTGAGGCAAAGCTCCATCGGGGTCTGCTGGGATTTTGTTTGACTGAACTCCTGGAAGCAGAGCTGAGCCCAGGGACCACTCCTGAAATTCTGACGCCCTTTAGCTCCAACACTCCCTGGATTTCAGCCTCTCGGCCCTTTCCCTGCTGTTTTCCTGCCCTGCTTTTATCCCCTGGCTCTGTCCATCTCCATTTGCTGCCCCACCAGGCTGGGTGTGAGCAGGTTCCTGACATCATCCTGTCCCTGGAGCACTCCGAGGCTCCTGCAGCCCTGCTGAGTCCCTGGAAAACCCAGCAGTTGTGCCAAAGTGCACTTTTGGGGTTGGACATCCTCCCTGCCTGGAAAACCAAAGCCCTGCAGGTGCAGCCTGGGTGAGGGTGGAGCACCCTGAGCTGACCTCTTCCAGGGGAGCTCCAGTGAGAATTCCCTGCCTGTGGCAGGGGCTGGAATGGGATTTCGAAGGTCCTTCCCTGGATTTCTGTAGTGCCAGAGGGTGCTGGGAGCCAGCAGCTGCTTCCCAATTCCTGTGGGGATTCCCCCACACCTGTGGCACCTTGGATTTCTCTGGGTTTCTTTTCACTGCTCATCCATTCATATCCAGTCCTGGCTCTTACTTGGGGGTATTAATTCTGTATTTATCGGTCAGCTGGGCCTTACTGGGATGTGTAAGCTCAGTTCGTAGCTCTGGCAGAGTCTGAATAAAGAAAAACCAGTTTCAGGAGCTGTTCCCTTTCCCTGCTGCTTTTGGCTGGATGTTTGCAGGCAGTTGAATGCAATATTGACTGGGACATGAGAAGGGTGAGGGAACAATCTGAAATGCCATCTGTTAGGCCCTAAATGAGGGTGTAAATCCACCAGAGGTGATGTTTTAGAGGTTCAGTGGAGCAGAGCCTGCCCACACGGGGCTGTGCTGACTGAGGGCCCAGCCCCTCATTGATTCCATCGAGGAAAATGAATTCTTGAATCTCTTAATTGTGCTTGCAATGGAAATTCTCTGGTGTATCTGTTTACCTTCCTCGTTCTCTCATCCCTCCCAGTCTGGATTTGATCTGTTGGGATTCTTGGAGTTATCCCTCCATCCTCTGTGGGTTTGGGTGCTGCTGCCCTGAATCCCTGTCCCCAAACCTGCAGCCCATCCCTGTCTCCAGCCCCACAAACAATTAACTCTTGAATTAAAATTCCTGGTGTAGCAAACCCAACCCTCCCAGCCTCCCTGTCCTTTCCTTTGGGGGCACTTCCAGGGGGCACTTGGCACATCCAGGGCATCTGCTGTGGGAAGAGCCCCACCACAGCCTCATTTCCCACCTTTGTCCTGCACCTGGCCAGGATTTTCCTCTTCCAGAGCTCGTGCATTTGAGGAAAACGCATTCCAGCAGCACTCCTGCTTCCTATTCCTTCCTCACTGTGCATGGATAGAGGGAAGGCATGGCACCAAATGAGATTTCCTCTGATTGGAGCTCCTTGGATTTCGGACTCCTGAGTCAGGGCAGAACTCGAACAGTTCTGAGTGTGGCTCGTGCATCTGCTGGGCTTGCTCGGGAATGGGAGCCACCCCATCTCACCCACTGCCCTAAAATCTTGTTTGAAAAGCCCAGGAATGCAGAAGAGAACCCAAACTGGTGCTTGAGTTGCCCCAGTTCCACAGGCAGGGCTGTGTTTTACACAGGGCCGAGCTGCCAAGGCACTGGGAGAAGCAAAAACTCGGTTTTCCTGATGCTCCTGGAAATCCCTTTATTCCCCAGAATGTGCTGGGGCAAGGCCACCTTGCTAACGAGGAAAGCCCCAGTGGGAGGCACCAATAACGGGTGCTTACTGTCCAGCTCCATCTAAAGCTCTTTTGTGCTTGGATTTAAACAACAAAAAAAGCTGCTTTTATTATTTTTGTGAGTTTTATCTCTTCAGCTGGTCTGGAGACAGCGTGTTAGTCAGCTGTGTGGGCAGCGAATCACCCAGGAGGTCAAACTCGGTGTTTTAATTAAAAATACGTGGCTTTGACATATTAAGCATCCATTAAAAGCCCCGTGGCTTGTCTGGGGAGGCTCTGAGGGCAGGACTGAGCTGATTAAATGGAAAGAATGGAAGCATTGCTTTGGATTACTGTTATTGTTTTGCTTGTCTCCCAAGGAAGAGATCTGCAGGGTTTATCTGGCTGGGGGACAACCAGCAGGTGGAAAAATGTCATTTTTTGCTGTTTTTGTGTGACCAGCACAGAGCAGAGTGGGGGGTGTTGGGTGGTGTGGCCCAGAGGCTGCTGGACTTCTCAGGGAGAGGAGGAATTGTAGTTTTTAAATCCATGTGACACTTGAAGCAAGGAGGATTTCTCCCCCTGTGGGCTCTGTTCTCAGGGGTGCTGGGATGCAGACCTGCAGGGCCCTGGGGTTTCCTCAGAATGGGAAGGTTCATTTCCTTCAGGAGCAGGTGCTAAGTGTAATTATGCCAAAGAGATGGAGCGGTTATTGGTTAGCACAAAAGCAGTGATGCTGGCCCTGGTTCAGGCCACCCTGCACACCTAAGTCTGTCCTGGCTCTGATGGGTGCTGAATCTGAGGAATTTGCATCCTGGCAGCGCTGGCTCAGCTTTGCAGCTGGATTTCAGGATATTTGGTGCCTTTCCCTGCCGGAGGTGCTGCAGTCATGGCTCAGGGCCCCTGGCAGTGGGGTTTGGGTGCTGGGGCCCCCATCCTGCTCTCCCAGCAGGGGTTGTGTCTCCAGGGTGTGCTCCTGGAGGCTGGATGAGCTGGGCATCTCCAGCAGAGCGGGGCTTCATTTCCTTAATGTTCACGCAAAAACCAGGAAATAAAGAGAAACCTTTAAAATAAAGCCCCAAACACTGAAGGACTGAGTTGTAACCCAGGGAAGGGTTGTCCCTTTGCCCCACATCCATCAAACCTGAGCACTAATGAAAGGGGCTTCTCCCTTCCAAGCAGGAATTGTTCCCTGGGAGGGTGGGCAGGCCCTGGCACAGGGTGCCCAGAGCAGCTGGGGCTGCCCCTGGATCCCTGGCAGTGCCCATGGCCAGGCTGGACAGGACTTGGAGCAACCTGGGACAGTGGGAGGTGTCCCTGCCCATGGAATAAATGATTTTTAAGGTCCTTTCTAACCCAAACCAGTCTGGGATTCCATGATTGTTATCCCAAGGAAAGTGGGAAAGTGAGATGCTGCTGCTCTGCTGCACAGCTGCCCTTTCTGGGGTTGTTTTGGGCAACCACAGCTTTCTTTAATTTTGAAATAGAAAATGGGCAAAGTATTTGATTAATCTGGGTAAATTCGAGTGGGCTGTGCCATTCTGTTTAAATGTGATTTTGGCTGAATGGAAGGTGCTGCTGGGCCCTGAGGAGGTGCAGAGCTGTGCATTGGTATTCAGGAGCTGCAGGGCTGCACTCCTGCCAGGCTATTTAAAACCCACAGAAAAGCCTCCCGAAACAAGGTTGTGCTCCTCACTTACCATTCCAGGGCTGAGAAGCTGCCACCTCCAGAGAGGCAGCACAAACCTCACCACGCTTGGAGCTTGTCCATAACAAATCTGAACCAAATTTGGTTCCTTTTGCTGTCGCCTTTCCATGGGGGTGTGGGTAAAACAGGAAGATTTAATGCGTGCAAGTGATTTAATTGCAAATGGACAAGGATTCTGTGCTGAGACTGTGCAGTGCTGCAGGGATGTGGCCACTGCTTGAGAGTTTGGGGGAAGAAATGGGTTTTGAATTGCAAAACTTTGTCTCACTTGAACAGACACCCTCGTACGTGGGAGCTCTGGGAATTCAGTTACAGCTCTCCTTGAATATATTAAAATTGGGGGGTTGTAGTTTTAAAGGAAAATAATCCCAGCATGGCTGAGGGTCAGCACTGTTGGGTGTGCTGGCATCCTGGCTGTGGGGGAGCCTCAGGGATGGTGCCACAGTCCCAGATTTTAGGGAAAGCTCTCAGAAATAGCATTCAAGTAGGGCAGCTCATTGCCATCCCCTTCCCTGCTCTTCCCAGCTTTCCTCCACTGCAGGCACTGCTGGAGATGGGAGGCTGTGGTGGTGAGGAGCAGCTCTGTGAGGGATTTGGGGTTGTCCTGCTCAGGGGATGCCCCTGGTGGTGCCAGGGAGCATGGGCAGATCCCCAGGGGTGCTCCCACAGCCCAGGAGCCAAGGACGGGTACAGCCAGCTCCTGTGGCGTGCTCCCTCCTGGGACCACATCAGGAAATCTGGGGTTCTGGAGAGAATTCCGTGACTTTGTCACACCCACGGGCATCTCCTGGCTGAGGAATCCCGGGAGTAAAGCCCTGGGCAGGAATGTTTCACTGCTGGCCATGGGGGAGGCTCTTCTGGAACATTCTAGATTTCCCTGGGCTTTTAAGGTGCAGGTTGCTCACAGCTCTGTCAGTCACGCCTGGAATGTCCTGAGTTGGAAGGATCCACAGGATCATGGATCCGACTCCTGGCCTTGCCCAGGACAATCCCAAAATCCCACCCTGGGCATCCCTGGCAGCGCTGTCCCAATGCTCCTGGAGCTCCGGCAGCCTCGGGGCTGGGAGCATTCCCTGGGGAGATCTGGGTGGCTGGAGCCTTGGATCTCCAGCATTTTCAGCTGGTTCTGGAGCTCAAAGGGGAATCCCTGGATGCTGATCCTGTCCCTGCTAGTGAAATCCCTCCTGTCCTGCCTGGGCAGGAATTCTGTGCTGGGACATCCCATGGGATCGTCTGTCCCCTGCTTCTCCCAGAATTTTGGGGGGCAAAGCCACTTTTTGTGCTGGGAATGCATGAAGCTGTGGGTGGTGGGAACCAGACCATCCCTGAGATCTGTAGAAGGGCCAGGTGTGAAAACCTGGTGCTACAAATCCCACAGCTCCCGAGGAAACAGGTGCCAGAGTGAGGTGACTTTTCCTAGGCTGAACCTAAGGAAGTGGGGACAATGTTGAACTTATCAGTGCACCAGAAGAATGAGAATCCAAGGGGAAAAGCTGAGTTTGGGCTGCAGTGTTGGACAGCAGGGAGTGCCAGTGATGCCTGGGAAGGCTCTGAAGTGCAATTCTAGTCAGAAAAATCACTTTGGGACAGTGATGGAGGGGCTTGAGGTGGGTCATACCCGTGGTTTTCAGGAGTGTGTTCCTTGCTGCTGTCCCTGGGAATGCAGCCAGAGTCTTCCAGCTCAATAAAAGCTGTGACACTTCTGAGTTTCAGCAGTGGTGGCTTCGTGGTGACCTCTGGGGGAGAGGGGACTTTCAGCCTTGGCTCTGTGAAAACCACAGGCTTTAGGAAATGAAAGTCACCCTTTTGTCCCCAGTGTCAGCAGAGCACTTTGAAGGTGTCAGAAGGGACAGAGCTGCTGAGTCAGGGCCTTCCCACAAAACTGCTTTTCCGAGGAAGAAGTGTGTTCTGAGGGAATGTACGAGTTCTGTGAGCACCCAGCCTCAGTGGGAGATCCCAGCAGAAGAAAATACGCGCTGGAAAAGGCAGGTGTGGAATGTGATGGGACCTCTCGCTGCGATTAGAGGCAAAAAGCAGGAGCCAGAAGGATCCCAGGAGCTGTTCCTGCAGTAGGGCAGAGCTGCTGCCACACAAACTGCTGCATCCCTTGGGAAAAGCCCCTGCAGTGCCTCCCTGGTGGGGAGGAGAAGCTCCAGGGTGACCTAACTGGGACCTTTCCTGAAGGAGCCTGCAGGAAAGATGGGAGAGGGATTATTTACAAGGGACAGGACACAGGGAATGGTTCCCAGTGCCAGAGGGCAGGGATGGATGGGAGATTGGAAAGGAATTGTTCCCTGGCACAGGGTGCCCAGAGCAGCTGGGGCTGCCCCTGGATCCCTGGCAGTGCCCAAGGCCAGGCTGGACATTGGGGCTGGGAGCAGCCTGGGACAGTGGGAGGTGTCCCTGCCCATGGCAGGGGTGGCACTGGGTGGGATTTAAAGTCTCTGCCAACCCCAGCCAGTCTGGGATTCTGGGATCCCTTTTTCTGTAGCTGAATTTAGAGTGGAATGAGTGAGGGGGGAGACACTGATGAGGAAATGAGGAATGCTGGAGGTGTCAGACTGAAGCCCTACAGCCACTGGTGCCGGCCCAGTGAAGGGAAGCACGGGGCTGAGGGGCCTGTGGGGTCACCTGGGCTGAAATGGCTCTGGGCTCAGCATCACAGGAGGATTTCAGAGCAGATTCAGATGAAAGGCAGTGAGGGGGAGCAGCATCAAAGGGCTCTCCAAGCCCAGTCTGTTCCCAGCCCTGCAGGAACATGGAGGCTGTTTGCCATGGCCAGTGACTGCTGTGTCTTGTGCTTGAAGTTTCCTCAGATCACAAGGGATTTGGGATCCTAAAAGGGTTCTGTGGGGCAGAGCTCTGCCCTTGGAGCACTCCTGGCACTTCCCTGCTCGTCCCTGTGCTTCCCTGCCCCCAAATGCACGGGCACAACTGCTTGTGGGGCAGCAGGTGGATCCAGCTCAACAAAAACACCCAACCACTCCCCTGAGGGGCCAAATGTGCCAGGAGGACACCAGGTGGGTCAGGAGGTGGAAGGAGAAGCTGTGGAGGTTTGGTGCAGTGAAAAGGAAACCAGGGAGCTGGAGGGGGCAGGAGGGAGCCCGCAGCATCCCGGGGAAGGGAGCGGGAGGAGGTGCCAGGCTGGCGGTGGCCGTGTGCCTGTGAGAGCGGCAGGGGTTGCTTAGCAATGAGCAGCAGAATAAACATTCCTGGAGAACCATCTCCGGGCTTCAGCTCCGTGTGAAGGCAGCAGCTGCTCTGGCAAGGGCAGGGATGTCCTGAGGGCCTGGGCACCGCTGGATGCAGCAGGGCAGCGCCCAGGGGGACCTGCCCAGGGCACCTTCCCAGAGCCCGGGTTCACACCCAGCCCGGGGCCCTCCCTGGAGGGAGCGTCTCCCCCTGACCCAGGGGCTCACACACCAGCACAGGCTGGCCCGAGGCTGCCCCACACCTGGAGTGCCCAAGGCCAGCTTGGACAGGGTTTGGAGCAGCCTGGTATAGTGGGAGCTGTCCCTGCCCTGTCTCATGGAATGAGCTGAGCTTTAAAAGTTCTGTTCCAACCCAAACCATTCCACGATTCTCTTGAGGCACCGCTGGGCACCTGAGCCCTGCAGAAGGGCCCGTTTCCATCTCTTCCAGGTGTTTGGTGCTTTGCTTCCCTTCCCCGGTGGTGGCAGGAGGAATTTCTGCATCGAAAGGGTGCTCAGGCCTTGGAACAGTCCAGGGAGGTTTGGAGTGCCCATCCCTGGAGGTGTCCAAGGAAGGGCTGGAGGTGGCACTCAGGGCTCTGGGCTGGGGACAAGGGGGGCATCGGGTACAGCTTGGGCTCAGTGATCCTGGAGGGATTTTCCAACCTCACTGAATCTGGGATGTCTGGTTTTATTCACTGAGTAAATCTCACCTATTTGAGTGTCCTTTGATTATTTGTGGGATGAAAGGCAGGGCCTGGATGCTGGAGCTGTGGAGCATCTGAGACTGAGGCAGTTTAGGAATGCCGATATCCTTCCCTGTTTAATTATCCCGTGTTTCATGGATTGTGAGGAGGGGAATTGCTGTTTGTAAATCCTCTGTTCTCAGCACCAAGATGGAAGTGTGGAGCTGCTTTGTTTCCTCGTGTTGCAGCAGAGATTGCAATGGGCCCCCAGTGTCCCTGGAGCTGGAGAAAATCTAATTAAAGCAACAGCACTTCACTGTGCCTGTGCAAGATTCCCAGCTTTATGCCATGGTGTTTGAGTTTTCCTTTCCTGATGTCTGGTGGAGCTTTGGGAGACCCTTTGCCCGTCCCTAGGCAGGGTGGGCTGCACGGCAGAGCCCCTGAGCCAAGAGCTGCTGCTGCTCTCCTCCTTCCTGCTGATCCTCCCTGGGAGCGGCTCTCCGTGTGCTGCGGCGGAGTATTGACGAAATGTAATTAAAAACCTTCTGTGCTGCTGATGTGCTGAAATCCCAGCGGTGATAAGGGGTTATCAGAGCTGCCCCGGCCTCCGAGGGGAATCCCTGAACCCTCCAGGTTGTGAGAAAATCAAAGGGAAAGGCCCGAGCTGCTGGAGGGAGGGGCTGAGAGCAAAGCAGGGCAAGGTTTTGGCAGCCTGCGGGCGATGAGTGCGCAGGTAAAAAAGGTGTGAACTGAAGATATCAGAGCCGCCTCTGCCTGACCCTCCTGGCCGGGGCAGCACCTTCCTGCCTCCCAGACGAGCAGGTTTGGGTGGATAAATCCGTCCTGAGACTGTTGTTCAGATCTAATCGGTAGGGTAATTTGGGCAGGGTAATTTGAACACGCATCACATCCCCCGCTGCGCTGAGCCTGCTCTCACCTTGCTGCAGGCTGTGCCTGGAATATCTTCCTCTCCCATCCAGGAGAAGGGCCAGCTCTTCAAAGTGTGGAGCCTGGGGCTCCCAAATCCCAGAAAAACAGCCTGGAGAGCTCCGGGAGAGGGGGTGTCCCGGGAACATCACCAGTGTCACGGGAAGCTGAGGACACCTGGATGCTTTCCACTCCTCGTGAGGGAAGCAGGAGGTGCCCAAGGAGGGTTTGGATGTGGCACTGGGCTGGGGACAGGTCACAGGCTGGACTTGGGGATCTTGGAGGTTCTATTCCAACTTCAATGAATCTGCACCTTCCCAGCTCGGGCTTCATCCCAGTTTGTGATGGGTTTTGTTGGGAATTTGTCCCATGCCCGTTAATGGTTGCAGAATTCCTGGTTAGCCACGGAAATGCCTCTGGAGCAGGACTGGGGCCAGCGTGGCTGGAGGGTTCTGGACACTAGGAACAGAGGCAGATCCTGCCTGAGGGAAGGCAGGGACTGGAGCCCTGAGCGAGATGGAGCAGGGGGAGCAATTGCTTTTGTAGCCTGTTTTTAATAGAATTCTTTTATTCTAAACCCAAGTCCTTAAAACCTGGAAACTTAATGAGGTGAAGACATCGCGCTATGGAACATATGTGTGTATTTATGGGTAAGGTACTTGAAACCATTTATTTGTCCGTATTGGTCTGAACCTCTTTGAAATGTCAATAACTGAAACTGCAGGGCGGTGGAATTGGAATTTGGGCTTTTATGGCTCAGCTGTGGGAGAGCTCTGGGATCTCCGGTGATGATGCTCAGGAGTCTCTGAAGTTTGGGGCTGGCAGGGAGGAGCAGCAGCTGTTGGGGCTAATTCAGGGTTGTAGGACATGGCTGCACCTCAAACCCATCCTCGCTGGCACGGCCACATCTCTTGGCACTCCGGGAGGCAGAAGGATGGATCCCTGATTGAAGAGTCAGATTTGACCTGATTGATCTGTATTCCATGAAAACAGGACACTGCTGGGTTTTGCCAGCGGGATGAGGTGTTAAATCCTGATCTTTCTTGCAGGAAATTTTCCTGTTTCAGGGTAGTTTAAAACTTTTTTTTTTTTAAAACCTCAGATTTGAATTTGTGGTTTAACCTATAGCAGCTGGCTTGCGTGGCTAATGAGGGTGATTAATACTGATAAATGGGCAGTGGAAAGGCAGGGCTGCGGGTGGGGTGGTGTGGCTGATGCTGCAAAGTGCTCGGAGCTGATTTAATGTCACAGAGCAATCCCATGTGATGCAGTTTTCTCCTCCCAGGACCTGGTTCATCCCCAAAATCCTCAGAAGAACTTAAAGCAAGAGGGAGTTTTATCCTTTTCCCGCTGGCAGGTGCCTGCAGGGAGCCCCTGGATGCCAGGCTGGGAATGGCTGCGGCTGTGGGAGCTGGAGGGGATGGCTGGGACACCTCTGCTCTCCAGACACAATTCCTGGATCCACGCTGTTCCAGAGGGCTGGGACATGGACACCATCCCAGGAACACCCTGGCAGCACCCCGTGTCCTGGGCTCTGTGGGGGTGAATCCCACTGGGAGAGGGCAGGGAAGCAGAGCAGCAGCACGGCTGGCTCTGGGAAGAGCTGTGCCACACACAGGCCTGGAAAAGGAGCTCAGTTTGGGAATGAAGGTGAAGCTGAACCTCTGCTGGATCTCTCTGAGTCCCAGAGGGTTTTTGGAAGCCTCGTTGTCCCATCTGGGGTGCCAAAGAACTGATGCCTTAAGAGGCCTCCTAGACACAGAGACTGGACAGGAGTGAGGGAATAAAGGCAGGGATTTATTTGAAAGGCCTTCAAAGGTACCCCTGGGCAGCCAGAGGCCACTGCCCAGATGGACCCCAAGGTGGACAGCAGGGCACGAGTTCTTCACTCTTTTATAGGTTGGGTTCATTTGCACAGCAGGGTTAATTCTCCAATTAAAGCTTCAGTTAATGATGTAATTTCCCCTCAGCTTGCCCCCCTTTTAGAAGCTTTTGGTTTATAATTTTGGGCCTAGGACGGTCTGGGTGTCCTTGGAGAGCAGGCCTGGAGAGGCTTTGTTGTGTCTGCCTGGCACGAGAGAGCAGAAATGAACAGGCCACAAGAAACTCCAGAGTCACACACTGGGCAGTGCAGGAGTTGAAAATAGAAAAGTTAAAACCTAAGGCATCACTTCAAGCCCTGCAGAGCTGCTCTCCTCAGCAGCACCGTGCCTCTGGAAAAGGGATTGGCCCTTCCTGGCCGGAAGCAGGATCTGCGCTGCGATTCCCATTTTTCCTGTACAGAGTAGATCTTCCCTAATTCTTTTCCCTCCACGTTGTTTTTAAATGAGGCTTTTCTTTTCCTAATTAACCACGCAATCATTGCCTTTCTGCCTCTGCTTTGTTGGGGCACTTGAAGGTATCTCACTGAGGCTTTGTTTCTCCTCTGGCTTCCCCGCAGCTTCCAGAATCCCAGCCAAGGCTCTGCAGCTGGAGTTTCCCTGCTGGAGATTTCTCCTTGGAAAGAAATCAGTTCAAATTTACCTGTGCAGCATTTGTTTGGGATTGAGGTGGCATTTCTGCCTTCAGAGCAGCTCCTGGTTTGGTTGATCAACAGGAATTATTGATCCTGGGGGGATAAATGAGTTGTCTTAAATCTTCTGCCTCACTTCCTGCTGCTCCAGAAGCCACCCCGAGTCCTTTCCATGGATTTTCTGTGGACAAAATGCAGATTATCCCTTGATTTACTCTTTGTCCACTCAGGGTTTATCCCAACCACGTGCAGACCAATGCCACAAGCCCATCCCTTGTTATACTAAGCACAAGTAGTTCTCAACTCCTCACTGATTTTTAAATTTTATTTGGAAAGTAATAAAAAAAATCTTAATTTTTCTTTGGAAAAGGAGATTTTGTGTTTAATGGAGTTTGCTCTGGGGAGAACGGATCCTCCTCTGGGAAAACTTCAGGCAGCTTTTAATAGATCCCTGTTTTTCCTTGTGCTGGGCTTTGGTGTTAACTTCCAACAGCTGCAACAATTATTTGGGAGAACCTGGCGGCATCCCTGAGCTCCCCTTTCTGCTGCTTTGTTATGCTGCAATTTGGGAATCGTGGATGTGACAAAACCCTCAGTTAAACCCAGCGCCGGCATCCAGACAAAATCCCGGGCGTTTCATCCTGATCACCCGGGATCCCGAGCTTGGAGCAGGTCTGGGACCAGCTGAGCCCCAGGCTGGGGTTTGTATCCCTGGGGACACAAATAAGCAGGAAAAGCAAAGCAGAGCCCATGGAAGCTGTGGGATGCTCCCAGGGGCTCCTGCAGGGAGCAGGGCTCGTGTGGGGCTCTGCTGTCCCACTGCCCCTGCTGCTCTCATCCCAGGACATCTCTGTGGATCACTGGGACACGGAGTCTGGATCTGGCTGTTGAGCCCAGAGGGGCGTGATGAGAATTCCCTGCAGTCACTCCAGAGGCACTTTTGGCACAGAAAGCCTGGAATTTGTCCCTGTTACACTTCGGGCAGGGAATGTTTGCAGTGCTGGCACGAGGCAGGCATGGAGCACGTGCAGCTCCACTGCCAGGAATTCATTCAGGAATTAATTCTTCTTGGAGCTGTTCAGGAATGCTTTAAATCTTGCATGAAGGGCTCAGGCATCAGTGGAACCTCCATCCAAATTTTTCTTTGCATTTTTGTCTAAGATGATGCTGAAATGAAGATTGAGGTTTTATGTCAAATGTCATCACCTGCAGGAGGAAAATAAATGAAAACCTGGAGCCACGGGGAGCACTGTCCAGCATCCTGGTGAAGGATTAAGGGCAAGAGCTACACAATATTGGGATTTTGACATGGTTTTGGTTTCTGTGTAGCAGAGCTGGCTGGAAAGGGCACCCCTGAGATGCCCAGGTGTGTCTGACCGTCTGCCAGGGCAGGATTTGGGGACGGCAGGATGAGGGTGCAGCTTTCCCTCCGCTCCTGGCTGGCTCCAGGCTCACAGGGAGGAAGCAGAGGACAATCATTTTCTCTCAGGGCTGCTTTGGCACCAGGGCTCTGCTTTCCAGGAATGCAATTTAATCCATGGCCAGGCGAGTGTGAAGGATTAATGGGAAGAGCACAGGGCTCGGATCCAATCTCTTTGATTTCAGCCTTAATTCCCTTCTAAAGTGTGGCAGCCATCCCGACCGAAGGATTTGCACCCATTTGATCCCTGCAGGGTGGGGGGATTCCAGGTGTTTATGGGGTGGGATTTATGGCACAGCCTGGATCTGCCTCCAGAGTCCAGGTGTGCTCCCAGAGAAGAGGGAAGAGGCTGCTGGGAGAAGTGCCCTGCTAAGGAGGGAGACTCTGTTGTTCTTTATTAATCATTCCTTCCTGAAAATCAATTAGCTGGCACAGGCAGCCCTGCACTCTTCTGGTAGCCATGGAGACGGCCCGGGGAGCCGGGGGAGAAAAGTGCAGTTCAGGCAGGAAAAGTCCAAATTTTGTGCTGCAGCGTTTTTAACCTTTCGGAGACAATTACAGACTATTTTAATTAGCAGTGTTTATCACCCACTGGAGAACAGGAGGAGCTGCACAGGCCCCCACAGACCTCACTCATCCCGCTTTGGTGCACAACAATCGGGGATTTACGTTTGGAATGTGCTGAGTGCCTCCAGTTCCCATTAAAACAACAACTTCTCCGGAAGCCAAATGAGCAAAGCTGATGATTGAAGCACAGAGGATGACAATCGGTGCCAGGCTGGAGCTGGGCTTGGGGAGGACCCTCTGCATTCCCAGAGCCTGGCACCCACCCTGGGGTTTGTGGGGTGTGCAGGAGGCGCTGCCTTTACTCCAGGCTAAAGGATTCTTCCTGTTTTCCAGCTGCTGGGCTGGGAATAAAATCTGCACTGTGCCAGTGCCCCAGGCCAGGGTCAGCTGGGGCTGGTTTGGTTGGGTTGTCCATGGGAAAAGTGGATGTGGCGTTCCCCAGGGTGGTGCTGGGACGCTTTTGGAGTGCACAAGTGGCACAAAGCCCCAGTTGTACCCCAAATGTGCCCTCACTTGGGAATATTCAAGAGGGGGCCTGAATGTGCTTCCCGAGGTGGGAAAACATGGTTCCTTCCCTGGATCCAGCACTGAGGGATGCACATCTGCTCTGTTGGGAGTTCTCCTGGAGCATCCCGGCCAGGAGAGACCCCACCTCCTTCAGCCAGAGCTCTGGTTTGAACGTGGCCATTTTTTCTAGGACTTCCCAAAAGGAAACTGGTCTAAAATCTGGGACAACATTTTGTTTGGATGGCAAAAAAAATCTTTGCAAAGTTTTCCACACAAAAGGAATTTGTAGGGAAGCGGCTTCACTTTGAAAACTCCCTGCAGAGAACTTCAGAATTTTGCCTGTAAAGGTGTGGATTTTATTCTCTTTGATAATTTCACTGGAGTGCATCCCATGGGAATAGGGTTTGGCAGAGCTGTGAACCTCATCCTCAGCATCCATGAGGACAGGGGTGTGTGGGATGCGGGAAAAGGAGGGAAGGGGTGGCCGGCCCTGGCCAAGGGGCCCAAGGGGTGGCATTTTCAAGGAGGTCTCAGTTTTGGCAGGAAATTTGTCCCTTGCTGTGAGATCCCCTGGATTTCTGGCATTGCTGCTATTTCTAAGATGTATTTTTAAAATGATGGAGAATATGAATGTACCAAAGGGTTTAAGGGATGGCAGAGTCAGGAGATCTGGGTTGTACTTGGAAAGGCCCTTGGAATGAGCTGGTGCTGGAAGTGCAGCTGCTGGATGTGAATCCACAGGGAGGCACTGGGAAGGTGTCCTGGACTGTCCCTACGGCTCAGAGCCCGACCTGCAGGTCCCAAATCAGCAGCAGATCCATGTCTGAAGGTGCTGGAACATCCCCAAGCTCCCTGTGCAATCCAGCCTCTCTGTGCTGGGGAGGGATGGAGGAGTGGGATGAGCCTGCGGGGTCCTGGGTGGGTGGGGGGACACAGCACACGGAGCCTCCACGTGTCACAAATGCAGCTCAGATCCATAAACACCACGAAATCCCAGCTGCAGCCAGGCACAGAGTGGAGGCAGAGGTGACACCCCGGGGCCCTGTGCTTGTCCATCTGGTGATTCCACATCCAATCCCACGGCTTTGGGAGCAGAGCCTGTTTTGCTGGCAGCTCTCTCTGCATCTGAACCCGGCCATGAAAACCCAAGATTTCTCTTCACACTTCCACCTCTTCACCAGCCCCATCCGTGGCAGGAGTGGCATCGGTGACAGCTTTGTTGGAATGCAGGAAAGCCCTAGCAGGGAGTTCAGCGTGCAGCTCCAGCCCTGCAGCTATTCCTGGCTGAGGAGCGGTGTCACTCCGGAATAACAGCCCCGGCAGGAATAGCAGCCTCAGGCACTGGAGCACAGCCCCCGAGGGTTTGTTCACAGCGAGCAAGGTCAAAGCTCGAACCCAGATTTGTTTCTGTGGAGCTAAAAGTGGCAGCTTTTTCCTTGGGAGAAGAGGCGATGCGGGTTCCTGGGAAGCAGCAGCACGTGAGAACAGCCGGAGCCGGGGTTTTATTGGGGAAATGTCCCGATTTCCTCCTGAACACCTCCTTAAAACGTTCACCTGAACGAACTTGTACTGCAGCGTGTTGCCATGGGGGAAACTTCTCATTTAAGTCAGGAGGAAATAAAAGAGGGGCAAAGATCCCCTTGCCCCAGCTGCCCCATGGGGGCTTTGGGCTGTTTGCAGGGAAATCTGTTGGATTGCTCAGCTCCAGCCATATCCCATGGACAGGAGTCAGAGGAAACTGGGATTTTGTTCATTTTTGAACAGACTCCTTTGCTCTTTCTGTAGTGATTGGTGCCAAACTTTGGAGAAGGCCTGGAGGGACAGGACCCAGGGAATGGCTTCCCAGTGCCAGAGGGCAGGGCTGGATGGGAGATTGGGCAGGAATTGTTCCCTGGGAGGGTGGGCAGGCCCTGGCACAGGGTGCCCAGAGCAGCTGTGGCTGCCCCTGGATCCCTGGCAGTGCCCAAGGCCAGGTTGGGCTTGGAGCATTGGGACAGTGGAAGGTGTCACTGCCATGGAACAGAGGAATGAGATGGGCTTTAAGGTCCCCCTTCCAACCCAAACCAGTCCAGGATTCTGGGATTCCATGGTTAGGGTTAGGTAGCCCAGAAACTGTTCAATCATTCCCTTTGAGCTCTCGGAGCTGCCTGCATGGTGAAATCCCTGGAAACACCAGCCTGGGGGTTAATGCCAGTGGAGAGAGTTTTGATTGTAGCTTTAGACTGAAGGGAAGCATCACGTGGATTTTTAGATTCCTTCCAGCTCTACCAAGGCTTTCATTTGCCCCCAGGTTTATAAAAATAAAAGTCTGTGGGCTTCTGGCTGGCTGGCAGGAATTCTCCATGGCTTTTCCCACAGCAGTCCGTGCAGGAAGCGTCCCTTTCCCTTCCAGGGATTATGCTGAGGGATGCAGAGCCCCTTTGGCTGCCTTCACTTGGATGCACAGATTCTGTCACCTCTGTTTGCTGCTCAGACTGTGAGGGGAGGTAACTCCCAGCACAAATTCAGGATCAGGCTCTGCCCCCTTGGAAAATGTGGCTCTTGGAAAAGCCTGAGCTGTTGTGTTTGCTGAATTCCCCGTGTTCCTACTGTCCAGCAGAGGAGTATGTGAGGTCTGTCTGTGCTGAGGGGCAGCAGAAGGCGAGGAGGAGGATTCCTGACTCCATGCTCAGACTCCCTCCTCCATCCAGGGCTTTCCTGGGACACCACTCCCAGACTCACAGCCCCATCCAGGCCCAGAGTTGTGTTCTCCTCTCTTCCCAGGATATTAAGAAGCACCCGTGACCCAGCGGGGTTTGGGAGGGAGGACAGGTCAGGCAGGATCCTCCAGCCTTCCAGCTGACCTGGTTTGGAGTTCCATCCCATCACAAATTCATAAGCAGACAGGATTTTATCCTCAGAAATTCCAAGCAGAGAGGATCTGACAGCATCACGGGAAATACTCTCCCAGATCCGTGTAGTCCTGCAAAATGAATGCTGAAGGAACACTGGAGAGCTCGCTGAGGGACCATGGACAGCGCTGGGAATCTCAGCCCATGTGGAACTCCTCCTATAGGTCTTGCTGGTGAATTAGGGGAATTTTAGGGACATTTCCTTGCCTGAGCAGCTCCTGCACCATTCCCCTTGCAGCAGTTGGCTGCAGAGCCACGTGTGGCCAAGTGCCACTGCCAGGGACAGCAATGGGCCAAGCTTTTGTCCCATCAGGTTGAGGCCTCTCCTGTTCAGCTCCTGCTTTTGCAGCTTGGCATCAGCCCTGGCCTCTCTCCTGCTTGGATTGTCCTCAGGAGGCTCCCCATGGACACCCAGCGGGAAGAACGTGTGGATCTGATCCTGCATTTTGGAACCTTCCCCGCCAAAAGCCATCACTCGCCGTGGCTGCTCTTGTTGCTGGAAAAACCAAACAGAAACATTGCAGTCTTAGCTCTCCAAAGGCTTTTTTTGAGGGGGGTGGGGAATGTTTTTATTTGCACTCTGTGGCTCAGCTGCTCTTTTCTTGTCCCCTTCCGCCTCACTTTGTTCTAAGGATGGTGCTGGCCTGGTACCAGACTCCTGCAGAGCAGATGGAGCTGGGAATGCTGCTCAGCTGGGTTTAACCTTCGCCTGGGCTCCCAAATTCCCGGGCAGTGGATGTGGGAGCGCTGCTTAGGGCAGGAATTCCCCCTGGGGCTGGCACAGTGAGGTGTGGAGGTGTGTCCTTGCAGTTGCACAGTGGAAATCCACTGGAAAAGTGGGGTGTTTTTTGTGTCCAGGGGGTCTATCCTTTCTCCAGATGCAAATCTGCTCGTTCTGGAGGACCTGGATTTGCAGGGGGCTGCGTCTCCTTTGTGCTTTAAGCCGGGGCTTTTGTGGCCTCCTCGTCCATCCCCAGCCCCACACCAAAGTGGCCCTGAGGTACTCGGGGAGATTAAAAGGATGATTAAAAACTCAGAGCACCACCAGATCCATCAGTCTTTTAAAAGGGGATTTATTTGTAATCAGGGAAAGAGGAAAATGAGCTCCTGGCCTGCCGAGTGGGAGCGATGTGGTGAGGCCTCGAGCTGGGCCTGCCTCTCTATCTCTAATGAAATAGGAGTTTTTGTGGGCAGGAGGGACCTGCTGCCTGTTCCACACTGCCCTGTGCTCCTGGGCTTTGTTATTCCCGGTGTTTGCGGCATTCCCAGCTGTGCGGGAGCATCCCGGGGCTGCTCGGGGTCTCAGGCACACCGGGAACGGGCCCCGAGCTCCCTGGATGAGGCCAAGCTTTGGGATAAACCTTACACAACAGCACTTAGGCGAAAGACTTGCTTTTTCTTAAAAGAAAATAATTCTCCGTTAAAATTTTGACCTGTTTTAATAAAAAAGTCGAAAAGAACAGAAAACTTGCATTAGGAACATGGAAATGTCTTTTTCTCTCTGTACCAGGCTGGCTCAGCTTTGTCCTTCTTGCCTTTGAACAAGAGAAACACCTTTTAAATCCATTTCTGATGTTTCGGCTGGAAAATGACTTTTAAAGGGAATAATCATGTAACACATCTCCTGTTTTCCTCACAGATCTTTGAAGCAAAGGAAGGCAGAATATTTTTTTTCTTCTGACTGTGTTCTGGTCCTAATTGAAGCCTGAGCCCATCCGCTGTCCCTGAGGGGAGACCTTCACTTGTAATTAATTTTATACAGAATATCTATGTTAAACAGGTGCAATTACAGCACCCAAGTCCCTACATTGGGCTGGAGTGCCTAAATTAGGAGCAGGTTCTTGCAGCCCTTCCTGAGCCCAGAGGTTTGTCCCAAATTTGAGGGGTGCTGTCAGTGTGCAGTGCCTGGGCTGGGATTCACTGGGATTTACTGGGACCAGCCTCCGTGCTGGTTTTATCCTCAGCAGTTCATGGTGATAAATTCTGCTCAGTGTATTAAATAATTTCTCATCAGCAATAATTTATTGGTGGGTATTGGAGAACCCGTCAGGCGTGAGGGAAGTGAGGAGAGGACGGGGTGGGGAGTTGTGTGTCCCCTCTGCAGCCAGGGACAGGGGCTCTGTGTGTCCCCTCTGCAGGCAGGGACAGGGGATCTGTGTGTCCCCTCTGCAGGCAGGGACAGGGGATCTGTGTGTCCCCTCTGCAGGCAGGGACAGGGCTCTGTGTGTCCCCTCTGAGCCAGGGACAGGGCTCTGTGTGTCCCCTCTGAGCCAGGGACAGGGGCTCTGTGTGTCCCCTCTGCAGGCAGGGACAGGGCTCTGTGTGTCCCCTCTGAGCCAGGGACAGGGCTCTGTGTGTCCCCTCTGCAGGCAGGGACAGGGGATCTGTGTGTCCCCTCTGCAGGGCCCTGGCTCCCTCCCCACTTGGTGCTCCCTCTCTTGCACCACACCGCTCCCTTTGCTAAGGGAGAGCTGGAAGAGCAGCCAAGGATGTAATTCCTAATTATGGCAACTGCCAAGAAAATTGAAGCTGGTGTTGATATCAGAGGCAGCGGGCCCTGAGGAGGAGGGGTGGCAGCGTGGCCGGGTGGCCGAGGGGCCCAAGGGCACCGGGATTGTCCCGGCCCCAGCGTGGGCACAGCCCCAGGGCAGTGACCATCACTGTGCTGGCTCTGCTGGGGCACCTCCAGCCCTGTGTCCAGTTCTGGGATCACCACTCCAAGGGAGACATTGAGAGTGTCCAGGGAAGGGAATGGAGCTGGGGAAGCGGGTGGAGCACCAGGAGCAGCTGAAAACCAAAAGTCCCCAAAGATGCAAAGAGCAAAGAACCTGAAAGAAGCTTTTCCTACCCATCTTGGCAATTAAACACCTTTGAGCTGGGACTTTATTAAATGCAGCGCATTTTCAAGGCAGCTGTAGTCTCTAACTGGAGTTTTTTGGGAAAACCACTTGTAACATTCAAAACTGCCTCTGTTTGATGACAGTGGCACATTGTCCTCTTCTTTCTCGCTCACATTTCTGCATAGAGATGTTCAAGGGTCTTGTGGACCCAGAGTATTACTTTTGGGTTTATTCCTTTTGTGTTGGGGGTGCTGGAGTTGGACTCTGGTGATCTTTGTGGGCCCCTTCCCACTCGGGATTTTCTGTGATTCCGTGCTGTGGGGATGGAGGGAGCAGCCTTTTCCCTGGAAAACAGCTCGTTGGGGCTGCAGGGCTCAGCTCAGAGCAGCAGGTTGGATGAGAGTAAATCACTTAAGAGAGCCTTGCTAATATCCATAAATCATGTGGAGAGTCCCGGAATTTCACTGATCTCATCCATTGTCGCTTGTCACAGCTGCTGTAATACATCCCTGAATAGCAGAAAATAACTCAAGGAACCAGAGGCAGGACACATCTGGCATGTCTAGACTCAAAAATAGGTTACGCTGGGAGATGTCAGCTCTTCCCCTGAGTCGTTCACCAGCAGTTAACAGATTTCTGAAAGGATTTAATTTCATTTGCACCAGGAGCAAGGTCATGTTTAAATTGCTCTTAACTAAGTGTGGCCTATTTTTGCTCCTCCAGAAGTGGCTGCTCTGAGCTGAGCTGTCACCAGCAGGAGAGGGCATGTGGAGCATGTGGAGAGAGAAGGAAAGTAAAAGGAGGCTCTTTTATCATCCCCAGGATTTGGTTGGGGTTTATTTCAACTTTTGGCTTCGGGTTCCTGTAACTCGTTTTTCTGAAAGTGGTTTGTGCCTCTGGGAAAGGGAGCGGGGAGCGGGTTGGGAGTGGGGGGCTCCTGGGAAGTGCACCCCAAACTCATCTCACCAAGGAAGTCTCTGCTGTTGAGTCTCCCTGCTTTTTGTATTGTTTTCCTGAAAGTTTTGCAAATTGGGAATTGCTAAACCTCTCTTCCTGTCTGTCCTTGTCTCGGTGTCTCGGAGATGCTCCTCCTTATTGCATCCAGCTGGGGCCTCTTCTTCTGCTGTTTGCCATGAGAATCACTTTTTCAGTCATCACTTTTCTATTAATTGCTCACATCAGACTCATAATTCCAGTGACTGAGATGGTCACAGGTTGGACTCAATGGTCTTGGAGGGCTTTTCCTAAATGTGATTGTTTTCCTGATGATCTCTACTGCTCTGATCAGCCTTGTGCTGCTACAGATGTGATTGTCTCTCTGGTGTCTCCTCGTGTCTCTTCTTCCACCCTGCATCTCATGCTCAGGAGTTGTCTAATTTCAATACAGAAACTGGAGATGGGAATTCTGGCAAGAACACGACCCAAACCAGCAGTGGAGAGTTCAGGAGCTCAGTTTGACCTCATCAGGTAGAGTTTCAAACCCCTTTCAGTGACCTTAACAGGACTTGGGAGCTGCCAGGGGATGAAGAATCACAGGCCTGGTGCATTGTCCACAGCTCAAATCAACTGAGCAACCTCATCCCATCATCATCCATGTTAAATAACCCAGCTCTTGTTCCATCTCCAGCGGGAATTTCCTCTCCAGCTCTGCTCCACAGCCAGGGCTGATGCTTGGAATCTGCTGAGTGTGCAGGACAAAGCTCTTGGGAACACCAAGGGGAGTCTTTGCTCTGGGTTTTGTCACAAACATCAACAAATCCAGTTGGACTTGATGGTCTTGGGGCTCTTTTCTGACCTTAACGATCCCGTGGTTCCATGGAACATCACCCTGGGGTGTACACCTGGAATGCTGCAGCCTCCCAGGGGCAGGCAGGGCACAGCTGGGTGTCCTGGTGGAAAGCAGAGGGATGGATCCGGTGATCCCAGTGGTCCCCAGCCCTTGCCTTTCCTGACACTGCTTCTCCACGGAGAACAGCAGAAACATCTCTGCGTGTCCAGATTTGCAAACTTCAAGCCTTCAGAATCCAATAACTATGGATTTCACCCCTCCTCCCTGAAAGGCCACTTTCCCAGATCCCAGAGAGTTGATTAAGTTTAATTGGATTTGATTCTTTTTGCTATCGATGTGATTCTTTTGGATCGATAGGCTGAGAAGGCAAATAAATATTTTTGCAATATGAATGTGAACTTGTGAGGCAAAATGCCAGAGAAGTCATCCCCGACTCTGTTTTTAGCTCCTTTATTCCCTGCTCCACGTTGTGACAGTGCCGTTCCCTCCCTGGGCTAAGAATAGCCCCGAGTCCCCAGAGCAGCCTCAGCCGTCGCTTCCTGGGCTTCACAGGGAAAGCCAACTCTGCACGAGTGTGGGAAGGGGAAAAGCACCTCCAGCCCGTTGGGTTTGGGTCTGAACTGCCCAGGAGGGATTTTTGTCCACTGCCCTTTCTGCTGGAATAAAATACTGGGATTCAGCTGCAGTGAGGGGATGAATTGAGGCTAAATCCAAAGTTTTCTGTGCCTGCTGCAGAAATCCCCTGTACTGCTCTGGATGATTTTAATGCAGGGATGGACAAGCGCTGTGCCCAGGGGAGTTTTCCTGGTGTTCCCTTCTCCCTGCACACTTCCTGGGAGCAGAGGGGAAGGTGGAGGGGTCCCTGTTCCTGGCTGAGGCTCCTTTCCCCATGGGTCAGGGGCTGGCTGCAAGCTCCAGTTGTTTTATCAAGGAAAAGTCATGGATTCACAGCAAAATCCATAGCTGATGGCAGGGAAAGCAGGGCCATGGATGGGGACATCTGTGCAACACCCCAGTCCTGGAATCCCGGGATCTCTGAGGTTGGAAAAGCCCTCCAGGATCACCGAGCCCAGGCTGTGCCCGATGCCCACCCTGTCTGCAGCCCAGAGCCCTGAGTGCCACCTCCAGCCCTTCCTTGGACACCTCCAGAGATGGGCACTCCACCTCCTCCCTTTCCAAGGCCTGACCACCCTTTCCATGAAGAAATTCCTCCTGAGACATGTCCCAGATGTGGAGATGGATCCACACCTTGCCCCAGGTGGGAGTTGAGTCCCTGGTGAGGTGTCCCACCAACCAAACCAGCCCTGTCTCCCACCTCTTTGGATTCTGGAGCTCATCCCTGGATTTGGGACCCAGGGAGCTGCTCCTGTCCCCATGACCCCAGATGACCCCAGCCTGGATCAGAAAATTCCTCTTATTTATTCTTTTATCTGCATCCAGCCCTCCCCTGCGCGAGGATTTGCATTTCCTTGTCATCTCCTCGTGAGGGCTTTGCCACGACCGGCAGCGTCTCCACCCCACACATTCCAGAGAGCTTGGAAAAGCAGCCATTTCTTTCCAGGGAATTCAAGTCCTCCTCGACACAGCCATTCTGTTGATGAGCTGAGATCATTCTGCAGAAGTGTGGTGGCAGCAAAAGGCATCTCACACCAGAGAGGTTAAAATAACGGGATGGGTTTATTCCCAGCACTTCACTTCTGATGGAATTGGCAAAGGTGACACCCCATGCTCACACCAGCCCTGCACTTCACCACGGAGCTCTCCAGTTGGGAATTAATTATTAACCCTGCGTGCCCAGCCATGGGAAACAATGGATAGCAGCAGCTCCAAACACAGTTTTATGCCTTTGTGAGTATTAGTGAACCAAAGTGCAGAAAAGTCCCCAATACCAATTTTCTGGCAGCTTTTAGAGCTTAGAATTACCTCATTAAGCACTGAAGGAGAGATGAACTCACAGTGAGAAACCTCAGCTCTAAACTTGCAAATAATTGCTGTGAGCAAGGTGAATATTCCTGATGTTTTCCAAGGGCTTAATGTGCCTGACTCGTTCCAAAGGCATTTTCCCCCTGAGCTGTTTTATTGTAACTTGTCCTGGCTCAGGTTTTTGTTCCTTTTGTTTTTTCAGAATTTCAGTTTTTCTTTCAAGTCTTTACATTTCAATAATTGGTTTTGTGCCTTTGAATGTCTTTTGCTGCTGGCCACTGCTGCCAGTGCTCCTCCAGCTGCCTGGCTCCACACTGGGATGCATCCAGCTGTACCACACATGCCGGCATTCTTGTGTCCCTGTGCTAATTCCAAAGGGGTTTGGATGATGCCGTTTCCATTCCTGTGTGGCAACAATCAGAGGGGCTCTGTGAGAAATGTCTCAGGTGAGACCCCACCTGCAGAGCTGCCTCAGCCCTGGAGCACAGGGATGTGGAGCTGCAGGAAAGAATCCAGAGGAGGCCCCAGAGCTGCTGCAGGGCTGGAGCCCCTCTGCTCTGGAGCCAGGCTGGCAGAGCTGGGGGTGCTCACCTGGAGAGGAGAAGGCTCCAGGGAGAGCTCAGAGCCCCTGGCAGGGCCTGAAGGGGCTCCAGGAGAGCTGCAGAGGGACTGGGGACAAGGCCTGGAGGGACAGGACCCAGGGAATGGCTTCCACTGCCAGAGGGCAGGGATGGGTGGGAGATTGGGAAGGAATTGTTCCCTGGCAGGGTGGGCAGGCCCTGGCACAGGGTGCCCAGAGCAGCTGGGGCTGCCCCTGGATCCCTGGCAGTGCCCAAGGCCAGGCTGGACATTGGGGCTGGGAGCAGCCTGGGACAGTGGGAGGTGTCCTTGCCATGGCAGGATGAGCTGGATAATCTCTGAGATCCTTTCCCACCCAAACCATTCCCGGATTCTGTGTAAAAGGGCCAGGGTTGACACCGGCTGGGTGTGCCAGGGCTCTGCCATGGGGAGAGCAGGGAGCCAGGCTCCAAACCCTGCCCATGGAGCATCCCCATCTCTGAGCAGCTGGAATTGGCTCCTGCTGCTGCTGGAATGTCCCCTGGGCCCTGTGGCACTGTCACTGACCCTCGGGAGCAGCCACAGGCACTGGGGGACACCGGCGGCTTTGTCCCAGCTCAGCTTCCTGGGAGTCGCTGGCAATGCTGTGCCTGGAAATGGATTTCTTAAGCCTGGCCAATGGATTTCTTAAGCCTGGCCAATGGATTTCTTAAGCCTGGTCTGTAGGAGCTGCTGGTGTTTGCTGGGCCAGGAGGGGCTCACAGAGCTCGGCTTTTCTATTAACAAAAGCAAACAAACCAAGTTTAAAAACAAGTTGCGTGTTTCAGGTTTTCCTCAATTATTTTGGAGATTTTCCTCAATGATTTGAAAATGTTCTTTCCTGGAACACCCCCTCGGGAGTCAGCCCTCATGAAATATTCACAGACCTCTCCAGCTGCCGGCCCTCCATTCCCAGCTCCTCTGGGACTGCAGGAAGGAGAGGAGAAATGCTGCTGGATCCATCCCTTTTGCCAAGGAGAGCCAGCACTCAGGAGCTTCCCAGGCTTTCCTAGGGGATTTGGGAGGGAGGCTCCTGGCTGAGTGGCAGGAGGAATTGCAATCCTTCCCATTCCCAAGTCAATCCAACAGGAGTCCCACAAGAAGCTGCTCTCCTGTGAGGAGCTCACTCTGCAGCCGCTGCTCCCCCTGCTCCACGATCCCTCGTTAAATCCGGGAATACTCGACATAATTGGATCCCAGTCCAGAGCTGGAGCTTGGAGTGCCACGGCAGCACAAATAAACATCTTCACCACAGCTGTGGGGATAAAAATATGCTCAGCTCCTGAGAAAAACACAAAGTCATGGAATCATTAGTTTGGAAAAGCCCTCGAAGGCCACCCAACCATTCCCACAGCACTGCCAGGCCCTCCAGGTGGTCATCCAAGGTTGGAGATGGTGGTGTTGAAGATCCTTTCCAACCCAAATGATTCCATGACTCTGTGGAAGTAAAACATCCCAATTGGGAGAGAAGCTGGGAGGTGTTAAGGAGCTCCGGAAAACTCAGCTTTCGGAAATGCTGCTCCCCACATTAATCCTGACACAGCTGCCTGAAGGTTATCAGGAACAGGGGATCCGTGATTTCCCTGAAATCAGGTTTTGCGGTTCATCATTCCTGCAGAGCATGTCAGTGCAATTACCATTTACCTAATGAACTCCTCAATTTAATTAGCATAACCGGGGCCAATTTTGTGCTGTAACATCCATCCTGCTGCAAGGAACATTCCGCTGGAATTCGCCCATCCCCGCAGAGGCCTGGGCTGGCAAATCCTCCTGGGACTGCTCCCCAGAGCCAAGGGATGCTTCTGCGCTGGCTTTTCCCTTCCCATCTCCAGTGGTTTGCTGGGACAGCAATCCAGGACTGGGGGTGCTCCAGCCAACCTGGACACTGGGTCCAGCCCAGCGAAATCCAGCCCAGCTCAGTCCAGGCCTAAGCATTGTGTTGGTGTGGTCAGTGGCACTGAAAATATGAGGGAGAACAGGTTGGGAACAGAAATATCCATGTGGAGAGAGGCCTGGATCAGCCAGGAGCCCACATCCATCCCTGTTTGACGCACAGGGAGAGGAGTGGGACCTGATCCTGCTTGGAGTCAGTCTGGAGCGCAAAACTCTTCCCTCCATCCCTGCCCTCCTCCATTCGGTCACTTGGAGAATTTACAGCAAAGTAGGATTTAAGCCCTTCCCAAAAGTGGTGGAATGTCACAGAATCATTAAGGTTGGAAAATTTCTCCAGGATAATCAAGTGCAGCCTTCAAGCAAACCCCCCATACCCACTGAACCGTATCCCAAAGCGCCACATCCAGTTGGTTTTTGGACACCTCCAGGGATGGTGACCCCACCACCTCCCTGAGCAGCCCCTTCCAAGGCTGAATCACTCAGGGAAGAAATTTATCCCAATATCCCAGCAATATCTACTCACGAAAATCTGGCGGTTCTGGCCAACATCCCGAGGGAGAAATGTGCAGTGTGACAAACATCCTTTACATCTGGCTCAGGAGAGCTGACAAGGATTTCCAGCTGGATTGGACACAAAAGATGGAAAAGCTGCTGGGTGAGGGGCTGCTCAGCAGGAGCAGTGGCAGCAGCGAAGTCAGGTTTTGGAGAATCCCAGAATCCCAGACTGGTCTGGGTTGGGAAGGACCCTAAAGCCCATCTCATTCCATGGGCAGGGAGATCTTCCATAGATCAGCTCTTTTCCATCAGGAGCTTGGGATGCAGAGCTGCCTCCTTGGAGCCCTCCAGGCACCAGCATGGATTTATCCACGTTTTCTCCCCCCAGGTATTTTCTCCAGCAGTACCCAGAGTCAGGGCAGTGTTGCTGGAGCAGATTCCCGCCCGCAGCGATCCCATTTTAATGGGAAAAGCTGTTCCACAGCCAGATCCTCAGGACAAAGCACCGGGATTCCTGATTATTCCTCCTAAATGAACCTGACTCTGTTAATTCCTGGATATAAGAAATGCAGAGGAACATATGTTCTGCCAAACAAGCTCTGTCCCTCAGGGCTCCACGTTCCACCGCAGCGCAGGAGCCCTTCTCCTTGAATAAATCCTGCCTGGAATTTGCTCCAGCAGTCACAGTTGTGCTGAAGGAATTGTTGGTTCCACGGGACTGGGGAAGGCCTGGCTGTGGAGTCTGGGGCAGATGAGGGAGAGCCAGGCCAGGCAGATTTACTCCATGTGGGAATAGCGAGGATCCACTGGGCCAGGTCTGTTTGTCCTCTCCCTTCCCAGCTAAAGTGATGGCTGGAGTCTGGTTTAAAATTGGAATTGAATGTGAAATTGGGATTTATTGGTTGTAGTTTCCCATCTTCCGTCATTCCAGTGGTCCCTCCTGAGCTGCTTTGCCTCCTCTCACCTCTCTGCGTGAGGGGTTTGATTTATGTGAAGCAAAGCAGGAAAATGGGAGATTCCAGACTGGTCCCAGTCCTAGTTCATCCAGCAGGAGGGCTGCCACCTTCACACTGTTCCAGGAATGATTGGGAACTCATCAGCCTCTACCCCTGGGAGCTATTGCTTCCCAAGTCCTGCAGGATTCCAGCAAGCCCTTGAGGAATGTCATTGACCCTTGTGCCAAGGTTTGTTTAAAATTATCCTTTTGTGGTCTCCTGGCATGGAATTAAAGTGGGATCAACTCTTCGTGCTGGAGCTAAACCAGAGGCTTGCAGCTTCCAGATTTCTTAGTGAAACTGAATATTCCAGGGATGTGGGAGACCTGAGGGTGGAAATCGATACTGGATGATCTTCCCTCAGGAAACACGTGCAGAGTGGTGCTGTTGGGGCAGAGCCTGCTCCCACTCCTGCCTCTCCCCGTGCCGTGTTTGCACCCTTGGCAGATTTTGAGGAGAGCCTCCCTCTCAGCCCTGTCCCTCTTTCCTTGCACAGTTTGGAGTAACAGGAATGAAAACCATTCCAAACCAAAACATGGGGCCAAGTGTGGCCAGAGCAGAGCATGGAAAACGGGATTGTTTCTGCTCGGTGCTGAATTGAATTCCTGGTGGAAGTGATCAGCGCTATTGCCAGCAATTGACTGGATTTCGATATTCCAGGTGGCTCCAGAAGTGCCTTTCCTGAATGGATTGATGCCCAAGGGCTCACTCTGGAATGGTTTTGCTCCGTCCCTCCCCTGTCTCATTCCCAGCCTGGCAGTGCCAGGCTCCTGTAGGATCCATCCCCTCTCCCTGGTGACCACAGCAGCCCGTTTTTCCAGGAAGAAAAGCTCCTTCCTGCTGATCCATGGGATTCCCCAAATTCTGCAGCATCCCGGGATGCTGCACCTCCCGTGTGGCTCGAGGGGAGGGTGGCAGGAGGGAAAGCAGCTGGGAATGTCCTTGGAGCTGCAGATCTTGGTCTACCCAGCCCCAGCCCGGGAGCTGCTGCTGCTCAGCTTCCTGGGACTGGGATGTGTGGAAATAATCACGGAAGACAGAAGAGCTGGAGTGTTAAACGTGCAAGGATGGAGCTGCTGGCACAGCTGCAGCCCACAGGTCACAGCCTTTGTTAGCCCAGAGCTGCTGGGAGCTGCAATCCCTGCACTGAACCACACGGGAAGAACATTCCAGACTTTTTTCCCAGTGTAGGTTGAATTCTGCCCCTGTCACCTCCCTGGCTGGGCTGATGAGGTTTTATTGGTGCTGATGGATATCAGAGGTGAGGGGAGGCTGCCCTGGGGACAGCAGCAGCTCTGAGGTCGTGCCTGCGCCGGGAGAATCCCACCTCCAGTGGCTCCAGTTTCTGTGGAAACAGCACATCTCCACGGCTCCCACTTCCACATGCTCCAGAAGTTATTAATAACGCTGGAATTGCTTCCCTGGGAGCTCTCACTCCAGGGATAGCAGGTCGGAGCCAGTGCCCGGCTGTTGGGCCTGCCGTGGGTCTGAGCTGGAGCTCAGGCTGGATGAGGTCGGAGCGCTCCCGGAGCAGCTCCCAGGCTCTGCAGCCAGGCCATGGGGCGCTTCCCGCTCTGATTCCCGGTGCTGGGAATTGCAGCCGTGGATCACAGCGGCTGAGGCTGCCCGGTGGGGGTTTCACGGGAATATTCCTGAGTTTGGGGGCTCTCCTGGATCCTGAATTTCTGTCTCTGCCTGCAGAGCCGGGGCTGTCTGTGCAAACCTCAGATCCTGCTCTCCACCATCCCAAGCTGGAAAGAAAAACAATAAAATTGATTAATCCACCCTGGAAATCCTTAATTGTGTGGTCCGGACACAGCCGGAAAAGCGGAATTTTCCTTCTGCAATCTGATTTTTCCGTGATTAATTTTATTTCTGTTGGCTTGAATTGGTTAATGAAGCTGGAAAGAAAAACAATAAAATTGATTAATCCACCCTGGAAATCCTTAATTGTGTGGTCCGGACACAGCCGGAAAAGCGGAATTTTCCTTCTGCAATCTGATTTTTCTGTGATTAATTTTATTTCTGCTGGCTTGAATTGGTTAATGAGCAGCTTTGCTCTGCCCAGCACGTGTGGATGGAGAGTTTTGGGGGGCATTTGTTGCTCAGCTTGCTCCACTCATCCCATTTTAAGGAGAAAATCCATCCCTGGAGCGAGGAATTCCCACAGGCAGGGCCAGCTGGGAAGGGAATGCCCCGTTCACACTCCAGCTCCCGGGGTGGAGCATCCCCAGCTCTGCTCAGCCACCCGTTCCAGGGAGATTTTTATTGGACTGGGAGGGAAAACCTCGAGAGGCTTCGCTGCCCAAGCGGGTGAAGGGGATGGAATGCTGGGAGCAGGAGCCTGGGAAGGGCAGGATGGAGCTGGAGCTCGCCAGGAGCTGCCACTGCTCAGGAAATGGGGTGCACTGAGGGTCGGGGGAAAGGAGCAGGATTTTTTCTCTGGAGCAATAATTCCTTTAGTATTTCTCTGAGTGCCTTCATCCCCGGAGCAGCTGGCTCACATTCCTGGCTTTTTGTGGATTTGCTCCTTTGTTCCTGATCTCAGAGGTGCAAACAGCCCGAACTCACCCTGAACATTCCCTGTCCATCACGTGGCTTCAGGCCGGACCTGGATCCAGGTTGTGTCTTGTCCATGGGATGCTCAGCTTCCAACAGGAATTTCAGATTTTTGGGATTCTGCTGGTTTTTCCCATGGGAGAGCACGGGGCAGCAGGATGAGCTGCTCAGTTCAGGTCATCCCTGAACTTGGAGAGATCCCAATGTCATTTTTAGGAATGCAGTCCTTTTCAGGAAAGATCTATAAAGTGTTTTGCTGCAGCCTTGTCTGTTCCAATTGATTTCAAGTGAAACCCACAGGATTTGGTTTCTGCTTAATGAAGTTATGAAGTCTTATTGCAAATTAGTTTAAAAAACCCAATTTATTCTGCTTTGGAGTCTGCCAGGACAAAGCAGCTGCAGTGGAAGGGGCAGCAGGCCTGAGTGCCCAAGCAGAACTGCCCTGGCAAAGCAGAATAATTCTTTTGGAAGTGAAAATAACTTAAAATTTCCATTGTCACAGCCTTGGAGCTTGGAAGATCTCCTTTAAAATGCAAGAGGTTTAGGGGATAATATTCCCTTCTTTTTCTTTCTTTTTTTTTTTTAAAGGCAAATATTGTTAGCTCAAAGTTTGTGTTTTCTACTGTTCAAAAATGTGTTAAAAATAAGGAGTAAACCTGCCAGTGGCCTTCAGAAGGTGCTAAACTCGCTCAGGAGAGAAAGCCAGGAGTGTTTCCCACCTCCAGAAGCTTCTTGGGATGCTTCCATATCCCGATTAAGGGAGAGAGGCCAAAGTCTGTCTGTATAAATGTCATCCAAAGGCTGCCTAATGGAATTAGCAGGAATGAGGCAGTGGAACTCCACTGGAGTCAATTGAGTTGCTCCCACTTAATTGGTGAATTTGTCATCAAATTCTTCATTTGCTCTCGGAGGGATGGAAAGATGCCATAAATTCTGGATGCTAAAACAGTCCCCACGTTGGTGAATCAAACCCAAACAAGGAATTGTGTGTGGCAGGAAAGAGCCAGGAGAGTTAATGAGCATTAATTGGTGACGAAGTTCGGTGCTGAGGGAGGCTGGGGACCTGCAGGTGGCTCCAGGGAAACCAGGTGTCCCGCATTCCTTCTTCCCATAGAGTTTCTTCCTTTATTTATTTGGATTTGTGGCTTTACCCTTGGAGACACCAGGGATGGGAACAAACTGGGGCCAGTTTGATGCTGAGGCTGTTTTTTTCTTTTTGCAGATTCCAAAGACTGGAGGCATCAGGAATGTTGAGGACAACGAGCTGAGGGGGTCGAGGTGCTGTGGGCACCTTGGGGAAACCTGATGGTTGTGTGAGGAGCTCCACCTATTCCCACATCCAGGGAAAAGGCTGGAGGCTGAGGGCAAGATCCAAAGGAGGAGCTTTTCCCAGCATCCCAGCGATTCCAGGAGCAGAGCTGACCCCTGGAGCCCCACCCAGACACTGACAGCCAGGAGGGAATCGGGGCACAAAAATGGAGACATAATTAAAAATGAGGAGCTGGCCCTCAGCAAAGCAGATTAAGGAATTAGACTGAGGCCAAAGCAGGACTGCAGGCCAGGCTTAATTTCCCTCCCCAGGGCCAGCTGAACTCCTGACTCGTGGCTGCTGTTGTTTGATGGTTTTGAGGTTGTTGTGTCTGGTACAAAGCTCTGGCCCCGTGCCCTGCCCAGCCTGGAACCACCTTCCCCCAGGGACCACATTTCCCCAGCAGACACAATAAATATGTGGGGGTTTCTAACGATATTTCCATGGGGTTAAACTGGCAGTTCTTTCTCCTGAAGCAGAACATCGACGTTGCCGAGCCTGGCTCATCCCCCTTCTCCTTGGCTGGGCAATAACGGAGCTTTTGATCATTCCTGGGAAAAATGGAGTGAAGGAAGTTTGTCTTTCCTTGGAAAGCTGGAATTGGAGCCGATGGGTTGTGAGGAGAAGGCTCCACGCGGGTAATGAATTTAAGGCATCCGATGGAAGGGCTGAGCCTGCGGCTGATGGACACGGAGCTTCTCCAGGCTGGATGCTGAGGGTCTCCATCCATCCATCCATCCATCCATCCATCCATCCATCCCTCCATCCATCCATCCATCCATCCATCCATCCATCCACCCATCCATCCCTCCGGGACAGGAGCTGCCTCCCACCTCCCCGACACAGCTGCTGGTAAGTCACGGCTCGAAGGAGCTCCCAGCAAATTTTAAAGTGCTTTGAGTTCTTTCCAATAAGAGCTGGCAGCAGAACCTCGGAGCTCTGGTGTCTGGAGCTGTTTCCCGGTGCGTTCTGAGTGCCAGCGCGGGCTCTGCGGGGCCACGTTTGTGCCACGAACCGCAGCGTGCACTTGGTGGCTCCTCCGTGCAGAAGGTTTTTATCCTGCTGCCAGCCATGGAAACTCCAGTGGCAGCCCGGAAAATGCCGGCTGCCTCACACACCGGAGCTGCCTCACACACCGGAGCTGCCTCCCACACCGGAGCTGCCTCATTCCTGCTTTTCCATCCTCCCGCCCCAGCCTGTGCCAGGCTGTGCTGCCTGTGGGGTCGGGGATGGCAGTGGCAGCCCTTGGCAAGGTGTGAGCCGCCCCAGCCCCGGTGCCAGCGCCGCGTCCTCGCAGCCCCGAGGTTGGCTGATGGGGTTGGATGGTGGTGATGGTTGAAATTGATGATCTTAAAGATCTTTCCTAACCTTCACGATGTTGTGATGCTCCAATTCCATGAGTTCGGTGCACAGCTGTCACTTGGGCATTGTTTTCTTTGCTGGTGCTGTAAAATCCCAAAGTCACAGGCTCAGGAATGGTGACATCAGCAAGAGGAGCTGGGTGTTCCCATCCTTGGGAGAGACAAGGAGCCCTCGGAGCTCCTGGTGACCCTGGCACTTCTGGAAGTGCCAGCAGCTTCTGCTGCTTCATCCTCTTCTTCCTGCCCCTGCTACCAACACAAAATACTTGGAGATTTTGTGTTTCAATCAGAGCCTCTGTCCCATGTCCCCAGACCCTCTGCTCGGGGGTTGTTCAGAGGTTTCAGAGCCAGATCTGATGAGCAAAGTGTGGCTTTGTCTGGTTTGGTTTATTTATGAGATTGGGGAGAGGGAATGGTTTGTGCTGAAGAAGCTGAGGGAGCTGGGAAGGGGCTGGAGCCCCAGGAGAATTCCTGAGGGAGCTGGAAAGGGGCTGGAGCCCCAGGAGAATTCCTGAGGGAGCTGGAAAGGGGCTCAGGCTGGAGCAAAGGAGGCTCAGGGGGGACCTTGTGGCTCTGCACAAGTCCCTGACAGGAGGGGGCAGCCGGGGGGGTCGGGCTCTGCTCGCAGGGAACAGGGACAGGAGGAGAGGGAACGGCCTCAGGCTGGGCTGGGGAGGCTCAGAGTGGGCATTGGGGAAATTCCTTCTGGAAAGGGCTGTCCAGCCCTGGCACAGCTGCCCAGGGCAGGGGTGAGTGCCCATCCCTGGAGGGATTGAAAAGCCGTGTGGATGTGGCATTGGGGACATGGTCAGCGGTGGCGTTGGCAGTGCTGGGGGTGGCTGGACTTGCATCTCTGAGCTGTTTCCCTCAACCCCAGCTGGTTTCTGCCAGCAGAGCAGGTGACCAAAGCTGCTGAAGTCCAGTGACAATTTGGGTTTGCAGCACCTGCTGTTTCTCACTTGCTCAAACCTCTGCTTTTCCCAAATTGGCTGCAAAGATTTCCTGACACTTTTTCAGCCCATGTGAATTGCTGCAGCTCCCCTGAAGCCTGGGGAGGTTTCTGACCCTGTGTCAGCCAATAATTTGGCCCCTGGTTGTCAAAAACTACTCAAGGCTCATGTCCATGACAGGGAAAACTTATTAGGAGGTGAAAATTGCTTGCTTGGCTTTTCCTGCTTCTCCTGGTGACAGTAAATAACACAAGAGCCCTCACAGAGCACTGATAAAAGCACAGAAAGAAACAGCCAAAAACCCAGCTGCAAGGAGGAGCCCCAGGGTGGGTCAGGGTTTCACCTCCCTGTGCCAGGGACACGGCCCTGGGTGCCGGGGGGGCTGCAGAGGTGGCACCCAGCTGGAGGACAGGATAGCTGGAATTCCAGCGGCTCACACTGCCCACAGAGCTCCAAGGTGGGGCTTTCCTTTTGGCTGGGTGGCTCTCAGGACCTTCCCCTGGCCTGGGGTAGTGCTGGGGCACAGAGAAACCAGGACTGTGCTGGGACACGGGGGCTCCCCCCCGCTGCATCCATTCGGTGCTTTCATCCCAAGACATGGATCGGGTCTGTGCCTGGAGGGGGGAAAACCCTGCTGGAAACCCCCGCGGGAGCCCTCAGGTGGCAGTGGCTGCTGAGGGCTCTCCAAGGCCCCCCACCCCGGGCTTCCAGACACACAGACGGAGTCCTGAGCTCCCAGCGGTGCCCAGATGTTTTCTGGGATGCTTTGGCTGCCGGCAGTGTGGATAACTGGAGGGGGCACCGCCGGGTGCTTCCACCTGTGGGAAGTGGATGGGTGGGCTCAGGTTGTTCAGGGAAGCTGTGGCTGCCCCTGGATCCCTGGAAGTGGCCAAGGACGGGGCTTGGAGCACCCTGGGATAGGGGAAGGTGTCCCTGCCCATGGGATGAGCTTTAAGGTCCCAAACCATTCCAGGATCCTCTGCCTAAACCCTGTGATTCTCCTGGAAGCCGGGGAAAGCCTCTGCAGGTGGGGCTGCTATAGTCCAGAATCCAAACTGGATTTCATTTCCAGGCATCCTCGGGACACGCAGAGCTGTGTGGGGTGCCCTGACCCAGCCCACTGCCCCCAGGCTCCGGACTGGTGCCCAAGGATGGAAAGGAGCTTCCTGCTGCTCCTCCCAGCCGAGGGGAGCGGGGCAGCTCCCGCTGCAGGACAGCCAAGGCTCCGTCTGACATCAGGGCCGATGAAATCGAACCCCTGGGAAGGAGCCAGCGTGAAAGGCAGGGAATATTTCCCAGCCAAGAATTTTTGCGGGAAATGGGGCTTCTTGCCCTACTCCAGGCTCGCCTGTGAAATGGAAAAGATGACTCGAGCTGGGTTCTTGTTTGGATTGGTTCAATTAAGCTGAGTGGGGCTTTGAGGCTCAGGTTTATTTGATGGAATTATTGTATGGAACTCATAAATGCGATACTTTAACCCCCAGAGAGCCTCTGCTGCTCGGGTGAGGGCTGAAGGAGCTGCACTGTGCCCCGCTGCCGAGGCTCTGATGGAATGAGTGTAATTCCTGCAGGCCTTGACCCAAATCTCTTTTTCATCTCTTGCTCTTGGATTAAGCCCCTGATGGAGGAGAGACTTGAAGGAATTCTTGTCAGAGATGCTTAAGTCGCTCAGGAAAAGGATGAGACAAAAAGAGCTGGGAGGTTTTAGTAAACATTTAATGGTTTTTGCGTCGTTTCAGAGGCATTTGAAGCGTCTGGGGCTTCTTGAGAACCCCACAGGTAAAATAGAAATGGGGTCTGGCGGGGAGAGGGGCTTCAGGGGGTGTCCAGCCCCTCCTGGGCTCCAGCATCCTTTAATTAAAGAAAGAAAAGCTGATGAGAGCCTCCACAATCTGAAGGCAGCCTTGCACGTGTAGGAAAGCCTTACTAATTTGGGGTAGGCAATAAATAAAGGGTCTGGGTCTGCTGGGACAGCTCAGCATCCTCAAAGCAGGGCACGGGACACCCCGAGGAACGAGGAGTTAGTTAAAGCAGGCCAGCAGTAATTAGAGGTGGGAGACTGAAATAATTAGAGATGGGAGGCTTGAAACCACTCTGAAGAAATTATAATTATTCTTGATACATTTTAATAAATAATTTCTTTTTTTAAAAAGGGAAAACTCCCTTGGAGTAAGAAAAAACTGCTTATTGAGGGAGCAGCCTCATTGCACAGGGGGAGGGAAGGAGCTGGGACTGCTCGTGGTGACGGGCAGGGAGCAATTATTGCTCCAACCAGAGTGGGAACCAGGGATTGCAGGTGGTTCCATCTTCCCAATCCCCAAATTCCGAGCTGCTGCCAGTTTTAAATGCCTGTCCCAGTCCCCTCTGGAAGAGGCTGTTCCCAGCCTGGGGGTGCAGGGAGTGGTGGCACGGGGAGGATCTCGGCTGCCTTTCCGAAGGCACAGTTCAGTGCTTCCCGCGGAATTCCTGCTGTGTTGTTTCCCTTTTTAACCCTGGAGCCCTCATTAACCCTTCGGGGCATCCCGGCTCTCCCATTGGATGCATCCTGCCTGTGCTCAGCATCCACACACAGAGTTCTTCCCGAGGACATCCATAAATCCCAGTGCTGAGGGAAGAGCTGCTCTGGAGGCTTTTGGGGGCTCCCTCTGCAGCCACCGTGTTCCGTGTCCTTGGAATCCATGTCCACATGCACTGTCCCTGCCCTGCTCCAGGCCTGCTGGGCTTTCCAGGCACTTCAGGGGCCTGGGGCAACTCCAGGGCCTGGGTTTTTCTTCCACCTTTCTTTTCAGTGGAAGATGATGGGATATCCCACAGAGGGGCCGTTTATCTCCAGCAGCCCGGGCAGCAGCGATCGCCGGCATTCCAGGAGGGATTTCCCAATCCTGCCCCTGCAAATTGCCCACTTCTGCTCAGCTCTGACTCTCCCACGTGTTCTCCCTTCCCCTTTTGTCAGGGAAATGGATGGAATCACCGAGGTGCTGTTCCGAAGCGCGCCCGCTCATTGAACCCCCGGCATTAATTATTGAACGCTCCTCCAGCAGGCAGAGGTGTGCTGGAGGAGTAATGGAGCTCTTATCATCAATCCTCTGGGGAAAAGAGATCGCAATTCCAGCGTGGGAATGTTGGGTTATCCATTGGAAAATACTCCCGTTTTCTCCTCAGGAGCGGAGTGAAAAGAGGAAGGGGAAGGGTGATGAGATTAGAGCTGGGTCTGATTCCAGCGCAAAGACTCCTCGTGGCACTGGGAAGCGCCTGGAGCGTCGGGATTCTCCATAGGATCCTCTCATCTCCAGGGAATTCCTCCCTTTGGTTTGGTGCTTCAGGAGCGTGACAGATTGAAAAACTCTCCCCTGGCAACACCTGTGGGTGCCTGAGAACGGATTCATGGAAAAGGGAGAGGTTCTTTGGGACATTCCCGTCTTTATGCCCGGAAAAGGGAGAGGTTCTTCAGGACATTCCCGTCTTTATGCCCAGAAAAGCGAGAGGTTCTTCGGGACATTCCCATCTTTATGCCCAGAAAAGGGAGGGTTTCCTTAGAACATTCCCGTTTTCCTGCCGAGTTTTCAGTTTTGGTCCATCCAGGAGGGAATGAGGAGCTGATGTTTGGGCGGTGCTGGTGATGATCCCACTCCAAATTCCCCCCGCCCTCTCCAACCCTCTGTGCCGCCTCCATCCTCTGGCGCGGGGCTGCTCCGGGAAAAGCCTCAAAAGGAAAAGACACTTTGGAAGCCGAGAAAGGGCCAGACCCGGAGCCCCCGAGTGCCAGTGGATCACTGGGCAAGGAATGCCAGGAGCTGGAGCAAAACCCGCAGGGAGGGAGGCGGGAGCGAACTGCTTGGAGCAGGAATGGGAGGGGAAATCCCAGTGGGTGCTGGGGGGTCTCCAGCAGCAGCGAGCCCAGGGCTGGGACCTGTGCAGGGCATTGGGGGAAGTTGGGAGCCGCCCCATTCCAGCCGGGAATGAGGCTCGGGACTCCCCGCGACTGGAACGGGAATAACCCGAAGGACAAAGCGGCTCCCGGTTGTTTTTTATTTCCCAGTTCCGTGGTTTCGTCTGCAAATTCACGAGCGCTTTCCGACCAAAAAAAAAAAAAAAAAAAAAAAAAAAGGGAAATACTCCTATCCAAGAGTGTTCCCTGGTAGTTTTTAAAATGGAAATGTTTGCAGAGGGTTCCATATTTCACAGAAATTAAAGAAAATCCATCTCGTTCCCGGAATGCTCCGTAGCATCCTAAGAAGGGAAGCAGGGAAAAGTATCGCCGGGAAAGTGATAATACATCAAGGTTCCTGTGCTCATTATCAGCACAAGAGGCATCATATACATAAAATGTGGGTCAGAGCATCGCATTTAGCTTGGATTTATCCCTGGCGGGAGGCACTCGTGTGCTCCTGCGGAACAACACATGCTCCGATAAGGAATTCCAATGGCACGGCGCCTCCTTATCTCGGAGATAAGCAAATGTGCTCGCTCCCCCCAGGGATGATTTTCCAGCTTGTCAGCTCCTCCCTGCTCCCGGCCCCGCTCCCGCGGCTGCGGGGTGGGAGGGGAGAATATCCCGCTGGAAGGTTTGGGAGTGGAGGAGCTGAGGGAACCACGGGGCATCTCCAGGGGCACCTGGGCAGGAGGATGGATCGGCCCTGGGGAGGGCAGAGCTGGAAGGAGGAGGCCGGGAAAGGAGCCCGGAGTGTCTTCCCTGGGCAGGAATGTGGGATGGAGCAGCCAGGGAGCCATCCTGGAATCCCAGAGCACCTGGAGCTGGGAGGGACCTCAGAGATCATCCAGTGCCACCCCTGCCATGGGCAGGGACACCTTCCACCATCCCAGGTTGCTCCAGCCCGGCCTTGGGCACTGCCAGGGATCCAGGGGCAGCCACAGCTGCTCTGGGAATTCCATCCCAGCCCCTCCCCACCCTCCCAGGGAACAATTCCTTCCCAATCTCCCATCCAGCCCTGCCCTCTGGCACTGGGAAGCCATTCCCTGGGTCCTGTCCCTCCAGGCCTTGTCCCCAGTCCCTCTGCAGCTCTCCTGGAGCCCCTTCAGGCCCTGCCAGGGGCTCGGAGCTCTCCCTGGAGCCTTCTCCTCTCCAGGTGAGCACCCCCAGCTCTGCCAGCCTGGCTCCAGAGCAGAGGGGCTCCAGCCCTGCAGCAGCTCCGGGGCCTCCCCTGGATTCTTTCCCGCAGCTCCAGGTCCTCCCTGTGCTGGAATCCCGCGGCTGGAGCAGCTCTGCAGGTGGGGCCTCACCTGAGCGGGGCACAGGGACAGAATTCCCCCTCTCCAGCCTGTCCCCGGGATGCCTCCCTTCCCTCCAGTTCCGTGGGAATCACTAATGGGAGAAGGGATCCAAGGGAAGACGCCCATTTGGAATGGCAGGCTCAGCACCAGCCACTCCCAACTCAGGGATGCAAAAGGAACCCAAAATACCAATTACTGAGGGGAGAGCAGCTTGGAGCCGGATTAAAACCAGGACACGGAGTGTGTGTGTAGCGAATTCCCAGACAAACTCCCAAAATTCCCGATCCCTGCCTGGATCACACGGATGTTTTTAGGCACGAGCCTGTACAGGAAATATTCCCGCAGAAGCTCTCTGGACTGTTCACAAAATTAGAAATATCTGCTCAGTTTTACACCAGCAGAGGCTCAGCCTCGTGTTTGCACCTCTCGTTGCTGTGTAAATATAGAAGCTGCTCTCCTCCAAATTCTTTCCTGCTTAATTTAAGTTTTCTTGGATTGAGTAGGGAGCTAGGTTCATTCCCTGGAATAGGGAATGTAGTTCATGGAATGAGTTCAAGGGGGCTTTCCAGGTGGAGAGGGAGAAAAAAAAGTATCTAAAAATAGATATTGTATTTATATATAATTATATATAAAATAGATCACATATAAAAATAAATATTTTATTTATAATAAAATATATGTATTATATAAAATACATATATTTTTATTTATAGATTTTACATGTATTTTATATATATATATATATAAAATTAAATTTTAAAACTCAGGTTGTGTGGGTTCCACAGGTTTAAAAATAAAGCCTGGCAAATTGTTTAGTGTAAAAAAAAAAAAAAAAAAAGGAGGAAAAAGTCAGACTCTGTCGGTAAAAACGATCTCCAAAAGGAGGGACTCAAGGGTGAGATGTTGAATTTTTTTACAGTGGCTGCACCCAAGGTGCTGGGGGAGCCTGGCTGGTTCCATGCTCCGGGAAAAAGCAGGAAAAGCGTGGCAGAGGATGGGCTGCTGGAGCAGGATCCTTCCCTTCGGCATCACCTCAGCCTCCCGGGGCTGCTGCTCTCCCTGAGCTCCCAGGCTCTGCCCAGCTGATGGTTGGGAATGATCCTCTGGAATGACTTCCCTGCCTTGCCAGGGGCAGCTTCAGCACTCCCAGCCCGTTTCGCCCTGGAAATGCGGAAATCTTGCTCTTACTGTCAGTTTTGGGGGGAAGGAAGAGCCTGCAAACCTGTGCTGTTCCAATCACAACTTCCTTGTGCCTGATGAAACCTGGATAACCCTGGCTTTATCCATTTTAGCTGATTTTTCACTACTTAAGTGAAATTTTGACTTTTTGCTCCTTTTCCAGCAGCCTGGGGTGGGGCTGGGCCATGGCTTACCTGGGCACGGCTTTATTTGATGTCTTGCCCTACTTCCAAGAACTTCCACACATTTAAAGTTCAGCCAAAGCATCTGAACCTTCTGTGATCCCTCCATCCCTCCATCCCTGTGCTCTTGGAACACCTCAGACTCGTCCCCAGGGGGGTTGGTGACACGGTGGCCTTTGCTCTCTTGCCTCACTCCCAGTTTTTATACTTCCCATGCTCTATAAAGTTATTTTTTCCCCTCGAAACCCTTCCCCTCTTTCTGTCCTTAACCTCACGTTTGATCCAGGTCCCTGTTCCCATTTTACACCACTCACAGATTTTTTAATATCTTTCTTGTGACCTCTGCCACCGCTCCTTCCCGAGGAGGGATTTAATTCCCCAGCTCCTCGTGCCCATTGGGAAGAAATGCAGATTTGCTGGAATGCTTGGCATTAATCCATTTTGGATTCCAAGCAATTCGATGGAGCCCAGCGAGAAGGGCGGGCGGTGCTCTCCCAGTTTCCAGAGGGAGGCACTGGACCAGGATGCCCAGGGAAGTTGGACACCCAGGAAGGTGTCCCTGCCCGTGGGACAGAGAGGAGCTGGAAGGTGCCTTCCAACCAAACCATTCCCTGATTCCCTGGTGCTGTGGACAGGACTCCCCAGTACCCCCAGCTGTGGCAGCTCCCTGGCTCTGGAGCTCCCTTTGCATTGTTTTTGGGATGGGGAGGTTGGTCAGGATCCAGTCCTCCTGCTGAAACAGCCACGATTTCGGGCTATTCCCGTTTTCCGAGTCTTAGCAATCCTCATCCATCCTGTACCAGCTCCTCCCTCCTCGTTGGGTGTCCCCAGCCCAGCACTTCGGTGTCTCACTCATCAGTGACTCAGACACATTCCAGCCTCTCCATGATCCATGGCTGCACTCCTGACATCCATCCCACAGCTCCTCCATCCCCGGGCAGGGGAAGGCAAGCAGCACCTTCGCTGCCTGATTATTTCATCCTTCCAATGGTTTTTCCCCCTCCTCCTCCTCCTCCCATTCCCCAATTTATCATTTCTGGAGATGCTTCACCTGCAGCAATTCCCGACGATGGATCAGCAGCTCCTGCCCCCTCCTGTGCTGCTCCTCATCCCTGAATTATTTTGGAGATCCCTCCTGGTGGCAGCTCTTGCCTCTAATTTTCCCATTATCATGCAGAGCTCCCAAGCCAGTTCATCCCAGAAATGCCAAGGGCACGGGCTGGGCACAGATTGCTCTTTGTGCTCCTGGTCGCTCTGGTTTCCAGGGAGTCGTTCCCAATATCCATCCCCAAAAAGCCCCAAAACATGGATGTTCCCACAGCTCCCTGACGGGAAGGCGCAGCTGGGCAGGGTTCAGGCTGTGCTCCCAGGGAATGAGTGATGGGAAAAAGCCTCGGGGAGGTTTAAGTTGGATCTTCAGGAAAGGATAAAGTTTTCCTTATCAGCATCCCATGTGGAATGCTGTTCACACCTTCTTCCCTCATTGCAATCCCAGCGTGGCTCCTGGAGTCCTAAAAGTCCCTGGATTTCTCCCACTGCTCCCTCCATCACTGAAAGTGCTGGAACTGCAGCTGTTTGGGTCCTGTTGGTGGGAAAAGCTCCAGGGACACCTCAGAGCCCCTGGCAGGGCCTAAAGAGGCTCCAGGAGAGCTGCAGAGGGACTGGGGACAAGGCATGGAGGGACAGGACCCAGGGAATGGCTTCCCAGTGCCAGAGGGCAGGGCTGGATGGGAGATTGGGAATTGGGAATTGTTCCCTGTGAATTCAGCCTGGTCCAGTGGAAGTGTCCCTGCCCATGGCATGGGGCTGGAATGAATTCAAGGGCTTCAAGGTCTCTTCCAAGCCAACCCATCCCAGAAGTGTTTGGTGGGAACAGGCTGTGTTCCTGCAGCCCAGCTGGAGCAGGGATTTCCAGGATGAGGGAGCCCAGCTCCCTCCACTGCTCCCTGCTGAGTGGATGTCCATGCTTTTATTCCAATGGGCTGGCAGGAAGGTAAACAGACGTGCTGACCTGAAAAATCCAGTTTCATTTTAATGAAATGTTTATTCACAGATGGTTTAATATTAATGTTAAATTGATCTCTGGAATTTTTCCCCATCAAAAATTAACGCGATGCACTCTTTGCCTTTGTGCATGGAAAGCATCTCCCAATTAAGTGGGAGATAACCACTGGAAATCCAACACTGCCACTCAGCCAGTCCCAGGCCATTCATTTCCTTAAGTGCACAAGCACTCCATGAATAATTAATGATGATTAATAGTGGTATTAAACTATTGCTGCTGGATCAGGAGAGTGGAGCAGGTACCAGTTTGTGATTTATAGCCGGGAAACAAGGAGGAATTTGGGAAGGGAGGAATCCCTGTTCCAGCTGGGTGCTGCACACCCTGTGCGTGGGTGCCTTACACATCTGACTTCACACCTGCATGGCCACACAGGTGCCACCTCTGGGCCTTTGAGGAGCTCCAAACTTTTCCAGAGATTCGACCAAACTCTTCCCAACTTGGTCTAAGGCGGGCGCTGGACCCTCTGGATTCTCTCCAGCGAGGGAGGGGCGAGAGGTGTCCCAGAGCCTTGTGGGGTGTGGCAGAAATCCACGTGGGGTGGAAGCAAAGGAAGGGACAAAGGAGCTTTTCCCGTGGTAATGCCCCAGGGAGCAGCCCCACGGCCTCCATGCAGGGCAGGATCCTGCCCGGAGCCGCTGTTCCTGGAGAACAGCTCCGTGCTGGGCTGGGCTGCTCGGCACAAGGCAGGAACGTGCCTGGGCTGGCAACATTAATATTGATTAAAGGGTTTATGACTAAGTGTGAGGAGGAAGCAGCAGCCTGTGCAGAGCTCGGAATAATTTGGAGTGGTTATTTTTAGGCCAGGATGAGATAATGGATTTACACCGAGCCAAGGGCCGGGTGCTTCATCCCATTCCCGGCCTTTGTGGCTTTGCATCCCCAAGTATCCCTGGGCACATCCCCCCTGGGCCACCCTCCATCCTCCTTCCCCATAGGAACAAACGGGACCTGGTGCAAATTCCTGCTCCTTCCCCGGTGCTTTCTGCCTCATCAGCACCTCTGGAATCCACAAGGAAACCAGAGAGGCTAAAAAGAAAGAAATTAGTGAATGTAATTTACCAGGAAAAACATCTCCAAAGCCTTCTTTCCATATGTTTGTTTGCTAAGCCATGGATTTTCCTTGGATGTTGGCACACAACCAACCCACTGAAATTAAGGAATTGTTCAAATATCCAACTTGGAACACGTGAAACATTCCAGCCTTCAAAATAATGATCTTGGGAAGCTCTGTTGGCACTGCCAGGATCCCAAAATCCCAGAATGGCTTGGGCTGGGAGGGATCTTAAAGCTCATCTTGCCCCATGGACAAGAGACGCCTCCCACTATCCCAGGTTGCTCCAAGATCCATCCAAGCTGGCCTTGGCACTTCCAGGGACGTGGAATCAGAGCAGACCCACAAGGGCAGGGACCCGTGTGTATCCCTGTGCATTGTGTCCTTTCCACCATGGACCATCCCATCCACCCCACCCATGGCCTCCTGAAGGCAGCTGCTGCTGCAGTTCCTCCCATGGGCTTGGAGCCAAGCCCATGCTCTTGGCCACGGGAATGGGAGGAATTCCATCCAGCCACCTGCCTTCAGTGGGACTCAAAGGGAAAAGCAGGAATTCACACCTTCCCCCTGCTGTGACACTCATCACGAGGAGCAGCCGTGATTTTCCCCGGCCCTTCCCCGCTCGTTCCAAGGGAAGGAGTCTCTCCTGCAGGAGAGCCGGATGATTCAGCGGCGTGGAGCTCCCGCAGCCTCCCCTGTCTCCCTCGGTTGTCAGGGAGGATGGGCTGAGCTGAATTTTAACAAACCCACTCCCCTGCACCTCCTTCAGCTCCAGAGGCGAAAAACAAACGGAGGCTTGGAGACATCCTGAGCACGGATCACATCCCACTGCAGGAGTCGTGTCCTGTGGAGATCCTGCTGGGAATCTCCTGCTCTTCAGCCCTCAGAGATCCTCTGCACTGGGCAACTCCTGCTCTCTCCATGCAAAAGAAAGGGACATAAAAGGCTCTTTATGCACTTTCATGTGTTTGGAAACAAATCCTCCTCCTCCAAACATGTCCTGGATCCCTTTGCTTCGGAGGTTTTGAGATTCAGCCCTGTGGTTTCCCTAAAGGAGCTCCAGGAGAGCTGCAGAGGGACTGGGGACAGGGAATGGAGGGACAGGACCCAGGGAATGGCTTCCCAGTGTCAGAGGGCAGGGCTGAATGGGATACTGGGAAGGAATTGTTCCCTGGGAGGGTGGGCAGGCCCTGGCACAGGGTGCCCAGAGCAGCTGTGGCTGCCCCTGGATCCCTGGCAGTGCCCAAGGCCAGGCTGGACATTGGGGCTGGGAGCAGCCTGGGACAGTGGGAGGTGTCCCTGCCATGGCAGGGGTGGCACTGGAGGGGCTTTGAGGCACCTCCCAACCGAAATCCATCTAGGATTCCATGATTCCCCCCGTCACATGGAGGTGGAACTTTGGGAGCCCACCCTCACTGTGGGAAGGCTGGGCCCTACCCAGGGCTGCACTGCCAGGCTGGACCCTCCCCATTCCCAGCAGGATGGGGGAGCCTTGCTGGAGCCCTGCTGGATTCACCCCCCAACGGAGGGATTCCCTCCCTAACAGAGCTTGCAGTGCCCAGGATGGAATTCCAGAGAAGGGCTGGATAAACACAAGGGGAGGTGGACACCGAGGCTCCCACTCCTTGTGCTCCCCAGCTACGTCCCCTGCCTTGGCTCGGCTCTGTGCACGAAGCATCCCTGTGCCAGCTTGGGAACAGGGAGCAGCCACTGCCAGGCACCAGCTCCTTCCACAGCCACTTGCTATTTTTTCCTGAAGAAAATAAATTTTTTAGGTATTTTTGCAGTGTCTGTCCTAGAGCATGGACAAGAAAGGTTGGTTATAAATTATGGAGGGCTGAGTCCTCTGTGGAGGGGGAAAGAAAATCCAGGGAGCCTCGGGAAGGGGAACACAGCATTCCCTGGATGAGTGGGGATGAGCCAAGGGAGGTGGGGATCCCACCAAAGCCTTCTCCTGACCCTTGGAAGAGCTCCTGGGGCTCTCTGGCCGGGCAGGGAGCAGCCACATTCCATAATCCAACCCCAACCCTGCCAGCGGCTCCGGAGCCTTGCGAGGGCAATGAAAAATTCAGCAAAGGCAGTTGGAGAGAAGCGCGGGATCATGGAATTCCTTAGGGTGGAAAAGACCTCCAGGATCACCGAGCTGAAGCCTTGGAGCAGCATCTGAGCACAGAGGCTTTAACTGGGCTCTGCTCGGGGAGGCGAGGCCGAGGGGGAGGCAGCGTCCTCCTCCCAGCTCCTTCATCAGCTCCGCCGCTGGATTTGGGATATGAGAGGAGTTGGGAGCATTAATAGAGGAAAACGAGTTTTAGTCACCTTGGGGGGGAATTAAAAAGGTTTTACTTTGGCCAAAGAGGGGAACAACAGAGCTGGGCAGAATCCGTAGCTGCGAGCGGCCGCTGGATCCCGGAGCAGTGGGAGCTCCTGGCTGCTGGGGTGGAGGGGGAATGTGTGGAGTCATCCGTGTCCCTGGGACAGAGGAGGATTCCAGCACTGGGGCAAACGGAACCTGGGTTCCTGCCATTCCCTATTCCCAAATTATGGTCCCCTCTAGAGCAAACAGAAGGGTTGAGAGCATTCCCACCAGGTCCCCTCTAAGTTTCAGCCTCTAAACTGAACTCGGGGGCTTCCCAGGAAAGAAGCCCCATCCCTGTGTGGTTGGCAAACAAGGAGATGCAGGAATTGGACTGGGGAATGATTTGTTCATCCCAGTTTTCCTCGAGTTATCCTATTCAGTAATTCCATGAGCCAGTCCAAGGGGAGTGCTGCTCCTGGAGCACACGGAGCCATCACACCTCGCTGCCTTCCAGCCCTGCACGTGTGGCTCCTCAAGTCCCCTAATTCCGGCCCCAAATCCCAAATCCTCCATTTAATGGAGGGCCAGGAATCCTGAAATCGTGCTGCTAAAAGTGAGAGGAGCTCTGGATTCCCAAAGAACTGTTGGGATGGGCTGAGCCTCCCCATCCCACATGGCACATGGGGAAAGCCAAGCTCAGCCTCTCCACTGCTGCATTCCCGATTATTTTGACTCAAAAGAGCCTGGAGTAGGGACAAATCCATCATTCCTTTGGATAATTTGAATGTATGAGTGTGATTTTTAATACCCAGGCTTCTCCAGCTGCATCTTCCCATTTTTTATGACGTTTCTCCCCATTTTCTGGAGCAGGCCTATCAATTCTCAGCTGCTTTCTTCCTCTTGCTTAATTGAAAATGTCACTTCTTGTATTTAATGAGAATTCCTGCCCTATTCTAACCCTGTCAGAAGAGACTTTATCCCAAAGCTGGTCCTAAAAGCCCACTGCAAAAGTTTTTCTGCTGCCATAAATCCGTGAGGGATTCGGGAGAGCTGCTGGGGCTGACAAGGATTTGAACCCCGTGTGGGGAAATTACAGCTGGTTTTCCAATTTCTCTTCATCTCTGTATTAATTCCATATATTCTCCTTGCCCACCAGTGCTGCTCTTGGCTCTGTGCAGGGATACTGAGCCCCAGGACGGGAAAGGAGCTGGAGAAGCAGAGGGTGGGTGACTCCCCATCCCTGGAGGGGTTTCACTGTGGATGTGGCACTTGGGGACATGGGCAGGGGTGGCCTTGGCGGTGCTGGGACTCCTGCAGCTCCTGCCCCCATGGTTCCCCCACTCCATGGCAATGTCATCCCTCTTCTTTTCCTTTTTACTGGAAAGATGTGTGGAAAGGTTGGGAAATCTGCCCTGCAGACCAAGGCAGAGGGGAAACAAACAGTTCCTGATGTTGCTGCCGCTGGTTTTGGGGATAATGGGGGAGCAGCGGTGGGGATGGGAGGGAGGGAAGGCTCTGATTCATAATTCCTCATCCCACAATGTTTACAGCACTTGGGCTGGGAAAAATACCTGTTCCCAGGAAGGATCCTCAATAGGCCTGGCTTTCTGCTCGCTGCCATTGCTTAGTAACAGCTCTATTTTTAAATGCTAAGAGGGTAATAGAGCAAAAAACTGGGAGTTTACTCAGTCTCTGATCCAACAGGCACTAAACCCAGCGGGATGGGGCCGTTGGGATTGTGGGATTGGGGCCAGGAGCTGCCCACACCAACCTTCAATGCTTCCAGCTGGGTGAGGAAAACCCCAAAGCTGCCAAATCTGTGCAGTCCTCAGCTCGTGGTGACCTCCTGGGGAGGGCATCCTGTCCGTGTGAGGGGTGGCATGTTCCTGGGGCAGCCACGGGTGGGGAAGGAGAGTGCGGATGCAGGAACAGGAGATCTTCAGGGGGAACCTCCTTCCTTAGAGGATCTGCTTCCACCCCAGTGCCACTCTGGAAAGAAATCCTGGAGTCCCAGCCTGGTTTGGGTTGGGAGGCACCTCAAAGCCCATCCAGTGCCAGCCCTGCCATGGCAGGGACACCTCCCACTGTCCCAGGCTGCTCCCAGCCCCAATGTCCAGCCTGGCCTTGGGCACTGCCAGGGATCCAGGGGCAGCCCCAGCTGCTCTGGGCACCCTGTGCCAGGGCCTGCCCACCCTCCCAGGGAACAATTCCTTCCCAGTATCCCATTCAGCCCTGCCCTCTTTCAGCTTAAAGCAAATCTCCAACCGTTTCTGCTAAAATACATTCCCAGGAGTATCCAAACCTCCTAAAATCTGATTTGGGAAGCAGCTTTTGCAAGCCCCATGGATCTGGGAGCAGCACCCATTTTCCCACTGCCTGGATCCCATGCGGCTGCAGCGGGATGGCTGAGGCTGCCTCCTGCCATGGGATCTTCCCTCATGGAAAATACCAGAATAAATGGGATCAGTTGGTTTGGACCCACCCCTGTGCCCCATCCACTGAAGGTCGTGGAATTTTATTCCTTTCCCTGGGCTTTGCAGTAGGCAGCAGAATTCCCTCCATCCAGGCCTGGCATGGATTATTCCTTTCCTTTCTCAAGGACACAGCAGATAAACTCCTGGAAATCCCTCGGGAGCACAGGAGGGAGAAGAGGAGAGCCCGGGGCTGATAAAGAGCTGGAGACAAGTCCCTGAAGCCTTGTGCCACCACCACCTACCCCTGTGGCTTTAACCCATTCCTACAAGGAAGATGGCATTAAACACACGCCCAGATCCCGGGCTTTGGGGATGAGGTGCCAAACCAAGGCTCAGGGCGCAGCAAAGCCTTCACTGTGTGCACGTCCCAGTGCCACCAGCCCCTCCTGCTGCAGAGGGCTCACTGGAAGGAAGCCACCAGGCAGAGGCAGGTGCTGGTTTATCCCTGAGATCTCCCAGCGACGCTGCTTTGGGAGCCCTGCCAGGCTGCAGCTGCCTCTGCCCGGCTCCTCTGCCCTGCCCACGGAGGGACCCGGAGCCTGGGCACGGCAGCTCCTCCAAAACCACCCCTAGAGGGGCAACCCGCTGCGGTGCCAACGCCTGGAGCACCAGGAGAGATTTAGAGCTGTTAATTATCAGAGCGTGGCAGGAAAAGAGGTGCCGTAAGGGAAAGCACGGAAGGTGTGTTACGGACACAGTCCCGAGGGTGGAAACGGCATTTCCCGGGATGCTCAAAGCCAGAGTGACCCCGGCAGTGAACCCTGATGGAGGAGAAAACGGGATCCGCGGGTGGAGGCTGTTCCTGGGAGGGAATGCTCGCTCCCGGCCGCTCCTGCAGCCGCCCTGGAGCTGTCCTCGGTGGCGTTTCTGGCAGCGCAGCCTTGCAGCTCCTTCCCGCACGCATGTGCTCCGCTCACGCCAGCACGTGGAGTCCCGGAGCATTCCAGGACCCTACAGATGCTCCACATCCTTAAAAACCCATCTCATTCCACCGCCGGGCACTCGCTTGTGAGCGGCACAAAGCCCAGCAGAGCGAGGCACCGCGTCCCCTCCCACGGCCGCACCAGCCCGCATCTGGCACAGGGGGATTATTTATCTCTGTTTTCCCTTTCCCATTGGGACTGACAGTGCTCAGGGGCCCTGGCTGCTCCCCCTCCCTCCCACCTCACCCCCACGGCCCGGATTTTAATTTTAGAGGCAGAGAAAATTCCCGTCTCTTAAAGGTCAGAAGGATGCGAAGGAGGGAACAGAGAGAGCCTGTTCCAGCGCGGCCACAGCGGAGCGCACGGAGAGGCTTTGCTCCTGCTGCAGTGCCTGCAATGTATTTTTGCCACACGTTGCTGCAGAGTGCAGCCCACTGCAGCAAAGGAGGGGAGCGAATTCCCTTCGCTGGGCTGTGCGCTCCGAGGAGAGGCTCTGCACGAACGGAACAGCCACCAAGTCTGCCAGCTCCGGCAGCAAACGCTGCTGGGGAGCCTCTGCAGCAGAGCCATCCCCGCTCCCCCGCGCTGGCAGAGCGGCTGGGAATGACCTTCAGCTGCTCTTCAGACGGCGAGAGTCGCGCCTGGATTGTGGGGAACGGAGAGGGAACCGTGTGGCTGAGAGGCAGCTGTGGCGAGGCGAGAGGCAGGGATTTGAGTACTTGGGGCAGACCCGGAGAGCTCAGCTTCTCCAGGGAGGAATTCAATAGGAGGGAAGGGGGTTGTGCACCTCCTGGTCGTCGGATGCCGGGAGCTTGGTTTGGAGGAGACAAAATGGAAAGGGGAGGATCAGGGATTCTTCTGACAACATTCCTGACCCCCGTGGCCAGCACTGAACATCCCAGCGGCTCCCAGAATACCCATGGAATCACAGAATCCCAGGCTGGCTTGGTCAGAAGGACCTTAAAGCTCATCTCATTCCAGCAGGGACACCTCCCACCATCCCAGGCTGCATCCCGGAGCAGGAGATCGGGATTGCCCCAGCTCCTCTCCCAGATTCCTTTGTCCTTTTGGTGAGAGAGGGAAGAGGGAGCAGTTTAAGGTCCCTGGCTGTAATATTTTATAACCGGTTTTTAAAGTGCTTCCAGATGATGGAAATGGAATCATTTCAGTGTTAAAAGAAGAAATGAGTTGTTCCAGTTTGAAGAAGGGTTATCATTTTTGCAGATCCAGCCTGATGATGTCATCACTCCAGAAAAATGAACTTTTTCCTAATTTATCTTCAGTGCAGGGATGCAAATATCCCAAGTTATTCCAGAGGCTTCCCCTCAGTGCCGATGGCCCCATGCTCCTTCTCTCCTCCTGCACCCCATTTTTAACCTCAGCCCTTGCCAAGGTCCAGAGGCTCAGGTGACCCACGAGCTTCTCCAGCCCCTCAGATCCCTCTGCCAGGGAGGGAAGCTCATGAAGTGTCACCCAGATGGAAGAGCTCCAGCAATTCCTCATGGATGACCCCAATTATCCATCGATTGCACACCGGGGATGAGGAGGGAGGGCAGTGCCCGGCTGCTTTCTGGGTTCCCATGAAGATTTTCCTTCCTTTCCACCCCTGTTTTTCATCTCCTAAATTCTGCCTCAATCAAAATTCCCAAACTCAGTGACTTTTATGGGCAGAGCCTGCCAGGTCCCTCCTGCCCCACCCCTGTCACCCTCTCCCAGCCCCCAGCTGGACTCTTTGTCACATCCACCGGGTCCTACTCGGAAGCTGACCTAACACCCCCCCATGTCTGTGGCACCACGGCCGTGCCTCATCCCCTCCTCTCCATCCCACAGTGAAAGGCTCCAGAAATGGAGATCAGCTTTGCCTGGGAATATATCAAGTAGCACTTGAGAGAACTTGGAAAAACCAGAGGGGGAAAAAAATATATTGGGCATTCTAAAGGGAAGAGAAGCTGTGCAGCTCCAGCATTTATTGAATCGAAGGAGCTGTGTCCTTAAAGCTGTGCCTTCTCTCCATAGTCCAGACTTCTGAAAAAATGGGGGACAAAAATAACTTTAATTCAAGGTTATCTGTGTGATGCTTTGATTTACCCCCCATCTTCCCAGCTGGACTCGACCAGACCCTTCTGAGCCCAAACCTGCAGAACCCTTTTAGGGAACACATCCAGCTTTCCTAGGAAATTTGCTGAAGGAATTAATGATTCTAAGCCTCGCCTTAGCCAAGCCCACAGCAGGGAAAGCGTTGTTTGTAGGAGCTTATCAGGGGAAATGCATGGAAGAGCAGCAGTAAAGCCCAGCTTAGGGACTTGTTCCACTGATCAGCGGGAGTTCTGCACCAGCAGAGTTCAGGGATGTGCCTGGCATCCACATTTCTCACTGTTCTGGCCTGCTCTTTGCTGGCCTTGCTTTTCCTGCCTCCACTGGAGTCAGTGTCGCTGTGAATTGGTGTGAGATGATGGGAGTTGGGGATTTAAGTTCCACAGCTCCAGCCTTGCCCTTCCCAGCTCCTGGCCCAGGGAGTTTGGCCTCTGGGAAGGTTCCTACCTTCCCCTGCCCTCCTGCATCTCCCCCTGGCACACCTCTGTGTTTCTCCCACTCCACACTTGCCTTTGCAGGAAGGAAGGTCTCAATTTTGTACACAAGGGCTCGACTCTTCCAGGGCTTTTCCAGTTCCTTTGTGCCCTTCAAAATCTTGGTGTTTTTCAGGAATACCAGGAAGGGAAAGAACTCTCTGTTGTAACAAAAAATTCCTATCTTGTGCTACTGCAGATCTCCTGGGAGACAAATTTCCATCCCCTGCCTCCCAGAAGCTGCCCCTGTCCCAGCTGACACTGGACACCCTGAGATCAGAATCACTGGGTTGGGTTGGAATGGACCTCAAAGCCCATCCCATCCCACCCCTGCCACGGCAGGGACACCTCCCACTGTCCCAGGCTGCTCCCAGCCCCAATGTCCAGCCTGGCCTTGGGCACTGCCAGGGATCCAGGGGCAGCCCCAGCTGCTCTGGGCAACATCGAACCAGTGGATGCCCACTTCGAGCACTGCAAAAATGTTGGTGGAGCAAAACTTTTCTGGGCTTAATTTCAGTTCCCACTCGGAGATGGAGAGAGTGGAAGAGACTGGGAGCATCCCCAGAGCAGGAATTCCTCCACCAGCAACAGGGAGAGGAGAGGTCATCAGTGCCACGGGATTATCCCCGTGCAACAGCCTGGAGAGCTCGCTGCTGCCATAAACCCTCCTGTGATCCTCTTCCAGCTCCTATAAATGCTTTCCCTCTCTGCTGCCAGGCAGATTCCACAGAGCTGGAAGAGCGAGGTGCTGACCTCACCCAGCCAGAGCTGTGAAGCCACCGTGTCACTGCAGCAGTGCCCCGGAGCCGTGGGTGGCAGCGGCTGCCCCAGGGAGCCCGGGCTGGCCGGGAATGGGACGCGGTGGGACCAGGGCTGGGCTTTGCTGCCTTTGGGAACAAAGAGTGGGATCCAAGAGCTGAGCAGCCCCGGGACTTGCTGCTGCCACAGCTGCTCTGAGGAGCACCAGGAGAAGCTGCAGGAGCCCAACCTCGTGGGCAGTGATGTGGTGAGAGGTGTCCCTGCCCATGGCAGGAGTGGAACGAGGTGAGCTCCCAACCCAACCCATTCCGTGTTTCCATGAACCCCTGGAGGGTCCCCGGGATCGCTCCAGGTCACACACAGACCCAGGGCAGGGTGGCAGCAGGGTGGGACATCCACGTGCGTGTCCTGCTTTGTCCCGCAGTGGGTGATGCTCGCGGGGATGGAGGACAGCCAGGACAGCCCGGACAGCCAGGACAGCCTCACCCGCGGGCACGATGCCCCTGCCAGGTGTTTCCCATCGCCCCCGCGGTTTTAGCCCGTGGCCTGCGACACCCCAGCCCGCAGAGGACATTGAGCTGTCACCACCTCTGCCCGCGCCGCTCCCGGGAGGCTGCGAGCCCCTTCCCGCTGCCCGGCCCCGCACCTTGGCCAGGGTGAGGAAATGGCTCCAGCCGTGGGAAGGGAGCGATGCGGCGGGCGGGGGCAGTCCGAGCGCGGGGCCGGGGGATGCTCCGGGGATGTTCCGCTCGCGGGGCGCCCCGTCGGGGCGGGGATGGGCGGCACCGCCTGCGCGCACCGCTCCGCTCCGCTCCGCATCCCCCGCACGCCCCGCACAGCATCCCCCGCCCCGCATCCTCCCCGCGGGAGGGGGGGGGCGCGGCCGCGTCCCGCCCCCCCGCACCGCCCCTGCGCCGCCGCGGAGCGCAGCGCGGGCGCGCAGCGGGACCGGACCCGCCCCGCCGCCGCCGCCGCCGCCGCTTTGTGTCTGGGCGCCGCCCGCGGAGGCGGAGCGGGCCCGGCCCTGGGCTCCGCGGCGCGGCGGGGCGGGCGGCGGGACAGCCGCGGGCAGCCCCCGGCGGCGCCCGCGCAGCCCCCGCACCGCGGCTCGGCCGCGCATGGACGCGCGCTCCCGCCTGCACCGTGAGTAGCGGGGCCGGGGCGGGGGGGGCGCGCAGCCCCCGGGGATGCCCGGGCCGCCCACGCCCCCGGGCGCGGGGAGGGAGCGCGGGGCGGCTCCGCCGAGGACAAAGGAGCGCGGGGAGCGCAGCGCTCGGTGCGCGCAGCCCGGGCTCGCTCGGCGCGGAGCCGCCGCCCCCGCGCAGCCCCCGCGGCGCGCTGACAGCTCGGGCGCGATTCCCGGAACCTGCCTGCGACGGGGGTCGGGCTCGGCGCAGCTCCTGGAAAATTCTGCGCCCTTCGCAGCGCCGGTGCCGCCGCGGCGAGGCGCGGGGAGGTGCGGAGGAGGCTCCCCCCGCGCAGGGACATCGCCGCGGTCCCGCGTGGCGCCGCCGCCGCGTCCCTCGGCCGGCCCCGGCCCGTGTGTCCGTCCCGGCCGCCTGCGGAAGGCCGGCGGGTGCTCAAGTTGGGTGCCCGGGGTGCGGGGAGCAGCGGGGCGATGGGCAGCGGCTCATCCCCGTGCCGGGGGATTTGGGGGAAGCTGGGCAGGGCTGGGCCGTGGCGCTCGGAGCCCGCGTCCGCGGCCCCATGTCCGTGTCGCTGCCCGGGGACAGCGTGTGCCGAGGGCACCGAGCTGGGTTTGCTCGTTTTCTCTGGGAGGCTGGGCCGGGGAGGGTCATGGATAAGAGAGCCCTGCTGAAAGTTCCTCGGTTTTTGGGAAATAGAAACGGTCCGGTGGATATTTCTGCCGTGCCCCTCACTCCATCTAAATCCCTTCCTTTTGCTCCTGTCCATCCATGATTTCCAGCTAAAAACTCCGGCCACGTGCCGTTGGTTGGTGTCTTTAACCTCAGGTGTTCCGCGTGAGAATAATCCTTAGGAACAGCTGAAATCCAACGCGTTTTCCTCACCATTCCATGACAAGAGAAGTGACTTAATCCGGTGGGTTTTGCTGTTCCGCATCTGCTCGCTCAGCTCCTCACGGAGGAGGGAGGGAGGGAGGGATGCTCGCTCGCCATGGCAACCTCCCGGCGCAGATTGCAGCCACTTCGGGGAAGTAGCAGGACTTGGGAAAGAAATAGGAACAGCTGATCTCAGAACCGGCATCGGCAGGGATGAACTGTGCATCTTGGAAAGCGTGACCTGTTTTTGGGAATGTTCTTACTGCCTCGGTTCGGAGGTGTGGGTGTGGAGAGGGAATGGGCCTCCAGGAGGTCACGGAGCTTCCTGTGCCTGCAGCCGCAGTGAAAGGAGGGCTCTTCATTTTCCAAACACTGTTAAGTCCTGTGATTATTCCAAAATTCAACGATTCTATAATCCAATACCGTGCTGTGCCATGTTACCTTGGTGTCCCTGTGAACTCTAACCTTGGCCTGTATTCCATCTGTAAAACTTTTCCGTGGGTAAAGTAGCGTTTTTATTTTTTAATTACCTCACAGAGGAGGAGCTTCGTGCTTCTGTTCTATGGCTGATGTGAAATCCCTAAAAAAGGGGGGTTACATTACACTGATTTTCGCAGTTGCTGGAGTAACAAAACCATTCCTGAGTGCCTGGTGGATCCGAGGAGCTGCAGTTCAGGAGCAAACGCTGCAGAGAGCCGGGCTGGAGGCAGTGGAATCCCGGGAAGGAGGAGTGCTGCCTGCCCAGCAGCAAATTCCCCATTCCCTGGGCCTGCAGGAATTTGTCACTGCTTCCTAACAATGCATTAAAAATTGGTTAAAGTTTAAAATCCCACAGAGAGGATTTTAAAAGGAAGCTTGGCCGTTGTCCCTGGAATATGCCAAGGCAGCAGCACCATTAGAGCCCCTAAAGTTCAGATTAACGAAATTAATCACCCCTGAGGTCTTTGCATTTGGACAAGGCTTTGCTGGGAGCATTGGTCCTAAAGCAGAGACTCCAGGGATCCCAAACACAGCAGGACATGGAAATCCGTGCCAGGGGAGCAGGGCTGGACCCACCTCAGAGCGTGGCCCTGGCAGGACAGGCTGGGGCTGTGTGGGGGCAGCCCCAGTGTCCCCCCAGAGCCCCGTGGCCACTGAGCCACTCCAGCTCTGCCCTGTCCCCTGGGCCAGCACCATCCCCCCGGAGCTGCTGGGCCTTGGCAAACCTGGGAGAGGCCTGGGATCAGGGAGAGGAGACTGATGGACAGCGGGGCTTTCCCAGGGCTTCAGAAATGGTGAATTTTATCCACCCAGGGATTCAGGGAATTTTATCCTCCTGGAATTCAGCTGACACCCCCTCCCCTGGGTGATGGGGGAGCAGAGGCTCCATCCCTGGAGCTGCCCAGGAGCCCGGCCGTGGTCCAGGGCTGCCCATCTGGGCTGTTCCCACCTGGGAAAGGGCTGGGGATGTTCTGTGAGCAGGTGGAGGAGGAACTGCTCCCCTCCAGGGTGTGAATCCATCGGGCTCATCATCAGCACTGGGAAAATCTGCTGGGACACAGCTGGGGCTGGGAACCCACCCCCAGCACCCTGTGAGGCGTCCCAGGAACATCCAGGGCCACTCGAGAATCCCAGTTAAGGATCTCAGTGGATGTGAGCCCAGCACAGCCCGAGCTCCTCGAGGTGGTACCAAGCCCTATTTAAAGATTTCCAAGAGCCACGATGTGTCCTTGGTTTTCATCTCAGCTCCCTCTAATTTTAGCGTGGTTTCCGTAGGCTTTCATTTGCAGATTGCATCAAATCCTAGAACAAGGCTTGCAGAACTCGGGGCTGGGTTGGGTTTTTTTTTTCCCTGGGAATGCAGCAATTTGTCGAGAGCAGAGAAATCCTCCGTGTTTGACTGGGCAGAGCCGCCCCTCCTGGTGTGAGCTGCGGAGAAGTTGGGGAAGAGAGGAAGGTGGAGGGATGAGGAGGGATGGCTGGAAGCAGCTGGGAATGAGGCTGGGGAGGTCTGACAGCCCTGGGGAGAGGCTGCTGCCGGCAGGGCTGGAGCCAAGCGCAAAATTAGCGAAAGAAAGGAGCATTAAATCCCAGCGCTCTGGGAAGGGGGAGCAACTGCCGTGTTAATGGATCAGGTTCTGGCGAATAAAGAAGAAAAGAAGCTGTAAGCTCAGGAAGGCTCTTTTTTATTATAAGGAGGAGAACATTCCTCATCCTTTAGTTCCCTTGGATCCGGAGTGAATGACTTTAGAGCTACAGGAGTTTAAGCTCATCGGAGGAAAACGCTGCTTTTTTTTTTCATTCCCCAAATATTTTGCTGGGGAAAAGATTTGGAAATAAGAGCTGGAGCGAAGAGAATCTGTGGAGAGCAAATTTAACCTTTTCTAGGCTAGGAACCAGTGGCCAGTGGGCAGAAATAATCTGAATTTCTCACCAATTGGGTGAAGGGGAGCAGCAGAGTTTATCCAGCCCCGGCAACCGGGATGTAGGGAGCAGCCGGTGGGACTGGGAGTGCCGGGCACATTCCCATGGCTGGGAATCCAGCGCTCGGCTCCGTGTCACGTGAATTGCCAGGCACCGCTCCTCTTCCGAGGATGCTGGAGATGTAAAGACGTCCTTGGGAGATCTCTGCTGCTCGGACTTGGATGCTCGGGAGCTCGGATTGAAATCAAGCAATCGGCCGAGGGATCCACCGGGAATAAAATCCGGGATTAAGGAGCCTTTGGACAGCCGTGGGAGCTCGGGAATCGTCCCCGTGGGACAGCGAGAGCAGCGGGGCAGGCAGAGCATCCATCTGCTGCTGCCACGGAGCCGCGCCGGCGGCTCAGGCACCCAGCCCGGTCCCGGAGCTGCCCTGGAGCGCAGGGTCCAGCGGGATTTAAAGCTTGGATCTCTTGGATCGGCTCAGCCCGGGATTGTTTCGCAGCCGCTCATTCCACAGCACCACTTTGCTGGGCACGGGTTTTTTTTGGTTTTTTTTGTTTTTTTTTTTTTGTCGCTTTGAAATTTTTGCTGCGGCGGCCTGAGGGCAGCCCGCGAAGGAAGGGATGGCATGGCACGGGCAAGGCGGCATTCCCGAATTCCCTCCGAGAGGAACCCGCCGGGGCAGCGGATTCACCCCTCCCCTGAGCTACGGCAGGAGCCGGGAGCGGGGCCGGCGCCGGCGCTTGGTGTCCCTGCTGCAGAACCCATCCCTGCTCTGCAGAGGTGCTGGGGCTGGGGGACAGAGCCGAGGGGACACGGCCCGGGGGGGACACACCTGGTGGCTTCGGGGGGACAGACTCTGCGGGGCTGGGCAGCTGCTGCCGGGGGGACGCAGCTCGGGGCAGAGGGACCTTGGTGGCTTTGAGGGGGGGATCAACCCTGGTGGGAGCTGAGGAGCTGCTGCCAGGGCAGGGGGATCTCGGTGGCTTAGGGGGCCGAGGAGCCGAGCTGTGGCTGCCAGGAGCTCTGTCTCCATCTCTTCCCAGGTCAAACCATTCCCTCCCATTCCCTGCTTCTCTTGCTTTTTTTCCCAAATTCAAAAAAATCAGCTCCATCCAGACACCTCCGTAAGTTCTGTTCCCAACACCCCCTTCCATCTTCCCTTCGCTGTTGCCCTTCTCAGTGCTGACCTTTGAAGAGTCTTTGGGGCAGAGGTTCCTCAGCCCTGGGAGATGTTTGGGAGATGTTTTTGGCCCCCTGCTCCTGCCAGAAGGGCACTTTGCCAGCCTGGACCAGAGGGGCAGGTGGGGGTGGTGATGGAGCGATGCTGGGAATGGAGGGATGAGGCTGGGAAGGGGACACTCACTTCATAATTAGCATTAAAATCAGGACTTGGACTTTGATGATCCTCCCAGCTGGGGATATCCTGGTTCTATCCTCCTGAAGGTGTTGGAATCTCGTTGCACTTTGATTTCGCCCCAGGTATTTGCTGTGTGTGCGGCGTCCCCACCTCGAGGCAGCTCTGCCTGTTGTTCCAAGAAATATTCCTACATTCTCCAGCCTGAGCACTAAATTGGGGGCTTTCAGCAGCTCCCTAATTATGTGAGACATTTTTTGTATTTAACAAATGGTTCTGATTCCTGCCAGCACTTCAGCCCGGTGTTCCAGGCCCGTGGGTGTCAGGGAACAGAACATATTTCTGTGTCTGTGAATATGATCCCACACGTTGTCTTAAGTGGGAAAATGTTCACAGCCCTTATATGGAGAAGGTTTTTTTTTTTTCCCCTAAATCCATCAGTGCTTTCTCCTGCAGTACTAACGCAGTTTGATCTTCCTGGTGCTCTCCAGGCTGGATTAGGAAGCAGAAATACGCAATGGGCTTTCTTCTTTTCCTGGCAAAAGCGTGGCGTGACCTGCTCTGCCCTCAAGGAATTGGGCCTGCAAGTGGGGGATGCTTCTCCACACCTGCAGAGCTGCCAAGTGCAGGTACCTGGGAGCAGCCAGGTGCTGTTTCTCCTGGAACTGTGCATCCCTCCTTCCCCCTGGCTGGGAGCTCCCACCCCCAGCCGTGTTGGTGGCATTGCTGCAGCCTCCTGGCTGTGCTGGCAGCCAGGAATGGTGGAAGGAGCTGGGATGTATCACGGCACGGTGACGTGTCCCACAGCGGGGCCCTGCTCCCCACCCCTGTGCCAGGGGGATTTTGCCGTGTGACGCAGGGAAATGTAGGGAATACAGGAGTTCTGGGAGCACTGCACGGTGTCCTGAGGGAACATGGGTGAGAGGATGGATACAGACCCATGGAACAAAGGGGGAGGAGTTCCTTAGGCTGGTGGAAGGGTGGAATTACCTTCCAATGGATTTTGTCCAGGAACACTCATGGCTGCATGAAGTATTCCTGCCCAGGGGCATCACTCCCAAATCCTTTGGGGTTTTGTGATGGTCATGGAGGAGCAGGAGTGGAGTGAGGCTTGTTCTGTGCTGGTTCCTGGGAAAGCTGAGGCTGTGGGGAGGATGGCCAGGCTGGAGTGGCCATGGTCACTCAGGGTGTGGCTGTGGGGTCACTCAGGCTGCAGGGTCCCTGCCCCATGGGAAGGTCTGCTGGGAGAGAGGGGAGAGGGATGGCAGAGCAGGGATGCTGTTGGCTCTGGGCCAGTCAGGCCCAGAACCAGGGAATGGCTGGGGATGGAAGGAACCTCTGGAGATCATCCAGTGCAACCTCCCTGCCCACCAGGGTCACCCAGCACTGGTGACACTGGAACATGTCCTGGTGGGTTTGGGATGTCTCCAGAGAAGGAGACCCCACAGCCTCTCTGGGCTCTGCTCAGGGCTGGGCCCTGCCCAGGGCAGCAGTTCTGCCTCCTGTGCAGGGCAATTCCTGGGCTCAGGCCCTGCCCGTGGCTCTGGGGCCGCTGCCGGGCCCCGGAGCAGAGCCCGGGCCCTGCCCTGAGCCCTCCCTGCCCCCAGGGACAGCCAGGGCTGAGGGCCCCTCTCAGCTGGGGCTCCTCTCGAGCCTGAGCAGCCCCGGCTCCCTCAGCCCGTCCTGGGCACGGGGATGCTCCAGGCCCTTCCTCAGCTGCGCAGCCTCCGCCGGCCCCGCTCCAGGAGCTCCCTGGCCCTGCTGGGCTGAGGAGCCAGAGCTGGGCACGGCACCCCAGAGGTGCCCCCAGGGCTGGGCACAGGGGCAGGATCCCTCCCTGCCCTGCTGGGAATGCTCTTCCCAATGCACCCCAGGATCCCATTGGGCACCGCTGGCTCAGGGACAGCTCGCTGTCCCCAAGGTCCTTCTCCAGGGATTCCTGCTGGATGTGTCATTTTGGGAATGATGTTCTCCATGAACCTTGAGCACCAGCACAGTGAATACACTGGATTTGTAGGAATTTTTCTTGGGACCGTAGAACGGGGTTTTCTCTATTTGTTGTTCTGGGGGTGCAGACTCTGCAGTATTTTTCTCAGGGTTTTTTTTCCCAGCAAAGCCACTTTTCAGGATTCCTGCAGTAATACCCAGGAAAGAGGCCACACTAAAAACTGGGAGCACATCAGCTTTCCAGCCTGGGCACAGAAAATCCTGAAAACAAGGAATTCTGTGCATTTTCCAGGGCTGTCCTTGTCTCCACCTGCCAGGGAAAGGCACTCTTTTACTGGGATGTCATTCCCACTCTGCTGGATGAACATTTCCAGTTGTGATGACAACCATGTGGGAACTTGGACAAGTGGAACGTGGAGCTGCAGGAGCTGCCAGGCAGAGGCCTTTCAGCAGAGCTGCTGTTTTGGGGGGACACATTCAGCACCAGTAGGTGTGAGGCAAGGTGTCAGCCTGGATTTAATCCAAGACATCCTGGGTTTGGAGTAGTGGCTTTGGATAAATCTCATCCCCAAGGTCACTCTGTATCCATGGGGAGGGCTGGGAAAATCCACACACAAAGGACTTGTCTGATTTGTTTCCTTCCTCAGTTTTTTTGTTCCAACTGATTTTGTGGGAAATGCAAACTAGGGCGGGAGTAAGGAGGCAGGAGAGTGGTACTGCAGGGAGGTTTGGAGTGCCCATCCCTGGAGGTGTCCAAGGAAGGGCTGGAGGTGGCACTCAGGGCTCTGGGCTGGGGACAAGGTGGGCATTGGTGATCTTGGAGAGCTTTTCCCCAATAATTCTGGGATTCTGTTTCTCAGGATTTGCATCTCCTCTGTGCAGCTCCCACAGCTGGAATATCATCCATAGGGTTGGTGAAGGCAGGAAAAACCTCCCTGGTGTCAGCTGTCAGATTAGCCTGGGACTGGGTAAATCTGAATTCCTTCTGCTGGATTTGGTCCTGCCTGGTCACCTGAACTCATCATTCCAGGGAGGGAGTTGCAGTAACCAACATTTCCCTGCTGGATTTCCAACAGAGAGTGCCTGGAGATTGTGGGGTGGGAAGAGCTTTTAATATTAGGGCACTTGCTGTCAGCTGTGAACTGTGATTTCCAGTGATTACTTGTTTCCTCATAGCTCCTGGGCAGCTCATCCCCACATCCAAACACGTCTGCCTTTTACTCAGCCTGACTGAATTCCTCTCTGCCCAGGAGTGTCTGCCCAGATGTGGGAGATCTGACTCTGAGCTATCCCACAGCTTGTTCCTGCTCTCTGGAATACCCAGAAGGTCAAATCCCACTCCTTTGTGTCCTCGTAATTTAACTGGAATCAGGAGAGCTCCACAGAGTGCATTCCTTGGATCCCAGTGCAGACAGGAGGGTGCTGGACCTGTGGGAGCTCTTGGGTGAATCAAGTGCTCTGTTGAGAGACTCATCCATGTTTGTCTTAAAAAAGCTTCCAAAATTCCCTCTGGAGCAGCTCCAACCCAGTTAATTCAAACGGGAATTAAAATGGGACTTTGAAATGGAAGCAGAAATAAAATAAATAGAAAATAAAGCAAATAAGTATTGAAATAGAAATAAAACACAGAGCGGTGACTGCTGCCACCGTTTAACTGCAGATCCAACATGAACACTTCTTAATTAAGGAGTGGAAAAAGCTAATTAGCAAACTGCATCATGGCATTGTTGTGGAGATGAGGGCTTTGTTATTAAAGTTGCTTTGAGGAAGCATGCCAGGAAAGAAATCCAGGTTTCCTGGAAGATCTGTAACGATTTTGTAATGGATTTCCTGGAGCAGGATTTTTAATTTTATGGGATTTCAGCTGCTTGTGTGTCTGTGATTTATTTGTCAACAAGGGGAGCAAAAGCCAGGTTTGTTTGGAGTGGTTCTGAGAGTCCTGGGACAAGGTTTAGTGGGTGGAGTGCAGTGGATCTAAAGGAACTCGAGCCGTGGTTTATTCTGCACGGGTAAATCGGGAATTAGGGATGGAATTCGAGGAGCTTTGGGGGTTGGAGATGAGCTGAGGCTTGGAATGAAATGATCTTCCACAGAATCCCGGAATACGCTGAGTTGGAAGGGACCCTCGGGATTATTGAGCCCAACTCCTGTCCCTGTACAGGACGTCCCACGAAATCCAAGTGGGAATCCCAAAAAGGGGGAAAACACCCCAAAAAGCTGTGGAATCCAACCCAGCCCATCCCAGGATTCTGCGATTCGGAACAAAATCCTGCAACTCATGTGAAAGTTACGTGACCTTAATTTTCACAGGTTCAGACAAATCACTGATAACTTTAGTCCAGGGCACGTGGAGAAGCTGAGAACGGGAGGCATCCTTTTCCATAGGAATTCTTGGATTAGGCAGTGTCCATACGAAGCAGGAATCAGCCGGGATCTGTCCCGGCGTGGAGCAGTCTCTGACAGCGAGCCCAGCCCGCTCTTCCCTCGGAGTGCCCAGTGCTGGTCCCCGGGATGAGCTGGGAGGTGGTCGGTGCCCTCCGGGCAGGAGGGGCTCTGGCCCCTGCCGGTGAATTCCCTTTTCCCTGCTCGGGAAGCAGATTGTTCCCTGTTCCCGGAGCCAGGGCTGCCCCGGCTGTGCTGCCAGCCCCGAGCCAGGCTCCTGCTGCTCGCATTTGCAGCTTCATTTCACCTGGGACAGTGCCTGGAGCAGCCCCGTGGGAGCCTGGAGCAGCAGAGCTTTGTGGATGAGATAATCAGCAACTCCTGAAAGTGATGAAATAAAGGTGGCATCTCCCGGCAGCGTTCTGCCGTGGTTTTGATGGATTGTTTGAGTGCTTTCCGGAGACTTTCCATACTGGGAGCAGCAGGCAGAGCATTAAATCCAGGAACCCCAGGGCCTGCTGAAGGTCAGTATTCCCTGTGTCAGCTGCAGGGCTGTGGATCCAGCACAAATATTGCAATTTTTATGTTCGTGGGGTGGTTTTTGTCCTTTTTCCTCCTTTTTCTTCAGTTTAATTGATGCAGCGTTCTGTAAAATAAGTGGGGGGAGAAGTTGTGGCAGAGAACAAATTTGGGGATTTCTCTTCCGTGTATTCCCTGTCTCCTGTGAAGCTGTCTGACACTTGGATTCCTTCTTTGACCTTTTGGTAGAGCAGCTTTTCACAGAATCCTGGACTGGTTTGGGTTGGAAGGGACCTTAAAACTCATCCCATCCCACCCCTGCCATGGGCAGGGACACCTCCCACTGTCCCAGGCTGCTCCAACCTGGCCTTGGACACTCTCCAGGGATGGGGCAGCCACAGCTGCTCTGGGCACCCTGTGCCAGTGGGAGATGTTAAAATCCCGATTTTAAGTTTAACATCATCAGCAAAGTTCTCCAAAGACTCCTCTGACCCTTTGCCCTCAGTGTGGTGGTTTCTGGGAGGACAAAAATTCATCTTTCTTTAGAAACGTTGAGCCCTTAAAAATCCCATTCCTTTAGCCATTGATGGTAATTAAGAGGGTTAATTAATCAGGGTTTCCTTCTGGGCTGTGGCAGCACTAAAGCACAGGAAGGTGAATGTCCCAGTGTGATTCCAGCTGCATGGAAGGAGCCACAAGGATCACCCAGTCCCACTCCTCGGGGAACGGCCTATCCTGGGATCACGCCCAGGTCTGGTGTTAGCAGCTCCCTGATCCTGGAATGTGCCGGGATCTGGGATAACCTCTGGGATTCAGGGTGGGCACTGCCTGCCCTGCTCCTCCTCACAGCGGGGCAGGTGAGGCAGCGCTGGCACCTCTGTGGGTGGCTGTGGCAGGAGGTGACAGGTGCCACCTCGCCCACGCTGGGCACGCTCCTCGCCCTTCCCTGACCTGTGGGAAGCCCTGGAGGCTTTGCCAGGGACCGTGAATCGCTGCTTCAGGGGTTTAAGGGCTGTGCTCTCCAGCCTGATCCCAGCCCAATTCCACACCCAGCCCAGGCTGGCATTCCTGCCTGTCCCATCTGCAGGAGCAGCACTGACACACCATCCCAAAGCTCGTCCTAAGCCCTTGCATGAACCAGAGCTTATTTCAAATCTGGGAGTGCAAGCACTGAATATTTGGAATATTTTAGGCATCGGAGCCCGTGTGCCTTTGGCAGCTGGGGTTTGGGTTTGGAGTTTGGTGGGGATTGGTTTGGGGGTTTTTTGGTAATGTTCATTGGCATCGCCAGGCACTTTCCTTTAAATTTTTGTGGACTTTTCCCTTTTCAGTTTGGTCTGAATGACCTTTGTTTGTTGTGAGCTGAACATGTTTGTGTTTGATGTTTGGGTGAGGCTTTTGTTACCCTGTGAAGGGGACGATGCTGCAGGGGGAGGATTAAACCCAGGGCTCGTTATTTTACGTATTCTGGGACTTTTCACCCTAAAATGGAGGTTGTACTTCCCACTTTCAGCCTGGAGCAAAGGAGGCTCCGGGGGGACCTTGTGGCTCTGCACAAGTCCCTGACAGGAGGGGGCAGCCGGGGGGGTCGGGCTCTGCTGGCAGGGAGCAGGGACAGGAGGAGAGGGAACGGCCTCAGGCTGGGCTGGGGAGGCTCAGAGTGGACATCAGCAGGAATTTCTTCATGGAAAGGTGGTGGAATTGCCTGGGGACGTGGTGGAGTCCCCATTCCTGGAGAGATTTCACAGCCCTGTAGATGTGGCACCAATGGGATAAAGGTCCCTGTCCATTCTCCTCAACGGGTTTGGGATGAACTCCAGTGCAAGAATTCCAGCGATTCCAGAAGAAACTCTCAGGCACTCTGTCTGTCCCTGAAAGGCTTTGTTCCTTGTGATGATTTCCAACATTGCTTCCAGTTCCACAGGTTTTAAAAATATCCTTCCCAGTTTTGGTAGGAGGAAGTTTTCCTGTAGGAAAAGCGAAATGACCATAAAAGGCTTGTTATTAAATCTTACGAGCTCGGTGTTTTTAATTTAACTTGTTACATCATAGGAGTGTGAACTCATTAAACTTCCTATTCTTATATGTGGGATCTATTTTAGCTGATGAATCTCTAAGAAAAAGGTTGGAGATGCGTCAGCAGCTCCTGTGGCTCTCTGGGAGGAAAATACATGGAACTAAAAAGGACTGTATGGAAGGGAAGGCAGCAGTGCCTGTGTCCTTCATCCTGCTGGACAAAGAGCTCACTGGGAGGAGGGGACAGACCCCGACCATAGCCTGGGGGGCACACTGAACACCTTGGAATCTTCTCATTCCCTTTCCAGCTCTCTGGATGTGTCTTATCCTCGGTATAGTTGGGATCAGTGAGGAACCTTCACCCAGTTCAGCCCCTCTGAGCCTCTTGCAGTGCTTTTGCTTGACTTGCCCAGCACTTGGGTGGCCCTGGCTGGCTGTCCCTCGGTCCCTGCCCTCTGAGCGTGTGTATTTCTGCCAACACCTCACATCTGAGGTTCTCTTGCAGCATTATTAGCAACAAATCTGCTTTACAAAGACCTGAGCTGTGCAAAATGGGTCTTTTATGGGTTTGATCCCAGCGCAGGAGAACGTTGCTGGGGGGGCTGGTGCTTCAGAGTGAGGGCCTGAGGAACGCCCCTGCCCCTTCCCCAGGGCCTGTGGCACTGCTGAGGACAGGCCCAGCTCTGGCTGTGCTCTGCGCTTTTTATTCTCCTTTTATTCCAACAGCCCAAGCAGATATTGCTCCCTGCTGTCCCAACCCCCTCTGCAGCACAGTCCCAGGGGCACCTGGCACTCCTCCCTTTGGCTTTCCTGGAGGTTTGGAACTTAAATTTTGTTTGGGTTGGAAGGGACCTCAAAGCTCATCCAGTGCCACCCCTGCCCTGGCAGGGACACCTTCCACTGTCCCAGGCTGCTCCAAGCCCCAATGTCCAGCCTGGCCTTGGGCACTGCCAGGGATCCAGGGGCAGCCCCAGCTGCTCTGGGAAATCCCTTCCAGCCCCTCATCACCCTCACAGCCAGGAATTCCTTCCCAGTATCCCATCTATCCCAGCCCCCTGGCAGTGGGAAGCCATTCCCCGTGCCCTGTCCCTGGTTTTCCTTACACAGAATGATTCCCTGCCTGATGCTTTGGGGAAGAGCTGAAGTAACCAAAGGCTCGGAGCTGTTCCCTGGATTAGGCCCTGCTCCAGCTGTGGAGGTTCCCACCGGCAGTGAGGCCCCTTTCCCCAAGTTTTCCTTTGGAATTCCAAGCCCTTCAGAGCAGTACTCTGAGCCCTGTTGGGAGTGCAGCTCCTGCTGCAGGATCTGGGATCGCAGGAGCTGTGATCCTCGGGAACACATCCAGCCCATCCCAGGAGCTGTGATCCTCAGGAACACATCCAGCCCATCCCAGGAGCTGTGATCCTCGGGAATGCCTCCAGCCCATCCCAGGAGCTGTGATCCTCGGGAATGCTGCAGCTGCTGAGGCGCTGCAGGTTGGGAGGCACACGAGGGCTGGCATTAATTGTGGCATTCATTGTGTTAAGCTGCTGTAATTCTCCCTAAATCGTGTTGTGTGCTGCTGATTCCGTCGGGCTGTGCAGGATCAGTGTCAGGCTGCCGGGCCTGCAGCTCTTCCCACTCTCCCATTTTCTCCGTTAACGTGGTGGAGCAGCTCCCTGCTCCCTCCTAATTCCCTTTGCCAAGGAAGTGCAATTTGCCACAAAGGTGTTCTTTTAGTTACGCCTGTGGCCAGCTTGGATGGTCTTAGAACAGAAAGGCTCCAGAGAGTTACAATCCCACAGATTTTTGGGAAAGAAGGCACTATGGAAAATAGGGAATGTTGGTCTGGACTGTTCTGGAGGTTCTTGCTGAGGTAAACACCCAGAAATTCCTGTAAATTCTCCTTAATCCAATGTTAGAACCATCTATGGAGGCATCAATACATTCACTGCTCCAGTAAGTGACCGGTAATTTTATTTCTAGATTTCTTCCCAAAATCTTGGCAGCGATCAGCAGGACACCCCTTTGGCCTGAGCTCTTCCAGCTCCTGTTTGGGAAGCAGGGAAATTCCTGCAAAATGTGGAAAACTGCTCTTATCTGGTGTGTAATCACTGCCAGAGTGGCTCTCTTGTGCTGGAAACCACCCCAGGCCACCTCCTGCTTTTCCAGGGATGATTTAACACTCCATAAATCAGGATACATGCCCGAGCAGTAAAAAAGGACAGTATCTCATGATACCATAGGAAAAAGTACCATTATTTACAAATTGAGACAGGCAGTGCCACCCTGTTTGCTCATTTCCAAGAGAAATAATTCACCCAAACTCAGCAGTCAGGGAAGGCGAGCTGCCACCTGAGGCAGGCAATTTTTGGCAATTTAGTTGTCTGGAAAATGTAAATTTTCTGAATTAAATAACTGTGGAAGAAAGTGGCTTTTGGGGCTGATTGTGTGCCTTGCACTGGGGCAAACTCACACTTCCCCACTGCTGGTGGCTTTCTTATCTCCTGAGCCACTGCCAGATCTGCAGAACAAGGAAATCAATTTTAAGAAAGGCAGAGAAATCCCCAGTGCTGTTTAGGGACTCTGGAAAAGTCTCCCAGGGAACGTGGACTCTGCTGAGGTGTTCCTGATACACCAGGACAGGATTTGCTGCCTTTCCTCAGATATCTGGGAAAAAATCCTCAGATATCTGGGGAAAACCTGAAGGAAAATGATGTAAAGCTGCTGCTCTGGGTTAATTCAAGTTAATTTAATTTCAGACTCTCTCTTCCACCACTCACTCCTGTTCAGGGAAACCTTCCAGGCAGAAACCTCTCTGAATTCCTTTCCTGATCCTCATGGGAGGTGTCTTTGAAGGAGCAGGGATCAGGAGTTCATTAAACTCTGTGTCCAGGGGTTCTTCTCGTGGCACATCCATGCTCTGAGGGCCTCGTGGTGCTGAGGGAAGCAGGACATGGTTTGAACTCCGGAGCAGTTTGCTCATTAAGGGCTGTGCTCGGAGCCGAACCTCAGGGATGCTGCAGGGAAAGGGAAATGTGTTCATTTTACCTTTGCAGTTGTAAGTGCACAGCTGAGAACAAGGGGAGGGAGGGGGAGACTCCAGCTCAGGCTGCACAGGAGAGAAATGAGTCCCTTCCTGGCGTGGGGGTGGAAATGAGGCTGATGGCGGGGATTTCTTGGGGGAAAGGAGAGGAGAGACTCCTCGAGGAGGCAAAGCAAGAGAGAAGAGAAAGGAGTCTTTATTTATTTAATTAATTATTATTTTTGTTTGGGTTGGAAGGGACCTCAAAGCCCATACAGTGCCACCTCTGCCATGGGCAGGGACACCTTCCAGTATCCCAGGCTGCTCCAAGCCCCAGCTCCCAGTTTGCTCCTCCTTTGCCCAAGGAGGCACAAACTCAGGAGTAAGGGCTGGGCCCCGTATTTCCAAATCCCCAGTGGGGATAACTGGATAACTAAAGATAAATATTGTGGGTAAATTCAGTGTAGAATGCAAATTTGTCTGATTTATTTTAATCTTCCCAGACTTTGGTTCAAGTTTTGCTGCCCAGCTGTGCTTCAGTAAACATTATTGCAGCTGACTGCCTAAGCTGAGGTGGAATCCTGAGGTATCAGCTCGGTCTGGGATCCTCAGGTGCTGGATTTGAGCTGGGCACTGAGGTGTGAGGAGGAGCTGAGAACTGGGAAATCCCTCCTGGATGGCCTCTGGCAGGAGGCCCAGCTGGGAAGGATTGCAAAAGGCAAACCTTTGGACATCTCTCATTTAAACCACTGAATTCCCAGCTTCCCAGTGCTTCTAGAGCTCACCTGTATTTGCTGTCGTTCGTGCTGTTGTGTTCCCGATTGTGAAATATTCAGGGAGCCACAATCCTTTGGATTTTCTTAATGAAGTCCTGGGCGTTTTTTGTGGGACAGGGATTTGTAAGTGATGGATCTGTGCTAACAGCAGGAGGAAAGGGAATTGCACAGGACTGAGAGGCAGGAGGGAAACAGGGAGGTTATTTCAGACCAGGAGTTGTGTCTCCATGAGGGAACTCAGCTGTTCTGTATCCAGCTGCTCCTGGCTCAGCTCCGGCGGCTGCCGGGAGCAGGGGCCGGCCCATCCTCACACCTGTACCTCCTGCCTGGAAGTGCTCCCCAGCATCAGGGAATCATGGAATCACCGAGCTTGGAAAAGCTTTCTGAGAGCATCGAGTCCCCCAGCACTGCCAAGGCCACCACTTGGGACAAGGTCCCCAAGTGCCACATCTACAGGGCTTTACATCCCTGCAGGAATGGGCACTCCACCCCTGCCCTGGGCAGCTGTGCCAAGGCCTGACTGCCCTCTCCATGAGGAAATTCCTCCTGCTGTCCAACCTGACCCTCCCCTGGCACAGCCTGAGGCTGTTCCTCTTGTCCCATCCCTTTTTCCTTGGGAAGGGACCAGCAGGATGTCCACAGGTGAACTCACAGTGAGCAAATCCATGTTTAAAGATGTGGTGTGGGAATGAATCCCACTCTGCAGAGCCTGGGAAGCAGCACCAGGAAGGGGCGATGGAGCTGCCTCAGGCTGCTGCAGGATGGCTCCTGGAGCAGCTGTCCCAGCCACTGGCATTCCCAAAATCCATGGTGGGAGCTGTGCCGGGCATGATGCAGGCAGTGTTCTCTCCATGGCTTCAGTGGGAAGCTGGGATGAGCTCTTTCCATGAAATCCTGGTTCTTGGAGTGACTGAGGCCTGCCAGCCCCGAGCTGGTCACCCATCCCTTCCTCCATCTCTGTTTCATTCCCTGTTCTCCCCTTCCCAACTGGAAACATCCCTTGCAGACCCCCTGAGTGTTCCGTGTGGCTGTGGAGCTAGAGGACACTCCAAGCTTTCCTGGGAGAGCAAAGCACTTCCCCTCTTGGGTCCAACCCGGGAATTCCAGTGGTGCCTTGTGCTGTACGTAAGGAGAATGTTGGGAGGTTGGAGTGGAATCCCCTGTGACAGGACCACGGGCACATCCCAGCCTTGGAATGTTTCCAGTTCTGGAGGGCTCTGAACCGGTCCTGTAATGGAAACAAACCAGGATTTTAATATTTAACCAGGAGCTCCATCTTTTCTTTCCTGGCTGTTGATAAGAAAAGTTGTGTTGGGTTCTTTTTGTTGGTGAAAATTGGTCAGTGGCAAAGAAACGTGTATTTGCCATGTCTCGGTTTTGTTTGAGATGGAGGGAGAAGGGAAAAGCGAGGAAGGAATTCCATTATTCCGAGTTGGAGGAGCTGAATGGAGCTTTGGAGCAGCTGGGAGTAGCAGGCAGGAGTAGCCCTGGACACTGAGTGATGTTTTGCATCACTGAGTAAAAATGGGCTCGGCAGGGTTGACATAATCCCAGTGGTTCCCTCAGAAATCTGGAGTCCCCGCTGGAATTCTCCGCTGGAAGTGCTGGGGATGGCCGACGCCCTCAGGGACAGGGTGGGATTGTTGGGGTCTGGGCAGGGCAGGAGTTGGATTCCCTGATCCTTGTGGGTCCCTTCCCACCATCCTGAGCTTCTCTGACTCATTCCCAAGGGGAATTGACCCCTCTGGAATCCCACGCCTGGAGAAGCTTCCTGGGAGGATCCAGCCTGGATGAGAGGCAGCCAGGCCTGACAGAGAGCTGGGGCTGCCACATCCCAAAAATCAAATCTCTCCTGGTATCCCTCAGATCCAGCCCCTCCTGGTGTCCCTCAGATCCAGCCTCTCCTGGTATCCCTCAGATCCAGCCCCTCCTGGTGTCCCTCAGATCCAGCCCCTCCTGGTATCCCTCAGATCCAGCCCCTCCTGGTATCCCTCAGATCCAGCCCTTCCTGGTGTCCTTCAGATCCAGCCCCTCCTGGTATCCCTCAGATCCAAACTCTCCTGGTGTCCCTCAGATCCAGCCCCTCCTGGTGTCCCTCAGATCCAGCCCCTCCCGGTGCCTGTTGGCCCTGCCATCCATTTTTAATGGAATTTAAACGGTGACAGGGAAAGTGCATCTGGAATTGGCCTCGTGTTTCTCACATGAAAATATCCTCGAGTGCTGTAACAACCAGAGGGTGGTGAATTTATATCCCAGAAAACTCCCAACACTTCTGGGTGCAAATCAGTAACAGGGAAGGAGATGGGGGAAAAAAAAAATCCAGTCGTTTTTGGGACAAATTTCTTGCCCTGCATTTTGTAGGATATAAATCTCCTCTGTGACATGAGAGCTGTTATCACCAGGGGCTAAAACCCAGCAAATAAACCCAAATAAAGCAGTTAAAAGGTTCATTCTGCTCCTAAAAAAGGGCTCCTACAATTCCCATTACTGTCATTCCGAGTTAAGTATGGGGGATGCACAGGAAAGGAATTCCAGAACTTAAAAATAACATCTTTACTATGGAAATGAATGTAAAATTACCAAATTTATACTTTAAAATGTGTTTATTTTAAAATATATTTTTAAATATATTTCTTTAAAAATATATCCCGCTTTTAACTCTGAAGGGACTCAGTTACATCAATTATTTTCCTAATGTTTCTTTAGTTAAAAGGTGAATTTAGAAAAATATTTCTGTCTAAATAAATAACTATAATTATGTAATATGCATTTATATAAACATAAATAGGCATTTATAAATACCTCATGTGCAAGTAGATAAATATATACATTTATAAATACAAACATGGACATATAAATACATCAACACCCAAACCACACAAATTTAAATATCTAAACAAGCAAATATATCTTAATATAGCAAATCCAGGGATTATTTCCATATGCAAACACGCAAGCATAAATAAATACAGGAAATAGGAATAGAGATGTTTAAATATGGGAACAAGCCACTATAAATGCAGGTATTTGGCCTCGATTTTGTAGCTGGTTTTCTTTTTAAGCACTTCCTGATTTCTGGGCAGGAGCATCCCAGTGCCAGCCCTGGCTGGACCGTGGGACATCGATGCCATTCCAGAAGGGGTTTGTTCTGTGGATTCCCTCTGGGGGAACTTGGTGTGAGGAGGGTGAAAGGTTCTTCAGCTCCAGCTGGAAGTGTCCCAGCCCACGGCAGGGGCGGAACTGGGGGATATTTAAGGTCCTTCCCAATCCAAACCAGTCCGGGATTCTGGGATCCCTTTTTCTAGGGAATTTGGAGTGGGAGGAGTGGGGAGTGAGGCGCTGAAGAGGGAATGAGGAGTGCTGGGGGTGTCAGACACTGCAGGCCCTGGTGCCGGCACAGGGAGGGACTCTGGTGCTGACGGGGACAGGTTGGAGGGAGGATCCATGAGGAAAATGTTCAAGCTGAACAGATGGAATGTGGAATCATCACAGAACCAGGGAATGGTTTGGGCTGCCAGGGACCTCCAAGCCCACCCAGTGCCACCCCTGCCATGGCAGGGACACCTCCCACTGTCCCAGGCTGCTCCAAGCCCCAATGTCCAACCTGGCCTTGGGCACTGCCAGGGATCCAGGGGCAGCCAGAGCTTTCCTAGACCTCCCCACCCTCCCAGGGAACAATTCCTTCCCAATATCCCACCCATCCCTGCCCTCTGGCAGTGGAAGCCATTCCCTGGGTCCTGTCACTGGGGCAAATTAAAATCCATATTCTTTGGCATTTTCTTGGAATCCAGCTCAGTGTGAGGGTGAATCCGCTCACTCCATGGGAGGGGAGCCTGTGATTCCTGAGGAGCTGTCCCTGAGGGTTCCCACAGTCCCACACTCCCAGATCTCTGTGTCCTGCTCCGTGTGCCGGGTGGGTGCTGGGAATGGCTCCAGCCCTCTGTGGGCAAGGCACGAGTCCTTTCCTGTGGAAATCATGGAAATCAGGGACTGAAGCAGCCTGGTTCCAAATGCCACATACATACACAAAACAGGGAATGAATATGCATGGCATTAATTCGGGCTCCCATTCCAGCAGCAGGAGTGGAGCCGAGCACTGTGCTCACCCTGTCAGGATGTCCTGGGTGTTGGATAAAGAGCTTCCCTTGGAGCTGTGCCAGGGGTTTAGCTTGGATATTGGAAAGGTTCTTCCCCAGAGGGTGCTGGGCACTGCCCAGGGAATGGGCACGGCCCCGAGGCTGCCAGAGCTCCAGGAGCGTTTGGGCAGCGCTGCCAGGGATGCCCAGGGTGGGATTTTGGGATTGTCCTGTGCAGGGCAGGAGCTGGACTCCATGATCCTTGTGAGTCCCTTCCAACCCTGGATATTCCACGATTCTGTGATCTGTGCATGCCAGGAACGGGACTCAGCATCTGGGAGCCCCAGCTGCAGATCCAAAGCCTGATTCCCATCTCCAGGCGTTCTCCTGGATGGCTTCATTAGCCCAGGGAAGGGTTTGGTGGCAGGAATCGTTGGACTTGGAGTGGTGATTCCATGATGGATCACCTGTGTCAGTGGGAACATCTGTGCAGGGGGGAAACATCTGTGCTCTGGAAAGGGAAGCGGATGGGATGGGATGGGATGGGATGGGATGCATGGTGCAGGAGTGATTCCAGGGGGAGCCACATCCATGTCTGCAGGGAGAAATGTCCAGGGAGGAGGTGGGGGAGCAGGGATTCCTCATTCCTGCTGGACTCCAGGGTGGGAGCAGCCCTGGGATAATGAGTGGAGCTGGAGCTGGGGGGTCTCTTTCTTGCTTTCAAAGAAGAAATTAAAAAAAGAAAAATGAACAAGAGAGGAGAAAAAAGACCAAAGGAATTTCCAGGAATGGCTCCAGGCCCATGTTCCCCCTCTCCTTCAGCGAGATGGGGTTTCCTAGAGACAACTGAACTTCCAGGTTTTTAATGAGGTCACTGAACACAGAATAAACCCCTGAGAGGATCTGGGGGTGCAGAGAGAGAGAGAAACCTCGTGTGCTGATCCACCAGTGTGAAATATCCAGTGAAACAGCTGGAATATGGATCTGGGGTTCTTTCCCGAAGCAGTGAGCACAGCCGAGTTCATTCTTGGGTTTCTAAGCTGAGCACAAAAGGTAAAATCATGGTTTAAGTCTTGTCACTACTGCAGAATTCCCTGAGAATTCCTTTGTGCCTCTTTCTGCAGTCAGTCCAGCAGTGAGCAGAATTCCTGGCCCATCCCTGGCAGTGTCCAAGGCCAGGCTGGACACTGAGGCTTGGAGCACCCTGGGACAGTGGGAGGTGTCCCTGCTCATGGAATGGGATGGGGCTGGATGGGATTTAAGGTCCCTCCCAATCCAACCATTCCATAATTACAGCATCCTCTGGCAGTAAATTCTGAACTAACAGGAAAATCCTTTCTTAAAATTCCTTTTAGGAGGGACCCCACAATATAATGAAAACGCCCAGAGTGTAATTGCATTTACACATTTACAGCGTGGCATTAAAGGGGTTTTAACTGGGATCCAGCCCATGCCTCTCCCAGGAGCAGAGACCCCGGTTTTCCCTGGCTGCAGGCGGCAGAATTCCGCCTTCCTTTCTGCAAATAGAGGCCTGATGCCCTCAGTGAGTATCCAGAGGGAGGCCTGGTGTGACTGAAGGGTGGCTGTGTACTTTTCCCAGTGTTTAGCAGCTTGGTAGCTCCCGAATGGACACCCAGGGACTGATTTCCAAAGTGGGCTTTAACCTCTGTCCATAAACACCACGTTTAGTTCTTCTGACAGACGTTCTAAGTGCAAGTTGGGTGATCAGGGATTTAATTACCCTGCCTCCAGTGAGGAGAATGTTTCCAGCGCAGAAAATGAAGCAAAGTTTTAAGGTTTTGTTCCAGAGAGCAATTTGCAGGATTGATAGCCTGAAATGACTTGTTTGCCTTAAAAAACGCTGTAGGTATCCAGGAGGGAAGGCAGGCAATGAAGGAATGACCTTGTTTCACCCCAAAACACAAGCATCTGTCTGGCATTTCACAGGCCCAGCTCAGCCAGTGCTGGTTTCAAACCTTCAGACTCAGAATTATTTCAGTTGTTGGAACTATCACCGAGATTCCAGTGCCTTGCTGGGGTTAAAATCATGGAATTGTTTAGGTTGGAAAAGACCTGTAAGATCATCAAGTTCCTCCAGCACTCCCTATGTCCCCAGGTGCCCTAAATTCTGCACATTTCCCCCAAGTTTTGAGCACTGCTGTTGGAAATGAAGTGGGATTTGGCTTTTCCAGGAGTTTGTGTTTGATTCAGTAGGAAATCCATGACATTACAGAGAGTTCAGTGCCCTTTATCCCAGAGGGCAGCTGTCCCAAAGAACAGGAGGCAGGATGGGGAAAAGGAAAAGGGCACTGCTGAGAGCAAAACCGTGCAGCAGGAAGGAATGGGAATATTCCAGAGGGGATGTGTGGCAGTCACATCCTCACCTGGGACTGGGGAGCTGCAGTTCCTGGGCCAGAAATGCAAATCCAGGGACTGTTTAGGCAGTTTTATGGATACTTAGGATAACGTGGAGTGGCCCTTCACTGTGTAGGTGTGAGCTCCTGGCAGGTCCTTAGGGCTCAGGATGGGAATTTAGTCGGGAATACCCCTTTCCTTGCTGCTGTTCGTTCCATGCAGGTTCATCCCAAAAGGTGATTTTATCCCCAGGTTTTTGGGTCAGGCTGTTCCGTGCTGGATCCATCCATGGGCCCCATGGCACCAGGCTGTCCTTGGATTTCTCCCTGCACTACAGCTCTGGGGGAGAAACGATTTGCAGAGTGTGAGTAAGACATCCAAAAAGTGGGAAAAAAAGCGATTCCCTATTATTAGTAATGAGTTATGTAAGGAATCCTTGGTTACGAAAGAACGGGACCCTGCCACATTTAGAGATCTGCTGCAATTCCTGGTGCTCTCCAGCAAATCCCATCTGTGCTTCTCACTCCATCCATGCTTCTGCAGCAGAAAACGTTCCCTAAGTGCTCTGGGAATCACCAGGAATGTGCAGCCACAGCCTTGGCATCGCTGGGAAGTGATCCCTGCCCTGTGCTTATCCCAAAAAGCTGCCAGTCAGGGTTAGGAATTCAAAAAGGAAGGGAAATGTTTTGCCTTTGGTCCTTTGGAATGTCTTCTCCAAGAAAATCCATGTTCCATGTAGGAATTTGAGGATGACGTTCCATGTTTTCAGGCTGGATGTGCCTGCAGGTGTTTGGTGTTCTGAGGAGGAGAAAACCTTTCCTCAGGATGCCACTGGAATTATGTTCTCCAAACAGGCACTGGGGGTATCCAGAGGGTGGATTGCACCTCAGTAACTGTGGCCTTAATACATTTTCAAGTGGAAATCAGTGAAGTCCTTATGGATTAACGAGGTGCTGGGGAAGAGGGATAAAAAAAGAGGGAATAAATATTCCTTAGACCATGTTCAGGGATATTTATAGCCAAGAGTAGCCAGAACTCAGGATTTTATGTTTCAATCCAGCTGCTACCTGCAGCAAGAGCTCCTCAATCATTTATCCCACCTTTAGTGGACAAATTGATTGTGCTGTTTGCTTGCTTTATCCCTTTCCTCATAAAAACTTCAGGAAAGGGTGGAACTGCTCTGCTGCTCCCCCAGAACTGGGGGTTACTCGTGTGAGGCTGAATTCCTGCTGCTGCATCTGTTCCTCGCTGCTTTACAGCCACAACAGCAGCAACATCCATAATTAAGCAGGCTCAATAATTTCCAGGATATCCACACACTTTTAATTGTTTCTAAATTGGCTGCATGAAGCGTTTGATTGATATTTTTTTTTTTCCCAGGCTTGGTTCTGGATAATTTGGTTTGTTGTTGATTTGTGTTGGGGCTTTTTTTTTTTTTTGGTTTTTCTTTTTGAAGTTTGGAGTTTTTCCAGCCGAGGACCAAGGAGAAATCCCTTCTTGTTTTTAGGTGTTGTTAGAGGAGCTTCGAACGTTCTGGGATTTGCTGCAGAACAGGGAGATGTGGCAGTGAATAATTCTGAATTCAATTGTTCCTCTTTCCACACGGATGGGGGAGAACTCTTGGGCTGTGTGATGCACGGATCTTTTGTATCCTCGGGGGACTTTATTCCTCGCTCACCTTGATGTTCAGAGCGCTCTTGCCTCCCACCAAACCGATCGTGAGAGCCCGGGCCACACTGTGCTCATGGAAATGGGTAAAACCGAGGTGGGGAGGGCAGCTTATTTCGGGCACTCCTTACCTCTGAAGTGCTCCATTTCCCAGCCCTTCCCCACCCCTTTGGAAGGCGTTTTGTGGGACACCGAGGAGCACAAAGTGTGTGCTCACCCCTCCCAGTGCGAGCGGGGCCCGGGAGCCCAGCCCTGTGCTCCCGGGCTGATTTTCAAATGCTTTCAAATATTCCTGGCCCTGGCCCTATAAATATAACTTAAAAGCCTTTCTGAGAGCACTTTTGCCCCGGGGGTGCTGCACAAAGCCCCAGTGTTCTGGGGGATAATGCAGACAGGGCTTTTAGATAGCGTTGCTTTCCTTGCTGGCTTTCTTCTCCGAGCCTGAATAAAACCATTGCTGCCGTGTGCTTTCTCTGTGCCTCCTCTGAGCCCTCTCCTTGTCCTGGGTCGTGTCTGACTGGGGTGACTGGTGCTGCCTGGCTCGTGCAGCTGCCAAGTGCTGAGGTTAAATCATGCGAGGACAACAAGTGAACAGGAGCCGTTGTTCAGCGAGCCCCGTTTGGGGAGATTTCTCCCTTTTTCTCTCCGATCCATCTGCATTTTCAGGCTCACAGTTGTCCCCGCTGTTTGTGGCACTGTGTCATCCCCATATCCCTGCTTTTCCTCTCGCGGTTCCTCTGCCTTTCTCTGGGGAAGGTGCAGAAGGCACAGCCTGAACATCCTCCTTGGAGGAGAGATTTGGTTGCCTGGAAACTACAGCTGAGCCAACTGGAATTTCAGTTCCAAGGGAAATTCTGGGGGTTCTTTCTTTCTTCCTTTCTTTTGGGTTGGAGCAAAGGCTGCACAATTCCTTCCAAACTGACCCAGAAGTGCTCAGTGGAGACATTTCAGTGCCATCTGGTGCAGATGCTGAATTCAGAGGCTGGTGGAGGATACAGAACATTTGCATGAGGAGGGGTTTCGGTGTTCTGTCCTAGAAAGGTTCAAATGGATTTTCTGGAGCTGATTGGCAACTTTGACACCTCCCACCTGGGAACCAAAACTCTTGCAGGGAAATGTTTGCATGGCAAATTGTATTTTGGGCAAAATAATGTTCTCACTTAGAACCTCCATGGCTGGGAGATTTTAGGGGCTTCCAGTTGTTTCTCCAAGCTCAGCTTTGGGCTTTCTGTTCATGCTGAAGCCAGTCCAGTGATTTTTTTAAGTCCTGGCTTGTTTTATTTCCAGCTGAGGGGCACTGCCTGTTTCTTCCCTTGGTTTTAATGTGTAAAACTTGGGACATTCCCTGTCAGCTGCTGGAGGAAAAGTGTTGGAGCTGCAGTGGCCGGGAGGGCTCCTCCTCTCCCCTCCCTTCCCGTGGGTGCTCCGGGGGATCTCGGAGGGGATCCGGGGACATGTGGAGGTGCTGGGCTGTGGCAGGAGCTCCCGAGGCTGTCACCCTCCCAGGGACACTGTGATGTGCTGTGGCATGGACCAGATTTCCCGGCTGGCTCCGGGAGCAGGGCAGGGATGGGCACATTGGATAGGAGCTGGGTCAGAGCACTGGGAATCAGCTCTGTTCCCAGCAGGATGGACCTGAGGCAAAGGAAATCTGCTTTTTCTGTCCTGAGCTCCCTGATCTGCCTTTCCTACCTGCTCCCAGCCGGAGGGAAGGGATGGGGGCTGGTGCTTGGCATTTCTCTGACATTGTGCCGGTGCTGATATTAATTTGTGATGGAGAGTAGAGAGAGAGTTCCTAAAAATAAATTACTGGGGAACTTCTCATAAGATCCACACTGACTCCTTCCCCCTCTCCCTCTGGCATTTTCTTGCACTCTAGTTTGTGGCATTGGCAAATTTAGGGGTGGCAGGGTTTTGATTGCTGTGTTTCTGTATCAGCACTAAAAGGAAATCAATAAAATTTGTCTTTTGGCTTCAGATGGAGAAGGGGCAATGGCTTCCCAGTGCCAGAGGGCAGGGATGGATGGGAGATTGGGCAGGAATTGTTCCCTGGGAGGGTGGGCAGGCCCTGGCACAGGGTGCCCAGAGCAGCTGGGGCTGCCTCTGGATCCCTGGCAGTGCCCAAGGCCAGGCTGGACATTGGGGCTTGGAGCAGCCTGGGACAGTGGGAGGTGTCCCTGCCCATGGCAGGGGTGGCACTGGATGGGCTTTGAGGTCCCTCCCAACCCAAACCCGCGTGGGATTGTGGGATGTGATTCCATGAAATATTTGCTGTAAGAAGTCCCTGTTGTGTTCGTGGTGTTGAGACAGCAGAACTCACCTGATGGCAAATAAATTCTTATTTATTATCAGCCTTTCCTAAAGGGCGTGACTGGGTTGGCTCAGGGACAGCACAAAGCTCCCATCTTTGAAGCCACAGTGTAGCCCTTTTTTTGCCCATTTTTGGTCCTTTTCCTTTGCTTCCTGCATTTTCAAGGGAACTGCTCAGGCTGGGCCTGTGCTCAGGGTGGAAAGTGCAAATGAAAAGCTCCCAGCTCCAGCACTGCTGCAGTGACTTCATTCAGAGCAGCCCTTTCAAAGCAGGTGCTGACCTACTTGCTTTAAATTGGGCCCTTTTCAACTGTACTTAATTAAAATGTATTCCTCTTTTAACCCGCTCCATGAAAGCCCTTTGTGCAGCCCATCGGTCACTACCTAGAAATGGGAGCTCTGGGAATGGTGTCCGGGAGACACTCCGCTTTTTCCCTAAGGAATGGTTCTATCCTGGTATTCAGAGCCGTTCAGTCGAGGCACACGGATGCCTTTGTGATCCTGGAGGGTGCTCAGCAGCGCTCACTGGGTTTTCATGCCCAAGAAAAAGGAGGAAACCTTCGGGAGTCGTCGGAATGAATTCCCTGGCAGCGCAGCCCTCGGTGTTGAAAGCAGCGCCTGGAGAGTGCTGAATTCCAAGCGCTTTCCAGACTTCCCCATTCACTTGGAAACAAATGTCACTCTGGGTTATGTCAGAGCAGAGCTGCCGGAGTAAATGACTGCGGACTTGCAGGGTCTGACCACCCAACAATTATCATTTAATAGCTCATTTATCCCGAGGCAGCTCTGGTGATGAGAGGGAAATCCCGGGGTCTCCAAGGTCGCACGTGGCCGGGATCAGCTCGGGATTGTTAAGGAAACCTTGCCGTCCATTGAAGGGTTTCCATCTCCAAAAGGAAGCTTTTGTCTTGTTTATTGGGCTGTAAATCTGCTGGAAAAGGTTGAATTGCAGTTAATTCAAATGCAAACAAACAATGAGCAGGATCTGCATCTGTCACGGGTTTGTTCTGGGGTTGTTATTGTGGCATTTGGGAAGGGAGCAGATGAGTTTGTTTGTTCCGGAGCCAGTTAGGAAGGGACAGAACGATCAGTCAGCAGCAGGTACCAGTGTGGGAACAACCTTTCCAGAGCCGTGCTGGGAAGGAACTTTTTTCCTTGGAAATAAAATCAGTGTGCTGGGGGGGGGGGGGGTTGTATCAGTCAAAACCTGACGGGGTTTTGGAGCTTTTTTGAACTTTGTTGAGCGAGGTTTTCTGTTTTCCTAATCACTGAGTGGCTTGGGTTCAACAGGACCTTAAACCCATCCCATTCCACTGGAAGGGACACCTCCCACTGTCCCAGGCTGCTCCAAGCCCTGTCCAGCCTGGCCTTGGGCACTGCCAGGGATCCAGGGGCAGCCCCAGCTGCTCTGGGCACCCTGTGCCAGGGCCTGCCCACCCTCCCAGGGAACATTTCCTTCCCAAAATCCCATCCATCCCTGCCCTCTGGCAGTGGGAAAAGCAGAGGACCTCACCTCCTGCTCTGCTGGGCTCCATTCCATGGCTCCACCTCTCAAGGACGATCCTGCTTTGGCTTCCAACTCCCTCATTCTCCTTCATTGATCTTGTGGAGACAAGGAGGGTTTGTCATCCCAGAAGTTGATGTGCAGGTGTTAAAGACTGCCAAAGCAGCCAGGGCTGCTTAGAAATGCTCATCCCTGTTTCTGGAAAGTGTTCCACCATTTCAGCTCTTTGCCTTTCGATCAACAGACACAAACTTCAGGAATAAAAGCATTTCCAGCATAGGGAAGTGGCCTCATGAACCCCACCTTTACTGTCGCAGAATCTGCAGGACTTGGGATTTCCTGAGCAGCATCTCCCAGTCTGTTTTAAAGGCAGTGGAATTGCACGTACACCACCTCAAAAATTCCTGAACTTGTCAAAATTTGAGGTTGGACAGCAAATTCCGAAATTAAGATCTGTCACTGGGAAGTGTCAGAACTGAGTTTCATTTCTTTGTCTGTGAAATAGGTCGATTTTTGCTCTAATTAGCCCATTACTTGTCACTAGAAGGTCCCAATAACATCTGAGATTATTTGACGGGACATATGGATGGCATTGATCTCAAAATCAAAATATTGTCTTTATTTAGTTTCATTCCTAAACAGCACAAATTGCTGCATCTTTTTCTGGTCAGAATTCCTCCTGTTTTGTTCTAGTGAAACATCTTGACAGTTGGAATCAGAAAATACGGGATACCTTGGGAGTAAAAGGGAGGAAGAGCTGTTTTCATTAGTGTAGAAATGTTACCGCAGTCTCACACATGGGTGTTGAAAACATCTGCTCCTCTAATTAGTTCACTGAGTATGGCTTGGAAGGCTCAGGCATATCGTGCTGGGCTCCCTTACAACTGAAACAACAGAAAATCATCCAAACCCAGGCCTAGACAAAGGCTCTGTTCTGATACTGCTCTCTAAACGCTGACATTCCAGTTTGAAGCAGCTCTGGGTTTTGCGGCCTCAAACAAAGCCTTGAAAGCATTAAAACAAGAAAGGTTTGAGCAGGGATGGCTGGAATGTTCTGTGTGGTGACTTTCGTGACACTTACTGGCGTCTGAGGGACTAATTAGCACTTAATTTGGGTTTGTTTTTGTGTTTGGGAAGCACAGATACATCCACAGCACTGTTTAATGTGAAGTACAGCAGGTCTCGGTGGTGGGGTGTTAGCTCAGAGTAGGTTATGGGAAGTTTTACTTCCCTTTTTCCCTTCCTAGGGAATGACCAGTTGCCTGGGACCCAAACTGGAGCCGGCTGGGATGGGGGGCTTTGGATTGATCCTTCTCTTCTTTCCCCTGGGAGAGACTCTGGGTTTGTGGGACTTCTCACTTCTGTGCCTTTACGGATGACAGGGGGTCTGCATCCCCTGAGGTTGGAAATTCACCTGGAACGTCTGGGAAATTCACACAAAACGTCGGAAATTTACATAAGCTGTTGGAAATTCCCATGGAATATGTAGGAAATTCACCTAGAACAACTTTTAAAGACACCAAAAATCACAGAGTCATAGAATTCCAAAGCAGTTGAGGTTGGCCGGACCTCCTGCGATCACCAGGAGTGGTCCCCTGCAGCAGGTTGGCCAGGCCTGTGCCCAGCTGGCTGTGGATTTCTCCATGGGTGGAGTCTCCACAGTCTCCTGGGATAACCTGTGCCAGAGCTCCATTAGAGCCACACTAAAGGAGTATTTTCCTGGGTTCAGGTGGAATTCCATCCGGGCGGTGTCAGTGTTGGCCCTTCCTGGGTTCATTCCAGGTCTGTGTTGTACTGGGAGCCTGGAACTGGGCCCAGCTCCCCAGAGGCCTCACCTCCTGTGGCACATGGAAAAGTTGGGAGCTACTAATTACACAAATGAGGAGAGCAAACCAATTAAACCTGGCTAAGTACGAGGGGGAGATGATTTGGAATGCTGGTGTTCGGCTGCTCCACATTAATATGGAAGTGGGCTTTTCCAAGGATACGCTTGTGTGCTCCTGCAAGGAAACGTTTCCATGCCAAACCCCAGCCCTGACTTCACTGGAGTGCTCAGGGCTGGGATTTTGGGTGTGACTCATCTTTAGTCACAGCAGAGCCTGACATTCCCACTTGGAAAAGGCAAAAGGAGTTGGGCTGGTTGGGATTTTGTGTTGGAATATTTCAGAACGGGAGGAGAAGGAGGGAATATTCTGTTTGCCTCCCCCTGATCTCTGATAAAATCCCAGGCTCATGAAGTCATGGATTGTGCCAGGCTGCCGTGGTTTTTCTAGGATTAAAAGCCAGGCCAGACTGTTTTATAGGTGCATCAACATCCCTTGGAAAGCATTGGAGCAACTCCTCGTGTCCCAAGGCAAGAAATCAGTGGGATCCAGTCAGGCTGCTGCCCATGGGCATCGACCAGGAAAATGATTGGGTGCCCTTTGTGAAAACACAAGGGAGCCCCAGGAGAATCGTGGAATCATGGAATGGCTTGGGATGGAAGGGGCCTCAGAGCCCATCCAGCTCCACCCCTGCTGTGGGCAGGGACACCTTCCACTCCAAACCCTGTCCAATCCGGCCTTAAAAACATCCTTGTGCCTCCCTGCAGCCCTTGCAGAGCTGCCAGGTTTTGGCTTTGTGTCTGTAAACTGATGGCTCCTCTGAAGAAAAATTCCCTAAAAGCAAAAAATTAACTCAGGAAAATGTCAAGAAAAAAACTTGTTCTAAAGCAGGAGGAACTTCTTTCTCTGGCAGACTGACATCTCCTATAATCATCTTCTAAATGCAGAAGACAGGTTCTTTGTCATCTAAAGAATCGCTTTTTTGCTCTCATGGGAAGTGACAAAGTGAAATCCTTCCCTCAGAATTCCGTCTGTTCGCGGTGGATGCTCACGCACCTCGCAGCCCTGGTTCAGCAGCTCCCATCTCATCGCAGGCACTGCCAGACTGCAGCTTCTCTCTCTTTCAGTGAGTGTTTATTTGTATCTTTGACTCAGTGCAACTCATCAGAAATTAAAATTTAATAGTCCTGGCCCAGCATTGGCAGCTCTAATTCCAACACCAAGAGCTTCCATGGATTAAATTCCATCCCAGTTCTGCTCTGTGGAGCTGAGGGGGTGCTGAAGGCCAGGCTGGATGGGCTTGGAGCAGCCTGGGAGAGTGGGAGGTGTCCCTGCCCCTGGCAGGGGTGGCACTGGATGAGTTTAACATCCCTTCCATCCCAAACCATTCCATGATTCCAGGAGAGCTCTCAAGTTCCTTTGACTCCCAGGCACAAGGCTTCTTTCCATGGGGATAAATGTGGCTTAAAACACTGTGGGTGAGGAACTCGGCCGGCATTCCATTTTCCAGGGTCTGTTGCCCACTTTCCCCTGGAATATTTCCCTCCATCCTCACACACACACAACTGGCACAGAGTAATTCCTGCACGTGGCTGTGGAATTGTTTTCCTGTTGTCTCTTCCCAAATCCTTTCCGCTCCTCTGTACTCCCAGCAAATTGCCAGCTTGTCCGGTTTAAATAACTCAGGAAGTTCTGTTCACACCTTCCAGAGAGCTGAAGGGGTCTGAGAGGGACCTGCTGAGCATTCTTCCTACTGGGAACAAACCCAGCAGGGCGTTCCTGGGATATCCTGTCCCCAGCAGCCCCTTGGGTGGTGCTTGGAATGGGGTCACGGAGCCTTTGGGATGGGGTTGCGGGATTTGAGGGAGATCTCAGAGGGTTCCAGGAGCACAGGGCAGGCCCAGCAGGGAGCACTTGTCTGAGTGCTGAGGTTCTGAACGTCAGGATGGAGTCAGGGAAGCACAGAGCCTGTCTCCAATTTAGCTGCTGGCACAGCTGCAAACTTTCCCATTGTTTTTTGTGGGATAAATTAAAGATTGAGGAAAGGGGGTGAGCAGAAATGTCTGGTTTGTAGGAAAAGGCCAAAGATTTTGGAATATTTGAATTAACGTTCTTATACTTCCTCTTAGTGCCAATGCCAGCTCTGAGGAGCTTCCTTGGGGTCATTCCTGGGATACACAGGAGATTTAGACCTGGATGGGGTCAGTAGTGCCAGGAGATGATCAAGGGAAAGGACCTGTGGAATGTTATTGTTGATCTCTGCCTGAATGTGGGACTAATCTGTGACTGGAGAGGATTAAACCAGGAGAAATGTGCTGGAAATGGCTTGGATCAGAAATCATTTCAGTGAAACATTCTGTCTCATTTTGAATGTTATTTGAATTTTACTGAATTCATTTTTTTCTGGCTGTATGAGATCATCATTTCACCAAACACATTCCCCCCTTTTCAGGAGATTTCTCCAGTTTGAAAAGTTTTCAAGCAAAAGCACTTCCAGCCTGGTTTTGGCAGCTGCCAATAGCCAGCAGTTGGAATGCCAAAGTATTGAAATAATGCACCTGCTGGTTGAGCAGGATGAAACCTGTGAGCCTCTGAACCACCAGTTTCGTGGCTAATGGGATTAAATTTCGTAACAGCAGCACCGAATTTCACAGCTAGGAAGGAAATAAATGTAAAATATGCACAGAGCTGGAATTTATTTTTTCCTCTCTTTGTTTCAAACTTGAATTTGGAGGGTGAGGAGAGAACTCCAGAATGTGCTGTAGATAAGTATTAAAAATGGGGTTTAAAGCAAGCAAGCGTTCAAGGGTGGAAGCTGTCAGGTTTCTGAGCAGGGAACGAGCTGGTTAAAATACAGTTTTTATCTATTTTTATAGATTTAATGTTCTAAAAGACTCTGTAACTATGGTTGCTGCTGTCTTTCTGTTCCATTTGTGCTGAGCAGAAGAATGGGGATATTTTTTGCACCTTTTGGGAGAAGTGGAATGTTTTCACTCCAAGGAACCTCGCTGTGATGAAAGGATGGAGAGGAGAGCTCAGAGTGAACTCTGCCTTGCCTTGAATCTATTTCCAGTGGGCTGAACTTGGAGAAGGGAGCCTGTGGATAACCCAGATCCTTGGGGAAAGTCAGGAGGAGCAAAGGCTGTGGTCCAGCTCTTTTTTAAACCCAGCCTTTGATGCTCGTCCTGCAGAGGGTCTCAGCTTCCTCAGGCTCTGGGATCAGCCACTGGAAAGTGAGACTTCTTTCCTGATTTTTAGTCAGAATTCCCAGTGCTGCTCCTTGTGCCCGTTCCCTTGGCTTTTCCCTGTGCCCTACTGGGGAGGGTCGAGATCTGTCCTCTCTGCCACCCTCTCAAATGGGGTGACAACAGAGAAACCATTTCCAGCCTCACTTTATTGCTGTTCTGCCCTTTTCCTTAGGGTTAAACCCCCAAATTCTCATCGAAATAATGGGATTTTAGAACATTTGCTTTGCTCCTGCCTTACACAGCCAGAGAAGGAAGCTCCTACAAGGGTGCCCCTGGTGTTGGTGACTTTGTGACAGTTTTTAGGGTTCCCTCTGAATTCCCACATTCTGCTGGACTTGTCTCCCTTCCATGCAGTCCATCCCTATAAATGAGCCCACTGGCAGAGGAGAAGGAGGAATAAATAGCCTCTGGATGAATCCAGGCCAGTTATTAATAGCATGGGACTCCAGAGAAGTGAAAGCCTCCAAGAACATCCCAAGAGGAGCATCCAGGAGCAGAAACCCTGGAGCTGGGGTTGGGGAGGCTCAGGTGAGGGGTGAGGTGGTTGGGAGTCGTGGTGAGGCCTCAGAATTCCCCAGAAAAGTCCCTTGCCGTGCCCTGCTCCGGTGCTCCCTGGTTCTATTCCCTGGGAACAGCCGCACGGAGCGTTAGGATGTTGTTCATCTTCCCGATGCCATCTGTTTTCCTGGGTGGGAGGGAGGAATGGGATTCACTCCAAGCTGTTCCAAATGTTTTTCCCTGGTCGAGGCTGAGATTCAGATGTTCATGTGCAGCTCCTGACGCCGTTCAGCGGCACTGGCAGGGCTGGGCTCGGGGCAGTCCTGATCCAGATGGATCCCACGGAGCTGGATCACCTCTGGGTGGGGATGGAAAGGTCTGGGGGTCGCTGCTGCATCCAGAGGCAATGGAGCTGTCCCTGAACACCTCTGCTGCTTCCCGGTGTGTTCTGTCTCTATGGACTGAATGCTCCCTTCTAAGCTTTTGTCCAGCTTTTTTTCCAGCCCTATCCCACCTCTCACTGTTCCCACATGTTCTCTGTGATCATCTTGACTGCTGCTGCTTTTTCATTCCTTTCTGGATTCTTTCATGTCCCACCCCACATTCTCTTTATTTTCCCTCCACTCAAGCAATGGCCAGAGCCCTGATCTTATTCTCCCTCTTTTTCTGATCCCTGTCCTCATTTTCCGATCCCTGGATTTTTTTTCCCACAGGCAGCTGACACTGAGCACAGTGAGATCCTTTTTTAATTTTCTTTCTCAGTTTGCAGTTTTCTGCCTTTAAATCAGTGAATCTCACCCCAAAGCTAAGCCTGGGAAGCTGAGAAGAGCTTCTGGATACTTTTTCCTGGTTTTTGCAGTGGCTCCTGCAGAAGAGTTTTCTGCAAGTGCCTCCCTTGCGTGACAACACTGGAAAACTGTCAGAGGCTGGGAGGTGGGAATTCTGGGGATTGAAATCCCTGCAGCACCTACAGCTCAATCCCAGAATCCTGGAATGCTTTGGGTTGCAGGGACCTTAAATCCCATCCCATTCCATGGGCAGGGATGCCTTCCACCATCTCAGGGTGCTCCAAGCCCTGTCAAGCCTGGCCTTGGACACTCCTGGGATGGAGCAGCCACGCTCCTCTCATGGATCCTGACTTCCCAGTCAATGCATGGCTGTGAAATAATTCTGGTTTTAGGAGAATCCTTTTCTTTCTTTTAAATTAAGTCCTGATAGGATGAGTTTGTCTGGTTTAGGCCGTGGAGGGACTGAATGTTTATTTTGCCATTCTAGAGCTCAAAGAAGGGATGTGTTTAATTAAATATTAACAGAATCATTGCCGAGCTGTAAGAGCTCACTGCCTGTAGTAAATCAGAAAGTTCAGGGTTGTCTTGGAGTCACCCAGCTCTAAGGACTTTAATGGACATAATTCAGTGTATTTTGGCTCGAATTTATTGCTTTTTGGAGGTGACATCCACATTCCCCACAGGAGCCCTTCCCACTGCCTCCTCCAGGTCTCCTGAAGAGAATCCACGTGGACTGAGAAGGGACAAAGTGTCTCACAGCTGCTAAATTACCAATCTGTGAGAGATATTTCAACAAAAACGAGCATTAGATAGAATAATAAATATAAATAATATCATCTAAGAATAAAGGAAGTGTTTTGGCAACAGCCAGAGACGATTGGCAAATGTCGAGGAGCACTGGAGGAGGAGCTGGGGACCTTGTGCTGCTGTGGGGACATTGATCCACACCTTTCTTTTTCACCATTATCAGCAGAAAGGTGGCTGGGATCATTTACATGGAAATAAACTGATGGATGCATCGGCTGTCCCGATGAATTTAGAAAAGCTCCGGGAAAAGCCTCCGTTCCTGTGCTTGCACTGTGGGAATGACAAACAGGGATTGCTCAGCTCGGTTCTGCGAAAGGATCTGGGAAACAGGAGATTGGTGCCGTTCAAAAAACTGAGTTAGATCTTTACAAAATGCACCTGTTTGAGGGTTTTACTCTGGAAATGATAAAATTGGCAATTCCTGTCAGAATTAACTTGAGCTTTGTAAGCTGGGATTTGGAGGAGATTGTAACAACATTCCAAGCTTTGCTGGGAGTATTACGGCTGAAATTCCAGGCACATCTGGGCAGAGCCTTCCAGCTTGATTTGGATGATTTTGGATGATTTGGATGATTTTGGCTTTGCTTTGGTTTGTGGTTGTCCAAACAGTTCAGTATTTGATAACCGCCACGGAAAATATCCATAAAATCCTCATTCAGCCCAGGATGGGAAATTCCCTATTTCCCTTCCCTCTGGATTAGAGCTCCATGCCTTTGGGCCAGGCTTGAACTCCTTTCCTGGAGTCACCAGAGCAGGCTGGAAATGGAAATTTGGTGGTTATTTTTAAGTTGCTCCCAAAAAAGCAAAAGCCCAAAGGCTCTCGGTGCCTTTATCCAGCTAAGGCTGAATGCAGCAGGTGGGTGGACGGTAAATTTATCCAAGGGTTTTGTCCATGTTTTTTTAATCTGGCTCCAGGCTGTGGCTCTGGACATCCAGCACTTGTTGTGATTGCTCTGGGGAGGAGCCTCAGCATAAACTAAACCAGCTGAGACAAGGAAAATCCGTATGTTTTGTCGGAAAGCTTAGGCTAAACAAGGGAAATAGTAAAAAAAAATCCCAAAGCAAATCATTGTGGCTGAAGGAAAAGGATGTGCCAAAGTCTTCCAGAGCTGTTCTGTCCACACCTGCAATTCCCAAAGCTCTGCTGTTCCCTCCCCTTAGGAATGCAGCACTTTTATTCCCGGAGTGGAACAATTTGGTGCAGTTCTGGTGGCTGCTCCCAGTTTACAGCACGAGCAATAAAATTCCCCTGAGAAAGTCATTGCTAGGATTGCATAATTGGGCATTAAAGTTCTGATTATACTTTCCAAACTCCGGGACTTTGTTAAAAACCTGACATTCCAAAGCACTGAATTTCAGTGTTTGACAGCTCAGCTGTGAGAGTTTTTTTACAGAACATTTGTACCAGAAGAACAGCATGTTAATTGCCTAAAAAAAACTGGGACAGATTAATCATGGAGCAGGATACTTGGGAGAGTGTAGTTCTAGAGCCCTCTGCTGATGGATTTCCTCATGGAAAGGATGGTCAGGCTCTGGAAGGAGCTGGAGTGCCCATCCCTGGAGGTGTCCAAGGATGTGGCACTCGGTGACAAGGTGGGCATCGGGCACAGCTTGGACTCGATGACCCTGGAGGGCTTTTCCAACCTCGCTCATCCTGGATTCTGCAGCCATCCCAGCAGACTTCCTGCTTTTCCATGATGTCCTTGAACATTTTTGCCATTATCCCTGCTCCTTAAACCCCTGACCCTGGAGGTGTTCCAGCTGAAACACCGGAGTGACCTCTGTGGGTGGAGAGCGACTGGCTGCTGGTAGCTGGCCTTGGATAAGGAGTTTACAGCCACAAAGTGCTCAGTATCAATGCTTTATTTTCACTTTGTTGTTAGAAATGGAAGCTGCGTTTGTGTCATGCAATAAAATCACGGAATCGATCTCCTGAGTCAGAACAGACCCTCAGGGATTGTCCAGCTCCAGCTCCTGGCCCTGCACAGCTCTCGTTTGTTGTTCTTTGAAGCAGGGAGGGCTTTGTTTTCCCAAATTTATCCAGCCAAAGCTTTCTGGCACAATCATTTCCTGGGAGCAGGGAGGAGCCGTCCTGGAGCTGCCCTGGAATCTCCCATTTCCTTGGCCAAGGGCAGCTGCTCTGGGGGTGACTCCGACGGTGCCATGGGAAGGGTTGGGAGCCTCCTGCTTCCAGATCCCCCCTCAGAACCAGGAGAGGATTGAATTTCAGCCAGAGAGGCTGTGCTGAGCTCTGAGCTCTGAGTTCTGAATTCATCTCCCTTTGATGGAGGAACTGACCCTGGCAAAACTTGTTTGAACCACGAGAGAGTGGGAGGCATCGGAGTGTTAAAAACCGGGATACGGGAAGGAAGTGAGGACGTGCCACAGATTTCCTTAGGGAAGTGAAATCCAGTTTCAGGGAACCACTTGCCAGTTCTTTCCTTTTATGAAAGAACATTGTCTGGGCAACCTGAGGCTGCCCCTGGATCCCTGGCAGTGTCCAAGGCCAGGCTGGACGGGGTTTGGAGCAGCCTGGGATCATGGAAGGTGTCGCTGCCCATGGCTGGGGTGGCACTGGATGGGCTTTGAGGTCCCTCCCATTCCAGGATTCCATGCTATCCACTGAAATACAGAGGAGGCAGGCTCAGGAATTCCTGGATAACGAGGTGTTTATGGGGATAAATGTCGGGCTTAATGTAAAATCATTTGCTCATGTTCAAGGAACCAATTTTCCACAGCTGCTTGTGGGAATTCTGCCCTTGAGATTTCCCTGGTGCTGACATTCCCTGTACAGCCACAGACTTTGGCATTCCCATAATCCCATTTATAAACAGCCATGGGGGCAGCTTCCAGCACTGCATCCACAGCCAGGAGAGGGGTGGAATAACAGGACAAGGAGGAACTGGTGGACAGTAAAAGGTTTTATGCTTTTTGTCAAAACAGAAGGAGTGGAGTGAGCAGGGAAAAGTTTTGAGTTGGGAGTGAACAATGGGAAGAACTAATCCCCTGCTTGTGCAGGGCAATGGAATGTTTCCGTAGGAATTCCTAGAAGAGAGGGTAATTCCATGGCAAAGAAAGGATAATCCCACAGGGCAGAAAGGCAGCCTGATTATTGGGAATAACTGTGGTGGTGCAGAACTTTAAACCCAGATGTGGAGTTTGGGGAGCTGAGGGAAGAGGGTGTGAGCCAGGGGAGGGGTCCAGAGTGGGAGCTGTGCTTGGAATGGGATGCGTGGAGGGAGGGAATCAAGGAGCAGTGGGATGGGGAAGGAAGGAGAGGATGGCCCAGGTGAGAATTAGTGCTGGGGAATAACTGGAAGAGCAGAGAAGGTTAAAGAAGGTAAATGACAGCTGGGAAATAGTGGGAATATCTGTAGGAATGGGGACCTTGTGGGATAGAAACTCTCTCAAGGTGCAGTTGGAGTGGTGGAGCTTGGCAGAAAAGCTGGCATGGGATCAGAACTGGAATTTTTAATGGTTCAAAAATCCCTGTTCTGTTCAGAAAGGAAAAGGTTCTGTGACAGGATGGGAACATTTCCCCCAGGGAGAGAGCGACACATTTTCCAGGCAGTTTGTTCTGGGTATTCCAGAGGTTTGGGAAGTACAGAAATGAGCTTGATCTCCTGTTTGGAACTTCAGTAATAACTGCTCCAGTGTGGATGTCCCATCCCATGGGAGAGAGGCAGCAGGGACAGGGGGGAAGGGAGAGGTCCCTCATCCCTCAGGAGAAGAGAGACCCCGAGGGGCTGGAGTATGTCCAGGGCAGGGAACGGAGCTGGGAAGGGGCTGGAGCCCCAGGAGAGGCTGAGGGAGCTGGAAAGGGGCTGGAGCCCCAGGAGAATTCCTGAGGGAGCTGGGAAGGGGCTCAGGCTGGAGCAAAGGAGGCTCAGGGGGGACCTTGTGGCTCTGCACAAGTCCCTGACAGGAGGGGGCAGCCGGGGGGGTCGGGCTCTGCTCGCAGGGAACAGGGACAGGAGGAGAGGGAACGGCCTCAGGCTGGGCTGGGGAGGCTCAGAGTGGACATCAGCAGGAATTTCTTCATGGAAAGGCTGCTCAGGGATTGGCAGGGGCTGCCCAGGGAGGTTTGGAGTGCCCATCCCTGGAGGTGCTCGAGGAATGTGTGGATGTGGCACTTGGGGACACGGCCAGGGCTGCTGGGTGACGGCTGAACTCGCTGATCTAAAAGATCCTTTCCAACCGTACAATTCCCGGGTTCTGTGATTCCACATCTGTGCCAGAGGATCAGCTCTCATTGTGAGTCACAGTTGTGGCTCTCAATTAAAACTTCCTGTCCTGGCTGCAGTTTGTGGCTCCCGTTCCCCTCCCTGGCACTGCCACCCTGCCAGCTCAGCGGAATGCCCCCGCTTCTGCTGCTGTAATCCTGCTGAGCTGATTAACGTGTCAGCAATAATGCAGCTGGATTGTGATGGAAACCACTGGAAAGTAATTGGGGATTCTGTAGGATCCTGTGAGGAAGAAACCCAGACTTAGTGGAAGTTCTGTTGTTCCTCCTCGAATCCCACTTTGTTTCCGTGGTGCCCTTAGCGGGTAAATGATTTTCTCTGCTCTTCCTTTGGAGAGCACTTCCAGCCACTGCTCCATAAAGCAGCAAATAAAGCCCATTTCATCCCAAATTTCACAGCAGATAATCTCTTAAACTAAAGGATTACTTCAAATGAAAGCTGCGAGACATCGAAGATCCAAGCAGAAATGTAAATTCCCTGATTTCCAGACAGCACACTTCCCAAGGAAATGTCTCTTGTTTGTTGGGATTCTCTCCTGCTGAAATGTCTGCAGGGTGAGCTGTCAAAGTGATTGGAATTTCTAGCAATTAAGAGCATAATGATTAATTTTGAACATGTGTCACTAATGTGCAACAAATTGCTGGAATTCTGTCACTTCTATAAAAAGAATCGGGGGTTTTCCTTGAGGTCATGCAGAAATTGTCTGTGGGGAGAACAGGACGCAGATTTTTAATCATCAAACCAACCCCAAGCACTGCTTTTGCTGTCATTAAAATGTCCTTGCAACTGGAGTCATCATCACCTCGGATTATCCAAAAAACCCTTACTCAGGAAAGCTCCTTGAGGAGTTCCAAGGCGAGGCCAATAGTAACCTTTGGAATCAATGAATATCTTACCAGGAAAGATAAAGATTTGCCTTTATATCCCAAAGGGCTGAGCTCTGGGCATTCAAAACTGTGCAAATAATTCTTCAATTTTACTTTACCCTTCTCTGCACCTTTCCCACATCTCAAGGTGTTGAGGTCCCAAGGGACCTCCTGGGACTTGTAGCAAAGCCAGGGAAACTTTCCCTCATTAATATTCCCGGGAGACAAAGGCTGAAATCTGATTCTTCATGCTTGGTTATTTTACTTTAGGATTAGCCAAATCTGAATGGGAACCTGAGCACAGACCATTGTAATGGGGACATAATGAAGAGAATTCAATTATCTGCATTAAATGGCGTTTCTGGGGGAGATATGCTGCTTATCTGGGAATTTCTGTGCAGGAAAACAATTCAGATAATATTTCACACCCCTCTCTTTGATGAGACCAATTCCCCTTTGGAAGCTCCCTAATAATTCTGTTGTTGTGACTTCAGAGCCAGAGTTTCTTAATCTTTTCAGGGAGATTAATGAAGACTATTACCAATTATACAACCTGGATAAATCCCTAATTTTGTGTTTCCAGTTAGGAACAGCAACATTCCCGCCTCCCTCACCCAGCTCTGGGGGGAGGTTTGGGAGAAAGTGCTGCTTGCTTCTGAACAGGGTGTGGAAAAGTGTAACTTCAATCAGAGTGACTTCCAGTGGAGAATCCCAGGATTAGTGAGGCTGGAAAAGCCTTCCAAGGTCATTGAGTCCAACCTGCAACCGATCCACTCCGATGTTTTTTTGGGACATCGAAGATTCCACCCCTGCCATGGGCAGGGACACCTCCCACTGTCCCAGGCTGCTCCAAGCCCCAATGTCCAGCCTGGCCTTGGGCACTGCCAGGGATCCAGGGGCAGCCCCAGCTGCTCTGAGCACCCTGTGCCAGGGCCTGCCCACCCTCCCAGGGAACAATTCCTTCCCAAGATCCCATCCAGCCCTGCCCTCTGGCAGTGGGAAGCCATTCCCTGGGTCCTGTCCCCCTTGCTCCACCTCTGTGACCATCCTGGTGCCTCCTCTGGACTCTCCCCAGCAGCTCCAGGTCCTTCCCATGCCCCAGGGCTGGGGCAGCTCTGCAGGTGGGGTCTCACCTGGGCAGGGCAGAGGGGCAGGATCCAGGCTTGGAATGCTCCTTCCCATCTGGATATCTTATGGGGATTCAAGCAGATTTTTCAGGAAGGGCAGTGCTGCTTTCCAGGCGGAGAATAAGCAGATTACCCCTCATCAGAGGCCTTTTCTGAACGGGAAAATGGGGAGGAAATGCAAAGCAGCAGCAAGGACTGATGTAAGAGCTTACATAAGCACAGTTCCCGTGTCACAAGCACGAGATTATGGCTGGAGACAAAAGTTTGGGATAAAGAATACAAGGTAGAGGTGGTGAGAGCTGCACAGCTCACAGAGCAAAGAAACAAAGTGCTAAAAACTCCCAGTTTCGTGCAAAGCTGGTGCCCACAAAGCTGCAGCTCACGGAAAGGTGAGCAGCAAATTAAAAACAAGAAGCTGGGTGAGGAGGTGGCGAAGCTGTGGAAAGGTTCCACGTGGTTGTAAATGCAGAGAGAATCTTCCTCCTCCTTCAAAGCTCTGAATTATTGACAGGGTTGTGTTTCTAATTGCAGTGGGGTGCTGCAAATGAAGATGACTCCGAGAGCTTTGAAGTTCCCTAATTATTGCAGTGACCCAGACTGGAACTGGACACTGTGGAAATCAGCCAGGCAGCCCACAGAATTAATTAAAGGGAAGAAAGGAAATAAAAGTGGATGTCTGCCCAGTGCCAGGAGAATATCCATGGGGGAGAGGCTTTGGGCTGAAGGAAATTCGAGGATTGTCTTCCTTTTAATTCCAACCTTAAACTCAGCTTTGTTCCTTTCCTTATGTGTAGTTCCGGTTATCAAATCTCTTTTGGCAGAGAAAATCCAAATTCTGGGGTATTGGAGCAAACTGGGAAACTCCCAGCACCTTCCCTAAGTCAGAGGGAGGAGCAGCTACCCTGGAACACCTCCCAGGAATCCTGGTGGATGCTCCAGAAAGAGCTCCTGCTTCCCAAACACATGTTTTATGGGATTTGGAGAACAGAGGGATGTGCTTTAAAGAAGGGGAGGTTCAGACTGGATTCTTTATTGGAGGTTGAGGTGAGACACTGGGAAGAAATTCCATGTTAATGGTGTTGATTGTGCTGCTAATACGAGAAAGAAAACAGGAGCAGAGAAGCCGTCCCTTGTGTGAGGTGTGTGACAAAGGAGGCACTGGAGAGAATTCCCTGCTGCTCTGGAAATAATCCCTGTTTTCTGAACCCTCTGGCAGTGCTTTACTGCTCATTCCAGCCCTGCCATGCTCCCATTCACACTTCCAAGTTCTCGATGTTCAGGATTTCTCTGTAACTTTCTGGCTCTGCCAGATCCCTGCAGCTGGGATTTCTTGGAGTTTTCTGAATGGGATTGGAAGAGCGGGAGGGATTTGGGGTTTGCTGCCCGGTCAGACAGCTCAGGCTGGGCCCTGAGATCCCAGACCCTGCTGGGTTGAATTTGGACTCTGGTTATTCACCGTGGCACTGCAGCAGCTCCCCGAGACACCAACGCTTCCGTGGAGTGTTCCATGGAAAACTTGTTTAGGAGAAAAATTAAATCCATCATGAATGTATCCTGCAGAACAGCAAATGAGAAATTGATTTATGCTGCCAGTTACACAGAGGCAACTTCTGGAGCTTTTTGCAGCAGCATTGTCACCCCCTCTCTTCTACACCCCCTGCTTGACTCTTCAGGAGATCCCAGAATTCTGGAATGGTTGGGTTGGAAGGGACCACAAAGCTCATCCCATCCCACCCCTGCCATGGCCAGGACACCTCCCAATGCCCTGGGCTGCTCCAGCCTGGCCTTGGGCACTGCCAGGGATCCAGGGGCAGCCACAGCTGCTCTGGGAATTCTATTCCAGCCCCTCCCCACCCTCCCAGCCTGGAATTCCTTCCCAGTATCCCACCTATCCCTGCCCTCTGGGTGCATCTCCTCGTGTGCAGGCCCATTGCAGGGGATAAAGCTTTTGAGATGAAGAAAAGGAATTGTTCTGTCTTATTCCAAGATCCTTGGAATGCTGGAATTTGCTGAGCTGTTTCATCCCACCCTTACATCAGCTGGGTGAACTTGCAGCAGTTTTCTCTGTCTTTCCAGCAGGTGAGGGAAATGACTTCTCCTGTGACTCCTGCTAAACAGGGATTCGTGTTTTCCTGCACAAAAGATCCATTAATTAGGAAGGGATTGTATTTTGCTGTAATTGATTTCCATGGAGCTCCCGTTTTCCTCAGATGAAGGATTTTCTTTATGTGACAATGAACTCCAGGTACTGCTAATGAGCTGCTCGCTGGAGCTGAAAAGGAGCAGGTTCTATTTCTGCTGCTCTCCTCATTTATCTGCCTTTATCCAAGAAATAATCTGATTTTCCAGCTCTTTTGGAGGGTCTGATCTTCCTATTTAACGTGGGATGTGGGGCAATGACCTCCAGGACTCAGCTGTGGGGAATTACCATTTTCCCCAGAGTTAAACGGGGAAAAGCACCAGGCTCTGGTGTTTCCAGGAGGAGTGGGAGAGGGATGAGGAATCCCTTGCAGGATTAAGGAATGGATCGAGCTGCTGTGTCCCGCACTCAGCTCATCCAGGGGGTGGCTCCTGGACTGATCCTTTTCTATGAGCAGCCACCAGCACCAAGAAAAGGATCCCTGAACATCAGGAGAGAACAAAATGTAGGGAAGGAAAGTGTAATTACCAAAGCTGGAATTGGTCCAGGGTAGGAATTAATAACGCTGAAATTAATAAAAGGTTTAATTACCACAAGCCCACAGGGCATGAAATTCTACTCTTTTCGATTGTAGCCCAGATCCTTCCATTCCATACTGGTGCTTCCTGCAAAAACCTTATTTTGCTTTATTTGGACTGATTTAGTGCTTTTTTTCCCCCTAAATATAACTCAAAACACTGAAGTGGTTTGGAAAATGGGAGCTGAGGCTTGAGCCCTCCTTGTCTTTGTGGTAAATACATTTCAGGACAGCCTGATGTATCCAAAATGTTTAAATAACTCCAGGATGGCTTTAGGGACTGCTTGACGTGTTCCAAATCTGCTTTTGGAGTGTTCTCTCCATCCTGAAGTGGTTTTGTTGCAGTGACGAGGAGGAGGGCTCTGTGTAGGGTTACTCACTGAGTTAGGGGTGCTCACACGCACTGGGGGTGAGGAAGGGTCTGCAGCCCTGGGATCGAGGGTGGGAGAAGTTTGGGAGAATTCCTGGGTGTGTATTTCAGTGCAGAAAAAGGAATGGATTTTGCTAAACCCCTTCTCAGGGTTTCCAGCAGAGCGTGGTGGCACGGGAGGAGCAGGAATGGTTTGGGATTGCACAGCAGCCAAGGATTCCATTCCTGCTTTCCTCAGCTGCTTCGGGAGCCTGTGGAAGCTGCTGGAGCCCTGCTGCTGTGGGGGATCCAGGGATAATGCCCCTTTCCCAAGGGAATCCAACCCAGGTGAGCCCACCTGAGTCCAGGCCGGGGCTCGCTTCCCGCTGGGCTGGGGACCAGCCTTGGCTCGGGGCTTCCATGGATGGGTTTGGATTTTGTGGCTCCCCACAGCTCATTTTCCCATAAACGCGTGCTTGTGGCTGGGCTTGGCGTGTTCCCTTCTGTCCCAGAGTGGGGAACAGCTGCAGGATTGAGGTTTGGTCATTCCGCTGGCAAATCCCACCTTTTCATTCCAGAAAGGCACCGCAAGAAATGCGCAGTGCAGACTCCGGATATCCCTCAGGAAAACTGGTTTTAATAAACTGCAATCCAGAGAATAATTCCCAGGAACATTCCCCCAAATGCTGCTGGTGTCACAGTCCTGCTTTTCCTCCCTTTTTCCCTCAGTATGCTGCTTGGAGATGACAACCAAAAGGAAAATCATCGGCCGCCTGGTGCCGTGCCGGTGTTTCCGTGGGGAGGAGGAGATCGTCTCCGTGCTGGATTATTCCCACTGTGGCCTGCAGCAGGTGCCAAAGGAGGTTTTCAGCTTCGAGCGGACCCTGGAGGAGCTTTACCTCGATGCCAACCAGATTGAGGAGCTTCCCAAGGTAATCCATGGGATGTGAGGGCAAAGCCATGGCCTGGAATGTGTGCCCGGCTCTGGGACAGGGATTGCTCCTGGCCGGAGCTCCTGGGGAGAGCTGGGGGCTCCAGGGTTATTCCTTGGAATTGGTGCTGGACTGGGAGGAGTAGGGACTCCTGCTCCTTCTTCACAGCCCAGGAATGGGGCAGCTGCTGGAGCCTGAAAGTGGGAAAAACAACTCTCCAAGAGAAAGGGCTCGGGCCCCAGAAACTCCTGTGGTATCCATGCCTTGATCAGGAGTCACCACTGCCTTTGGAGCCTCTCTGTCCCTGCTTTCCAAAGCAGGCTCTCCTTCAGGATGAGCCCTTTATCCCTGTGGGATACTGCTGGGAATGTCAGTGCTGTGCTCTCCTTCAGGATGAGCCCTTTATCCCTGTGGGATACTGCTGGGAATGTCAGTGCTGTGCTCTCCTTCAGGATCAGCCCTTTATCCCTGTGGGATATTGCTGGGAATGTCAGTGCTGTGCTCTCCTTCAGGATCAGCCCTTTATCCCTGTGGGATACTATTGGGAAGTACCCACTGTCCAACACTGCCCTGAGATCATCCAAGTCATCCTTCCAGTGTAAAACTCCTCCTCTGGAATCTTTCAGTCCGTTCTCCTGCTGGTCACTGTTCACTATAAGGAATTAAAAGTCACTGTAGCTAAAATGTTCTGGCAACAAAAGAGGGAAAGGTGGAAAAACCAATTAATGGCAGGTGCTGGCTCCACAATGAAACATCAAGGGATGGGATCCAGGCCTTAATGGAATTGTTCTCCACAATAATGAAAGGTGCTTACAGATCTTTCATTAAACATTGCTCCATTCTCCATCACCTCACAGCAGATTTCCCATTTTTGCTGCACAGAGACTTTGTAAAGATTCCATTTACAAAAGTAGAAAATGGACTTTTTCCGTGCCATGGAGTTGCTTTGCTGGGATGTGATGGTTCACTGCTTGGGAGGTGGCACTCCATGGAGGAATTCTGCACAGATGGTGGGGCAGGGCAGCCAAAATCCCTTTATTTTCATGTAAAAATGCTGTGGAGAGCTGCCTGAGCTCTCCTGGAGACATAGCACAGAACCAGCTGGGTTCTATCCCCAGAAGTCCCAAATGGATCCTGGGGAAAACCTGCTCAGGAAGCCCTGAGGTCCCATTGTCTTATAATAATAACAATAATAATAATAATAAAACAATAATAATATATTTTCTTACTTTCCTTCTGCTGCTGAGGAATATTGGGAGTGTCTCATTTAGGGAGGGATTTTTGGGATATTTGCGTTGGGTCTCTTGGAATTATCGAAGTGTTTCAGACTTGGGCTTGAGGGAAAACAAATGTATCAGGGCAAGATGCCATAATTCTGTACGGAAAAAAATGAGGACCAAAGGGAAGAGGTCCAAAATGCTGCAACTGGGATGAAGGAGATAATTTTCATTTAGAGTAAATCGAGTTTAGCATAATCTTGGCCATGTGGAAGAGAAGATTAATGACAGTGTTAATAGCACTCATCAGTTTTGGTCTTGGGCCTTTATTAATCGTTACCAGGAATTCAGCAGTCGAAATAATTCCTTTATCAAATTTTCTGCTCCAGGTGTTTTTGCTGCAGAGCTCAGAGCTTTTTTCATCACTGAATTAATGTTCCAGGAGAGAAAAAGGCCTTTTTCCCGTGCAACTGCCACTGTCTTACTTACCATGAACTTTTTGTGTTGTACATTAAACTCTACCACTCTCTCCTCCCTCTGTAAATGTGATTGCAAAGAATTTCTTCCAGAGGAAAATTTTGGCCATTTTCTGGTTTTTGCTAGATACTCTGTGCCTCTGATATAACAAAATTCTTTTGAATCAAAACCCTTGATCATGTTTTATTATTGAATGAGGAAACAACTCAGTTAAGTCCAGCTCTGCTTTAGTTTCACGTGATGCTCTAGAGCCCAGTCAATTCTTTTCCATTGAACTGATGCCTTTAACTCACTCTGCCTGATCTTATTTTTATTTTTACCCTGCATTTTATGTATCATAATGATGATTTCTTTTCCTGCTGATTTTTAGTTCTTCATTTCTTGGTTTTTTAAGCATTTACAAGATTATTTTACATTTCTTGCTCTCTTTTTGGCTAAACCCAGCCAAGTCTTTTTATTCTTTTTGCCTTTGACTTCATTCTCCTGCTGCAAAAAGGGCCCTTATTTGTATGAGTCAAGTGAATTGATGACTAATAAAGAGCAAATTGATCTGGATGAAAGTGGAGTCGCTGGAATCAGCATCCAGAAAAACATGAGTGGGATGGAATTCTCCCCAGAGGTGCAGAATAAAACCCTGATTTTATAACTCAGAGCTCGGTAGCACCGCTTGGCTTCAGTCTGACAGGAATCAAAGTTGTGTATGGACAGAGGGAATGATGATCCCAACAAAATCCTGATGGCCAGGGAGCTCTGGGAACTGGGAAAAATATCTGTTGAACATCCAGTGGGTGAAAACCAAGCAGTCTTGGGGCCACATTCCCACATTCCATGTCTCATATTCCTTCTGGTACAGCAGCACATCATAAAATCACTCCAGAGGGAAGATTTCTAATTGGGCTTCTCCCTTCAGCACTTCCAGAGCCTTGGGTGTGTCCAGGTGGGGTCAGAACTCCGAGTTCTGAGCCTTCCTTGGCTCCCAGAGGAATTCCTCAGGCTGGGAATGTGCTCTGGGTATTTCCTTTCCTTCATTTGTCTTCTTTAATTCATCCCATTTCCTGCCCAAGGTGTGGCATGGAGTGGCCACGTCCCAAAACCTGGCAGATTCCCTGTGCTGGACATTCCCGGGATCCAAAGCCAACGCTGGAGTCTCTTGGTTGTGTCACTTCCCAGCCTGGTCCCAGAGGATGCGTTTCCTTAAGGGAGGAAAAGCTCCTGGATTCATTGGGAAGGAAGTGCTCATTTTCCAGAGGCAGATTCCCTGTGGATGGGGTGGGAAGCGCAGTCCCAGCACGGGCTGAGGTTTTTTCTCACCCTGAGCATTTGTTGCTCACAGAATTCCCTCTCCTTTTCCTGAGAATCTGTTGAAGGAAAAGCAGGATTTTCCCGAAGGATTACGAAGAAATGTTTCAAATTGATCTGAAATGTACTCAAAGTGAAGTAACACACTGGAATTTTCACGGCATTCCCGTGGTAATTTGTTCTTCCATGGATACTCAGTTGAGTTTTCCATCCAGGCAATCAAATTATTCTGCATTCCCAGATAGTTCATGGACTT